>NC_137985.1:22418979-23618979 GCF_963924665.1 Micromys minutus | reverse complement strand
TGTCAGATCTAAAGATTTTATCTTTTGTTGTGTTTTGTTTTTAGACTTCCTCAGGAGAACATTTCCCAAAAATATTCAAGGCCTCAAAATGTGGCCACTATTCATTCCTGTCTGCAGTCCTGCCTATTTCTGTGACTAGTGTTTAGGTACAGTCTCTATACAGGTTATTATATGTGAAGGTGTGCTTTCAAGTGTGGGTGTATACATTAAGCATTCCTGCTTGTCTTGTCTGTCACACAGCTAGCCAAGTGTCTGAAATTTCAACACAAGACAGGCTCTTGTTGGCCTGGAAACTATGAAAAATGCATTTGAGGGGAGGAAACTTTTGATGACAATTGTCATTAACAACTTTATTTTCAAACATATTTTGTGGTGCACTGCATGGCAGGAAGGGTTTCTTATCTTCCGAACTTTCTACCTGCCAGGCCAAGTGGAATAGTGACAGCTTCCTTTGAACACACTTGAGAAGGCACCCCAGTGAAGTGCAAGTCAGGGAGAAAATGCATAGCAAGGCAGAAGAATGCAAGCAGCCTATCTGTGTGCCTTTGCAGACACATCCAGCAGAATGTGATCCTGTCCTCTGCCTTACCCTCTATCTCAGTACTGTTCATAGAACAGAGATGCCCACTTCAATAGCATGACTGGCCAGAATAATTCCATGGTGACCTTGGCAGTCTCAAGGGGACACTGTTCACTTTTGTGGTTACAGTCAAGCTCTCTTAACGTGCCTCTCAGAGCACTATTTCCCGTTCAGCCCAGAGTTTTGGTGACTCAGGTTGATAGATAAGAGGCTCCAAGTCAAGAAGAAGATGGCATTTCCTTGCCCTCAGACATCCAATCTTGGTATGTTTGCTCTTAGATTATCTTCTGCAGGTCTCACTCATCATCAGACATTCTGTGTTATTTCCTTCTTCCAAGAGTAAGCCCCCAATTGGCTATTCAGTGCAAAGTGCAAAGTGATCAACCCCGAAACCATAGAAATACAAACAAAAATAAACAAACAAAACAGATTCAGCAGGTTGTGTTTCCATCTGTTTGAGTGTGCATGCATGCATGTGTATGTGTGCAGCAAAGCAAAAGAGACTGTCAGTTTGAGGATAAGTATGTGCGGAATTGGAGGGAGAAAATGGGAGGGAAATCTTTGTGATTCATTTTAATTACAAGTATTTGAGAGAGACAGAGACAGACACAAACACAGAGACAGAGAGAACAGAACTAGATAGAAGAGTGGGAACTTCCAAAGGAGCCAGCAGCCTGGGTAGGTAAGGGTTGAGAAAGGATATTGGACTTCCCCGGGGAAAGGCAAAGAGAGTAGAGGAAAGTCCATGGGGAAAAGATTATGCACCCTATTCTCTGTCCTGTGCTGGTTTGCACAGTCTCACAGGTCACCATTGACCAATGCCTTCATCTGCCTTTTTCACTGAAGGTTGCATAATTCTAGGAAATACTTTTTGGCTTTTTTTTTTTTTCATGTTACTCATAACCTGCATGTCAAACTACCTTGTTCTTTGGATTAAAGAATACAAATCATATTTCATTTTATCTCTTTTCTTCCTCATAAATGGTTCACATCTTTATATTTTACAGATCATCTCGCCATAGTCATTGTTACTATCCATATTCTGATGGGGTACCTGTAGTAAGAAATCTACCTTTCATGTCAAATCTGTATTGATGCTCCAGACTTCAGCCCAGGCAATGTAGAGGAATGGAGAGAAATCAAAGGTTTCACATTAATGTTAACAGTACCACAGTGAATCTTGACAGGTCAAGGTTTAGGGAATCTCAATTTGTTAACAACAGAATAAAACTATTAGACCTAACTTTTTCCAAAATTTGCGCTATTCCCATAGGCTATTGATATATTTGTATACTTCATAAATTCTTTCTCTTCTTATTACTCAATATAGCCTGCATCATGTTTTTAATATTAATGCACTCAAATATTTAATATATTTTAAAGGAGTATATAAGGTTCCTGCTAATGTATTATTTTTTCTAATTACTACAAGAATCAAACTTATTCTACTTCTGAGAACTTTAAGATATTTCTACATAATAAATGCCTGGTTGTTTATATGCATGAATATACATGAATGCTATCTTCTTATTTAGTAGAATTAGCCCACCTTTAAATAAAGGATTATGAGATACCAAATAAATGCCTTTGCTTTGTTAATAAAAATGAACCTATTCTTTGTCTCAAATATCTTATTTGGAATATTTGCTCACAGGAGTTCTTCTTCAGGTCTCCTTCATCCTCAGACCCTTTGTCTTTGTTCCTTACACCAAGAATATCAGAATCCAAGATCATAATGTCCAATTATAGACAATACCAAGAGTTATTGACTTGTAAATACGACTCCAAAAGACTTGTAAACAGGCCCATTTGCAAAATACAACCTTTCAGGAGCTGTGTGTGCATGCATGTGCATGTCCATGCACGTGTGTGTGGTGTGTGTGTGTGTATGTGTGTGTGTGTGTGTGTGTGTGTTTTGCTTTTATTTAATGAGTTTTGGCTGTCTACCTTGTCCTTTAATGTGAACATGCCTCTTGCCTTTCTAAGGACAAGAAACTCACTTAACTTTGACTTTGCTTTCTTCAAAGTAAAAATTGGAAATATGTTTTAATTTTAAACCTACAAGGGAATGCATTTCTTCACACTGAACAATCTTGATGTTCAGCAAATAGCAGTGAAAGAAAATGCAGAGGAAGCATAAGTAAACTCAATAGTTTTGATGTAATGAGATATTTTTAGGGTAAGGCTGTGTAAGGCAAGGTCTCTTTAAGTTCAGAATAAAATTTTTCCCACCTGCATTTCTTCTTCTTAGAACTGAGCTGCCGTCATAGACTTGGATAATGAAGGCTTAATTTTGCTCAGTGACTCGTATATCCCAGTATCATAAACCTGTCTCACTGCATGTACATGAAAGCAATTGGGCAAATCACAGCAATTATACTTGGCATTAAAAAAATCCACACAAAATACAAGAGTAAATTTTATAAGCACAAGGTTAATCTACCTCACTATTGCCCGATGAACAGAGGACCAAACTCCAAACAACAAATTGGTATTTAAATGCTCATTTAGCAGACAATAGAAGGCAATGATTCAGCAACCCTTGGAGCAAACCAGGTAGAAATGATTCTCAGCCAAAGGGGAATAGCCTACATGCACAGCCCACAGGTGATGGGCACTCCATCGCAGGACGCACACTGCTATTTTCAGAACATTAGTGCAGCTGTGTCCGTTTTTAGGTGAATCAGTCTTGCTTCATCACACACATCAACAACGAATCCGCACTGCCATTTTCCCTCTACTTAGACATCTTTTCTTAATTGCCAGCTTAAAATAGCTACTTCTTTTCTTACCTCTTTGAACCTATCCATCATGGCTGAGAATAGAACCAGAAATGACCACTAGACTTATTTGCTCCTAACCTTCTCCAGACTCCCCCACACTCATAGTTATCTCATAGATAACTGTCCCTTCACTCCTTTTTCTCCCTGTAAGTTTCAACATTCCCAATTTTGTGAACACGCATAGACTCAGCTAATGAAGACAGTTTGTCAAATTTGTAGGAGCACAGATAATCTGGCAGAAGCCTTGTGGCCATGGCGACCACTGCTGTCATTTACTAAGTTTCTTTTTCCTGCTTCTTCTTCACTGTCCTACAACAATATGGGCAGCAAACACTGTGCTAGTCCCAGCTCAGAGCTGCCCTCTTCATGTTCCCTTCTCACTTCTGACTCCTCTCAGCCTCCAACAACCTCTGCTCCTTGCTTTTGGGGAGAAGCAAAGCTACCTCAAATCATGTCCACAGTGCTTACCTCTCTGGGGACCTTTATAGCTCAGAAAATGCCTTTGGATTTAGTGGTCCTGGTGAGCCCCAGCCTTCCACTGCAAGATTTTCTGTACCGAAAGAATCTATAACTCTGCAGCCCTCAGCCTCATCAAACTCCAATTAAGCATCTAATTGGATTCTCTCTCTCTCTCTCTCTCTCTCTCTCTCTCTCTCTCTCTCTCTCTCTCTCTCTCTCTCCCTCCCTCTCTCTCTCTCCCTCTCTCTCTCTCTCCCTCTATTCATCCATCCAGAGGAAGAATTGATCAACCAAATTTAAGCTTTGAGTAAGAATAACAAAATAAAACGGAAAGGAAAATCAAATCAAATCTTTCTTTTAAGCAAGAGATAGAGACAGCCTATGGGTTTCTCTCTGACTTCTTATTAGCAACTATGGAAGAGACTCTCTCCTTTCATGAACATAGGGATTTATCCTCTAGATAGAATATTGTTCTCATGAATGTTCCATATGGTCCATAGACAGGATTGTGAAATTATATTCCTATTATACATATAATCACACACCACAATATCTTTCATCACCTTCCTCATAGAGCTATTTTAAAAATTCAAACAAGCAAAGGCTGGGAAGTCATTTCACTTGCTAAAGTGTATGCATACGAACACGAAGACCTGACTTTGACCCTTGGAATCCATTTGAAAAGCTAGATATATGTTTGGGCTGTCTCAGGGACGTTCAAGTCCTAGTTAGAGATCCATCTCAAAAGGAAACAAGGTGAATGGCTGCTGGGAATTACACCCAAGGCTAACTTCTAGGTGCCATACATATGATGGGCAAACACACTTATAAGCACACATGTGCACATAAAAACACACAAAAATATTCAGAGAAACAAAAGCCTGAGAGTTATGCATATATATATTCTAGAAATGTACATTTTTAATAATTTGCAATAGACAATGATAAAGGAAACTCTGCACAAACTATTTAGGATGAAACTACAGCTTAGCAAGAGGGGGGCGTCTAACCAGAAAAAAAAAAAAAGAAATATGTAAAGGCAAGACATTTACCATTATTTTTGACACACAGAACAGTTTAGAACAACAACAACGAAAAATAGTCACTCTTGACCTATTGATGCCCCGATTCCTCACACTTTTAGAATATAGTTTGTAAGATTTAACAAATCATTGTCTCACATTTCTGGGTCAGGAAATCCTTCCTCATAACACTTTTTTTTCTCTGAAAATTATGGATGTTTGATTAGAATCTAGTTAATAGGCAACTAGCTTCCTCCTTAAATAGGCAAAAAAGAGAAAAGCATCAAGAATTTCAGATGAGCCAAATCATCCCCACTGCAGGGATGTTTGGGATAAAATATTCAACCCTGAAATATCGATCTGGAAGGAATGCTCACAGAACCCCAAGTACACTTTAAATGTTAACCCCAGTCTTCTGTATGAATTCTTTGTGGTTGATATGCAATGCCCTCACAAACTGAGCTGCTCAATACAGAAGAAATTTGCCATTCCACAGTGCTGTAGGCAGACTACCTAGGGTAGTGCAGCCATGATTTTCTTGCTGCCTTGCTAGTCCCTAGAAAGATGCTTCCATATTCCTCCAATTTCTGGTAACCCCAGGCAAAACCTGCCTTTGTTTTCCTATGCTAGTCTTCCTTTGTGTGTCTTCACACAGTATTTTCTCTCCACAAACCTGTCCCAATTTCCCTCTTATCATATAATCACTAATCATCTCAAAATAGTAGGCACCCTATTGCCTTCATTTTAATTTGCACACAACACCATTTCCAAAGCAGGTCATCACATCCAAAAGTACCAGAGGTTAAAAGTACTTTTCAATACATCTTTTGGGGGAGACCTAACACCTTGTTAATTTGAGATTTTCCTACTAAGATGACATTAACAACTGAAAGACAAATTTGGGGTTAGCTTTGTGTGGTAGTTCAGCTTGCAGTTAAAAGGGAGGAGTCAATTAGCTAGTTCCAGCAGATTCCCTGGGGTATATGCACTTCATAAAGGCCAAGGAAAGGGCCAGGGCCTCCATACCATTAAGATTATAAAATCAAGTTTATGGGCTCAACAGCAGTGGTAAAACAGTAGAGGCCTGACTCCTGCCCACATAGCTGAAAGAAGACAATTTGGAATCCAACCTGAAGCATGAAGGAATGCACATTTCCCTAACAGACAAGATGAGGGTCTTGTACGCACAAGGCAGGCCCCTCTCCTGGAAAAGAAAAACACTCAGTAGAACACACTGAAGGTCACCAGACTGTTGGTTAAATTTGGGATTGATACAAAAAACTAGAAATGTATTTCATGAAAACAAATGACAGCTGGGGCATGGCTGAGTGTGCCAGTGATTGCAGCCCTGGGGGCAGGAGGCAGAGGCAGGAGCATTAGGAGAGCCAGGTTAGTCTGAGATAACTTTAGTAAGACCATGTCTCAAAAGCCAAACAACAAAAGATCACGACTGAACTGCCACCCTTTGTTTTCAGAAAATGATAACTGAATGAGAGATCGGGTATTGTGTAGTACGGTAGGCACCAAATGTCTGCTAACCGGACTATTCTAGTGTTAGCACTGAGGGAAGGGAGCACAGAACTTGTTCTCTAACATTGCACCTTGACATGCTCCTTATTATGTCATCGCTTGAATGGGGTGGGGGTGGGTAGCAGGGGAACATAGCAAGAGGAAAGTCAAGCAACAAGAAGACACACAGACTACATGTTTGACAGGGAACTTAAGCAGACATATCTAAAGGCTTAAAGCCTGTATCCATGGTGTCTAATCCACAGACAAATATTATGTCGGCCTTTCCCAAATAGTGAAAATACACAAAGGGAAACATGGTGGAGAAACTCATCAGTGTTAGAAAAGGTAACACTCTGCGTGCTCAGAACGATTAGGTTAAACATTCTGCCAAGACTTATTTGTCCAGTGGGAGCTGGCTTCAGTAACACCATGTACTTCCGTCCACTTAGGATTTCCTGAGAAATAACAGCTCTGTTTCAAAACTGAAGTCCAAGATGTATATGACACAAGCATATGAGATTTTAATGGCAGTAATTAAAATATTATAACTTTGAGGAGGACCGTTGGTGTTACTTCATCTATTTGAGGATAAATTTAGCCTCATTGGATTGTGACAGCTCAAATCAGGAGTTTTATGAATATTATACGCACATGAGTCTTCTTTTCATCTTTTGGCCACCAATACATTAACTGCTAATATTTGTTCTATATTAATACAGACATCAAAGGGCAGAGGAATCCAATCCCTGCGAGCTGGAAGCAGAGATGTACAGCACATGACTGGATGAGACTCACAAGTTATTTAAGCCCCAGCTTAAAAAAATAATTCAAGGCATAAGGACAACCTGGACTTCCTTAAAGAATAGGTGGGGCGGGCAGTGTGAGGTGGAGGGGGGTAGAGTAAAGGACTGTGGAGAGCAGAAATGAAGTCAAGATCATCTTAAAATTCATAGTGACAACTTTGGGCCCTAGAGCTGACATTAGAGCCAAAGGGGCTGCAAAAAAATTGTCTGTGGTTCCAGCTAGAAATTTTGTGAAGCAAAGAAAAGGCAAAGTGGAAAATTTTAGAATAGGCATCCTGAGCTCCTGGGACTTGTAGAGTTTTTCTGCTTCATTTACAATTATACACATTACTGATGGTACCAAGTAGCAATCACTCTAACAAATACTTATGATGACTCCACAGATCTTTTTGTCCTCCTGAACTAAAAAAAAGGGGGGGGGGTGGAGAGGGAGTGAATGAAACATAACACATAACATCTGCTCAAGAAACCTACCGGAGTCTGGTGTTGTGACACACTCAGGGTATAAAAAGGGAGTGTGAATTCCATGCCAGCTTGTCCTCCATAGGAAGGTCCTGTCCTAGAAAACTAGGAATAGAGGGTTCAGTGTAGGCAAATGAGAGTATGCAACACAAGAGCATTATGTACAGTGGCCAGTTCTCTCTAAGAAAAGTGGAGGACGCTCTAGCATCTGCAAGGAGCAAGGGATAAAAGTACACTAGGCAGAGGGCATAGTTTGGGCAAAGAACAGCTGGAAGGCTTCACGTTTAAGCTTCAAGAGTTACTAACTTTCCCCTACTTGTGACCCCTTTCTTCCTGAGAATGAATACATAACCCCAGGTGTGGATTTTCTCATTGCTGTGACAAATGACAGCTTAAGGAAGGGAGGGTTTGTTCTATATTACACTTCTAGGGAATATACATTATCAAAGTAGGCATAGTAGTCAGGAAGTAGAGAGGAAACAGGAAGTGGAGCTGTGTTCCAAAGCCCCAAGCTTGTTCCCAGTGGTTCACTTTTATCAGTAGGACTCTACTTCCTAAAGGTCCCACAAACTTCCAAAGATCACCATCAGAGAGCCACATATTCAAACACACGTGCTAATGGCAGTGCATTTCATGTTCAAATAAGATAGGCATAAAAATCAAACATTTGTGGTCAAATTATAAAAAATTTATTTTAAATAATTCTTTGACATCCATATAATTTTATCATTTAATAAAATAAACAACATTGAGTGCTAATGATGTGGACAGGCTTGTTTATTTTTTACATAAGACGTTAAATCTTGCCTGGGTATTTGATATTGCAGCATGAAGAACATCTTTAAAATTTTCAGATTGATGGATAATTTTGATTTTATAAGCATCAATACTAAAGCTGTCACTTCACTCAAATACATACTATAAAATTGCAGGAGTATTCTTAGAGAAATCTCAGAAACTGTTGAAAATTTTGTACTAGCTCCAAGCCAGAATTCACTGGATCTTTTCTCAAATACATACTATTATTTTATTTATTATTATTGTATGCATGATTCATGTGTGTTTGAACATGTTTGACAGTGTGTTTGTATGCATCTGCATATATGAATGCACACATATTAGTGGGGTTTTTTGGTGTGTGTGTGTGTGTGTGTGTGTTGCTTGGGATTGACTGCAGGTCCCTGTACATGTTAGGCACATACTTTAGCACTTACTCACATATCCAACCCATAATATATACTTACCCTCCTATAAACAGAAACTGAGCTTTGGGAATATGGTTCCTATCCTCAGAGTATTAACATTTAAGACAAACAAGGCAGGAAATAAATGAACAATAAACATGATTAATTCAAATTCCAATAAATTCAATGAAGGAAATAAAAGTAATGAGATAGAGTAAACGGGGTGAAAGGGTGATAGAACCTACCAGGTTATATAGATTAGTTTTTAAAAGTAGCTTTACTATCATGCTGGTATTTGGCCTGGATACAGCCATAGATCTTACTTGTAGATAATATATAATCTTATTGAAAAATCACCTACTGAATGATAATGTCAGAAGCACAGATACCAGCTCTGAGAATGGACTAACAATTTCACCGGATAAAACCCTGGACAGTGTGGTGTACAAATTTCATTTCTCATATGCATATGATAATAACACAATCACAATTGGCACACTAAATTTATCTTCATAAAAAAGTAGACCTTTACCATTTAATTTTGTATTGTGAAAGGATTACATTAAAGCATTCCGAGTGCAAAACATCCAGACACCACAGAAGTATACAAAGTCAGACCTCAGAAATTTAGATGCTAAAGTCTCTAAGGCAATGACTCTCAAGCAGTGCGTCATAACCCCCAGAGGGATTGCATATCAGATATTCTGCATATCAGATATTTATATTATGACTCATAACAGTAGCAAAATTCGTTATGAAGTAGTAATGAAGTAATTTTATGGTTGGGGGCCACCACAACATGAGAAACTGTATTAAATGGTCCTAGCATTGGGAAGTTTAGAACTGCTCTAAGGGATGGAGAGGTGGCTCGATGGTGCAGCGTTTTCCTGGATTTAACCCTGAGCACTGGAAAAGAAAAAGCAACCTAGGCCCATGAATTGGGAGGCCCTGGGAGGAGTGTCCCAGGGGAAAGCTTCCCAGAGGATCTTTTACACAAGGCCAAGAATATTCTCTCTGGAGAGCAGAGAATCATTTAGGGGCATGGCTGTTAATTTGTGGGAGAGAGGTGGTCCATAAACATTTATTCAAAGACATTATTGACCGCATCGCATAGAGAAATTCAGGAAGGTTTTTCTGCAGTGCACTCTCCTGTGAACGGGAAGACTGGTCTCCAGAGGAAATGAGGTCATGAGCTGCTTAGCCTAGCAAACACCACATTTTCCTCAAGAGAAAATTCTCAGAGACATTCACTTGTATGTTCCCACGGGGAAAGCATTTTCATCAACCTCATGGCCTTGGAAACCCTGTTTGTCTTGTCAGAAAAAGAAAAAAAAAATCAACCAGGTCTTGCAAAGTTGTGACTGGAATTTTGAAATGTTCTTAAGAAACCTGGACATAGATGTGAGCCCTGATTGGCATGAGTGTGACATTCTTACCTCAGCAGAGATCACGGGAAAAAGCAACATGCTTTACTCACCAGAACCATGAAGGCAGAACCTGTTGGCTTCAACGCTAGACCTCAGGGACCATGACAAGTTCCTGCTGCTCTCTCTGATGCTCTACTCAGTTCTTTTCTACATTGCATGCTTGGCTTCAATGACATTTTCTCCTGCTTTTCTTACACGCTTAAATCGGAGTTGTGAACTTCATAATAGGTTTGTGCTAGCTGATGATGAAAGGCTTCCTGCCGTCTACTCCAAACTCATTCCAGGTGAAGTTAGGACAGGGCTACAGGTGCTCATCCTGCCTTCCCCCACAATGACCCCCTTACACACTTGTGTTTGCACTGATTATTGAATAGGAAATCCTTCCCTGCTGCCAATGTCCCGCCTCTTTCTCACCCTCTGAATAAAATATAGATCAGATGCTGCAAAACTGCTATTCTTAGGAGCAACAGATGCAAACAGGATTGCTTTTTCAATTATTCGGCAACTGATCCAATGGTTCCAAGACAGAAGCTAATTAAAGTCTAATTGAAATAAAATCATTTCCAATTCTATTTCCCAACATCACTACCCTAGTGGAGGGATTCTTGATCATGGATGGGAGCTTTCTAATCTGGCCACTCCCTTCTGCTTTGTAAATAGTTGTTGATGGCATGGTCTTATCCTAGAACATCTTGAGTTGGCTAGAGGATGTAGAGGAGGGAGAAAAAGGTCTCTGGAGAAAGAGAGGGTACTTATAAAGAAAATGACCAGCAAGAAGGAAAGACCAAGCAGGGAGAAAGAAAGAGAAATGGATTTGGAACACCTAGGAGAAAGGGGTTCGGCAGGATGAAGGGAAGTAGTGAGAGACTTGTGACCAAGTGGCCTGTGCCAGCCACAGCTTGCATGCAGGCTGTAATGGCCTCCAGGGGGTACTCTGCAGATATGTCAAGTAGTAAATGACATTTAAAGATCAGGACATCTAACTTAACTATGCAGATTTCTTGGTTCAGTGAAATATTAGGTAGGGGAAAAGCTGGCAGCCTGTGTCTGTGTTCCCAACTGGCCAACAGCCAACTGGAGTCCAGAAGCAGCAGCACTTTAGAGGCTGAAGGGGACAGAAGAGGTCCTAGTGTATCTAGGCATCACAGGTCTCCTGAATTTATCCCCATTTACATGGGTACTGCAGAAGGATTTCATACATTGTTGGTATACGGAAAGCCCTTTGGGGGTAACAGGATGATTGGAATAGTTAAATAGAATGGGTCTGAATCCAGCCTCTGTTACTGATTGTGGTAGAAGCTTGAGCAAGTATTCAAGGTCTCCCAGACCTGTTTCTGAACAGTAGCAAAGATTGGAATAACTTTATCCCACAGCAGTTCAAGCTCAAAGTACCAACATGTGTGAACATGCAGTAAGTTGTAAAGTGTTGTGCATACTTTTGTAACTCTATCTTTTTCTGGTTATTCTTAAGAATTAATTTTTAAAAGGGCAATAGGGAACAGAAATAAGCATGGTACGGGCTGGAACACCATTTAGGGAAGAGCTGTGAATAGTGAAAACTCAACATAGTAGTTAGGAAAGAGGCTTCAACCACAGTGGTGGAACTCCACAGAGCAACAGCACAGATCAAGGGCTTGTCTTTTCTGTCTAAGTTACGAAAGGAGAAGAAAATAATACTATTTCATGAGGCTGCTTCAAAATGCAAGAAGAAAATGCTTATAAATTTCCTGACCCAAATAAATGAATACATGCTCAAAAAGCTACTCTCCTTCTTTCTCCCTCCCTCCCTTTCTCTCCCTCCCTCCCTCTCTCCAACTCTCTCTCTCTCTCTCTCTCTCTTTCTCCCTCTCCCTCCCCCCACCCGTGGTGTGTGTGTGTGTGTGTGTGTGTGTGTAAATGTGGGTGAGTGAATGTGCATATTTGAGTATATGTATGACGTATATCTATGCCATTGTCTTCAATAACACTGACTGAGTCCTTGGACCTCCTCAAACAGCACCACTAAACCTTCCTTTCTGCAAATAAAAGAGCAAAAAGGGGTAAATGCTAAGGACTGTTCTGGGGATCCTGATGCATACAGGTTTAAGTGAGCACACTCCTGAAAATCCTCTGGAAACCATATGTGGTTTCATGCTTTTTAAGTAGGTAAAGTATATGTGAAAGATGTCACAATCAAACTGTTTTATAAATAGGAAAATGAAAGGTATTTCTTGTTACTGTTTAATGAAAATCTCCAAACCTCCCCCTACCCGAGGATAGCACAAGGCATGAAGGATATTAGAAATGACAGTAAAATATTCCAAAGATATAGAGATGAAGAGGTAAGATGTATACATTAACTAAATTTGTATCTGGTCCTTTTTATGTCAAAGCTTTGGCAGACCAGGTATTATTATCATCAGACCCAAGCCAACCTTTCAATGTTCTATTTGAAGAGACATCTTTGCAAAGTATATCACAGGCAAAATGTTTTAGAATGAAATCTTTAAGAGTCATGGGAATATGTTGAAAATCACAAGAATTGGCAACTACCTTTTTTTTTTATTTTTGTTGTTGTTGTTGCTGTTGATCAAGTTGGCTTTCTCACTCATCCAGCCTGCACTCCCTCTGGAGATGAATCTTCTACGACCCTGCTCGATACCTGATCCCCCAACAGTCTATCTGCAGCATTTCTATGGACTTGTCCGGAGTCCTGGCTGAGCATCCCACATGTACCACACAGTGCTTCTCTAGGATAAATGATTCCTCATTAATTCTTCCCAGATGTTTCTGATGATCATCTGATATGTGTGTTCTCTGCACTGCTCAGCAGCTCTGGCTACGATCTTCCTTCTTCTCAGTACCATCACAGTATCTTAAGGGCTAAGCAAATGTGCTGTAAGGATTCAGTCCAGCTACTCAACATGGGTTTGAAAGAGAATATCCTCTGTCCTACATGAAAACACCCTGACGATATCCCAATTGAAGAAAGATTTGGAATCAAGTTTTGACACAACCTGATGTATGCTTGTGCAGAGATCTCCTCTCAGTCTTAGCCATTTAATGGGAGTAATAGCCCCCAACATACTGACTCAAAGGATTTCATCAAAGCTGGATACGGGCAAAGATTCTCTATGGATATATTGCTGACACTTCCTATGGAAATGGAGATGTGGCAAAGATGAGCCCAGTCCATCTTAGTCATTTTCTGTGTGTGACACTATGAATAACCTCTTGTTTGACATCCATGCTCTTCTTTTATGACTTCCTCATCAAGGTGGATGAATCTAAAATTCCTCTTCCCCAAGGCATCAGAATGAAAAACTGGATTCTGGGCTGATGGGGTCTCCAACTGTTCTCAATTAGATGACAGTTCTTGTTGTTTCCAGTGCTTACCTAGTCACAGATGGACTGTTGACTTATGCCTATGATTCCAGCACTGTGTGGTTGAGGAATGAAAAAATGAAAGTTCAAGGCCAGCCTCAGTTAAGTGTCAAGACTCTGTCTCAATCCAATTTTCAACAATTTATTTACAGAAACATATTGCCAAGCACTGGTGTCTGAACATCAGTCTCATTGCACAAAGAGCCTAACATATCTGAGATAGCCATCGAAGGTCTCTCAGAAATGTACTTTGCTTACTGGAAAGATCTACCATGTGCCATTTTGTTTGAAGTGCTGCAGACGCTCCAGTAGTGAAATATAGGTAGAATCAAGATTTGAGGCACTTACCATTTAGAGGTTCAAAAGCAAGAACAAGCTAATGATAACCAAACACCAAAGGCACAAACTCTATCCTGGAAATGTGCACATACTCTAGGAGTGGGAAGAAGAAGTAAGAGATGTTCTTGCTGGAGTTGCATCTGAGCTTGCTTGAGAGGGGTTGGGTGGGAAGTGATACAAAAAAAGAAGGAAACAGTCACATCCCAAACAAGAGAATCCACATTGATAAAAAGCTCATGAGGAAGAAAGGAAAGCTCAGTCCTGCTATAAGAAGAAATTTTGTGAGAGGCTGAAGTAGGGTATATGCTTGCAGTTGTCTTCTTGTCTTGGGCATAATGCAGAAAACTGGGTTTTTATTGTGTAGAATGTAAGAGGAATAACACAGTAATCATAATTAATTTGTAGGGAGATCTCAAAGCTAGTGTGAAGGCATATACCTGTAATTCCATCATTTGAGTGAGTGAGGCAAGAAGACTGTGAGTCTGTGGTCACCATGGACTATGTAGCAAGGTACAAGCTAACAGAAGATTTAGGAAGGTCTCAGTAGAAATATACTGTGAATCAGACAAGATGTGGAGTGATTTGGGGATTTGGGTAATTGATTCAGAGGAGAAACTATAGTCTAGAGTGTAATTGCCAATCATTTTTCTGTAAAGGGTCTTCTAGTAAACACTTCAAGCCTTGTAGGACAAGTTTTCTGTTGTAAATGCTAAACTCTGCCCCACTAAAATGAGAAAGGAACTTTTGAGAACATCTCAATTTGGAGCAATCCTCTGACCATCCAACAGACCAGACTTGATCTTTGAGTAAGCTTTAGCCAACCCTGATATAGAACAAGGGGTCCTTCCCACAAGCAACTCTTTCTATACCAATCAAATGGTTCTGTAAGCTGGTTTTAGCTGCGTGAATTAAGAGAAGGAAGAAAGGTGTAAAATATGAAACTTTTAAAGATACTCAGGGGTTTCGAAAAGAAACCGAAGACAGACCTGAATGATAAAGAAACCTGTGCTTACCCTGACACGCCCCTCTCAGTTCTCCTTCCAGTGGGCAGCCTAGTTGAGAAGATTCAAGGAGACTTCAGCTGGGAAACTTCAGCTTAGGCAGTCATGACTCTGCTTCATGCTTCTTATGCACAATGAGTGCCTGTAACTTCTTTTGAGCCCTCAGGGCCTCATATTTATGCTGAATATAACTGAATATATTTATTACTAATAGAGTGAGCACTGGAATTTCACTGTCATCTATCATGTGTTTGACCAAGGCAAATCCTCTCTCACAACAGTTTAGGGAGTGATAGTTGTTTAAAAGGGGTGGGGTGGGGAGCAGAGCAAAAGTCTATGTTTCAAACTCAAACACCTTTGTGAGGCCCTGAATTTCTTGACTGCCCTCACTCCAGGCTTTCAATCCATTTACATCCAACAAGTCATCCTGAACATGTCTTATATATGTCCCCAGAGAACCCTCTGTCTGTTGTTCAGTCACTAGTAGACACAGTGAAATGCACTATCTCTATCTCTTTCTAACTGTTGTTAACCCATTTTCCTCTTTCTCTCTCCTTCCCCTTCTTCTATTTACTTTTTCTCCTAGACGACTTGCTTGTTTCTCTAAGATCATTTACCTCAGTCCCTCTATATCCCGGCAATGAAAGCTGACCTAATTGCTGGCTGGAACAGAACTCTAAGCATCTGGGCCTAGACAAGCTACCTGGGTCCTTCAGGGACACTTGTTTCTGACCTTCATTTGCACTGCTTTTGCAAGCTGAGAGCCATATCTCACAAAAATTAAACGTTTATTAGTGTCACAGAAATTAGAAGTTAATTAAGGAAGGACAGAACACATCCCCATGAGGGATTATAACACTGTGATAGATACCCATTCAGAGTTGCATTCTAAGCTACTCCAAGATACTCTTTCTTCCAAGAACCAAAACGCTCTTTAGAAATATCTGAGTAAATGCATCAGCCCAGACTTGATGTTCTGGTAGATTGAAATATGTCTGCACAGAGTCAACCTGCAGCAAGGTTACCATTCCCTTAGCACACAAAAAAGCACACAGACAGACAGACACACACACACACACACATACATTCACACACACACACACACACACACACACACAAAACACTCCTTAGAATATCCCACTTCAGCCTGGTGATACTGATGTTAATATGATCTCTGGAAGCTTTTGATACAGCTAAGGCCAAATACAAAAACACAGACTAATGCACTCAGAAAATAAGTATTTTAGCTGACATGTGTGAAACACTTCTTTTCTCTCTTATAAATACATATTGGCTAATAAACATTAGAAAAGAAAATCAATGTTTTCAATCCCAGAAATTGTTATAAAAAGAGAAGGCCTTGACAGGTCCCCTGAGAGGCTCTGCCAGAGCTTAACCAACTGGCAGGCAGCCAACTATCGGACTGAGCATGGGGACCCCAGTGGAGGAGTTAGAAAAAGGACTGAAGGAGCTGAAGGGGTTTGCAACACCATAGAAAGAATAACTCTATCAACCAACTACACTCCCCAAAGCTCCCAGGGACTAAACTACCAATGAAAGAGTATACATGAAGGGAACCATGGCTCCAGCTGCACATTTAGTAGAGGGTGGCCTTATCTAGCCTCACTGGGAGGGGAGCCCCTTGGTCCTGAGGAGGCTCAAGATCCTAGTGTAGGGAAATGCTAGGACACTGAGGTGGGAGTGGGTGGGTGGATGGGGAAGCACCATAAAAGAAGCAGGGCAAAGGGGCATGGGATAGGGGGGCCATGGAGGGGAAGTTAGGAAGGGAAATAACATTTGAAATGTAAATAAATAAAATAATTAATTAAAATATTAACAAAAAGAGGTAACTTTCTAATGTTACCATAGTCAGCCTTTAAGTAAGAAGAAACAGAATCTTAACATTACAAGTAATCCAGCCCCATGGCCATTGCCTAATCACTGTGCAGTAATCTCTGTTGAGAACTTAAGATCCAGTCTCAGTGCAAATAGGACTAGAAGAGTCAGTCTCCTAACACAGTCATTCCAGTTTTGTTAAGGTCTGGTGACAGAGGATGCCCCACTCTGAATATCTTCACCAAGTCCTTAAGAAAGGATGTTACTAAGCTTTCCTTCATCCAACCCAATTCCCTCTCTTCAGATGCAACTTGTAAATTCTCTAATTATAATATATGGATTATATATGATATAATATAATATAATAAATATAATATAATATAATTAATATAACAACATAACATAGCATAACATAACATAACATAACATAACATAATATAATATAATATAATATAATTATCAGTTGACAAATCCATGGACAGGGGGATATAGAAAGCTGCTCCTAGGGCAAGGATAACTATGGCATTCTTCCTCTCCAGTGGCTCAGACAGAAGCGTGTTATTCCTCAGTGTCTCTCAGACTCACAGAGAGTGAGCTATGGCCATGAAGCCTGAAGGTTGAGCTCATCATAGAAGAGTAGGAATACATTCTTGTCCACAGACCTCTGACAGCTCATTAGTTTGTTAGTATTCTATTTCTTCCTAAATCAGAGTATGTCTTTTGTTTGAGCACATATGTGTGTTATATGACTCCAAATCCTATATCTTCCTGTTGAAATGTCATCAGAGCATGATTCTTGCATCGGTTTAATTTAAATAGAGTTCATAGAACTAAGTTAGGCATAGTGGTCATCTCATAGAATCTCAACATCCTGAAAGGAGAATTAAGAAGATCTCTAGTTTGAAGCCATCCTGGAATCTACGTGAAGACTGAAGGTGTATTTTGGTGGAACAGCTCTTGCCCAAGGACAGGAGTTCTATCTTCAGTAACAGCAAAAATACTGGAAAGAGACCTCATTTCTGATGAAGAACCTAATAGAGTCATAAGAGCCCTACCACCACTAGATTATAACAAATACTAGTGCTAGTGGTTTTCAACAGTTATTTTTTTCTTCCTGTGCATAGATTGTTCTAGATAAGTATTCTGCCTGACTCCCTGGTGGAGAAGGAAGAACAAAGGGAGAACGTCATAATTGGACCTTTGCTTTCTTTCAGGAATCTCTGACATCACTAAAAATGCTGCCTTTTGGTCAGTCATTTGGGCCTGAAATTAAATTTGTGAATAGTCTGTGGGAGATTCCATTTCTTTCTTTTCCTCTTAGTATTGATTTTTCTCCTTCCGTTTGTTGGTGCTGCCGCTTTTTTTTTTTTTTTTTTTTTTTTTTTTTTTTTTTTTTTTTTTTTTTTTTTTGCCTAGGATTTGCTAGAGTCACATCTGTACATGATTTCTTATTTATGTTTGTTTTGTGCATAAGCACCAGATGCTTCAATTGCCCATTCTCTAATCAGTCAGAAAGCTTTGCTGTAGTCAGGCTGTGGTGAAAAAGAAGAGGAAGTCACCCATCCCAACACAGCTCAGTAGAAAGAATATACAGGCTGCTGTGTTGGCCTGGGTCAGCAGTGGCCTGGGTTCAGACACCTATTTTGCTGAAAACTAAAAGACAAAACAGAGCATTCAGCACTGAGTCCTAGGGTCTGTGGAATCCAAGGATTATTTTGTTATTCATTTCATTAGTAGGAAATCACAAATTCTCATATCTGAGCTCACATTTTTCAAGAGTCTAGTCCTATGAGATCCTGAATTCATTTCTGTAATAAATTATACTGTGTCTTTACAGGTATGATGTCACCTTTAAGGAATGCCATCCCTGTTGTGAATACAGCTCTTACAGTTCTGGAAAGAAATGATGAATGATTTCCCTCAAAGCATGTCCTATATTCACACACTTTCTACTGACCTTGGAGAAAACTGAATTGATTTCTGAAGCTGCCCCATGGGACTCAGTCTGAGGTTCTCTGCTTTGGGTATCTGTATAGAAGGCTTGACATTTCCCCAGTCTGATGCTCATATGTGGGCCCCAATTGGTAACATCTGCAGGGAGATCTATGGAAACCGAAAGTGTCCCTACCCCTATCTATAATTTTTGCTACTGAGATAGCAGAACCATAAACTGCAAAGATTTTCAGGTAGCCAGGAACAGTTGAGGCTTATATCCAAAACTTACCCTCTATAGACACATCCTCTTTACATGGTATCTATAGAGAGAACTGGAAACTGAACACAGGGTCACATGGGTTTGTAAGCAAACCATCTATTGATCTTTTATTCTCAGCCCTCTTTTAACTTTTCATTGAGACAGTCTTTTTAAGTTTCTAAGGCTTCCCTTAAGTCACAGTGCTGCCCAAGTAGGGCTTGACCATCATAACCCTCCTAGTTCTATTTTCTTAGTATCTGGAATTATAAGTCTATGGCTTCTTCCTTTGTCACTGAGAAATTATGAATACTAGGTTAGATCATAACAAGAAACATACTTTACAAATGGTTTAAGTGGAAGGTGGGACTATCACTTGACAGGTCAGTGAATGTGCTGCTCCATGGTTCTGCCTTTATCCTGGTGTTTGTTACAGCTCTGAATAGCTAACACACTCCATGAAGCTGTAGGAGGATGATAACAAATGAATCAAGATGCACTCTCTAAATTTCTGGCCCTCTTCTAATAAAACAAAGTTTACCCAGTATTAGTTTGTATTGCTCTTCCTTTATGGGGTCTCACCTTCTCAAGTTCGAAGCATGCAACACCACTATTCCTGTTTCATAGACTAGAAAACTAATAATCAGAGGCTGAATGACTTATGAGACTATATGGTTGGGTGTTGCAAGAATTTAGGAGTTCAATGTTGGGGGTTGATCTTGCGCATTCAGATTCTGATTTTTGTGCCCAGAGATCAGTGACAGCCACTAGTATTGTCACTATTATTGAACCATCTCCTGTATCAATGTTGTGGAAAGAATGCTCCCCAATTATCTCTAATTCGTTAATAAGGAAGTGAACAGCTTATGGATGGGCAGAAGAGATAGGAAGGGTAGACTTTTGAACCCAGACAGGGATCCCACATAGAAGGAAGTAGAGGAAGAACAATGAGGAAAAGAAGTTAGAGACCACACAGAGAGACACAAAGAGGCCATGAAAACCCAGGAGAGCCGTGATGAACCATGAGTATACAGATGAACCTAAAAAGACCAGGACAGACTCAGATTAATGATAAAGAACCACGTGGGTAGGAAATAAGCACCCTTAGAGAGGTAGAATAGCTTAGCCTAGGATTGTGGCTTGTTAATAAACCTAATAAGTGTTTGTATCAATTTTGGGGGAACTAGAACGGGAACAAATGAGGCTTACATTCAAAACTTATAGTTCCAGTACAAGGTTCAGACTTCTATGGATGTATCATTATTATCTGAAAGTATGTCTAATTAACTCATATGTTCTGTACATGTTGCTGAGCACCAACTTCATGCCTCTTTCCCAAGCATTCACAGAAAACCTCTAACTCTATTAGGTTTTCTATCTTCTGCTATGAATAAGCCCTGCTACCCTTATTGGTCAGAGATGGTTATTTAGGGCCTTGATGAGACACCAAGGAAAGCTGTTCCTTGCAGGAAATAAATCTAAATGCTGTGGTTATAGCAGAATAAACATGGAATGACATAGAATGGCCACTGTAGTCAAGTGACATGAGAAGTCAGGCGGGAACTAATCAGGCCAGGATACAGGAAGATGCTATCACCCTATGCTGAGAAGAACCTCATATGAAGAGGTCATGTTGCTGGAGGCAGTAGCATAGAACCAGGCAGAAATCATGCATGTGTCTCAAAGAATATCATCCTTAAGGGAGGCCAGTAATTACAGAGCACAGCTTCAAGAAGATAAGAGTAGCCAGGATCTGGACCAGTAGAGAAGGCAGGGTAGTCATAGCAGGCCAGCTGATGACTGAGCAAAAACAAGCAACTGAAAATGAGGACCTTCCCTCACTGGGGAGACAGAGTCCGCCCTTCTCTGCCATGTTACAGACAAATCTGAAGCACAGGTTCTGGCAATTGTTTGCACTTATCCTTTCAGCATGTGCTAGGAACTCTTTACCATCCTGTGAAAGTCAGTTTTCCTAAACATCTTCAATGGGGCTAAAGATGAGAAGACAACCTTTTTACCCCATCTAGGAAGTTCAAACTGGAACATGTGGCTTCTACATTAAATGCTATCTTAAGCATTCCTTGGATAAATGAACTTCTAAGGTGCCTTCCTTCTCACCAGGCAGAGTCCAATGTGCTTGCAGTGAACCTTCCTCTCCATCAGGATTTGGGTCTCATGTGAGGAAATAAACTCACCTACTCTTAGCAGTTACAGATGATGATCCCTACTCATCTGTGTGTATCAATCAGGTGCCACTCAGCATGCTTCCCAGCCATGCTGAGACATTAGATCAATCCCTCTCTGCCCATTAAAGGGCTCATAAACGGCTGCAGTGTCGAATTAGTGCTGGAAGATATCTCTAACCCGAAACATGTTAAAATGCACAGTTGGGTAAGAACAATCAATTAAGGCCAGACAGGGTGTTGGAAGTTAAACCATTTGTTTATCTTACAATTCTGCACAGTGGAAAATGTGTGTGTGTGTATGTGTGTGTGTGTGTGTGTGTGTGTGTGTGTGTGTGTGTGTGTGCTTACATTTCAGTTCATATTTAAAATTATCCATGTGTACAGTTTGTGTGATTCAATCCATGATTGAGGAAACTACCCAGAGGAAGAGGTTATTGTTTAAAGTCAGAAAAGGGTTGGATGCGTAACTTTGTAATTTGTAATTAAGCTTATTGCAGTGTTTCTGCCTCCTAAACCTCTGCCAACTGAGCTAATATTTAGATGGAAAGCTAGCTGTTACTCAGCAAAAAATTCTGCATCCCAGAAGTATAACCCAGATAAAGACAGCAACTCTGGCTAGGTGCTTCTTCTCCCGATCAGAGAAAATGGAGAGGTCCCATACATCTTTCAATGCCCTTTCTACACAAGAGTCCCTCAGTGACCCAGAAGGCAATGCAGAGCAGAAGCTGTGAATAAAGAAGCCACACTCATTTTCTTGGGGCCTATAACTAGAACTCAGGGAGGTCTGACCAGTTTAATAGGGAGGGAAATTACATTCTGGATTCTATAACCCTCTAATTGAAGTGTAGTATACCTCTTATTGTTGACTGCAGAGCAGGGATTCCAAGGGATAGCTGGGACCTCTGCCCTTCTTACTCAGAGAAAGCACAGCCAAATTCAGCTGTACTTGTTACCCATGTCTGGAAATATACTGCACCAAACTTATTAATTATTAGACTCACTGTCGGATTTAATTTAACGCATAAATCACAAAGCATATCTCATTTAAAACTATTTTCACAATTTCATTTCAACATGATTAATTTTTCTTTGCTGTCCTATCTACATGTCAAAAACTGGAGAACTAGAAGAAGACAAAGTGCCTCCAGTCTGCAGGGACCTGATGCTGCCATCTGAAGAGGCTCTGCTGAAGGGTCCAGTGTAGGTAGGTCAAGAAACTTCTCTAGGTCTTTACCATGCCTTGTTTCCCTCGATGCCTGAAATTCAATGCAAGAGTCACTTGGAGAGAATTTTTTCCCTGCATCTAGTTAACAGTGCATGGGAAATTAATTCATAACACAAAAAAGAAAAAGAATATAAATGTGCATAGCGTAGTTACTATTCTGAGCACTCTGCTGAGAACTCTACTTAAAACCTCCTGTTGTCCTCAGCTCCTGAGTGCATACTGTTATTTCCTCATTTTACTCTTGAAAACTGAGACTCAGAAAGCCTACCATCTCCTGCCCTTCCACACTCAACTGGGTCCCTTCTAAACTACAGTCGGCTGGCTGTATGCAAAGTATAACTATCCTTTGTTCTGAGACTCCTGAAGGGAAAGAGAGATGAACAAAGGGGTATAGACTACCAAGGGAGTTCAGGATCTGTCACTTCAAAACATGCCATTTTAGCACATTGACTATTTTGTACTAAAAGCACCTGAGAAGCAACAATCGCTTGGCTACTCTCTCCTGAGAACATAAAAGTAGAGTCCTACTGAGAAAGATGCCTACCTTCAGTCAGGGTAAAAAATCATTATCCACCATCTTGCTGTGATGGGCTTTGAGCACCAAGACGTTGACCAAATATGTGATAGAGATGTGGGAAAGATAAACAATGAAAGTTGTGTGTGTGTAAGTGTGTACATGTGCGCACAATGAACAGAGGCAGAAATGGAGATATGATGGCAGTGACAAGTGTGAGAGAGGGCTGTCACTGCTGTCATTGACCAACAGGGTCTGAAAGATGTTGTACATCAGCCTGGAGCTTATGCAGATTCATCCCTGAATATGCTGCACAGCTTCAGGGTCACCTGGCTCTGGGCAATAACAGAAACTCAAGATGAGGAAAGATTTACTTTCCGGGGTAGACTTTCATGAAGGACTATTGTGGCCTATAATCTTACTGGAGGTCATGTCAGTGTATGTGGTCTGTGCTTTGTTCCTAGGCCATTATGAAGGTTAACTTTTATGTGGATGTACAGTCTCTGCTCCTGACTGATGCATTGGTGGGGTTCTCTGGCTTTGCTGCCTCAGGGGCCATGTTGATGTGAGTGGCATGACATCATCCATGAAGCCACATGTGGCCATGTTAAGAAGGTCCACAGTTCATCTATGAAGCCATTGATAGCCATGAATGAGCTGGTATTTGGATACAGTTGGGAGCCATGTTGATGTCTGTGGCTTGTTACTACAAAAGACCATGCAGATGTCTATGGCCTAGTCTGCACCTCAAGCCATGTAAGTGTCACTGGGCGGGGATAGCAGATCTCACCTTTGTCCTGCAACTACCAGCTCATCATACTGGATGGCTTCTGGCAGGAGTGCAGGTGGAGAAAGTCTCACCTTCCCTTGTGGGGCTGGCAAGGAGGAATTTGACCATGCTCCTGTGAGTGTCCAGTTTGTCCAGGACAAACAAAAAATGTTTCCTTTCTTCCTCTTTTGGATTGGAGATGTGGACAGATATCAGAGAACAAGGAGGTGAGAGTGATTGGGGTACATGATGGGAGACTCCCAAATGATCAATAATCATTTTCTTCTTTTCATCAGCATGTGAATATTTTCCCCTAAAGTATTCTACATAAGCATCCCTTGTTAAACTTCTTCTTGATTCTTGATATTTATTACTATTGTATATGAATTTGCTGTTATAATTTGCTTTTCTTTCTAAACCCATTGTAAAGAAACTTAGACACAGCCAGCTCTTTTGTCCTATGTGTGTATTTTAAGGAAGGTTCTCACTGTACATAGAAATTATAAAAATGAAATGTTTATGCTTTTCCTTTTTTCTTATTAGTCCATGTCAATTAAAGCTAGAAAACCCAAGAGGGTAGAGAGAAATTTACCTCCCTTCAAACAGAAGTTGTCAAAGGGCAATCTGCAAAGCAGTGGGACTCTGGGCCTTTTTAAAGAATGTTTATGAAACCCTGTTCTAAGAATTATTCTAAGACATAATTCCCCTTCAACTGTGTTAGTATTTGCACCCAAAGCTCCAAAACACTGATAGCAAAATTTCTGGAATCTGAGCACAAACAAAGATAGCATCAAATTTTGCAAGTAGTCATTTCGTTTCATATCAGCGTGCTTGCTCTGTCCATAAAATAGAAGAAGAGTTGTTCTTTCCATCATTCTTAATGAAGTGCAAGCTGATGATCTTTAGCATGTCTGCAGTTGGATGCACATTTTACTATGGTATGTGAAACAAAAAGATGCACACACGTTTCATCTCTAGATTTTGAAGGATAGGGGGTGATCAGAAATGAAGACTGGAAGGTATGGCCAAGAGCCTAAAGATATTTCTCTTGCCTTGCTTTTCATAGTGACTGAAAGTCTTCCAGTGGGAGCGGCTCTTTGAGACTATTTTTCCCCAGTACCCAATTAGCATTATACATGGAATTAATTTACAACATTAAAAAAAGAATATAAAATGTTCATAAAGTAGATATTTTATACACCAGAAAGCCATTCACTTTTATATTACACTGAATTAGGGTAGTTTTTGGTCGTCTTATTTGTTCTCTTGTTTTTTATATTTTCCCAAGATTGTAAAAGTGAAAGAGTGAAAAAAAAAAACCTACAACATAAATTTTCAGTAACCCAAAAATATTTACTTTCTGGCCTTTACAGAAAACATAATTTGCCAGCAAGAGAAAAGCTAATGTGTGATTAGTTGAATTGGGAACAGAAGTTTCTGCATTTTTCATAAAGCACTATTTTTCCTTCAATGAACCACAGACAAACCACAGTTACACAGAATTGGTATCTTGCAGACATTTTCTCAAAAATGAATGAAGTGTCATTTCAAGGAAAACAACAGGTAGCATTTATTGACAGTGATGGAATCCGAGCTTTCACAGCAAGAATGAGAGTTTTGAAAACTTGTATTTGTCATCATGAGCCTGACAGTTTCCCAATATTCAAAGACTTTTCAAAGTGAGGTGGGTAGTGAGGGCAATAAGTTTTATTTTTATATTTCATGAGCAAATGTGGTGATATTTGGGAGAGCAGCATAACCATGTGAGTCACTATTTTCTGGCTAACTGGTATATGAGTTTAATAATTGAACGTGGTGAAATACCCATGAACGGATGGACAGATCCATGAGTGGATGAATATTGGTGTAGAATTTCCACAGCACAGGATTCACCTTTCCCTGGTACTGTCTACATGGTTGAATGCATATGGAGGTGACTCTGCAGCTATACCCCTATCTTGTGATGGAAATCGCTTCACCTGACAAAGAGACCAGGAACTTGTGTACATGGACTCTGTATGCTTGTCAGTAGCTGTAGGCTGCTACTAACCCTCCTATTGTTAAAGAGTTGCCTTCTCTGGATAATTCACACAAATGGAACTGTTAAACATTCTTCTCTTTGTGAGTGACTCCTTTCATTTACCCTGGCCTTTGCAGAACTCATCCATGCTGTGGTGTGCATTGGTTCTCAGACCTTTTCCCCTGTCTTTGGGAGATATGAAAAAACTGGAAAAGCTCATGCTGGTGCTCTCTTGGTCTGGACTTCAGGTAACCAAATGTGTAGGGATTTGTGGAGGAAATTAAGACTGAAGGATGGGAGCAAGGAGGTGCCTTAAGAATATGGTAGAAGACATATGAAAGATCAGAGTTTAGTCTCTGTTCTCACAGACCTTCTGACCTTGCACAGCTGTGTCCTGTTTTCTCAGCACAGAGTTTAATCCCACCAGGAAAACACTCTCCACTTCCAGCAAGTTAGACTCCAAGAGCTATGGTTTTCATTACAGTGGACATTCGACTACTACACATAAGCAGGCTGTCTCACCCTTACCTCTGTCTTTCCCCAAGACCTTCTTTGTTTTTGTGCTTCTCACCCCCTCTTTTGAAAACTATTTTAATATGCAGTGTTTAAATTACCCAGTTAGTTTCCTTTAAAAATTGATGTGTTCATTTTTAGTTGTGTTTATCCTAGTGGCTGTGTGTGTGCACCCCTGAGGGTCCTCTGGAGCTGGAGCTACAGGTAGTTGTGAGTCACATGATATGGGTGCTAATTACTGAAATCAGGTCTTCTGTAAGAACAGGAAGTGTTACTAATTTCTGAGCCATCTCTCTGGCCCCTGAAAGCATCTTTCAAAATATGTTAACTCTTCCCACATCAATTTAAACTCTCAACAAACAATTGGTGCCATTTCCGTCCTATAGTTCTGCATCTGAATCCCCAGAATTCTGTAAGATTCCAAAGCATCTGCTCAGATTGCATGAGTTGCAACTCAGGTCATGTTCTCCTAACTTGAAACTCATGTCAAGGCCAAATAAGCTCTCTTTGTTTCTTAATCTGTTTGAGCCTCAGTTTATCTCAAGGTTGACTTTTTTTTTTCTTTCCTGAAAGTGCCAAGCAGTTTCCCAGAAGACAGCACCTGGGCGATCTACAATGTAAGTCAGTTCTAACATTACCCCTGAGAAACCATTATTGAGTCATACAGGGTAAAGACTGAATCACTTAAATTATCAATCCCTATGCTGTTGAGTCTGGCTGACCAACTATCCCTCAAGAGTCTCCATGAGTCAGGTTTGATCACTTGCTATGGTGGCTCATAGTTTCCACTTGAAGAAATTGGTCATTACTTGCATCTTATTATATGGATCAAAGGACACAACTGGATAAGAAAACATAGACACTGGGGTTCAGAATGATCCCCATTACTTGAGTTTCTGTGCCCAGGAAGTAGAGGAATAATGCCCTCCTGGCATGCAGGAATGTTTATTACCTGAAAGTTCTTCATATCCTCCCATTTAGAGTTATTTATAAAAGTTCTATTGCACTCAACGATTGAAAAAAAACACTGACCATTGATAATCAAATCAGTCTTCAGTCACTTCCTTAAACTGCATGATGGGTTTTCCCAGGAACCCACCAGATATATTCAGAAGGCAATATGACTAAAGCCTGTGAAGAAGTTAGAAGTCTCTTTCTAACAAAAAGTTTGAGGTTCTTCACAGCTCAGATAAATCACTTTATAGAATTTTTATCAGGGTGACCATTGGCTCTGTTCTTAAAAATCCAAATTCAAATCTTAACTCTGCCATATCATAAATAATGCATAGTATCGTAGACATGGTATCTAGACAATACAAGGGTTCAGAATTGGAAGAAACCCATGGGGGAAAATGTTTTATTAACACAAAACTCTATTAATGTAAATTATTACTAGTAAACTTAAATGCACATATTATACCGAACTCAATGGGTCTTGAGTATTCATGAACCAAAAGGTATATCTATAGCAATGGATAATGGGGCACAGAATTGCAAATGGTTGTGTGCAGTATATTCCTATGCAAGGAGTTAGAGATCACAAGAGTATCCTCTGTTTTCTGGGACATGGGAACTTGCTCAGATTTGATGGACTGAAAAGATAGTTACCCAAAGCCAAATGTTTATGCTTTACTTTTTCTTCAATTTATTGCATTTCTACTTGGAAAGTAAGCATTGGATTTCTTCATTTTATTTCTGCATTTCTTGGAACAATGGTAGCATATATATAGATATAAAGCAGGGATGTTGGTTTTATTTTATTTATTTATTTTATTTTATTTTATTTTGTTTCCAAATATGATAATGATAATGATGATGATGGTGATGATGATGACAATAATTACAGTGATGGTGATGACAGAGAAAAGCAGATACCTTGCTTGGGGATGTCAGATAGCAGAAAGAAGAGGAAAATGGATAACTTTCAATCATAGCTACCTAACAAGGCTCCTAGCTCTAAATTTCACATGCTATGATGTACACTGGGGACCCCAGGTAACAGGCTTGCAAAGAAGAAATGAGGGAAATGATGTCACCAGACTTTAAATGGAGATAGAGGGCTGCGTGGAACAAATGTCTTTGGATTATTTCAATTGCATCCACAGTGCAGAAGAGAATTCACCTGGAAGTTAAATGGCTCCCAGAACATATACAGCTGTAGAGATTAGACTCAATATCCTGTAATGCTTTCCCTAATGATGAGGAAACCTGTCTGCATTTCAGAGATGAGAAACAGCTTCTGTGTCACATCTTCCACAGTAGAATTTTAACCCTACAGAAGAAGTGCCAGATGGAATGAGTGAGGTTTCGATCCTACTGTAATTTCTGGCTTGGTGTGGCAGAGCTTTCTTCAACATGCCCTCTTAATGTCTAAGGGCAGCAGTACCACCACCTTTCCATTAAATTTTTCACAGCAGGAGCCATGTTTAACCCTACTGTACTGTTTCTACTCACTGGGTCCTGTGACTCTTGTTTATAATGCTTTCAAAGTTTACTGTTCTGCATACCTGTTCAGTCACATTGTTTTCTTTGGAAACTGTGGACTTAGCTCTAAGTAAATTTTAGAGGGCGGCTTCCTAACAGAAATGCTAACTCTTTAATTTTCTGCTTCTCATTCATTACAAAGGAAGGGGGAGAATTAAATAAAACACTGACATAATTATTTGCACAAAAATCCATGCATGGCTTCAACTAGGCTGTTAGCCCACAAACAGCACTCCATAAGATCCCCCAAAAGGTTAACTAATCAGATGTTTAAAAAAAAAAAAAAAGGCTGAGTTTAGCATATGGAAGAAATTTGGAAGAGTCAAGACACAATTATGGAAGTAAATATTTTTGAAAAGCTTAGTGTGCTGGGGGTCAATATCCCTTGTTAAGATTGTCCATATGTAACTGTCCTTCTCCGGGGCCCTTAGTAAAGTGTGGACAGCCACATAATTATCGACATCACTGATACCAATAGAGAACAAAGGCCTAGAGGGCCAGCTTTCATTTCAGAACCTGAGTTACACTGAGTACTCTTTGATTCACATTCCGCCAGTCTTACTATGGAACTGATTTTTAAATGGAACAACATTTGGCTGGAATATACTTTTAAGAAAGGTATTCTTAAGTCACTGAATAGAGGGGAAATGTGATAACCTTATTAAGTTACCTGCCCTTGTAGACTGGGTAATGTAACAGGCCTGTCCCCTGAAGGCCTGTATGGACACATGATGCATTGCAAGAGCAACTGAAATCTGTTGTGCCCACTGTCAAGGTGAGAGCAACAGGAAGAGAACTTTCTCCCCAAAGCCCTTGAGGAAAGCTGCTTCAAGCTGTAGGAATGGAGACAGGAACAGACACACAGTCAGGTACTATTTTTAGTTTCCCACAATTAATTCAAACAAAAGAACAGTTTGAAATCTTGGGCGCATTTAAAATGACCTGGAATTTATATAATGTATTTAATAGTTAACTAGCACCATCCTGTGTGGGGGGAAAAAGGCAGCATCATATCCCCCTCAGTGTACCAGTGTGAAGTGTGACAGCAACTGTTAGTGTGTCAAAAATCCTCAGTGAGCATTTGCTTGCATTGTTGAGACGGGAGACACAATTTTCCTTCTGGAGGCTCAAGTCAAGCCCAAACAGAAGATGGAGGAATAATTAACATACACTACATGGTAATCTTTTGTGCAAGCCAACGATCTGCAGGTGCATGTGTGGACATTTTCATCAGCTGTATCTCATTTAATGACAGCAGGTTCTCCAAGGTCAACATTTTCATTTGCTTTTTCAAAAAAAATAAAGAAGCCAAAGTTCACAATAACATGCCTGATTTTAAGTAACATTGAACAGCCTGTAAACACCAGTGCCTGAGGATGATTTTACCACATAGCTCCTTCTAAAATTGAAGCATGATGTAAAGGCATGACCCTTTGTGGGAAAGCCAAATTTTCAAAACTTTTACTATGTCACTTACTATGTAAAGGACAGGTGGGTTGCCTTTGAATCTCAAGGTTCTTGATAGGAAAATACAAGGATAACTCCTGTGTTCTTATATGGTATTGAATATGCCATACAACTGTGTATTAATAAGCATATGCATACAAATGAAAGTACTCATATACATACTCAACAAGGAACACCAATATATGTATATCTATCCATGAATCATTGTCCTTCTTCCCTCCTCTTAAGCTAGCTAAATTAGTTTTGGGAATAGATTTATTACCATCCCCTTTTTTCTCCCAGTGAGTGTCTTAAACAGACTGGTAGTAAAGATTGTAAGAACCCAACACTTATTATGGTTTTCTATACATACATGCCAGTGACATGATTTATGAGTTAAGCACAGTAAGAGTCTGATATCAATAGATGGTGATGAGGTAGAACTGTCATAATATCATGCTGTAATGAAGGTCATGTGCCACTTATCAATGGACCCCTCTCTCATAAAAACCTTATTGCACTGTATTTGCCCTGCAGTGGGATGGAGTTAGCTTTATGACTGAACACTTGGTACTAATCTTCCATCATGACCCATGGCCCTAACATCTGTATTTTGAGAAGACACAGAAAAGAATAGCACAATATTATTTAACAGTTTCATTGATTGGCTGTTCCTTCTCCTTGTTGATCTTGCAGCCTCAGCATATGACTCTTGCTCTGTTCTCAGGATGTCATGAGTGTCCACACTTCCATTTAAAGGAAATGCTTGTCTAGCATGTCTGAGTTGCTCAGACTACCACTATGGTGCTATTACTAAGCAAAATAATTACTGCTTGAACATACAGAGTGCCAAGCCCTCTGAAGGGTAGATAGTGCTAGTAACACTAGATGAAGGGTTAGGTCAGGGCCCCAGACAAGATGGGCCAGGACCATGTGAGATGTCATCAACTGTTAAAAAATGCCATGCAAGTAAACACTTAAAAACTGTTTGTTTCTACAACTTTCCAGTTAATAATTTTCAACCACAGTGGACCATGGTGACAAGAAGTAGAGAAGAGAGCACTAGGTTCCTATTGGATAGTGACCCTTGTTTGACATTTTTCTGTTTAAATTATTTCTTCATGTGAACACTTTTCACATGAGCTATCAATAATTTCTAGCTCATAGGTTTATCATCTTTGCAATTAAGAGTGATGTTTTCTATAATAAACATAAAACAAAAATTGTTGAGGCTGAAAAGCCTAGGCAGGAGCCCATGACCTTAAAACCATGCACCTCAGTGACCTACTCTCTATACAATGTTGCTTTCAATAATTAGTATCTTTTTGAAATAACACCTGAATTTGTCACAAATCCCTACAAGATTTTTGTCTATATTTGCACCCTAGAGGGGACCTGAGGTTTGTATAATCTGGACCTATCATCTTTTTTTTTTCAGTGTGACTTTGATTTTAAATATCACAACTTACTTGGGTTTCTTAGCAAGAAAATTAATATAAAAATATGAAATACTCTTGTCAGTTCACACAGAGTAGGGCTGAAAAAGACCATCAAATCTACACTTTTTCTTCAGACCCAAAAGAAAGAGTACAATGGCCTCTCGTAGGTCAAATTCCTGGTCTGGAAAAGTCCAAGAATAAAGGAATATAAAATTTGGGGCTGTTTCAGGGATATGTGGCCAAGTATCCAAGTAGGATGATAAGAGCTTGCAAAGACAGTGGTCCAGAGGAAACTATTTTGGATGAGGCAACACCATAACTTCAAAGCACGTTAATAAGATTTTAGTGAGCCCACGCTTCTGACTTTGCAAGCTTCCCCTTGCCTCATCCCCAAGTGTTATGGGAAAAAAGCTCCCGACAGCTAAACACTTTCTTAAAGCTTTTCTTCTTGGATTAAAATATTTCAAATCCTCAGACACAAGTGTGACCTCAAGTTTCCAGGCTATTCTTTCATGAAAGAAGATTATAAAGCACAAAGCTACCCTTTATGCAAAACCTTATCTTGCTTGGTTATACTGAGATCGGTCTTTGAGGTTAAGAAAATAGTGCTCTGTGAAAGGTGTTTCCTGAGCACTTTTCAGATGGCTCTAAGAATACAGTATGCACATGGCCATTGTTCAGCTGAGGTTGGCTGGATCAGCTCCTGCTCTACAGGCAGCTGCCCTGTGTGTCAGAACCTTAGAGCATCTGTGTATGCGCCTGGCCATCATTGGCCACAGAGAATCACAGAGCCACTAAGGTCACTCTGTCCTCTGATAAGTGGCCAGGAGCACAGACAAGTGGACTACTATACAAATATGAGAATGCCAAATAAACAGACATCTCAAAGCAGGCTACTGAGGATAGAAATAGGTCATGGTATATTCACATGTTTCTTGGTGCAGGGGTTCCCTGGTGCAGAGGTTCCCAAATCAAGATAAAAGGTTATAGTTAAATGTGTTGGTATGAAAAGTGTTCCACACTCTGGTAGGAAAGATGAGTTCAGATCTAGGTGGTAAAGTGTAATATGAGGTCTGTCCTCACCATTTTCTCCTAAAGTGACCAAAGAACACAGAACAGGGTTGTTTTGAACTCCTCGATTGTCATAGAGGTTGCTGTCAGCTGATGTGTTGATAAGGTTGGTCAACTAGAAGAATAGTCCCAGAATTACTCCACAGCAGATATCCTACTGTCTTTGGGTGGCTCTGATGGATTTGGGTGGTTACATGGTACCATCAGTGTAGTTCCAGTAGAGGGAAACTTCACTATGTCCAGGGGCTTTTTACTCAGCAAGAGCTTAAGCTGTCTCCACACTTTAAGTATCAACTCTCTTTGGATTACCACATCTGTGTGGAGCAAATTCCGTCTCACTGACTACATGCTGTACTTATGCACAAAGCAGAGACTTGGATGTGTTTCCACTCCATTGGTCTTGGATGCCATCAGGGCTCTCTTACATTCTCTTACATTCCATGTCCCAACCATCTCTCCATGTTGTACTACTGAATTTCCCTCATGTCCCCCAAGCCCTTCTCATGCCTCCTTAAGTTCTACCATGTCTGTTTCTGTCACTCTCATGTACAGTCTTTTCATCATGAGAATCTCTGTTCTTACTCTGATCCACAGCCCATGTGAGTGCACTGGCCTCCTCTCCCTACCCAGAACTTCCTGTGTCCTTTTCCCAGTCCATCCTTTCTGTTCTTTGTCACATCTACTTTTCCCTTCTGCTCAGAACTCCCAGGTTTTTATGGCTCCTAGGTTTCAGCCTCCTAAGCACCACAGGGATTGATAACACCTGCACTGTATTCATGACAAGTAAAGCAAGAACCTCACACTTCATAGCATGCTGTCACACTTTTAAATTGGTGACTGACCACAGCTTCACATGTTTAGACTAGGGGAACATTGTAAGACTGAACAGCACAAGATGTAGGAGACAAGAGGCAATGAGGTCTACCAGCTTGGCACCAATTGGCTGACAACTCAGAAAGAAAGAGTGTAAAGCAGGTAAGGGAAACACAGAGTCAGACACAGTCTCACAGTGATGGTGGAATCACAGAACAGTACTGCACATAGAAAAAAGTGATTCAGTAACTATCCCCTGGGCAACTGCAGCCAAATTACTTAACATCTCTAAGCCTTGGGTTCTTCATACCCAAAATAAAGGCAATGATGCCTGTACTTCTTTACCAGGGGCTATGCTGGTATTCTGGATTATATAAATAAAGCCGCATTAGCTGCAAATGTGTATAAAGAGCAGCTCTGACAATCCTTACGTTCAGTCTTTTGTTAATGGTTAACAGGTTTTGCAAATGGGAACTCAGAAAACCCAAATGGAATTACAACTGAGAAACAGGCTAGGAAATGTGCTTTAGATTAAAAAGGAAAGCCAAAAGGGAGATCAAATTGTCAGGTCAGGGTCTTATTTAAGAGTGATTCTTTGCTCTTAAAAAATATTCTGAGGGAAAACCTAGCATGGTAGCCCATAGCCTATGCCTGTAATCCTAGCATTAGGTAGCTAGAAAAATCAGACATTCAAAGCCATCTTTAGCTCCAACAGAGTCCAAAGTCAGCCTGGAATACAGAAGATGCTGTTTCAAACAGACAAACAAAACATTATACAAACTGATTCTAAAAAGAAACAAATGTAAGATGGGGTTAATGATATGAATCAATGATAGAGCACTTGCCTAGCATGTGAGAGCCTATGGTACCACCAATGCTAGTATCGAATAACAACTAGTTATTTTCTATATGGAGAGTTCTAAGATTCTCTCCTAGAAAGAACATAATGAGAATACTCAGACACTGTTGTTTTAAGGACCCATCTACCCTGTACTCTGTGCCAAGAAATATGCTAAGAGGAAGATGTCCCAGAATTGATGACAAAGGGTTCAGTGTCTGAAACACAGGTAAAAAAAAAAAAAAATGGGAATATAAACAGGGATGGCATGTGAGCCCAGGGCTGGTCATTTGCCCCTGAGTCAGGAACATAGGTTTTGACTGACTAACACACACATTACTATGATTTTTCAAACATTATTATTTAAAATGTTTAAAATGGGTGTTTTGGGACTCTTTCGGTAAGTTAGATATAATTCTAAGCAAAGAATTTGTATATTGAAGAGCTGGGTCTTAAAACATAAAAAAAGAAATGCAAACACACTTGCCCCTCACGTGTATGCACTCAGTCAACTGCACACCACCCTACCCATAGGAGAGTGTTGCTTGATGACCATAGTACATTTTAATGAACTCAGGATTGTGTGATCATTGTTTAATGGATGTAGCTACTTCATCCCCTCAAAAGACACAACAGACAAGAGACATGAACAATAGCTGCCCATGGAAAATAGCCCAGTGACATGCAGTAAATGCCCTTCACACGCACAAGTACAGTATTAAGCAGTGACGGAGGCTTAGGTTACTATACTGTATCACAGTACAGTATAGAAAACAATAACAGCAAAGTAAATGAGCTGTCATTGTCCCTAAGCCTTATGTACCATGCTCTCTTGTATGTGCCACAGTGTCACAGGACTAGCAGTATATGTGCTTGCACCAGCATCATTACAAGCATATGAGTAAGGCGTTGCATGACTCTGGGATGGCCAAAGTATTGCTACACAAAAGGAATATTTCAGTTCCCCCATCTTCTTATGGAGTCATCATAAAAATGATCCTTCATGTAGAGCTAGTTGCTGTAGATAGACACATGAATGCATAGCTGCATGTGTGCACTTATGCAGAGCTATTTCTCCTCACAAACTAGACTTGCTAACAAGGGAAGAACACATATATAACTACTAAATAGGATTTGTTCACCATTCGTCCATATACATTTTTTTCAAGTCAAAAGGCATAGATGTTATAAACTACACTAAAAGAAATTTTTTTCTATGTCTTCTTAGGGGGTAATTGTGCAAACACTACCAAAAGCCTATGGAAAGATGTTTACTACAATTACAAATTAAACAAGTAAGAAAAGCTCAATCATAAGCTCAACACTGCACAGACAAGATGGCTCCCGGCCAGTTATCATCCTTTTAGTGCGCCATAATAACACTGAAACAGCAGGCTCTTTGCATGGTCCTTCACTGTTTAAAGAGTAGACACTAACTACCTGAAGTATTTAAGGTCAGAGTAGGTGCTGATGGTGTTCTCTGGAAATGTGGAGTTAGCTGTAAGATGTGAGTTCCAAAGGCCAAGGCCAAAGGGTTAACACTAGCAGAATATCATCATATGGCTGGATGATGATGCACAGAATCCCTACACAGGAGCTGTCAGAGCTCAGGAGCCAACGTCAGAGGCTTCATTTTCAGTGGGGGGGGGATCTTCATAGATAATGTGGGAGGAAATAGCAGGTCAGCCGACCCCTGAACGTACATCACCCAGCTGAGCAGTAAATGTTTCCAATACTTCCTGAGAAAAGCAATTCCGTGATTTAATGATCGCTACTGCCAGGAATCTGTTTATTCCTGGTGGTCAGCTGACATGTTCTTCAGACTGGGCTTCATTCTATTACTCTTAGGATTTTGTCTCCTTGGAGTAATCTCAGTTTAGCCCCATCTACCTTCCTCTCCAGTCTCAGAAGGAAAAGGAGCCTAGAAAGGATGTACCAGGAAAAGCACAAATTCACCTTAATGAGGTTATAAATTACTGGGAGTGTTTCCTTCTGTGCACACTTGATATTGACTCTTCCATTAGGTGGAAAAGGTCCAAAAGGACACAAATTGTTTTATTCATGAGGAAACTGAGGCAGGAAAAGGTTAAGTCATTTGTCTGTGTAGATCCCTTGTGAAAGCAGAGATTCTGCTAAGCTGAAGGAATACAATAAAGCAATAGAGTTCTTCATTGAAACATCACCTGCCTCCTTGATCACAAGAAGCTGCGAGACATGTTTACTCTGTTCCCCAAGAAATACATCTCTTCTCATCCCAGAGACAAAGTCTTCTAAAGCATTATACCTAAAGTTCCTGATGGTCAGTTGCAAGTCTTATTTCTCTGCTCACAAACTTGTGGCCTTCCCCCTCAAGCTGTTCCAGGATGCCACTTAACAAACAAGGTATGATAGTGCAACGTGTGTCCCTTGAACCCTAGGCTTTGGGTTTTCTGTATATTTTCCACTGTGGATTTTCCTTTGGACTTGACTTTAGTTTTGACTATGTATGTTAATAATAAGGACCATTTGTATACCATTTTAGAGCATGCAAAGAACTCTAAAATGTTCTCTTAGATGCTTTAGATTCTATGCCGAGGCATGGTGAGTCAGCAAACTATTACTCTCACTTCAGAGGTGAGTGTTTGCAAGAAGGTTTTGAGAGTTTTCAACTGCTGTCTTTAGGCCACATAGTTCTGAACCTGAATTTGTGCCTTTTATATTAGTAATTTATCTATTTATTTTCTTTATATCCTGATCACAGGCCCCCTCCTCTCCTCCAAGTCCCAGCATTACAAATCTCTCCCTGTGTTCCTCTCCCTCTTAGCAGCAGGGCTAAGGGCTTCCTCTCCTACTGAGGCAAGAAAATGCCATACTGAGTGTGGTAAGGCATACCCAGAGAGACAGGCATGGTATGTACTCACTTATAAGGGGACATTAGCCGTAAAGTTCAGGATAACCCTCTACAAACCACAGACCCAAAGGTACTAAGAAATGAGGAGGGCCTAAGTCAGGATGTGTAAGTCTTACTCAAAAGGGCAAACACAATAGTCATCAGAGGTAGATGAGGAGGAAACTGTGCCTTTTGTTTTTCAGTCCCCTTGTCCTTCCTGCTGTGCTGTGCCCTGTAGATTTGATGATCAATTTCAGAAGGTAAGAAATAAGCCCTTAGAAACACACACTCCACCCCATCCCCATCTCCCCAGGCTGAACTTGTTCACACCTTAACGGTTCTGTTGTAATTACCAGTAGTTTTACACTAAGCTGAGGGTTCTCTCAAAAAGTGATAAAGAACAAAGTGGTCTACCTGGCTCCTCACAGCCCCTCAACTCAGCAATAACTGGAGTTGTTTTGCACGCACACAGGGCGAGTTGCACAAGCAGAGTGCCATGCGGCAACCTGGTTTATTTTACATCTGACAATCTGACGGCTACGGAAATGGACTGTTGTTGGGAAGTGTGGGGCTGGTAGAGAACTCAATTCATTAAAATGACAAGATGTTTGCTCTGTCACAGACTCGGAGTCTCAGACACTGAGATTCGATAGAGGAAAAGCACTGAGAACAAAGGCTGTCTGACTGGTGACTGCAGATTAGTAGGGATGGGAACCTCACTAAGATAAATAGAAGTTACTTTCATGGGGGATGAAATGAAATGCTTGTTCTGTTGGGAAGGTATGGAAGAAGATATAAAAGTTAAACCTTCTGCAGGCTGGGCTTCAGGAAAAGTAGACGGTGAGGCACATTTAATTGATGTGTCTGGAAATGACTGGGCATGAAGCATGCTGGTAAGTCCAGTATAATTTATTCACAGTTTAGATGGGGGTTTCAGGAGAGAGGATGGGATACAACCCTTCCCAACCCAGATATGAGGGCGTTCATCATTTCCAGAGCAGAAATAGAAACTCTCAGTGGTGTTGGCTCTGGAAAGCAGGGTTGTACGTTGTCACTAACTCTCTGTTGTTCTGATCCCTCTGCTGAGAGGTCTGACACTTTACTTCTGTGTATGGGCACTTGACTTAATAGTGCATGGAAGGCAATTGGAATTCTCTAAATGGGACTCAATGGGAAATTTCAATTTACAGGTCTATATAAGTTCACGAACAAATAATTGACCAGCAGGCTGAAAAGATTGCTGGAGAACAGCCCCCAGTGTGCCCATGGGGGAGGGAGTGGTGGCATCCCTGGGGCTCCTTGCGCAGGGTGCTCTTCCTTAATAATAATAAAGACAGTGGAACTGTGATGCTCCTAACATAAGGTGTTATGAGTGTGGAAACATTTTACAAGGGCTACGTTAATAAGCTACCCTTCTGCTCTGGGACATGGGTAGGGTAGTGTTATTTATCATTTGTACAAATGGAGAAATGGAGGCATCAGGAACTACCTTCTTTAATGGCTTATTACTGGGAAATGAGGCCAAGTAAGATGTAGGAGAAAAAATGACAGGCCATTAAAATTGATGAGTGCATTGTGCCATTTTCTACAGATACTGTGCTTAAGAATAACAATAAGTAAGGGGTTATTGCATATGTTTAGGGATGTATGTATGTAATGTCATGGGATGTATTAGTTGTCAGTATCAAGAACTTATGTAAATGGTCAGTTGATTTGGATTCCAAGCCCCAAACAATGTCAGTTGTAGCAGTATCCTATGATTTTTAGGTAAGGCACTAGTAGACACACGTGAACATTAGGAGTAAACTTGTCTTCCCCTTTACTATATCTGATCCAGAATGACAGAATATTCCTAGAGAAGTGTGAAGGACATTCTAAGGCTTTACTTTATGCTTGGCTTTGTTAAAGAGGACCTTCAATTCGGCCGCTGTTTCTCTCACACTTTCAGAACTAAAAATGCAGTGTGACTGGCCCTTGAATAGCTCTGGCCAGGACCATGGGTCCAGAGAGCACTCTTGAGAACAACAAATCTCTCTTGTCTGGAGTCCATTTTCCTGCTGTGTTTATGTAGACCAGGCATGCCTGTGCATATGTTTACATACGTGTATTCACTTACTGTCACACTCACCTGCAGGGTAGGCAAAAGAGCCTACCTATAGGTCCCAAAGAAAAAGTGGTCCTCTTAAAGAAACGAACACAAGGCAGGGGACAGATGTTTTCTCTAAGAAAACAGGAAAATGCCAAAGGATCCCAAGAAGGAAGATATAGCTGGAGATTGGAGCAGGAGCCAGGAATATGGCAAACAAAGATGCCCACTGCACCACTCAGCCACATGCCATGATGTCTAGAATAACAAATCCGAGGGTTACCTGCAACTATTTCCTTCCATCAAGGACACATTTTCGGAACTATGAAGGAAGCCCCAGGGCCTGGCTCAGACTTGACAGAGAAGCAAACCTAAGTGGTATGTCTATGGAGGTAGTGGTCTCAGGAGTAGAAAAACTTGACATTGGTGCTGCCCAACCCCCACCAGAATTATAGGCGGGAGGAATGGGGTGGGGCAGGGCTGGGAGGTAATGGAGCAGTGTAAGGTGAGATGTACCTTATGAATTACCTATGGGTTAAAAAGAATTAACATCACTTCCTAGCAATAACCCACCACCCGCAGGCATGCATGGCTCAGCAGAAGCTAGCAAGAGCATCTGCTTTTTATTTAAATACATCTTGCATATCTGGGCATAGCAACAGTATCTTTATATGCTCTACAGGACATCACACGGCACTATTTTTTCCCCATATTTGATGCAATCCATTGCCTCGCTGGAGTCACACAACATTGATTGTTGGTGTGTGTGTGTGTGTGTGTGTGTGTGTGTGTGTGTGTGTATGTATGCACATGGTTCCACTTGTTATATATGGTTGTGGCAGGATCCTTGTGTATGTGTGTAAATACACCCAGAGGCATACACTGACATAAGGTGTCTTCCTTGGCAATACTACAACACTCCACTCTATATGTTGAAGCAAGGTCTCCTCACAGACCCAAATCTACCGGTTCGGCTCCTTGGCTAGTCAGTTTACTCTGGGATTTTCCTGTCTTTAAGTGGAATGCACTAGGATTTCAAGTGTACCATCCTTTCAGCTTCTCTGGCAAGCGTGTGGGTTCTGTTCATCTGAAACCTTGTTCTCATGCTCAGTTAGTCAGTGCTAGACCCACCGAGTCATCTGTCTGGCCATCAGATAAAAACTCATAAAGGTCAGAACTGGTGTAACTATCTATGTGCATTTCTCAGTGACCCAGATGTCCTCTGCGTAGAGCAGGCTTCAGTGCATATGGGAACATAGTCTCAAGATTTAAAACTATAGGCTAGACCACCAGGACTGAGCACGGATGTGCCTATCTTGTTTCTTCTGTTCATTTACAAAGTGTGATAAAGACAATGGCATTATGTTCTGGGGGAAAATCAAATGTATATATTTACATCAGTGCAGAGATGACCATTCCTAGAGCATTCTGCAGAGATTAAGAAAAGTCTAACCAAACTCGGACAGTTTCTCTCCTGTAAGCTCAAACATTGTTTGCTACATAGCACCTTCTCTAATCACATGACACAGTCAGAATCTACATGTAATACATATTAATTTCTTTTGAAAGATAAAAAATCTGACAGTGGAAGAATTTAACCAGCTTACTTAAAGAAAGAGAGGACACATGAGTCGTCTGATTCCAAAGCGAAGTATTAAAAATACCTCCCCAGCAATAAAATTAGTTTTGCTTATGTCAGAAAGGTTGCATTCAAAAGGACAAAAAGGATACAAGGATTACCCAGGATGCAGAGACAATGAATAAGTAGCCCCACTCCTTCGTGTGTAACCAAAAGAAAGGAGATCAAGCTGCTAAATAATATCTGACTCCTGTGTGTAAAGCAGACTTATCCACAATAGTCAAGATGTAAAACAAGCCCAAGTGGCCATTAATAGAAAAGAAAGAAGATGTGCTAAGTATACACAATAGCGACTGAACTGTTCTAAGGAGGAATACCTGTTCCTTGGAATAAAGATGAGTGAGCTTGCTAAGGCTGTTAGGATGAGGAAAGTGGCCAGGTACAGAAAGTCAAGAGTGCTCTCAGTCATACCTGAGATCTCAAACAGTGATCGAAAGGAAGAGAGTTGAGTGGTGTTGACTTCACAGCATGTGATTATGGGTAATAATGATTTTTTTCTCTTCCTTGAAGATGGCTGAGAATGGATCCTAAATGTTCTCACCACAAAAGAAGTGACAGCTTTCTAAGGTTGGTGTGTATGGCCACATTAGCCACTGGGAAAGACATGCACATGCCTTGATTCTCCTCCTTCTCCTCCTCCTCTTCTTCCTCTCTATCCTCTTCTTCCTCCCCCTTCTCCTTCTTCTTCTTTATCTTGTTCCTGCTATAACTTCAGTATCACCAGCTACATATTAGTATAAAAGGTGCCATGTTTTAGTAAGAGTCTGAAAGCAAGAGTGGGAAAGATGACTCAGTGGGTAATAGTACTGGCTGCTCTTGCCAAGGACCTGGGTTCAATTCCCAGGTTTAGTACCCACATGGTGGCTCACGGCTATCTGTAACTCCAATTTCAGAGGATTCAATGCCCTTTTCTCATGTCTACAGGCATCAAGCATGCACGAGATACACAGACCATATGTGTAGCCAAACCACTCACAAATAAAATGAGTAAGTTGAAAACACAATTTTTGCATAAATTCTGAAAATTTCTATGTGTTGATTGACAGAGTAGAGATAATGAACATACATAGGATGTCAAAAAGGAAATACAAGGTCTGCCAGCTATGCTATCGAACAGTCCAAAAAATGTGAAAGGCTTATGCAACAACCTTATACCTAGTGTCTTAGTTAGGATTTGCATTGTTATAAAGAGAAAACATAACCAAGGCAACACTTAATTGAGACTGGCTTACAGGTTCAGAGGTTCCAGCCATTATTATTAAGGAAGCATTGCAGTGTCCAGACAGGCATGGAGCTGGAAAGTTTTGAAGGCAAACAGGAGAAGACTGACCCCAGGCAGCTAGGACAAGGGTCTCATATTCCACCCCTACAGTGACACCATTCTTCCAACAAGGCCACACCTCCTAATAGTGCCATTCCTTTCCTGAGCCAAGCATATTCAAACCACCACACATACACAGCCTTCTATTGCAATATTGTATTGTGAATATGATGCTCACATCCAGGCTAGGTCTTAATTAGATATAAAATAGCCTACTGATTTCTTTCATAGTCAAAAGCTCTTCATGGATTCCCAGGAACATTTTGAAAATTGAGCAAAATCTCGTTTTTATGAAAATTCCATTAATAATACCATTCAATTCTAGCTCACGTTCTTTCGTCAATGTTTCAAAATAAGTCAAGCATGCTAGTGGATTTTGATGACATTTTTGAGGATGAGTCTAGAACCAAGTTAATAATAGGCTTTCTCTCATGAAAACCTTTCATGTTTCTTTCAAAGTACAAGATTCCCTGCAGGTGTCCCTAAAGATACATCTCCAGTGCTTTTTGCTCTTTGCTTCACTCTTCAAGGGAGACAGTGGGATGGACTGTATACTTGCTCTTTACTACCTGGGGAGAAAATAACCACCCAAGCCATAGCAGGATCTTCATGGACCAGTGGGTGGTAGGGGGAAGTGACCTTACAGAAGGGAAAAAAATATTTTCAAACAAGGTTTAGGCTAAAAAAAAGAGGGGAGAGCCTAGAGGAGAGAAAAATGAATAAAGATAGTTTAGGGTAAAAAAAAGAAAGAAAGAAAAAAGAAAAAGATGAGCCACTACTCATTAAATAAAGACCAAAAAGTCAAAAATTAACCTGAGACTAAGGTGCATAGTTACAGAGAAGAAAGGCTGATAAGGCTGTTAAAGAGTAAGAAAGAAATGTGGTAATCAATGTGCAGGGACTCTAAGAGACAAAATCCAGGAAAAGAGAAGCAAACTATTAGAGGGATTTAGCGGCAGTCCACATATCTGAAACTTAGCCCGTGTATCTGCTTAAGCATACGAAGGGCTGTCAGAATAATTCACCCCTCTTCCTTGGCCCTGTGGTGCTTTCAAAATTGGTAGGTGAAGAAATCAGTTCTGACCCTGTCACACTAGACTTAGGTGCTGATTCCACAACAACCCAGGGTTAAGTTTCCTGCTATTCCTCATTATCAGAGGGGTGTGTCTTTTCAGAGTATGGACCCCCCCTTCTAAGCTTTTATCTATATTTAATGACTGCAATCAATTAAACCTTTCCTTTTTTCCCCTTGACATTTTGTCAATCAAAATTGAGGTGGGTATTTTTGCTATTACCATTACCATCATTATTATTTTCCATGATAAACTATCAGAGCCTTACTCCCTTGATAGAAAATCTATCTGGATCCTGGCTGTCAAAATGACACTGCTGATTACCTCAGAGAAACCTGCAGCCCTGTTGAGAGAAAATAATCATTAAATGATCCAAAGGAGTAATTAAGAAAAAAGTTTCTTTCTTTCTCTCCTTCTTTTTTTTTTTTTTTTTTTTTTTTTTTCTTTTCTTTTTTATTGTTGCCTGAAGGGTGCACTTTGGCCTCAAACTCTTCAGGAATGTTCTTGAAAAGACTGTCAGATTGTGCTGGAGAAAAAGCTTCTTCCTGTTTTACACTCTGAGTCTCAGGAGGAATGGAGGTTGTTACTGCTGATGGGAACAGACAGGTAAGAGCACCAAGAACTGGGCCTTGTAAAGCAACAGGACACAGAGAAACCGCATGAAGGAGGCCTTGAGGCAGATTAATGAAAGAGACTATCTAGGCAGCCTGTTTCTAGGAGAGGAGTCTAATGTTCTTAGTGCTCTGGAAAGTCTCAGGAGAGGGAAGAATTAAAGATGTTCACTTAGACAGTGACCCAAGGTGTAAACAAAGGTTGAGAAATAAGGGTATGGCTCAACACACTGTACAGCCTATATAATAAACATAGACCTAGCCTTCTCTCTCACCATGGCTAGAAATGACTTAAGGTAAATACCAGCCCAAGTAAATATTGAAGTAGTCTCGGGTCCTAATGGAGTTTTAGCATTGTCTGGAATATAATCAGTAAAAACCTTTAAGAAGGCCAAATACTATATTTGAACAAACTCAAAGACAAGGAAAGAGGCACTTTGAAACTCATAAAATCTTTTGTTTTTACAAAACTAAATTCTTGTTTGCACTATGGAAAAGAGAGAATTCGTTCTGCTCACACCACATGAAAGGAGAAAATATTCTTGAGCCATCTTTTTCTTTGCTAAACGAAAACGTGAAATACTCTTACAAGAAAATCACATCTTTCACCTAGGTCAGGTCCCATGTGAGCCTTAGGTTCTTCTGCACATATGACTGTTGTACCCACTTATTTAAACCACTATTTTATACAGTGTTATAGAAGCCCCCAATATCAGCTCCCATATGTTTGCCCTTCCATTATCCATCTGTTTGTTTATCCAGTGAATGTTTATTGAGGGCTTTGTCTATTACACAAACTATTCTGGGTACTGTCATCTTTTATAAACAGGGAAGATACCTGGTGCTTGCATGGAAGAGCTGGATTAGACTAACAAGCACCAAGAACCACAGTGATCTAGGCACCATGTTAGTGCAAATGACCATAGGAGTTTGTACTTAGGAACATACATGAAAATGTGCACTCCTCCATGTCATGGTAAGCACCTTACCACTTAGCCAAGTCCAAACTAAAACCGATACAAAAGGGAATAAAAGATCACAGTGATTTCACAGAAGTCAGGAATGGACATTTCTTAACAACTAGTCTTCCCAGAAATCTTCCGTTTTAGAAAACAGACTCAGAAAGTAAGGCATATTGATAGGAGACATCCTAACTTCCAAAGCACAGACTTCGGAGTCTGCTAGACACTTCTCAGAGTAAGCCCTTTGAGGTCTGAGTTCAGGGACATCTCATTCTGTCTCTTTAACACTGTCAGTCAGGCTACATGGGAAACATCATTACTCAGGATTTCACCTTGCAAACAAATAGTTCTGAACTGCAGCCAGAAACAATGGAATCTCTCAAAGACATTATCTGGAAATAGTCAGTGGACAGCACCTCCATTCCCATTAATCATCCTCACACTTACAGTTCGTCTTAATGGCTTTATGGTTTATCCTTTGAACACCAACAAAGAGTGTGATTTTTCCTGGCTTATTCTATTAAACAGAAATCAATATCTAATATAAATGTGCCTACGGTAGTATGTTGGGAAAGGCCAGGAATGAGTGAGTACACTAGTTTTATCTCACCTTGCACAGAATAGGATATGGCCACTGAAGAGGAGAAGAAAAGAAACAATACAACTGGTACTTTCTATGGAATCAAGGCACAAGTGCCTCAGGAAGGGACCAACTGCCTGAATGCAGTTTATCCCTTGCAAGACAGGTAGGGGAAGAGAGGAGCTGGCAATCACAGATTGTCAGAGGAAACAAAACGATGTTTACTCTTTCTCCAGGGAGTGATATTAGATTCAGATTTGGGACAGGCAGTGGATGTTCTAGCGGGAGAGGAAACACCAAAACTTTGCTCAGATGCTCTGATGATCACACGTAAGGGAAGGTGGTCACAGACTCGATCACATCTCAGCATGCCAAGAGGCAGCAGTGGCCTCTTAACAATGAAATATGTCCCACAAAGTGAGAAGCGGCAGCCACATTCTTCAAAGACAGATGTACAAAATGTGAGATCCACCTCTTCCAACCTGTAGAACCATTCAGATCAGAATTTTTATTGCCAGTCTACTGGTAGGAACTACAGACGAGAGAGAGAGAGAGAGAGAGAGAGAGAGAGAGAGAGAGAGAGAGAGAGAGAGAGAGAGAGAGAGAGAGAGAGTGTTGGAGAGAGGGAGGGAGGGGAGGGAGGGAGGGAGAGAGAGACAGAGAGAAACAGGGGGAGAGGGAGGGAGGGAGAAAATGTTCACACATGTGTATCTGTGTTCACAGACACAAAAGAATGATTTTTCTTAAATGTTGGTGTACTGAATGAGAGTGGAAGTGAATGAGTGGTCCCAAAATTATTCAAACACTTGAACTTGAGCATATAGCATGTACACTAGAAGCTAGCTCTGTAACCATGAACTATGTGAACCTAAGGCATTCACATGACTGTGCAGTGATTTCCTCTTTATTTGAAAAACCAGAAGCAATAACTGTTCTGCTTACTTAATGAACTTGTTCTCAGTGTACTAATTGATATGATGTGGCTCATTAAAAGCTGAGACCATGAGATTGTGTTCCTTCTAAAGCATCACCTGGCTAGAGACCACAGTTCTATGGGAAGCTGGCTGGAAGGGGAATTCAACCCATCTTCTTCAGCATATGCAGTGCACATCTGCCAGGATAGTTACGAATATTCCATGCTATCCAGGGATACATTCCTAGTCCAGCATCAATTCTGAGGTACACCAAAGCAATTCCAGAAGATCAAAGACCAAACCTAGCAGTGTTTGGTGACAATGTGTATCTGTGTACTCATAGAAGCCTCACCTAGAACCGCCCACCCCAGTTCTAACTTTCATGTTTCCTCACACTATTCTTTTTAACAAATATGATTAATAACATTAATGTATAAACCATCTTACTAGAATGCTGTGTATCATTCTTTCAAGATGGCTGATGTGATGCTCAATTTTCAGTGTCAATTTAACAGTGCCATAGAATGCTCTTACATTTGGTTAAACGCTTCCTCTGACACTAGAGCTAGTACTTAAGCAGCAGTTCTTCAGGGAATTCAGCCTCCTCAAAGCAAGATACAGGTAATCCATAGATGTTTTAATCATATGACATAGTTTCTTATTCATTGTATCTATCTATCTATCTATCTATCTATCTATCTATTTATCTATCTATCTATCTATCTATCTATCTCCCCCACACACATACCAGAAAAGAAAATATATAGACAATTAGAGAGATGGATGGATGGATGGATGGATGATAGATATGTAAGTACAATCAAACATACATTTTTTCTATAGAGAGCCCTATACCTTACACACATGCTTACTGTTGCTTCCTCTATTTTTATTGTACCAGGTAACACTAGGGTTTGAATTTAGGGTGTTGTGATTACTAGGCAAGCACTCTACTGCTTAAACACATAACCAATCCCATGCATTTACATAAAGACACATACAGAGAAATAGTTACCCTATTACAAATATAGGTAGTATATAGACAGATCATAGCTAGATCAAGCTGCCTAGAGAAGGAAAGAGAAAGCAAAAGAGAGAGCAACTGGGTGCTGTCTCTAGAGAACCCTGACTAGTTCATCTGGGGTGCTGTCTCTAGAGAACCCTGACTAGTTCATCTGGGGTGCTGTCTCTAGAGAATCCTGACTAGTTCATCTGGGGTGCTGTCTCTAGAGAACCCTGACTAGTTCCTCAAGCAGAGGAATGGCAGAACACCAGTTTCAGGTCCGGAAGGAACAATCATCCTCTCCCAACAGTGACAAGTCCAGCAAGGAACATGAGTAGAATTCGGAAATCTGAACATGAAGAACTTCACATCCCATTTGCAAATCCAGAGAAAATACAAACTCATTTAAGACTCCCAGGTAGGCTGAGCAGCCCATTAACCAGCCTGGAATCACTTTAGAAGGTAGGTAATGAGTGGTGTCAGCAGAACCATTTCAATATACCCACTTCATATGACTCAGTGATAGAAGGTCTGTGTAAATGAAATTAATGTGAATAGCCTTTTCTCCTTGGAGCTAAAGTCTAAAACACTTCAAAGTGAAACCTGTGTTTTAATTCTATCCTATGGATAGATACTCAGGAACCATCTATTCTAAGAAATGCATAGTATTCAACACTGATATGTAACGATATTCCCTATGTGCCTTGCAGTGTGTGTGTCTGTGTGTTTCTGTGTGTGTGTGTGTGTGTGTGTGTGTGTGTGTGTGTGTGTGTATTTCATTGCTATCTATACATAATTGGTAAAGTGTTGAAAATGTGAAGCCTGTAATAAAAAACCTGGAGGAGGCAGAGGGACAATGAGGCAGATGTACTGGAATTCAAGAGATGCAAACCTGCTCCACCTCAGAGCACTCCAGAAGTTATCCAGTTAAAAGCTCGCAGAATCTTCTGAGCTTCTGTACCTTGCCCAAGTCGGATGAGGCCTTATCAGAAAGGGTGATTTAAAGCCGAAGGCAGCCTTGACGAGTTATTAGTAGCAGTCCATGAACCAAATTACATTTTGCAAGAATTAAAGTGGGAAAGGGGACTTCTTCCAGAGTGACATGTTCCTGATAAAAAACATGATGAGTGAGAATAACCAACCTTAATGCAAAGTTATACCAAACAACTTCCACCTCCCTCCTTCCCTAGCAAGGACTCAAGGCAACACCAAGGACAGTTCTCTTCAGAAAGAGAGGAAAGAATCAAGTCTAAGCCAAGTCCTTGAGCAGTAAACAGTGTTTTCCTCTAATTATATGTAACATGAAAATGGGACATGGTCAAAAGTGTGGTTTACGCACGACCCCTATGGGGCAAACACTCAGAAAGCACTGATAAACTGTGGCAGTGACCTCTTCCTTTGGTGACGTAGGAATTAGGGTCTTTCGAATGCCATTTACCAGAGTCATTCAGAATAGAAACACCCAGTCAAGCTTCATCTCTGCAAAGGTACCCCTCCCCTAGTCTGCAAAGGAATAGTTCAGCTGGAACCCATCACTTAAACAGGAAGTATGCCCCTTCCTTTATTTCCAAATCCTCCCACTGATCCCCATCAAGTTACCTGCCTTCACATTTTTATTTCTCATTGTCTCTCTTCTTTTTCCCTCATTTGTAAAGAGACCAGGAACTTAAAATTAAATAACTAAAAGTTGTCTGTTTGTAGGCACCTCCAAAAGAAACCTTGTAAGACTCCTTTGACACCTTCGATGCTATGTGTGAGTGCCTGTAAATCTCTTCTGGTTTGCAAACCCAGTGGGCCATATCTTTTGATTAAGTTGGTATCTTAGTTTCCTTCATTATAATACCACAGAGATATCCTGAAAGCATCTTAGTTGACGGTGACAATAATGAAGAAGCACAGGGACTAATCTGAATCAAGTGGCAACAATATAGATGTTGGAGAGAGAATTGAGAACCCTGGTTTGTCTCTTAAACATCTCAGCCTTAGGTAAGGCCATGGAATGTAAAATACTGTTAGTGCATTTTACAAAAAAAAAAAAAAAAAAAAAAAAAAAAAAAAAAAAGTCAATTAAAATGTAGGAAATAAAGTGAGCACCCAAAAGGAAATGTGATTTTGGAAATGAACTGGTTAGCATTTACAGTAATTACTAGAGATTACCACCAAATTACTAACCAAATTACTGGCAGAATGGTCATATTATTCTTCTCCTTATAATAACGCTGCATACCAATTTCAAGTAATTGTCCATAATTTCCCTGACTGAGTCCAATGAGTAATTTGAAACCAATCCCCACCCAGGGTCTTCGTATCTTTCCCTCCCTGTGCAACAGAGTTTGATATCGCTTTAACCTGAAGACACCCTCAGCTGTGACTATCCCTTCCCTGCCTCTTGCTACTTGGGGTTAGACATAGAAGACAATGCGAAAAACATCACTGTTGTGAATCTGACCTTAGAACTATGATATAGATTCATGTGACACAATTTGAAATTGGCTCAAATTAGTTGTCCTTTCCAATCTAGAGTCATGAGGGCAATGCCACCATGCACAGACAGTGGTGATAAAAGGCTGGGACATAATTCATTTGACCCACTTCAACTTGTAAGAAAAGACTTCTGGCCCTAGAGAATGTGTAGAGATAACAACAATGGAATGAAGGAGTGTTCCAGATGTGGTTTCCAGAGGCAAAGACTCAATCGGTGCCTGAAGTCTGAAAAGTTTATTAGTGGGCTATTCTGTGGGCTTAAGGCTTAGGGACAGCCTGCTAGAGCTCTATAATGACAATACCTGTCATGGATGTCTTCCCCAAGTACAACACACCCAGGATATGGTAGTCTGTCTCACATGTTCACTGGCATAAGCTTTTCTGGTAAGGATACTTAGGAAGCTAGGAAGAAAGTGGCTTCACTTCAGATAGTGCACTGAAGGTAGTGGCCATGGGAGGCTATCAGCCAGCTGTGCCAAGGAGTTGATAACAGGTCTGAACAAGAGTGTACTTCTGTAAAGCTGTGCTCGGGTAAGGGGTCCTTCTAAAAAGAGTGCACTGTATAGATTTAGGTCCACTCTTTATGGGCATAAGAGATTGGAAAAATCCCAAATTAAAGCAATGAAAAACAAAAAGAAAAGAAAAGAAAGTCATCTCCAGAAAGCAAGAAATGGCAGGACCAGCTTTTATCATAAAGGATATACCAGTGATTGGGAAACTGTTGTTGTCTTTTCAAATCAGCCTAAACTGGATTTTCAAATTAGCAACCCCAACTGTGGCAGCACAGTTGCCTGCATTTGTCGTGCTGAAAAGTTGTGTTCACAGATAAGAGAGAATCATCTAACATAAGGCTACCGCATTTCCCCCTTCTCCAAATCTGGGAAATGTGGCTGATTTGCATATTTAGCATACATTTGCATTCTGTGTTCAATAGCCCCTAACTCTAATTATGTAAAATAAGATAAATTAGTACATTTCACTGCCATTGGATTCTAGCCCTGCAGTTGGGGGCTATGGAGACTTAACCCAACGTTTTCCTCCTTTTGGGACCAACAGTCACTTGATGTTTAGGCTGGGTACAATTTCCCTTATGTCTCAGTGTGGAGGAAGAAAGTAAGAAAAAGGAAGACCTGTTATGTCTACAAATAGGGTTTTGAATTTTCTGAGTCTAGAAAATACAATTAAAATGCCAACTTGATTCATAGTAAACAACCTCCCCCCCTCAAAATAAACCCCAAACTTTGCAAATACTCTCATAAATATGAAGCAAAGTACTGTCAAATGAACCAAAAAGTGGCCAAAATCCAAATCTAGGCTTCAGCCTTTTGGAGCATGTACATTCTTATAAGGATGGAAGAGAGTGAATAGCTTTGCAGAAAAGAAGCAAGCCTGGATGAGTGGGGATGGTCCTCACTTTCCAGTCCTTCACTCTGTCTGTATAACTCACTGATCAGGTACTTTATCCGGATGGGAAGCCCAGTTAGGCATTCTTTATGAAAAGCAATGATCATAAAATCAGAAAGGAAGGGACAAGCAAAAGGCAGCGTTGGCTTTTATGAGGTACCAACTGGATCTTAACATTTGGTGTCAATTTTACATTTTTATTTAATTTCATAACATCTTTATAAAGTGAAAAATGCAGTTTCCAACTGATAATATTTCAAACCAGTGAGGATTTGCATATTGCTCAAGTTCTCAGGACTAAGAAATTGAAGAGCCCATAACGAACCCTCCACCTACTGTGCTCCAGAGCCTGCTTCTCCTCTCAACACTACCTCCTGTATTCTAATGATAAAGAGCATGTTACATATTAGATACAAGCTTGAACTGATCAGAGGTTGTCCCATAGGAACTGTCAAGAGAGCAGCCACACAGAATAAGATCATAGACTTATAGACCTGGAAGACATCTTCAAAATTATATAATCACAGAGCCAAAGTTATAAAAAGAGATTAAAGCCACAGTTACCCATCTGGGAGAAATTCACTAGTCAAAAAGTGAATAAAATTGTATATTAGGAGGCTAAGGACAGTTCTTTGGATATGTCTTGTTTGTAGAGCTAGGAAACACAAAGATCTCATGGATGGGATAGTACAGATGTTTCCCAAAAAGCAGAGAATAGAGTCATGCAACTCCTCCAGTCAGGAATGGAGCCAGAACAGGTGGGAGTCAGTAATTCTGAACATCTTCAGGAAGTCAAAAAGACAGGCAATTGACTACTGTTGTTTCTGACATGCTGGTTGCCTCAGAGAGATCTTGTCAAAAAAATAAAGAAAAGAATCAAGAAGTCAAATACCAAGGGTGAGTACAATTGCTTGATTCTTTTTTATTTGACAAGATTTTGGAAAATAAAATACAATTGAAGAGGCAACATGTAAAGTGGGAATTCTGCAAAGATTTACCTTGGTTGTAGCTCACTGTTGTTAAAAGGGGCACCACACATTATAAAATAGCATAGGGTTTTGGTCCACTAAGATGGAAAGTGTTGGTTACATCTAAATTTAGAGCAATCTGTCTAGATTTATGCAAGATTCTGTAATATTTGCAATTATAACATCACAAATTTATTTGTACTCAAATACACAAGCAGGCATACTCAAAGTTACTATTTCCCAGAACCGGAAATTGGTTGCTCGGACCCAATTTCAGGGGAAAAACAACCAAAAACAGATGTTCCAATATGAAGAGCATTTTTAAGGAGACACGGTCTTAGTTGTGCCAAGCTGATCCTAACTAAGCTTTGGCAAAAGAACATTGAAGTCCCAAGAGTATCTGGGGTGGCCAAATTCATCTTGGATGTTCGTTGGGCACAGTAGATGCATCTATCCCAACACTAGACTACCTCTTCTATACCAATACCTCCCACCAAATAATTTAACTTGCCAATGAGGCACAAATGCACCCTACCAGCAAATGCTGTGAATCTCCCTGAGATATGAGACATAAGATCCCTTCCTAATGAACTGTGACATTATCTGCAGAACACCGTGGTGCATGCTACTTGCAAGAGATGTCTAGAATCTGGGGAATGGTGATGTCTATGTTTTACTGAGAGGCAAAAGACAATGAGAATCTCCACTACAAAAGAGCTGGTGCATTCAACAACCTAAAACCACATCTTGCTAATTAACTACTCTCTTTGGGTGACTGAGTTAATTTCTGCCCTCGGTTAAACATGCTGTTTATATTGCTTTGGTTCAGGGTCAAAGCATAAAAAAAGAAACTACAATTAATGTCCTAATAATGTCATCTGCTTTACATGACATCACATTCAGTGTTAATTTTCACACTATATAGGACTGAGCTATACAGAAAATAAAGTTGTCTGAGTTGTATAAAGGCTTTCTCGAGTATTAAAAATATAAATTGTTTTTGCTGTCTTTGTGTGGCAATTAAAAAGAGAAAATTTTAGTGTGTACCTTCAATAAGAAATTGCTTTTCTCTTAAATATAATGTATGGGATTTTCATTATCTCAAAATTTTGGAAACATTAATGTCAAGACAATATATATTCCTGGTTAAAAATGAAAATCAAACAGCAGAAAATGGGTAGTGTGGAAAACCAGTTCCAACTGACACTTAGTATTTATCTACCCTGGCCCAAAATTAAGAATCTCATAGCTTTTTGTGTATCTGTTCTAAACATCTTTTGTGTTTTTATATTCCCCAAAACAAAAACATAGGCACATACACACACATACAAAATTTCCTTCTTTATACAAATACAAATATACCATATATGCCACTTTCTAGCTACCCTTTTCTGTCTACCAATGTCTCTTAAATATTGATCCCTTTTAAATTCATTTTTATTTTTGAACTTAACATGATTTTTATCTCTTCTTTCCCTCTCCAAACTTTTCCATTTATTCTTGCCCCTTGTTCTCCCTCAAATCCATAACATCTGGCCTCTTTTGATCTGAGGATCTAGCTATACCACTCCTGCACATGTACCCAAAAGGTGCTTTAACATACAAGAACACATGCTCAACTATGTTTATAGCAGCCTTATTTATGATAGCCAGAAGCTGGGAAGGACCCAGATATCCTTCAACAGATGAAGGGATACAGAAAATGGGGTACATTTATGCAAGGGAGTACTATTCAGCTATGAAAAACAATGACTACATAAAATTCTTAGGCAAATGGATGGATCTGGAAAATATCATCCTGAGTTGGGTAACCCAATCACAAACAAAAAACAAACAAACAAACAAAACCAAAACAGGACAAAAGTTCGTGGTATACACTCACTGATAAACGGATATTAGCTCAAAAGTTCAGGAATACCCATGATACAATTCACAGACCACATAAAGCTCAAGAAGAAGGATGGCCAAAGTTTGGATGCTTCAATCCCTCCTAGAAGGAGGAACAAAAATATTCTCAAGATGAAATATGGAGACAAACTTTGGGGCAGAGACTGAAGAAAAGGTCATCCAGAGACTACCACACCTGGGGATTCAGCCCATATACAGCCACCAATCCCAAACTATATTGCTGATGCCAAGAAGTGCATGCTGAAAGGAGCCTGATATAGCTGTCTCCTGAGAGGCTCTGCCAGAGGATGGCAAATACAGAAGTGGATGCTCATAGCCAATCATTGAACTGAGAACATGGTCATTAATGGAGGAGTTGGAGAAAGAACTGAAGGAGTTGAAGGGATTTGTAACCCCATAAGAACAACAATACCAACCAACCAGAGCTCCCAGGGACTAAACAACTACCCAAAGAGTAGACATGACAGACCCATGACTCCAGCTGCACATGTAGCCGAGGATGGCCTTGTTGGGCATCAATAGGAGGAGAAGCCCTTGGTCCTGCCAAGGCCCAATGTCCCAGTTTAGGAGAATGTCAGGGTTGGAGGGTAGGCAGTTGAATGAACACCCTCATAGAAGCAGGGTGAGTGGGGATGGGATGGGAGGTCTAGAGCAGAAATGGAGATGCGGGATAAAGTTTGAAGTACAAGAAAATATATCCAATAAAAAAAAAATCAGAGTTAAGGTCCTTGATCAACATGATCAGGACTATGGGAGCAGGAATACAAGCACTGTGCTGGGGCAGTAGCTAAAGGTTACATTCTGACCCTCAAGCATAAGAGAGAGCTAAAAAAAATGTTTCTAAATACACAAAGACAATCTGCTCAATTTGTATAACATTACTTGTATGTATATATATGACTTCATACATCTGTATGAAATGTAAATATCAGCCCAAAGGTGATATATAGCACTTCTATAAGGGTGTGCAGATCATTCTATTGCATGGGTTACCATAATCAGCCTCATAGTGCTATATCTTTACATTTCTTACTTTTTGTAAACATGAATCATTTGCCGTATATAATAGTGCAGAGCAGCATCCAGAAGGCAGAGGAAGGGGGATCTCTGTGAATTTGAAGTCAGCCTGCTCTACACAACAAAGTCCAGTTTAGCCAGGACTCCATAGTGAGATCCTGTATCAAAATGTTAATATATACATAAATAACAAATACTGTGCAGCTTCATTTTATCATGAACATTCATCATTACATAGTTATCTGTTGCCATGTAACAGACCCAGTTCTCACTTAGAGACATCACGACGACACTATTACAGACATTCATATTTATACAAAACATAATCTGGAAAACTATGTGTTAGCTCTGGATCATGGAAGGAGCCAAGGATTTGCTGAAACCGGGGTGGCTTGCACCTGCTCATGATGTGCATTTCTCTATCTCAGAAGGTTCAAAAGACTCAGTGGGGAGAATGGCATGGGGGAGTGACTGGATACAAGATGCTATCCACACTGACTTTTTTGATTTCCCAGCAGAGACAGTAGACAAGACTAAATCCATTTGGAGTCCTTCTAGTAGCCTGGTGTTCCGTGGACAGAATAGTTCTTTCCAGCTCAGAATTTTCTTCAGATGAGGGCCCCTCCCTGGCAGGGCTTAGCTTTGAGTCTTTCCACATCACTTCTCATGAAGCCAGACCAGTTTCCCAAAGAAGGATCAGTTCTAGAGAGGGCTTGACAGGATCGTCTTGTCAAGGCCATCATGAGAAGGAAAGGAGATGTCTCTTTGGCATATTTGGAAAGTTAGTCTGCCAAAATTGTCATCAAAGACTATGTGTCTATTTTTGTCCTTTGCAAGATTATGCTGGCTGTTACATATAAGCTACACTGACATGGTGTCATGTTAACCCATGTGCACATCCCAAAGTATGGTCAGCCTTGCTTGGGGAACAAAAACAGAACACTATCATGCCAAAAGTATGGGCACCCACAGTGAGCAGTCGGGTTCTCAGCATTGGGTGTTTTTACCAATCAAAGAAATAGACTAAATTCCTCTGTTATAGTTTCTAACCTTTTATGACTCTCCTGAACTTTCATTCCATACTCCAGATTGCCCTTTTAAGGAAGAACAGAAGGAAAATAGAGAATAAGTTCAGTTTTCCAGTCTTTTTTCACTCTCTCAAAGAACAGATCAGGTATCAGAAGCTACAATGCATATCACCAGCCAGGAGTATAGCTTCAGCATTCCCTCCTATTAGCTGAGAAAGATAACAAAAGATAACAAAAGCCTACACTAAAAATTAATAATTCTAAATTATGATCACTTTCCTTCAAGGGATTGAGATGTGAGAGAAGCAGGTAGCAACGGATCTGACAAGAAATGCTATCCAACTGCAGAAAAATGTCACAGACATACAGGATTGCTATTTTAAAGGCCCGCTGTTCACACAGCAGCACCTCTGCGGTATTTTCTACTATGCTTAGGTTTGTTACATGTTCTGCCTAAGTTGTATCATGTGGAATATATTTCCAGTCCCAGAAATAATTTCTCACAAGAATTTATATTTAGCAAGTCAATCAGGAGCCAGCCTTATACCAGTTTGGGTCCCAGTGTTTCCAAGATCAGAACAGAAGGCTCCATTCCTCTTCTGGTGGGATTTGGGGAGATACAAAGAATAAAACTTTGGAAAATCTACTAAGAAAGATTCCAAGGTAGAAAATGCTCCTGGTTTTTCAGTGACTTGATGTGCCAGGTGGGATGATACCCAGGGGGTTTCTCTCTCTTCTCAGAGAAGAAAGGAAAGGGGAATGGGGGGGAGCTATAGAAGGAAGGGGTCAAAAGAGAGGGGGCAGATATAGGTTGTAAAGTGAATAAATATTTTTTGAAAAAAGTGTGAGGAATGGACAAGGAGAAAGATGGTGAAGGGGCTGTCTGGTTTTCTATGTGACTATGATCTAGAGAGATTGTTCAAAAATCCAAAAGAACACATACAGGCCAGACCACCGGGCTTCAGAACACATGGACCACTATTCAGCTTTCTTCTCTAGTATATATTTAGAATTTAAGTCAGACCAACTGGAATAGATAGTGTTCTTTACAGACCAGAGGCTGGACACCAAACTAGTTTATGACAGAAAAAAGCACAGCCAATGCCTTCCACATGCCTGGAGATGGATGGCCAGTGAGAGGACTCAAGAATTCTCTGTGTGTGCCTTACTTTCATTTATTTCTTGCTCCTCTTTCCCCCTAAACACACATACTGCTATCCTCATAAGGTAGAAAGGAAAGGAAATGTCATTTCTCTGGAGAGGTAACAGAAGGTTACTTGCTTCAGAAAAAGGCTGTCTTAAATAAATGAAAGTTGTCTGTGTTGTTCCTTTGTTTGTTTGGTGTTCCTTTTTTTTTTAAACACCTTCTAGGTCACCCCATAAATCACCAAGAATCACTTTAGCAATCCCCGAGTTTGTAGGAGTCCCTTGCTGATGTGCAAAGGCATAAGAATGGGCCAAGGCAAACATCTCTAATGTCTTCTTTTGAAACCAAAATGCATTTTAATAATTTAAAGCTGCAGGTCTTTCAGTCACTCAATAAATTATTCACAAATTTTACAATAAAAAAAAAAAGGAAAGAACTCTGTTCCCTTTACAAGCTTTGGAACATTAAACCACGCCAGAAGAGATGAAAAGGACAAATCAACCTGAAACCCCTCAAAAATTATACAATTTACTTCTTTATCTGAGAGTGGTACCACAGTTTATAGGATACTTGGCAGGGAGATATTGTTTTTACAGGTCTTGTGCCCAAACACAAAAGGAGAGAATTGGTGCTTTTCTAATAGTATGTAGAGAACATGCTGTTAGTGTTGGGTGACAATGTTAACTACCATTACAAAGATATCCTCAAGGAAAGTAATTAAGCAAGAAAGCAGAAAGGAAGGAAGGAAAAATGGAAGGAAGGAAGGGAGGGAGGGAGGAAGGGAGGGAGGAAGGGAGGGAGGGAGGAGAAAATAAAGGAAGGAAGAAAGAAGAAAAGAAAGAAAGTTAGAAAGAAAGAAGAAAAAAATAAAAAGCTGTTCGGCTTAAGACAAATCAAGAGAATTCTCAGCAATGGAAGAGGTTACAATAATGCCTGACCCTTCTATTCTATGTCCTACTTGAGTCCTTATAATGCACGGTCAAGTACTAAGAAGTTTCCTATGAACACCAGATGTTTAAGAATCAAGGACTGCAAGATCCATGGAATAGAGACTCTTCTTCCAACATACTTTTTACATCCTTCATCCAGGAGAAATAGTATTAATTCTCCAACACTCTCACCATATATCTGAGTAGTTTGGCATATTTGTAACCATCCTTCATCTCATTAGAAAAACATAACCATGGAAAGGTTAAGCAAGAAATATTGGAGGACAAGGCAGACCTATTTTATTTTGGCCATTAATATTTTTGCAGTTAATACCTTCTGTCTGCAATATCTTGCCTCCCAACTAATGCCACAGTCTCTTATTTCTACAGGAACTGAGAATCATGGCAGTTTTGTGGGACGAACTTTCTGGGATGCCACTTGTCGCTGGTGATAAGGCTAAACACTGCCCATTCCAGCCTAACAGCATGGGTCTTGAACTTGGAATATCCCAATAATGCTAGCTTCCTAGATAAGAAAATGATCAAAAGTTGCAGACATATATCAAAAGTTTGAGTTCTCCTGTACAAAAATGAACGCAGGCCCTGGTGGGTGACTGCCATTTCCACAGACAGAAATGAACTGCATTTTTAATTTAATGGCCAAATCTGAGATAATTTCCTACTTTAGGTGGAGGAATCTGGATGAAGCTTCGATTCTCATTAACACAACAGCATTTTAATCGCTGAGAAATTTGTAATTCTTTTCTACTTTCTCCTCTTTGCCATCAATAAGCTGGATGTTTTCAATGCCTCCAATGTCTATTTTCCTGGATTTTCTGAGGTCAGGTGGGTACTGATTAAGGGATCCTATCTTCAGCTTCAAAGAACTTGTAAAAGTTCGCAGTATCTCTGCTGATCACACTTTTCCTCACCCTCCAATCGTCTGCTCAGTTTCCAGGGTCGCTAAGTTACAAAACAGACTACCTCTTAGAAACCCAGAAGTCTTTCATTTTAATTCAGCAAGACAGATACAGACCTCCACAACCGTGTGTGGAGATCAGAGAAGCAGAACGAGAAACTGTTGAGTTTCTGGAGCATGCTCTTTATTTATTTATACCTACAACTCTTTACCCAAAAGAATTTAAAGAGGGATGTGAGGATGCATACAAAACAGAATGATACATTGAAAATAAGAAAGAAAAGAGAGCAAGGAAAAGACCCAGGAAGACAGTCATTCTGGAAGATCTCCAAGTCTGCCACACCCTGAGGTTTGCAAAATGATTGTACCTTGCTTATGTTCTATTACGAGCATACAATTTAAAACAGAAAATCTGGATTATTTGCCTTAAAAGAAATCTGCACACACCATTTCAAACATTTATGCTGAGCAGGTAATTTGAGGTGCCAACTGGTCACTTTCTTAAGCACATTCTACATTTAGTTGAGCTACTTCCAAGTATCTTGTTTTCTTGGCTCCATGAGCTACTTCATTGGAGCTCAGTTTTGTATCTGAGCAGCACATCTGTAGACACTCCCTTGATACTTCATCCTAGGGATCATCACCTCTGTGGGGAGACAGTCACAATGCTCTCCCAAGTAGCTAGCATTGTTTTTCTTAAAATACTAATGTATGAGATGGATCTTCTCTACATACAAAATATCACTTGATATATAAAGCTCTACAACAGAAAACAAAGAGAGGAAACAAAGCCTTACCTTGTCTCTCTTAGTACCTGTTACCTAGGTGATTCTGGTCCATAAAAGTTCTCTTATGCAGATGTTTCACTCCCAGGAACCCCTTTGAGAATCTTTTCTTTGTCTCTATTTGCCCAACTTAAATCTGATGCATTAACCAGAGCTCTTCTTCCTCTCTGAGGCTGCTGCCCCCACCTCTACTCTGGACCTACCTACCTCAAAAATCTGCTGCATCAAGTCAACTGTCAGCCTCATGCATTCTGCCCTTTGTTCACTATCATTTCAGAATTCTACATAAATGCAACACTGAATAGTAATACATGAGCATTCAGACTCTTCCCCCATCTTTTCTTAAGGGCTTTTGTTCTCAGATGGTGATCTGGGAAGGTTTATCACTGTGTTGGGTAAGAATGTGTTATGATGACACCAGAAGGCCCCAAAATATCATAAGCAGATAATCTACAAAAGCAGAACATCCCATCAAGAAAGGCAGAGTTAACCCCTTCTTCTCTATAGACCATAGAAACAAGAACTTATTTAGACTGCTTACAGAGCATTTGGGGTGTTTACATGATAGAAAAAAAAGCCATGCTGAATGGGAACAGAGGCTGTGCGTGTGAAATATTGAGAGAAACGCAGGGAAAAATCATTGTAAATCACATTGGTGTATATTATATAAAGAGAGGGAGACCTTTTAGGTTTTCAAAATAAATATTCATTTGCTCCCCAGTGATACCTCATATTGCTTCTTTGGGCTGCTGTCTATTTACTCTAGCTGGTGGTAGTGCAGAGGCAGCCCATGAGCTGGGAAGCAAGGACACACTTGATTTGGGTTTGGTTCAGTTTTTGGCATTTTTGAAAATCAAACGAAGTCCTTCCCAGAACTGATGTTATGTCCTTCTTACTTTCTCAGGATCTATAAAGGTTTCTTTGCCATTATTCCTACTCTTCATATTCCATCAGCAATTTCCCCTCTGCCTTCAATATCTCCCTTCCATCTGGCTACTATTTTTGAGAATATCAATCCTCTTGGATGATGTGTCTGGATCTTTGGTTTTAGGAGCAGTGATTCATTTGGATGCTGTATTGGACAAGATCTTCAGACATATTTCAGTGTGGCTCATACCCAGGACCTCTGACTACAGCTCAGAGAATATGCATTTGCCTCTAACACTCCCCCCTCAGTTTCATCACTTTCTAATCACTGTCAGCATTACAACTTCTATAAGGTCACTGCCAGAGTTTGGCTTAATTCCATAAGGTCATAGAGGCCAGTTTGTGGTTTCTTCATCTGGGAGCAATCTGTTCATTCTTCATTGTCAATGTAGAACTGCAATCTTACTGGTTTTCACTACTATCCAAAACCCATCTCTAGGTTTTTCTTCTGTTACAGTCCCAGTAGGCAGCTCAGTGCATGACATTCAAGGGAAACTAAATAAAACATCTGTTAAGTAGCAAAACCCTCATGAAGATGAATGGCCAATGACTAGCATGCTGTCATCTTAAACTAAACCACTGAAAAACTGTTCTGAGTCTCTGAACCTCAGTTCCCTAAAGCACACAATAAGAAAAAAAAAAAAAAAAAAAAAACAAAAACATTACAGACTGCCTGGAGGGTTAGATAAGATAATGTATTCACATAGTTGGTCACACAACACGTTCAGTGATGGTAGATTAGCTTTCCTTATCTCTATACAATATTTATACATCATACCCTAGATCTAAATGGAAAAAAAATAATAATTACAAATGGATGCCTTAGAGAGATGGCTCAGAGATTTACTGGTCATTTTTGGAGAATACCTGAACTTAGTTCCTAGTACCCACTTGGGGTGGCTCAAGATCACTTGTAACTCTAGCTACAAAGAATGTAGTGTCCTTTTATGATGTCTATAGACACTACATGTGCTGTTCATACAGATAAGCAGGCCCACATACATAAAAACAAGTATTTTTAAAGGTGCATTACCACTAACTAAAAGATGATGATGACATTGGGGGGTTGGGTGTACAGACGGCCCCTGCTAACAATGTCCCTTAAGGAAGCTTTATTTTCCCAGGATACCCTTCTTCTTGACAGGTGCTGCACACCCTAGGCATCCCTCCTTGAATTTCTATTTCTGACAATGCAAGAACTGTCAGCGTAGTGAAAAAAAAAAGGTAAAGGCACATAAAGGAAACAGAAACTGCTTCCAAGAGCGGCAAGCAGATTATTCAAATGCATCTTGATTTACACATGACAGATGTGTTCCTGAAAAATATATGTAAACTGAATCATACTTTGAGTCACAAGGGAATCTTGGCATCTAAAGGAATTCTCTATTGAGGCCTTTCAGAACAAGGACAGCCAATAGAATGAGCAACCTCAGATAGTTTTTGTGGTGTGGGCTTCCAGGCTGAGGTAAATTTATGTATGGTTTATGTAAATGAAAATAATTGTAAATGTTAATTTCTGGTGGAAAACCATCCACTGGAAGACCTAATCAGAGGAAATACAGGAAAGGACAGAACTCATGGTCCTAATATCTGTGGATAAGGGTTATGGGACATTGCCCTACCTGCATTTGGAGAACCTGAGTCCAGAATTCTTCTCTGTCCACCATGATTGATGAGCGAAGGGGATGTACTCAAAACCACCAGCTACCTGCTGTCCTAAGGGGAATGGTTGAAAATCCGGGCTTGGGAAGAGCAGGCTAACAGCTCAATTAGCTTCAGAGAGTAGGATGTGCACTGAGGCATGCTGAGCAGAGCTACCATCGTGTCATTAGTGTTATTTCTGTGACTCAGCTACTCAGCTCTTTGCTGTGTACTTGGCTGGAAACCAAGGGACAAAGATCAGAGAACCAAGGAAAGTTTTGACACTGGACAAGCAAAAGAAGGGAAGAAGTTAGAAAGAGATAGTAGACATTTTATTGAGCTGCAGAGGGAAGAATGACGATGTTCAATGGCTGACCAGAGGAAGATATTCAAGTATGATTTATTCTGCAAATGATGCAGGCTGAGATCTATAACTTCATAAAATAAGTTCTTTTTTTCCTATCTATCCTGAGAAGGCTGGCATTGCTGTCACATAACTGCATGCCCTGTAATAGATAAAGGGAAATGGGCAATGGGCTAGGATGAAACCCAGAGTTACAAATACAAGTCTCTAGGCTTTCTTGTCTGAGTCTTTCCAACGACAAGGATTCTAGTTACATGTGCCATGCCCAGCATAGATGGACACTGGTTCAAACTGAGTTATGAATCCTCCGTATGGAAAAACTTAAGAGTGTAAATAGGGATAAATTAGTCATTTGAAGTAAGCCCATTACCACCACCCTGCCCAAGATTAAATAAAACAACAAAGACCTGCAACAGCAAGGTAGGGAGGGACATCTTTGAAAACATTCCTAGTCAACCTTTCCACACATTGATAGTCTACCCCTCACTTTCCCACTATATACCTGCGGAGGCAGAAAGAGGGGTGATTCTCTCTCTGTCTCTCTCTGTCTCTGTCTCTATCTCTGTCTCTGTCTCTGTCTCTCTCTCTCTCTCTCTCTCTCTGTGTGTGTGTGTGTGTGTGTGTGTGTGTGAGTGTGTGTGAGTGTGAAAAAGAGAGAGAGACAGAGTGGAGTTCACTGGTAATGGTTAATAAATGTAATGCTGAATTGCAGTTGACAAAATCAGAAAGTGGTTATGTGGCTTTAGAACACATATTATATTCAAACAGTTTAATGTCGACATGTGATCTTAGGTGGCTGTACCAGGCCCGGAGAATGGTGGAGGTTTTGCCTTGGGCTGACAAACGCAGGCTGTTATGTGGGAGTACAGAGAAAGAATAGGCTTAGTCTCAGGCAAGGGCTATGGTCACACCTTTATGAGCTCAGCAGTTACCTATCAGCTCAAGGAAGAACATGTTTCATTTATTTGACCATTAATACAGCCCACCTGCTCAACAGAGAGCAGAGGCTTCCATCTAATCCAGTGACAGATGCCACAAACTGCCCAGCATTCACTCACCGGTGCCCAGCTTCCCCACCCCAACAAATTGCAAAATAAAAATAAAAAATCTAAGGAACAGCAGCAGCATCTCAATGATTCCTCCATCCCGATTGATTCTTTAGATGGAATGCCATCTTGACAGATCTATTTTGATCAAATTGTCTAATTGAATAGAGTTCCCGATGCTCTTGAATTTGTGACCTCAGACCGCTGTGAAATAAATGCAATTTGGAGAATTATTTCCAAACAACAACTGCTGCTCCTCTGGGAACTTACTAGATTTTTGAAATTGTTGGTGAACCACCTACTGACTAAGCTATTAAGAGTAGGTGCTTTGTGTGTATCCCACTCTAATGGTTCATAAATTCGAAGGCAGCAAGTGCTGCAGAAGCAAATGACAGAAGGCTTGCACTTAGAAGAAACAGATACCCAGAAGGCTGCTGGCCAGGTTCCCTGGATCCTGACCTAGTTAGCTGTCTGCTCCCACGGGCAAACTGTATGCTGGTAATTAGAGCTATGTGTGGACATCTTGCCTAATGAACCCCTTCAGAAGTAGCAAACTTGTTTGGAGAAGAGTTTCTCACTACCCCTAAAATTCCATTTGAGCTTCCTCAACTGTTCAGTGAGACAAAGGGCTTTGGGTCCACCTGAGTGCCAGGTGTATCCAAGAACACTGAGTTCATTTTCTGTGTAGTTCAGCTCCCTCCTACAAATGGCTGCCAGTTCTTTTTATGTAGGGCTGGTTTATCATCATTTCCATAGCAAGGTTGTTTGAGTTAGAGAGCCAGGGCCCTCTAAGGCTTGCCAAAGTCCTGTAAACACCTACAAAAGAACTGGCTTACAGACATCACATAATTTAGCTGTGTTTCATTGGGGGAGTGGGGGCAGAGGGAGAAGGCACAGATTAACAAGTTTAAAACAGTATCCATGTAAATAAGCCCTCTTTAAAAAAAAAAAAAAATCACATCTGTATAATGGGAAAACTGCCAATACGGTTATTTTGAGAATTAAGCAAGCTAATAAACATAAAAACATAAGACACTGCTTTGTTGTGGACAACTCCCAGGAAGCAAGAACCATCACTTAATTAGTGGTTGTGTCTTAGCACTCACAATCTTCTGAGATCTTAGCACTCTCAACTGCACAGATCTTCTAAACTGCAAAACATTTCAAAATATGAACAAGAGGTCTCTATATTGGAAGAATTTTTTTTTAAGAATGCATCCTGAAACATGACTTTCTACACTCGGGTTATCTTCTCTCTGTTCTCCTATATTCTGCCCCCCTGCCCGAAACAGAACAGGGGCACCTTTCATCCATGTGTTAATCCATAGCTCAAATAGGACTCATGGTAGGAATGCAAAAGAAAATTCTGTCTGTGTAGCCCTTAAGGGCCCATGGGGGCAGATTCTCATTAGAATGCTTTACAATAATATCAATCAGTATTAAAAATGTATGTTCTGCTCAATTTTTAAAACATCTTAAATAAATCTTTAAATAAAGCTATTTTGTTTTATCTTCAGGGCTCTGTGAACAGTCAGCCCTACGGGGCCCTTGTTCCCCCAAGTATAACTCCTTAAAGGGCTCCCTAGCAAAGTCAGCTTTTCTAGGGGAGCGTATATGCTGTGGGGGAGGCAAATCTTTAGGAGATGCTGATTGTGTGGTGGGCAACACATTACTAAGGAATGAAATATCCTTCCATTAGGCTCATTTGCTATTCAGAATGGCTCACAGGAAGCAGCTGGTTAATGCATAGCCTTGAGGAGCTGGCAGTGCTCTGATACCATTGAAAAGGTCAGTTAGCCTACCGGAGAGGAAGGGAGGCCAGTGCCCTTGTTATAGGGCTGGAGAAACTTGGGAGGCAGCTAAAAACAGAACTAGATATTTCCAGAACAGAGCACGCTGCCCCTTTTATAAATAATGCCTTTGAGCTGGCAATGGTATCTTTTTTTACTTCTTTACCCTACTTGTAAGCCCTTGGTTGAAGCCCAAATACCTACAGGGGTCAAAGGGAGAATGGCTGAGTGTGAAACAACAGGGATTCAAGAAACACCAAAGCAAAATACACAAGGCAGTCATATTTACTAAGGAGCAGCAATGGCAACAACTTAGTAAATGACAAATCAAGAATGTGTGCCTCATGGAACAATCGCTCTTGTTTCAGCTGCTAAAACTTGTCTAGAATACTTCAGTGACCTCAGCATGGCCAGACATTTCTGCTTAGAACTCTTTCTCTTCATACTTCCCATAAAGTGTGGATCATTTCTATTTCAGAGACTGTTAACTGTTTCTTTTTATTAAAAGCTCCCAACAGGAGCACACAGAGTTCTTTTTGTAGCATTACCCCTATGTATGTTCTTCAGTCCAATCCACCACTTAAACCAATATAAACTACCCATATCCTCTAGCTTCCTGTAGGTTTTTATGCTTGTAGGAAGCTCCATGTGCTGTTATGTTATTGTCAAATGTCTTTTCTCTCCCTGGTTCTTTGTCTGCTTTAAGACATTTAACTTCTCGAGAATAGATTCTACAGCAGTTAATATTATTTGCTGTTCTGGCTGAGGACTCAGACATGGTCCCAGAACTCACAAGGCAGCTCAAAACCATGTGCAACTGTAGTTGAGGCGAATCCAATGCCTTCTTCTAGATTCTGAGGGTTAAGGGTGTGCAAGGGGTTCAGTTACATACATGTAGGCACCACACAGAAGATACCAAAAATAAAAATAAATATTTAACTTCCTGTGAATGTGACACTACTAATGTGAGCTCCTAGACATTCCTCCTGTCTTGAGCATGTTCTGGGTCTGGTTGTCTAGACAACTTGCACACACACCTGTGATTGAAAATTGCATATTGTTCTGCTCAAGCAACAGTGTTCTTTGGTCTTAATGTAGGCTGTCATCTCATTTGTTGATGGCAATGCCTGTGCATTTGAGGGTCTTGTGTTAATTCAGTCAGCCTACACCTAGAACATGTGCTGGCTCATGCCAAACACCTGTGATGGTGAAGGTGTCCATGGATCTTTTTGAAAAAATGAACTCCAGAAATCATGCTCACCGAGGGTATTTTGTGGCTTTGTCTGCAGAAATTAGTTGCCTTAGTACCAGGAATAACTACTTCCTAAGGAAGCGATGGCTACCAAGCAAGTAGCAGTGCATACCTATAGGAGACTGCACAAACCACTCTGAGGCTCAGACTAAGCCATTTAGAAAGGTGACGGGGTCCTGTCTATTAAATTTATTCTGCTGAAAAGATAGAGGATTCATGAAAACTGTGCCAAAATCAAAGATGTCAGCTAACCATTTTTCCCCAAATATTTAACCCATGTGACAAAGATCTTCTTTTTCATCCTGTCACCCCCAAATCAGAACTAGAAGCCAAAATTCCCATATGGGCTCTGCTTGCCATTAATCTGCTGTCTAACCATAGATAAGTCACTCAGTTTCTCTGGGTATCTATAGAAGTACTGATTATAGGTTTGTTTGTTTTTCTCAATATAATGCATTTGAATTCTAAGTTTCCTTTTTGTTCTAAAAGTCTGAGCTTTGAAACCTTACCTTTGGGTTTTCCTGAAAGCTTTTGAAACTCTTCAATAGGCCTCTCTTGGGGTATTTAGGCAAATATCCTAAACAATTCTGGGTACTCTGGATTGCAGCTCTAAATGAGCACGGGTCCACTAATTCTCAGTAGGTAGGCTTTTGTTGTTATTGTAAACATGAGGAAGTGTGACACTTAATATGAAAGACCAAGTTGAGAAACGAATTGATTTATAAATATAATGAAAGTGCTCAGATTCTCTATGTTCATTAATAAGTGGATATAAAGAGGTCTCTTAGACTAGAATCTCTTGGGGTTCAGGGATCACAGCTGAGGATGCTTAGCCTCAGAACCTAAATTTGACACCAAAGGAGCAGCTTATCAATCAGCCCCACAGGACCAAATGGCTCCTAAGCACATCTAGGTGCTTGGTACAATTCTGTTGTCACTGCTTAGTTGCTATTCTCTGGAAGGCAGAGAATACCAGAGAGACAGATGTTTCTGGAGGACAGCTGCTGGATGCACGTGGCATCATTACAGGGGAGACTTCAGACAATCCCTTGGGACAGTTTCTCAATATGAACAGTCAATGTAGGGCATCCTATGCTGAGGTCCATGCTTTTCCTTGCTTTACATATCTGTACTTTGCTTAGGTGAGGGTAGGTTGACCATCTGTTGGTCATTGCAGAAAAATCCCTATCTCTGACACATACACACATGGAGACGGGACACTTTCATATTTTCTGTGTTTCCAAGACCAGAAACGTTTGAGTTCAGAAACGACCACACAGACATGATTTATGTAATGTCTTATGAAAGGGATGTCATGCCAAAAATGCCAGTGCAGTCTAATGGTTAGAGGATGGTATGGTGGCCACACTCCTGTAGCCCCACTGGAGGAGACCCAGTGACATAAAGAAGCAGCCAGCCTGCAAGGAGCACCTCCCAATTGGCCAGGAAATCAGCTTTCAGACCTCCATGGGCAAAGTTCCAGGACGACAGACACCAGAGGAAATGCTGCTCTGGGCATTTCATTCAACTGTCAACTGTCATATCAGTGCTGGACAATGTCACTCCAAACAGGAAAGCTGTGGGGTCCAAGAAATGCCAAGAAAATGGCATCGGGTGGGCAAGGCAAGCGCCAGCTTCCCCTGCTAATGAATGCAGCAGATGTGGCATTTCTGACAATATTGCTTCTGCCTCACTTGCCATTTAATGTTAAGAGGCTTCTAGAGTCTACTGCATTTAAAGAGTAATAACTGTTTTCAGGGTAAATGCTCTGTTAAATAACCCTGGATTATTGTGTCGTGTTATTACATTTATAAAATGGCATTTCAAAAAATAATAATTGTTTTAGAGTTAATTGATGTTTTTAACCATCACTGTGTGGAGAATTTTTATTCAGCAGACAGGGGAGTGAGCAAGGGAGGAAGAGATTTCTATTGGGAGAGTCACACTGAAAATAGAAAGCATGCCTGCCCCTGAAATACTGGTACCTAAGCCCCTCCTCCTCTGGCTGCCTTCAATGAGCTCCTTTTGCTGCAATTAAAGCTACCAAGACAAAGGTAAGTCTCAGCTTCCTCAAATGGAGTCCACAAGCTATGGGACTGGCAGTGGTTATAAGGGATCAGTGGGAGCCTAACACAGCTCTCCTGGCCATTATTACGCCACGTGAACAGGCGTGGCCCCTGAGCAGCCCGAAGCGATGGCAGGACCCACTGCTCTGAAAAGCAGTGACTTTTCAGATGTGAAGTTAATTACACGGCCGAGAGTCTCGGAATCTACACTGCCAGCAGTAGACCTGAAATGCAGGGCTATTAAAACATAAAACTCAGAGATTCCAAAATCTGCATATTGGGGAGGGCAGAAAGGGTGCGCGCCTGCACTGGAACCACGTCCCTAGTGCGGTAGCGATGACATCACTTTCTTCTTCTCGATCATCAGACTCCTTGTCATTCCCCTGCTCCATATTCTCAGGGGAGCACCTCCTATTGAGTAAGACATTATTTCTGATCACATGGCCTTCTGTTGCCAGCCTCTCTGTGAAACAAGGACCAGGTGTTATTTTGGTGATAGGTTTAAATAGGAATACTCACACACCAAAGAGGCAAAGCTGATTTTTGTTGTGGTGGAGCTCACTAGAACCCAGGTGTTAACCTTTATAGCTCACTTGCTGTATCACCTAGAATTGCCACAAACTCCCCCAGGTCTGCTACAGCTTTGAGGCATGAACTTCCCAACAGCAGTAAGTGGACAAAGACCATAGCCAAACGGGAACGGGGGAACCTTGACCTCTCATAGCAGAAAAGATGATGGGAATTGCCGACAGGGTAAAGCTAGAAATATGTGTCTTAGAGCTAAGCCACTGATATTAGAGTTATTTCATGAGACAGCTTCCAATGCTTTCCTCCTTTACTCTTCTTCTGGTCCTTATCAGACTGTCTACTAATATAGCATTTCTGTTCCCCTACACTACTCCTTGCTCAATCACCGCCATGGCCCGTTGGAAAATTACAGGAGCATTCTGACTTCCTGCACCCCTGGAAATAAGTCATTTCAGAAACAAATGTGGATCCCAGTTTCCTTGTGAGTCACCAATTCTGTCAAACAGACTGACTTTGCAAATGACCATTGAGAGATGCAGACAGAGCAAGGCAGAGCACGTTAGAATCCATTAGCTCCCAATCAGACCAAGCCTGGCAGAATGCCTTGTCCCTTCACACCATCCTCAAGATGCCCCCAAGGAGAGTTTTCATGGCTGATGTTGTCACTCTTCTTGGGGGAAAAGGGATTAATCCAATGGGTAAAAATGTCAAACACAAAGAGCAAAGGACATACATACGTGGTACAGAAGACAGGTATCCAAGTGACACTACTCACAAAATGTGAGAGGAGTTTCAGCATCACTTGCAGAAGTGCATGCTGGGTTCCTTGCCTTGGATTTCACATGGTGGCCTCTTTAGCCTTAACACTATTATATATCATAGCGATAATGAGATAATATGTCCCGGTGAATGATTGGAGAAAGCCCTGTTTAACATATAAACATAGCCAGTTTGACTCCTTATAATTAAAATACTTAAAAATATATAGACTTTCCAGAGCAAGGAACTCCAAGAGTAGGGATGCATGATTCTTACCCAAGATCACATAACCTAATGTAGAAATGAAAGCAACCGGGCATTATGCCTTTGCTCCTCATTGGGACACAGTGAACACAAGGGTAGGCTTAATCACCTTAGAAGACTGCAACTTGTTGTGACACATCAGTTAGATTCTGGGTCATCTAGACACAAGGAATCACCAGGAAGCTATTCAGAGCCAAGGCTAACACTGGGTCTTCTTTTTCATATATAAGAAATAAAGGTCTCCAAAAATCTAATAAGGAAACAACAGGAAGACAAATAAACAGCTAAGACTGCAGGGCTCTCAGATGTCATATTAAAATTCTGACCTTATCTTTCATGAAACTGGAAATCATGGCGGTAAAATATCATGAGAAAAATATTTATATAGCATCTTATACTATAAATTCAGTAGGTGACCAAGATAGTTTTTGATGAAAATGAAAATCTTCTCTCTGAGAATGTATACATAACTCACTAGAATTTAATGAATTACCTCCTACATTTTGGTTTTAAGCACAAAGAAGCATAATCCATAATTAACTTCACCATAATCATCATGGTTACCAAAACTTGTATTTTTGTGAAAATGTTGATAAAACAACTTCAATAATTTTGAAAACCTGTACTATATATGCTTTATTAAAAAGTTGTATTATATTTGTTTTTTTGTGCATGGAGCATGTGTCATGATATGTATAAAGAGTTCAATTCCTAGGACTTCTATCATGTGCATCTCAGGAACTGAACTGAGTTCACTATTGCTGGGGGCAACTAACACTTAGCCATCTTGTTGGCCCTTTTATGCACTCATGAAGAAACTGATTAAACTGAACTAGAAATATATCATTTCCAAGACAATAGGTTGGCTGGTTTAATATCTTCTGGTACTGCCAAAGCAGGAAATGCCTTCTTTGTAACCCTTTGAATTTAAAGGTCGTGTCTGGATCACTCCAAAGCCAGCAAAGACATTCATTTCTCATCACTACTTCATTCTCCCCTTGTTCTTGTCTGCTCTCTGTCCTCTGCTCCCTTGCTCCCTTGTCTCTTATTAAGATAACTTTCATTGTGCTCCTTTTCCAAAGGAGAGGACCTGACTGAATATTCCTATAGGTAAGAGCCCAGTGTTATCATGTACCCTGGAAACAGATCAGAAGGAGAAACCTTGACAGACAGCTGAATCCAGACATGGTAGAGCAAGCCCTCTGACAGCTTCAGAACAACTTTTCCATTGCTATATCTTTTAGGCCTTAGCCCTTTATCATAGCTTGTATCTGCCGTTTGGAAAAGCATCCTAACTGGGGCCATTAGCTGTCTTATTTCTGATTCTTATCTTAGTCAGTTCACACCATTGTATCTTACACAGACTGCAAGCCACCAGGATGATCTGTTGATGAGTCATGCCTTTGCTTAAAACCTTTCAGTGGCTGCCCACAGACCGCAAATCCAGGCCACATCTTCCACGGGGCCTCCTGAAACAAAAGTACATTAGCAGGTGGTTTTCACCTGGTCCCATATATGGCAGAGTCAATTTGGAGGAAATTTTATAATCTTAAATGACACTTAGACAAATCTTTTAAAAGAGGTCTTGACACAGAGCTTCCTGAAGATAAATTTTAGCACAGTAATCCCACAACTTAGCCATTACCATAGGCTCCTTCCTTTCTTGCTTTTATTATTTAAAAGTAAAACATAAACAAATCACAGATTATCATAATGGCATTGACTGGAATTGACACATGGCAACATTAGGAGATCTAAAGCATTAGCAAAAGTAACTTAAAATCAATGATTTGGAGAGAAATTATTCAGGAAATCTTAATGACTTATTATAGTAAAACACTTATGAGAACATACCCATTAATGGGGGACAATTACTGGAAAGCTAAATTTATTACTCAGGAAATCAATTAACTAGTATTTAATTACTCAAAATTATTATCCTTTCGTAAATATTGGTACACTTTGCTTACAAATATCACTTCTGATTAGGATTCCTCAGATGGGAAGTGACTATATTTACTTCACAGTCCTCCTGTGTTCTTTATAATTATATATTTAATATATGTACTTTGAAATGCTTTCTTGGTTTGAAAGATTTGCTCATAAGATATTAGTTGCCATTACAGAATTTTCAAACAAATTGTGTTTTATTACAGTCTCCTTCCTGATTATGTACCCCCCATTCCCCACTGTCCTGATCTCCCTACCTGCACTTCTCTGTGAATTCTTTTTGTATAAAAGAGGGGTCTTTAGAGCACAGCATATGATGTGGTCTGGCTTTGTTGGTCCCTTTACCAAGAGGACTGTCAGTTTCAGTAGAGTGCTCTGGACCATCCAAGACTACCCAGCTCAGTAGCATCCTCAGAATATGATAAAGGAGCTCCTAGCTTCTACTGCAGCCTTTCTCTGCCTATGTTTATTCTTGAATTAACCTACAACTTCGCAGAAGGGAGCAAAGAGCACAGGCCCATTGGCTTGTCCTTTTGTTTAGAGTTAATAAATAGCAGTGGCTGCCTTAGAAAGGCACAGGGCCAAAGTCATTTCTAAGCTTGGGAGAAAAGGTGAGCCACCACGTGTCAGCTCCTCCCCTTCTCCTCTGCTACAGTTCACTGGGCATCCTTTTGACTCATTTTCCGGTGTTTTCCACGTGGCTATTGGCATAACATCTTATCAGTGGAGTTAATTACATCCACTTGGAGTGTGAAGGACAACTTGATTGTCTCAAAGAGCCAGAGGCCACATAATACATCTCACTGCTCTCAGAAAACAAGTTCCCAATTTTTTGCAGCCAGAGGTGAGAGGTATGGCCCTGGGCAATGTGCTGGAGATTGCCCACTGCCCTGGAGAGAAGAGTCAACAAGTATAGTTTCTCTTCCATGGACAGAGACCACCAGCCTTGCAGCCATGTGCTCCAATCCACAAGGACTGTACCTCCACTGTGTCCAGTGCCCTCCCATTTAAAAGTCAATGTCTTTTCATCCATTCTGAACATGGTTAGAGTGTAGATAGATGGAGCTAAGTTTGCATGTCTGGTAATACATCTGTACTGGCTAGTTTTGTGTCAACTTCACACAAGCTGGTGTTATCACAGAGAAAGGAGCCACCCTTGAGAAATGCCTCCATGAGATCCAGCTGTAAGGCATTTTCTCAATTAGTGATCAAGGGAGGGGGCACCAGCCCATTGTGGCTGGTGCCATCCCTGGGCTAGTAATCTTGAGTTCTATAAGAAAGCACACTGAGCAAGGCAGAGAAAGCAAGCCAATTAGTAACATCCCTCCATGGCCTCTGCATCAGCTCCTGCTTCCTGACCTGCTTGAGTTCCAGTCCTGACTTCCTTTGGTGATGAACAGTGATATGGAAGTATAAGCTGAATAAACCCTTTCCTCCCCAACTTGCTTCTTAGTCATGATGTTTGTGCAGGAGTAGGAACCCTGATGAAGACAACATTTGTTCACTCTGCCACTCATCTCAAAAGAAATAGGTAGAGAGAATCTTCATCTTAGTGTGTAATATGACTAATCCCTGGTGACCATGTGTCTAGCATCCCTGTGTAACGATGATGTAGTTGTATGGGTTTATCAAACACTAGTCAATTTGTTGTTTCTGTATGTGGATGAAAAATGGAGAAATTAAAATCAGTAGCAATTATGGACAAGGAGACTTTTTTTGTTGCTGTTGGTGGTTTTTTTTTTTTTTTTTTTTTTTTTTTAATCTTGGAATTTTAGAATAGGATGAGAACCCAGTTTCTCAGATGGGCTACACTTTTGAACTCAGTGTGGTAGAGATGCTCTACATGACTTTACCTTACTAAAACCCTTAGTCCAGCATCATGTCAAATTGCTAGTGCTTTGGCTGTACTCCTGTCCTTGTCTATGACAGCATTTGAGTGGGTGCAGGAAACAGGTATTATGCAGAAAAGGCACTATGAAAGCAGAACACAATGAGTTTGTTGAAGCTGTATACAATAGGGTCTTATTTGGTCTCTTCATTTTGCAGTAGCCTTAGTGTGAGGACATGGGGCTCGTCACCAGCAAAGCCACATCTATGCGAGGGATACTTTAGGTGCAACAACCAATCAACTTTCCCCTTTGGGTTCTGATACCACATGGTCTGTGTGTGAAGACTATCTTCTCTTGGTGTTACAGTCTCTGTGTCCTTTTTATTTTTAAAAATAAACATTTTAAAAACTACATCAATCTATTATACATTGTATTTAATAATAAAAATGTAGACAACACAGAGACTACAGACTCTGCTTTCTCCTTTCACCTCCTCCTCATTCACACCTTTTGAGGTCCTGATCTTTGCTATCAGGGAGCAACTAGTATCCTCCCACGTACTGTTATATGACTTGTATATGAAGAAATGTATTTATCCGTGTTTTAAACATGCAATAAATATGGTTAGACAAATTGCTCTTCCTCTGAAAGACTATCACCTTGCCCCTCAACACCTCATTATTTGCAATAGCTGCAGGCTTGTCATAGAAGGGTCCATTGTTGAAACATTTAAATTGTTTTTTATACTTTTGTTGGGCCACCAACTCCCCATATCAATATCAATATCAATAGATCATTTGCAACACTTGCCTAGTTTTTTTTCTGAATTCTCCTTAAATTTAGAAATACAGAGTTACTGTTGTTACAGTTCTCTCTGCTAATTATTCTCTATGGAATAAAGCTAAGGGCTGATATCAGGCCTGCAGGTCCTTAGTTAACTCCAGTGTGAGTAGACAGAAACCCTGTTAGCAAGCCACACTGTATGACTGGGCTTAGATGTTAATCAAAAATGGAAATCTTCACCTTTCAATTGCCTTTTTCAAAACATTCACACTGTGATATTCTTACCAGCAGTGTTCAAGTGTTAACTCTTTCCTTGAATCTTCTCTGATGCTGCTAATTTTTTTATGAGTTTTCTGGAGTAATTTGTATTTCCTATTTTAGTTTGTATCCCCCTGATTGCTCATGAGGCTCAGCATCTTTCCAGGTACTTGTTTGCAATTTTATTTCAGTGGGTTGCTGATTACTGTAGTTTGTCTGCTTTCTGTTGGGTGATTTATCTTTTGATGGTGATTTGTAGCTATTCTTTATATAATCTAGTTATTAATGCTATAAATACTGTTAATCACTTTCCTACAGTCTACTGGTTGCTTTTTAAATAGTAACAGATTCCACTTCTGTTTAGACATGTTGTGTTTAATAGGACCTATCTATCCACACCTCAATCTTTTCCAATATGGCCTTTGAATTTTCTTCTTAATTACATAATGTTTGGATACTCCCAGGATTATATGTCTAGCTGCATGGCTCTTAAATTTATTTGATCTGATGCTATCTATTTATATTAATATCCATATCCTGGTCTTTACTTCTTAGGTTGGAAGGGAGGTTTCCTGAAAATTGAATCCTGGTCTCAGCACACTGAGCAGGCACAGCTATATGGAGCTAGTGACCCTAAGCATAGTACCACTCATTTCCTTCATTCGTTCTTTGACAATTGCGTATATCCTGCTTTGAACATATTCACCTTCTCTCTCCCAACTCTTCCTAATCTTCTTCCCATTCAATTCTGGGTATTGTCATGTTACAAGTTACGTATTGGCAACAGTGCAGGATATACAATTAGGACATTATCTATAAGAAATGAGATGTGTTCATTCCAATGTCATTACCCAGAGCAGTGGCCTCTTATCAGATGATTGAGTCAACAGACCCAGGGTGATCTCTTTCTCTGTTCCATCTGGTTGTTAACTCTGGTCAAGTCACAACCCCATGAGCTCTGGAAATCTGAGTCCTGTGATACTGTTTTGCATGCATTTGCAGTGAGAAAAGCACGGGGGAGAATCACATCACCAGTTTTATGAGGAACAGTGAAGACAAAGGTCAGTACAACTCACAGTTTCTAAACTTGAATACAAAATCTAAGCAGCTAAGACAATGCCTCAGAGAAGGCAGAATAAAAGATGCACATAAGAGTTTGAAAATGTCAGCATACAAGTATGCGATCCCATTAAAGGAGAGAGATGAAACAAAGAAGTGTAAAGGACAGAAAAGCAGGGAAAAGGTAGAGAGAATCATGCAGAAGACTTCTAAGGGTTTCATAGAGACTATTGGGGAAAAAATAAAAAGAGGTGAACCTTCCCTCACCCAAACAGTTATATCACAATAGGTCTAAGGCCCTCATCATTGGGATAGTATACAACAGTTAGCAAGACAGACTGGAGACTAAAGAGTGGGGCACAGAACCTTAACAAAGGCAACATTGTTCTCATTCGGGTGTTGTTGTGAATTGTGATAGCATTGTCCCATTAAGCTCCAGTGGTTGTTTTGTTGGCACTGGACCCCGGGGATGAGCCCCTCAGTGCAGAGAGAATGGACTGCTCTCAATCATCAGGTCCAAGCTACCATAACTAATCCATCATCTTCAGCCTGCAAGGCAGGCTCCTGAGTGTCAATGTAGAGTTAATTAGACAAATATTGTACGCTCAAATCCAATTGATTATTAAAACACCATAACAAGGATTTAACACCACAACGTGTATTGGAAACGCTGTATTATACCTTGGCATGTGCCTGCTCACCCCCTAAGCTGATATCCACTGACAATTAACATTCTATGGCTGCTATGGCTTGTTTTTAATCATCACTGATTTAATAAGACATTTATTGTTCTCTCTGCTAATTAATATATATGGAATAAACCTGGGGCTGGGTATAAGGCATAGATGCTCCTGGTAAACCCCTAGGGTAGTTGTTATGATGCATTTTTAGTCTGATTTGCTGAAGGTTCTAGCCCCAGACAGCCCAAGTGTGTCTTCCTTGGATTGGGAAAAAGAAACAAATCACAATGAAATGCTTTTGGGTACCTGGCCTCTTTTAAAGAAATTTTCAGTCCAGTTGCTGTGGTACCTGAGGCTACATTAGCCATGTGCTATAACCTTTCTCTGGAATTTGAGTAAAGATGTTCAGTGTGACTCTCCATACTCTTGGGTCTATATTTTGAAATTAAATAAACAGAGCTTTGTCTATAAGAGAAAATGTTCATCTGTTGTATGATTTCTGAGAGATGTGCTTCCTCCTGGATGCCTCAGCCCATTTGTGATGGCCAGACACTTTCTATATTTGGGTTTTTTTTTTTTTTTTTTCTGTTTTGTCACTAGAATTAATTCTATGTCATTGTTCTTGAAAATTAGGTAAAAGTACAATAACTTTAAAAGTACAATATGATCTTCAATTGACTAATTTAATTAAATAGATAAAGTCTGCCTTTACCTTTCCTGTAACACTATTTTTAACAGTCACTTTAAAAACTCATTTGGGTATTTTTAGTATTCTAATTGTTGCAGAATATTATTCACTGAGGGAAGAGAATACAAAGGACATCGATCTTGAGAGTACAGCGCAACGCTTTTTAACATATATGAACACACATTCAAGAGCACACAGATCAAGTTCCAGAACATTCGAATCATGTTTCATCTCAGTACTTTCTGAGTACTTTCTCATCTCCAGCCCCTCCTGACCATAGCTGTGACAACTATCTTGACATTGATCAAGATTGGTTTGTTTTGCTTGACTTTGAGTTTCCTAACACTATAATCACAGACAGTACAACTTCACTGGGGGGGGGGAGTTGTTTATAGAACTAAAATATAAATAAGAACATCAGAGCTGAGGGTGAGTTAGATTATACTTGTCTGGTTTTTAAACTTGTCAACCTCACTTTATAATCTCATCAATAATCCTACCTTTTTGCTGGTGTTTGTAGTTAAAGATTTTGTATTCCAAGAACTTAGTAGATTTAGATACAAATATTTGAGTTGCAAAGGCCACAGAAGCATACGGTTCATTCCTTCCCTCACAGTTTGGTTTTGCCAGGAGAGTTGGAAAATTATAGGCTAGAGGAAAATAAAAGTGTCTCTTTTTTTGCCATTATAGTCACATTCTGAAATAGGATCCAAGGAGTAGGAAGGGATGACATTGATATGTTGACATCGTCACCATATTATCGGTGGCTATCTTTACAGAGGTAGCTGCTAACTGTAGGAGAAATGTCCAGGCTAGGTCAAGCCTGGCAGCTGCCAGTCTTGGCAACATGCACACTAAACAGCTCTCACTGTGCACTCAATGTGGCAAGACTCAGTACAGTGGGGAAAACTATCAAACCTGGAAGCAGGCAATGTTCAGTTATGTAAGCAGCCATAACAATGAGGCTGGATTCAGCCAGAAGTTCACAGGTCCTTGAGAAGGGCCTGGTAAAACAAAGAATACCCTTTACTTTAGATGGTTCTCATTACTTGGCAGACACAGGATGAAGGTCAACAATGAGAAGGAATATTATTCTAGGACAGTTATTCTCAAAACATAGCACCCAGAACAAGAATCATCACCATTGCTTGGAAATTTGTCATAACTACAATTTCTCCAACTGCCTTCAGATCGCTCCAAATCAAAGATTTCAGGATGAGTCCCAGTATCTACCTTAGCAATTCCTTCAGACAGTCCCAATACGAGTAAACCACCATTACTGAGCTGGTGAATTAAGCCATGTTTCAAGAGTTAGAAACCAATGCTATAGCTGGGTGGGCCACATGAGTAGTGGGGCTGAATTCTAGCTGACAAGCCTTGCTACAAACAAAGTTCCCACAGTTCAAATCTGTTCCTTAGCATATAGACCCTGCTGTGTGAACTCATCATTTCTGGAAGTGCCTAGCTTTATAAACCCACATTGGTAGGGGCACAGAACCCTTAGAAGAATATGTTTAACTGCTTGATTTAAAAATCTCCCACCTCAAAATTGAGTGGTTTAAAGGTAGGAGTCATGCCTGCTAATCTCCACGCACAGTGTCTGAAAAAACAAATGCTTGAACCATGATAAGCTCTCAAAACATGCTTTGTGAAAAGAAGAGAGACAGCTTGTGTGAAAGAGGAAACAAATATCAAATAAGAGGTAGAACATGGATAGAGTCCACACACTCAATGTCCAGCGCAGGCACCTTCATTAAGTGCTTGCCAGAGGGTGGGTGTAAGGGTAATGTGAGTAGCCTGCCCATGGGCTATGGGCTCCTTCTGGGGGTGGTGTGAAAATGTCCTGAAAGTACCGTGTAGGTTTATATACTAAAAGCTACTGAATTGTACACTTTTAAAGGGTGGATTTTATGGTATGTGAATTATATCTCAATAAAAGTAATTACATCTTTTAAAGAAGCAGAATGTGTGAATATCAAAGAAGGCATTTTGAGAGAGACATCTCCTAAGTCACAGGTTATGCAGGGAAGAGACCAAGAGATTCCCCGCCACGGAAGTGACAGGGCAATGATGCAAACGTAAATGGAGAGGGCAGCCATCAGGTTGTGCGCGTGCGCACAGAAGCAGCGCAGCCACTGTAACCCGAGTCCCATCTTTTGTGAAAGCTGCAACCCAGGCCATGCAGTGGCCTAGGAAATGGTCCCACAGATGGATATCTGCTGAGCAGCTCAGGAAAGACACAAATGGGCTCTCTGGAGCTTCCTACTTCCCTAGATCCTTCCTTAGAACGTAAAGATATGGAGCCTGGTGAAAGTCCCTAAGCAAAATGGTGGTGAAATGCTAGATTGACTTAAACACAGGAACTACATGGGGTGGGATGAAGCAGAGGATGACACAAGACATGTACAAAGAACATATCCAAGAAAGGGTGAGGCCCCGTGTGTTGGCCCATGCTGATAATCCCAGCCCTTCACAGAAGGAGGCAGAAGAATTAGACTGAGGATCAGTCCAGGACACATAATAAGGCTGTGTTTCAAAAAACCTAGGGCTGGGGATATTTTCAGACATAGAGCACTTGACTGGCATGCTCAATTCCCTGAGTTCTTTGTTGACATTACAAAGACCAGACCAGACGATGGGGTAAGCTATATTCTATGAGGCAATCCTAAAAGCTCCCTGGTCTGGACCCAACCCCCACCAAACCTGAAGGGAATGGATGTTCTCTGACCAGGATAGCAGCAGTTGGCCAAACTGCAGCCTGCTCTCTGGCTTTACAGCCGCCCTGTTATTACCACCTATTTCTTTTTATGCTACTGCCAAAATACCACCATTAATCTTTCGCACTCCCCGAAGGCAAAACACGGGTAATTGGATTTATCTAGTTTTAGAATTTGTTAGGTTCCGTTACAATATAAATAAATAACTGACCTCCAGAGCACAGGGAGCCTTGCTGGAGCTCCTGGCCCATCTGGGCCTGGCTGGGAGAAGTGCCCAGCAGGCTCATTCATCTCTGCTATCTCCTAGCAGCACCTTCCCTCCTGTCCTGAGTCCTGCTTCTGCTTTGCTTAGCTCCTGAAGTTTTATTACCTTATCCCATCCCCTTCTCCTTACAGCCCAGCATGTCCCTGTAACCCTTCCCTGCTCCACGAGTCTCAATTTTCTAGCTATTCCCTGTACAGAGTCCTCTATACTGTTGGCAAACCCTTGTCACCCCCATCTTCCTTTTGCTCTGGACTTCATCTTTTGTTTAAGATCCCTGAGTAGGCATTACAGGAGGCTTACAGGAGCAGACATAGCTCATGTGTTTTTATTTCCATCAGAGGAGTCAGCCAGCAGAGCCAAACCCTTCACCCTAATTATCATACACTATTGTCACCACCCACCAGGGACATGCAAGCTCCAACCTACCCTGCTGAGCTTTAGAGCCACATGGACTAAAAGTACTTCTAGGAAAAGTCCAGGTTTGGAAATCAGAATCAATGGCACAGCAGTTACCTAGAATGCATCAGGTTCAAGTTCAAACTCCAGTGTGGATGGTTGTGGGAAAGCACCAGGAAGAAGTACCTGTGTGCACCAGCTAGGGTCTTCACTTACTCATCCCACCCAATGGGTCCACAAGGAGCTCTGCTGAGAGGAAGAAACCTTGGGGAATAGTTTCCAAGGAGCAAATGAGATTTCCTCATGTTCTCACTGACTACTTCAGATCTTGTAATATGATGATGATTTGATGCCTGGAACTGCTGGAGTCATCTTGTAGCCATAAAAACCAATGATCTCAGCCGTTTAGTGGATGGAAACCAACCATGAGAATGCCCTCTCTAGCACCCTAATTAAGTGAGGCTATAAATATCCCTGTTATTGACATCATCGTTAATGTCATGCTTTAGACTGTGATGCTAAATCCCATCTGATATGTTTCTTCCCAAGATAGCTTAATTGGACCAGGAGTGGGCATGACCTCAACCTGGAACAGTCAAGTCTTCTCTCCTGGGAATCGGGAAATGTGAGGTACACACCCAGACAATCTGAGAACCCTGAGACTCAGGGATGCATAGTCCTCCTCTGCCTTGTGCACAGAGCTAAGGGGAAAATAAAACACATGTGGGAAATGGGAGGAGGAAGCTATGGGACAAAGCAGACACAAGCAGGGACAGAGAGGCTGCCTGTGCTCTTAAAAGCACTTGTGTTTAACTTCTGCTCCTTCCAGAAATCAATGCTTCCTATGATCCTTGAATTCCACAGTCTTGATAAAACTGACTTCTCCATTAGCATAGGTGGGAATGGATTCTGTAAATCTTAACAAGAAGTCTAACAGAAAAACTGTGCTGTACACAGAAGTACAGATGGGCAGGTGGGTGAAACGGCATCCAGCTCTCCACACACAGGTACGTGCATGAGAACTGGGTGTCTCGAGTAACTGTTACAGGGAAATGTTGCCTTGTTGCCTTGGTGCACTGTGGTAGATAGAAGACCATACACCGTACAACAAACAAATAAATAAAAACCCACCACCAACAGAATGGTTTTTAGTTGTATGAGAACCCAGTTCATCAGTGAATGCGTCAGCATCCTCAATCCTGCATGTTAGGGGAAGCTCAGTACAGAAATTTGTCTTCTACGAAATCTTCCTGCAAAATTATAGTGCCCACCCATACTCAGTAAACTGCAAGCTAGGAAGATGAAGTTGACCAGGGCCAATGCAGGAAGATTGACAGAGGACTCAGCATTAAAGGCAAGCAAGACCAACATATGCAGAAAGAAGCTAGGGAGTCAGTAGTAGGAAAAGAAAAAAATCTCATATCAGTAGGCAGATGGAAATTGGGTACTGCCGTTACCGCTTCCATCCTTGCTGTGGTTTCAAATGTATAAATGTCTCATTGTGCCTGCTTATGCAGTAGGGCAGATGAGGACAGCAGGTGTGGTAGATTTGCTGTTTCTTGAGCACACATTTCTAACATGTGTGGCATCAAGAAAGCTTTTGAGCCAGCTAAGTTGAAATTCTATTGTCCTCCACCCCAGGAAACAAAGCTTGTGTGTGTGTGTGTGTGTGTGTGTGTGTGTGTGTGTGTGTGCATGCACCTAACATACACACACACACACACACACACACACACACACACAGAGGGAGAAGGAGAGGGAGAGGGTGAGGGAGGAATATTGGGGGTAGATTTGTAATTATTGAAAATTAAAAATGAAAAACCATCTTGTTCCTTGATGGTGGTATAGGTGCTGTAAGATGGAGCAAAGTCATGTGGTCATGACTGTCTTGAGCTCAAGAAGGCTGCCACTGTGACCTGATCCAGGACACTGCCCTCCTGTCCAAGCAAGGCAAGGCTACTGAAGACAAATCCCTTCATTTCCTTCTAAGCAACTCTTTGTCTAGGCTGGTGTTTCTTTTCTAGAAACACATTAAACACTTCACCCTGCTCTCATTTACTTTGTATGCTTTCTAAAGAAATGTAGCAGAATTCTTATCCTGGCTCTTCTATAGCAAGGAAAATTTCCTGCCTTGTTTTTTTTTTTTTTCTTCAAAAGTTTTTCTTGATGAGAAACTTAAACAGTTTTAGTTTGAATGTGATATGCTGAGACACAGCCATTTAATTTTTAAAAATTATCCTGCTTAGGGTTCTTACTCCTTCCTGGATCTGTCATTTGGTGTTTGATACTAAGTGTGAGAGATTTTTTAGTCACTGTGATTAGAAACACAACTTCTATTTCTTTTTCTTTTCCTTCTGGTATTCTGATCATGTATGTATCTTCTACACTTGCCTCACAACTTTTAGATTTTCTGGATATTGTCTTTTTGTTTTTCTTGCACTTTTAGTGGAAATTTTTGGGGGAATTTCTATTAGTATATTTTCAACCTTCCTAATTCTTTCCTTAACTATGTTTAGTCCCAAAGTGAGTCCATAAAAGGTAATTGTAATTCCTAAAACATTGTTTTCTTTTTTTTTAAGTTCTATATTTTTCCTTTATTCCTGTTAGAATTTCAGTCACTTCGCTTATGTTCGCCATCTGTTCTTACATGTGGTCCATGAGTTTAGCATATTAATCATAGTTATTTTAAATCCTCGGTTTGATAATTCTAATAATATCTCTGACAAATCTTAGTTTTGTCTGATATTTGCCCTGTTTCAAGATCTGCTTTTTGGTCTTTTAATCTGTGGGCTTGGAATTGAATATTTTTACTTCCTTTGTGCGTTATGTTCTAGTAAGATTTATTTCCTTTGAGGGAAGGCATTTCTTAAGAAAATCAGAAGCCACTGAGTATATTTCAAAGAAGCTACTTTGTACTTTTTGACTGTCCTAGATCTATTCCAAGAGCAATTGGGAATCCTAAAGATGAAGTTCACAGAATTGCAGAGGCTCCCCAAATTCATCCTCTGATGTTCGTTTGTCAAATAATCCTTAATCTATAGCTTTCTAGAAGAAGCCAGACCCCAGCAATGATCACGAGGTCACCATGAGCCATGGTTCTCTGTAGTTCCCAATTTTCAAGATCATGGCTTATCCTGTTGCCTCAGCTTTTCTAACATGTTCACATGAAATTATTACTTTTAGAATGTGGACGTTTGTTTCAAATGTTCAATCAAAATATAAAAATCCTAAGAAGTGGCGTTTTCAGTGGATCTTGCTCCACTTCTGTTGTAATAACAGAGTAGTATTTGGTAAAAATCAGTATCCTGCTCCTTGGTCCTCTGAAGTTATGTAGGGCAAGAGATTCCTGCTAAGTGAATACAAAATTACTTAAAGTCCAGGGTTAGGAATAGGAAGGGATCCTTCAAGAAAAAAGGATATTTTAAAGTAACATTTTATGTTGCATAAAACCATACACACAGACAATGGCTTAGGAACCAAATAGCCAGGAAAAGACCTGAAAGTCTCTGCACAGGTCTGATCAGCTCAGCTTCTCTTTGTCCTTTCAACAAGATAACAAGGCACTCAGCTGTGAAGCATCTAAGGACATGGTTGACATCATTAGCCATCAGGGAATGCAAATCAAAACAACCCTGAGATTCTACCTCACACCAGTCAGATTGGCCAAGATCAAAAGTTCAGATGACAGCTGGCAAGGATGTGGAGAAAGAGGACCACTTCTCCACTGTTGGTGGGGTTTTAAACTGGTACAACCACTCTGGAAATCAGTCTGGCGATTTTTCAGAAAATTGGACATAGTACTACCTGAAGACCCAGTTATTTCCACTTCTGGGCATTTACCCCAGAGACTCTCCAACATACAACAAAGACACAAGCACCACAATGTTCATAGCAGCTCTATTTATAATAGCCAGAAGTTGGAAAGAACCCAGATGTCCTTTAGTAGATGAATGGATACAAAAATTGTGGTACATTTACACAATGGAGTACTACTCAGCTATCAGAAAGAATGACCTTATGAAATTCTTAAGAAAATGGATGCATCTAGAGAATATCATCCTGAGTGAGATAATCCAGTCACAAAAGAACAGACATAATATGCAGTCACTGATAATTGGATACTAACTCCCAAAAGCTCTGAATACCCCAGAAACAACTCACAGACTGTGTGAAGTTCAAGATAAAAAAAGAAAGAAAGAAAAGAAAAAAACCATTATGTTTACTCCTTACACACCAAGAAAACCTTGACTAATTCCAGGTTACATCCTGTTTTACATGTACTTTATGCTCATTGTAACTAGTAAGATATTAATGCACACTATCAAACCTTAAAAAAAAAAGCCAAGCAATGACAAAAATGTAATCGTATACTTTTATGCCAAAATGCTTAAAATTTGTACATTTATCTCTGTTTTTTAAAATAAAGTTCTTCAATAAAAAATAAGATATAGCTTGTGCATGTATGAAATTATCACAAAGCACTTCATAAATTTGTATAACTAAAATAATTAAATATAAACATGTAAATAATTGATATAATAAAAATCTGCAAAATGAGTCTACATAGGTAAAGCAGAAAGGAAACAATACATTTGGCTTTAGTGATGAGATTGTCTTTCTAGTTAAATGGAGGTAGACACAAAAGACTTAAACCGAGAGGAAAAGAGCCTGATGTTATACTTGTCTTGAACTCTGCTTGGCATAGGGACGTCTGCTGCATAGTTAACTGTCAGCCTGATGCAACATAGAACCACCCGGGAAGAGAATCTTAATGAGAAATTATCTAAACTAAGTTGACCTGTGGGCATGTCTGTCTGGGATCATCTTGAGATACTGATTGGCTTGGGAAGACCCAGTCCACTGTGAGTGGCACCATTCTCTAGGCAAGGGATTTTGAACTGCGTACGTGTAGAGAAATTTACTTAACTGATCACAGGCAAGCAGATATGCAATGTATCCATCCTCCCTCCTCTCTTTGGCTGTGGATGTGATGTGACTAGCTGTCTCAGAATTTTTTCCACTGTGGCTCCCCTGCAGTAATATGCTGTAACCTGGAATTGCAGCTAAAATAAACCCTTTCCCCCTCAAAAAATAAATAAATAAATAAAAGCTAACAAGGCACTCAAAGAATCAAGAAAACACCCAGATCGAAGAACCACCAAAATCTTCACGAATGCCAGGTATACGTAATTTGTAAATGCATTTGAAATGCCTCTTAAATGCCTTAAATGCCTTAAACATTCCTAAGAAGCCACAGGAAGATGAACGTACATAACTAAAGGTGGAAGGGAAGAGAAGGCTCAGTGGGTAAAGTACATGCAAGGTGAGCCTGGGGACCTGAGTTTGGATCATCACAGCCCACATCGAAGCTGGATAGGGTTAATGCAGATGACTGTCTCCTAGTGTACCCTACAGGGTATGAGACATGAAGACAAGAGAATTGTTTCTTCAGAAGTCCGTGGGCCAGGTAATCTGGCATACCCAACTGGGAGCAATAAGAGAAACCCTGTCCTGGGAAAGCAAGGAAAAGCAACTGAGGTTGACTTCTGCGTGCACCACGTGCACACAGCGTGGGACGTATCCCCGATTCACACACACATGCAGGAACATGCTCAGGCACAGAGAGCTAAGGGCAATTATGAAAGCAAGCAAACAAAATTACAATTTCAACCAAGATGTAAAGTAATCTTAAAATAGCACTGGAGACAGAGTTTTGGATCGGAAACAAAGGTAATAACAATAAAAACTCACTAGAGATACTCCACAGCAGTCTTCGGGGGAAATGAGCAGTTCGGAAAGTGGTCATTGGAAACCAGTATGAGGAACAAGCAAAAGGGGGAAAGTGCAGTAAACAGTGGGAAGGAGGAAGCTTCGGAGGAGAGAGATGATCTAATCTAAAGAGATGACTAAAGCATCACCAAGACGCCCAATATATTCAAATCAAGAGTTCCGAAATGGGAAGACATTTTACAAAATGGAGTTTATTTGAAGATATAGCCAACAAATGTCCCAAATTTGAAAGGAGAAATGCATTCATAAATATAAGAAGCTTACTGAACCTTATTTGGGGTGAACCCAAATATAACCACACGGAGATCCGTTATGATTCATCTGTCAACACTGGAGACGAAGTGAGAATCCTGAGAGCGATAAAAGACAAACTCACAAGGCGTAAGGGAACCAAACTAAGATCCTCTGCCTGTTTTCCTGTAGGGGAATCGCAACCCAGCAGCCCTGCAGTTTGTATTTAAAGTGCTGAAAGCAAGTAGCCAAAACAAACTGTCAATCAAAAGTTCTGTATCCCGTGAAAACATCCTTCAAGAGTGAGAAAGAAATTAAACCACTTTCACATAAGTAAAGCTGTGGAGACATTATCACTGAAACTTCCCTCTGAGAAATGCTAAAAGGAGCTGCTCAAATAGAAACATGAAAAAGCTGGAGAAAAAAAAATCTAAGCAATTTAAAATGATCTGGCCAATGAATCGATGAAAAGAAAAACTATTTCTAAAATTTTGTTGCATTTCTCCATTTTAATTTTTTTAGGATTTCATAAACCTTCTTAGTAAAAAAAAATGCAAATTAAAAAAATAATCTCACACCAAAGTTAACAGACCCAAAACCTATACACCTATAAACTCAATGAACTTCTTCTATACAATTAAAATAGCTGTTAAGACAGGACACTGTGGGACTTGGCATGGAATTTTAAACTTTCATTATCACACATGTTTCTATGTATTTATCTACTACCAAACCCAAAAACTTCATGACCCTGTTTGAACTAGAAAAAGAATTATCTTTATAACCTGTTTTGCAACTCATTATTACTTTAATTCAGTTCTTACTTGGACTTGAAAAGCAAAATGAAGGTTTGGCATGGTAATGTCTGTAATGTAAACATTGAGGAACCAAAGGCCAGAGGAGCCAGAGTTTGAGGCATTCTAGGGTACAGAAGGTGACATTATCTCAAAATAAAAACAACACTATAAAAAATGAATATTATTCCATTTAACAAATATGTAATATATACTAACTTATATCAACAATATAAAGAGGTATCTAACTTTTTAATGTGAATGATAATATTTATTTAAAATAAATAGTCAAGAGTTCAAGATACTGAATTGAGTCACCATTTAAACTATGAAGACATACCACAAAATACCTATGGATCATTCATAAGCAGAAATAAGAGAAAAATAAACTATGTACTTCAGGCAAAAACAAGTAATTGCAAAGAAAAGCAGTAAATGAGGAAATTAGCCTGGGGATGTTATATATAATAACAAAACTATATAATAAGCCCCTTTATCATTAGATTGTTTACATGTAAGTAGGAAAAAACTGTCCAGTCAAAGGACAGGCAATGGCAGAATAGGTCTAACTAGAATAACAAGTAGACCTGAGTCTGTGCTAGCTCTAAGAATGATGCCTGAGATTTTAATCCATGCACTTTGAAAGACAAAGAGTGAAGTCAGTTCAATGTGACTTACACTAGAGAACAGAGAAATCCAGGCTAATATCATGCACTGTAGACTCTCATAACGACAAAGGACATTACATAATGATAACAGGACCAGTTCCCTAAGAATATACAGAATTTTGAGCATGCATGTAACAAACAACCCATCATCTAATCAAACAAAACAGCTTTGGTAGAACAAGGGCAAGACATGGTGCCAACACTAATACAGGACACTTTCAATAATGAGAAAATGGCAAAAAAAGGAGAAAATAAGAGTAAATATCATTTTAGATAAATTATACCACAAGCAGAACACTCTACACACTATAGATGAACTATAGAAAACAGACACACATAGAATACTCCACACATAAAGGCAGGTTATACATTTTCTTAAAGGACATATGAGACAGTTGCCACAATCCATCATAAATGCAGCCTCAATATGTCTGGACAAATTTTCATAGTGTGATGTGACACAAAGTACTCTCTGCTCAGAATGGAGGGGGACTAGACATCTATAATAACAGACAGACATCTAGAAATGCTCAAGTGTGTGGAAATTAAACAAACACTCAAGTACAAAGCACTAGAGAAACAGAAACTTAAAAAGAAGTATCTGGAAAGAAAGTAACACAAAGTCTCAACATACACAGGCCCATGGGCTGCATCAAAAACAATGTGAAGTCTGAGAGTGATTGTTCTAGACACATAGGACAAAAAAAGGATTTCTTTTTAAACAAGCAACTTTAAACATGTAAGGGTCTAGACAGAGAAAGTAGCACAGCACTGAAGAAGGTCAGAAACATAAACATCAGAATAAAGGGAAAGAAGACAGATGATAGAAAGAGAGAAAGAAATAAAACCACTATTATATCCTTGATCGAACCAAAGTTTATTGTTTGAAAAATTAACCCATCTGGATAATCTCTAGCTAGACTGACTGAGAGAAAAAGAGAAAGATTCAAATAAGAAACATCCTAAAAGGAAAAGAGGACATGGCAGCATTACAAATAATTTTATGGAAACCAAAAGGATTACTCAGAGTACTGTGCACAAATGGCTGCCTGTAAATAGATAACCTTGGTTAAATGGGGAATTCTTAGAAGGAATTCAGCCTTTCCAGAATAGATGGTAAGGAAATAGCATATCTGAACAGCTTTGCACCTTGCTAGAGACTGAATTACAAATCAGCAATCGCCCAACAATGCTCAGGCCCAGTTTCTTCATTAATAAATCTTCCCAAGATTTAACTGACAACACCTTCTTCAAACTCTTCCAGAAGAAATAAAGAAGAACAAACACCTTTAACTTCATCCTGTGAACCAGTCATAGCCCAATAACAAGATGAAGGAAAACTAAAACTATAGACAAAACCTCTTATAAATCTTGAGATAAACATTCTCTGCAAAATGCTTGCAAATGGACTTTAAAGGTACCCTGAAAGGATTTTACAGCGCACCCAGATAACACCCAGATTAACTCCTGCAATGCAAGGTTAGCTACCATAAAATTTGATATTTGAAACAAACCACAATAACATATTGAAAAAGAAACAAAGAAAATAATAACAAAAACAAAAAAGTAATCACACACTATCATATATGCTGATGCAAAATAAATGAGTGAATAAATATAGACCTAACATTTAAGTATACACTGAAAACAGAACACACACACATTCACACACACTCACAGTGTGTGTGTGTGTGTGTGTGTGTGTGTGTGTGTGTGAGTGTGCATGCCAAGATTAAGAACATCAGTGATGAAGAAGGCCCTGCTTTTCTTCTAACAATGGAGGTTATAGACAAAGATGTCAGCCAGCTTCTACTGCACCTATTGAAAACAACCTAGAAAAATCTAGAAGGGGAAATAAGGCAAAAAAAAAGATGATAAAAATATCCACATTGTAAAGGTAGAAGTAATCTGTTAACGAATGACATAATCTTCCAAGCCAAAAATTTTGAAGATTTTTTACCAAAAAAGAATAGAATAAAAAAAATACAGTAATGTTTCAAAATATAAAATTACCACACAAAAACCAGTTGTATTTCGCTATAGGATCAATAAGCAATCTGAAAAGAAATTATGAAAAGGATTCTAATTTTTGAAAAAGGAGTTAACAGTCTGGATATGTGGCTCCGTGGTAAAATGCTTGCTTGGTATTTGTAACACCCTGGGTTCTATATTCTATCCCTACTACAAAAGCTAAAAAGAACCAAACCGGTGTGACTAAGAAGGTGAAAGGCTTAGACAAGTAAAAGTGTTCAGGGAGGTTTGAAATGGGTTAAAAAAGTAAAAGAAATGAAAGCACATGTGTTCTGTGTGACTAGGCAACCCCGAGAGAGTGACGATGTCAGCGCTTTCTGAAAGTGAGCTCAACTCACTGCAATCTCCGTCTAAAGCCCAGTGATTTTATTGTTGCGAAAATAGAAAAGTCTATTGTAAGCATCACATGGAATTTCAAGAGACCCCAAACAGTCAAAAAAGTGTTCAAAACTAATGACATTGAAAATCTCATATTCCCTAATTTAAAACATTAATGCAAAGTTACAATAATCAAAATAATGTGGCCTAGGCATAAAAGCTTATATAGTCATGAATACAGCATAAATCTAAAAAATGTTAGAATTTTTTCTGGTGAAATAGCAAGATTATTAAATTTTAAAAAGTATTTTCAGCAAATAGTTTTAGGAAAACTGTATATCCATATGTAGAGATATATAGGTGAACCCGTGTCTTATGCCACACATAAACATCAGCTCAAATATAAGAGCTGTGGATGTAAAACTACTAGGAGAGACCAGGAGTGAAGCTAATTGTGCTAGATGGGGTATGATTTCTTAGACACAATACAATACTCAAAAGACATGAAAAACTAAACCTAAACCAGACAGAAGAACAACTGAAAAGCTTATTTGATGCTGGAACCAACCTGGCTCCCTGTGCATAATCATATGCTAGGTAAGACCTCTGTTCTTTAGCATAAATCCCAGCCCCAAACATGAAACTTTGATGTATCCAAGAATATTATATAAATGTGAACAAGTAAGAGGCAACACATGGACTAGGAGGAAATATCTGCAAACCATACATCAGATGAAGGCTTTACTTTCTAGAATGCAGGAAAACTATAAGCCAACAACAAAGCAGAGAACCATTAACAAGATGAGCAATGTCCTTGGGTAGATATTTCTCCAAATGGTCAGAAAACGGTACTCATCGTCAGTGAAATAAAAATCAAAATCACAATAAAATATTAATAGATGCTCATTAAATTTAGTCTTACAAAAATATCAAGCAAAAACAACAACAACAAAAAAAAAAAAAAAACATGCATTAGCAGAAGTGTTGAAAAAGTAAAATCATTTCCCCCTGATAGTGGGCAAATAAAACACCACAACCATTATGGAAGTAGTATAGTAGTTTCTTCAAATAATTAAGCAAAAAACTACATGAGATGCAGCATTTGAGGGTTTATTTAAAAAACTAAGACCCAAAAGTATTTGCACACCTGTGTTCATGGCACAATTAATCCTATAAATACAACCCAAATGCCCATCAAAAATGAATAATCAAATGTGTCATAAGAAGCACAATGAATGAGTATTACAAAGGAAATCTGATTTGATACGTGTAACAGGAGTGGACCTCAAAGACATGGCATAACATGAGTAGCCCAATCACAAAATGACATGTAATAATTATTACATGATACCATTGTCCCATTACAAAGGATATTCAAAATCATGTTGACAAGAAATGTAATAGTAGTTTCCAGGGACTCAGAGAAAAACAATGGTGGGTTCTGACCCACAAAATAGAGGCTAGAAGCTCTGAAGGTAGACCATGGTGATGGTACACAGCTATGTGAATGGACCCAATGTCACAGAATTTAACATGTAAGACAAGAAGGAACATAAATGTCATCTATATTTCATCACATACACACAAAAAAGAGGCATGCACATGTAAGGAAGATGTCTCTGCAGTTAAAAGCAATTGCTCTTGAGGAGGACCTGGGTTCAGTTCCCAGGAAACACATGGCAGCTTATAATTATCTGTAACTCCAAGTCTAAGAAATCCATTGCCCTTTGGATCTGGGCACTGCATGCATAGAGTACACACACATACATGCAAAATGCCTACACACATAAGATAAAAATATTTTAAATCTAAGACAAAAATTTAAGAAGCCCTAGGGATATTTTTGTGTGTGGTGGGGTTGAGATGGGGCAGGTAATAAATTTTTTTTTTTGTAAACAAGCAGGGCAGAAGTGAAGATATTCTGAAGAGACATTGTATGTCACAGTCTGGCTCTCAAACTATTAAAATGATAGATCCCCTGTTAAATAAAAATTCCTCCAAGAATCATATTTTGTGAGAAAGAAGAGGCATGGGCCAGAAAGGAGCTTGTCGACTGAAAGAGTTCACCAAGTTCTTACAACTTCTCACATCACCTTGAAGGATGAGACTGAAGCCCAGAAATGATGGATTAATGGTGGGTGGTACCACATCTTGCCAGGGCTGTTGAAGGTAAAATTCCTTGGCCTTGTATTCAAACTTGTATTCACCAGTGTATACTTGTGTGGTTTTCTGCAACTTTGTTCTTCTAAATAGGGTCACTGAATATATCACACGGCTCTGCTTCATCTCATTACTTTGGCTGTTTATGCTAACTTATTGGGTTTTGGTGGCCAGACCTAACTTAGGGCATAGGTTGTGACCTCAAATTTGGCAACACCATGGTTGAAACATGTATGCTCCAATTTGTTGATATGAACACTTAATATGAGAATATTTCACTTAAATCAAAATTTTCTCCTCTTCTCCTCCTCTTTCATTCCTCTACTTCATGATCTATGAGCTCTGTATTCTACCAATTTATTCACTATTTATGAATATTTATAGAAGAGAGCATACAATTAATTCAGCTCTTAAATGTCTACTTTGTCTACGATGGTGCTTGACATGTAATGGCCACCAAATGCATGCTATTGTTTAAGTTGAATACAATGTGGCCTGCTTTCCATATCTTCAGTTCCATATCCTAAATTCATACAGTCACAGATCACACAGATTGGAGAAGTGATTGTAGATGCAATGATATTACCTGTACCTTTTTATTTCTTGGCATCATTCCCTAAACAATATAGCATAGCAACTATTTGTAATGTGAGAGAAATTATAAGTAATTTTGAGATCATTTAAAGTACACTGTGGGATATGCATAGGTTATATGCAAATCCTGCACCATTTTATGGAATGCACAGGTTTTTTTTTTTTTTTTTTTTTTTTTTCAGTTTGCATAGGTCCTGGAAGCAATCTTCCTAAATAAAGAAGGATGTTGTTTCAATTTTTAGAGCTGTTGTTCATTGTGAGCTTCCTACAATTCCAAACGTTAAGCTCTTTACAAATTCAAGGCCTTCTCCTCCCTCTCAATAACCCAGTGAAGTGGATATATAGTCCCTGTTCATTTGCTTTTTTTTTCTAATCAGGAAATTGAAGTTTAGAGAAATGGAGTCACTTGTCCAACAACATACAGCCATTACTGAACTCGCTTGAGCTGGGATTTGAATGAGTCTTTCGACTGCAGAGCTGATGTTCTTAACCTCTTGATAGAGGTTATACTTTATCTTACATTTCACTAAGCACCCATTGACTTGCCAATTGTAAGACAGAGCATATAATCAAGAGCATTCTATACACAGTTCCCACTGTGCAGGTGCAGAGCACACAGGCTGCTGAGACAGCCAGGCATGTCACCATGGGGCTTGTTACAGTGGCAGATGCATTCAGATGACTGAGGGAATGTGTACAAAGTCCTTCAGCCCAGATGCCCTCAGTGACTATTCCCTTTGGCCTTTCCAGCCCCCAAAGTGTACAGACACACCTCTAGAACATGCTAGCCTTTATGGAGGAAACTTCGGTAACAGAGAGGCAGCAGGCACACCTCCCTTGCAGCTGCTCAAAATCTCCTGCCAGTGGCTTTAAGAATTGTAAAATTCACAGACACCGCAATTGTAACAAGCAGGAGGAGACAGGACAAGTTAAATACCAGCTTTGTGGGGAGAGATCATTATCTCCACTAGAATTCAAATGCCAGAAACTGTGGTTGTAACTTCAATGACTTCCCAATTCAAAATAGGTGAGAATATCTCCATTAGGAAAAGAAGACTTTTGGAATGTCAGGCTGCCTGTGTGCTGCATGTGTGCTTGGGTGCGGTCCGAAGGGCAAGGGACAGAAAAAAAAAAAAAAAAAGAATTCAATGTTAAAACAATTTCAGGAACCTACCATGCATTAGGAATTTACTGGGAAAGCAGCCCTTAAAGAGCATTAGAAAACAATAATGCATTTGACAGAGGGGGTATGGAAGGCACCTTGGAAAAGGAATGCCTGATTTTTTTTTATTTTAATTTTAAGAAAAGGTCCCAGGTATTCCAGATAAGGCCTCACACTCACTACGAAAGCTTACTATCTCGAACTCCAGATGCATTTGCCTATCTCTCCCCAGTTCTGGCATTACAGGCAACACTATGCCTAGTATATACAGTGCTGAGAGTCAAAACAGAACTTTGAGCATGCCAAGCAAGCACCCTACTAACTGACCCAGATCCCTAGCTCAAGAAAAGTATCTTTAGAGACATCACAACAAGCACCTTTGAGAATAATACTCCTTTGAACTTACAGAGGGCACCTTATAGCCAATATCTCGGTGGAAGTGTAGCTACTCTAATATAATACCTGATGGGCTCAATTTCCTTTGTATGCTGATAATAATTCTATTTTGCCCACCAGGGAAAAGCCACATAGCCAGAGAGTGGGTGAGAAAGTGGATGGCATCCCTGGGTGTTCAACGTAGACAAGTAAGTGATGTGGTAGCCATGTTGGGTTGATAGGGGATAGGGTCAGGACACATAGGAGATAATGGGCCTTCAGTCCCCCACAAAATGGCCTGTACAATGAACTCTTGGGTGAACATTCTAAAGGAGGGCTTTGTAAATGCCTCAACTCTGTGAGTGGGGTCAAGAGCAAAGGTCTCTCAGAGAAGAGATTCTGACAGGACAAAGCCAGGGATCAGACCACAGACAACCTGAGTAGGATCTAACCTAGATTAGTTAGACATTGCCTAGCAAGTGAGGCTCCCCCAGGGCTGCAGCCTGGGAGAATCAAAAGACCCCATGATTTGCCTTTGCCTCTGCTGGCAGCTGTACCAGCTGAAGGCTGCCCTATGTGTATCCCCATGAACCCAAGAGTCAGGCAGCCACTGGTTATTATCTGGGAACTTTCTTTCCTATCTTCAACTGCTCCAAAGGCCCGTCTTCCTCCCTTTACTCCTTCTTACACCTGCATTTTTCTCAGAATCTTCCTTCCTCTTCCTTCACATCTTAGCTGATTCCAACTAAGAAAACATCTTCCACTCTCTTCTCTCATGGTTTTCTCCATTCCTTTTTATTTATGTTTTAAATATTTTTATTTTCCCTTTAATTCCATTGGTGTCACGGGAGCTTATGTGTGTGAGGGTGCAGGTATCCACAGATTCCAAATAAAGGTGTCAAATACCCTGGAGCTGGAGTTATTAATGGTCATGTTCAAACCTTTGACACTAGACTCTGCCCCTTGCCTAGAGCTGTTCACCACTGACCTGAGATTCCAGCTTCTCAATTACACTTTCTGTCTCCCTTTGTGGTTAATATTTATCAACTATCCCCAATCACAGGGCATGTGCTTCAAGACAAATGAACACGCAGAACAACAGACTGAGTCCTATTTCTGCTCTGTATCTTAGCATTGAATTTGGATCAGTACAACCACAAATCAAACTCCCCAAAGTGTTCAGTAATATCTTTGAGAATAGGTTCCCATGTTATCTTTTTTAATTGCACCCACTTTTCTTCCATATTGGCACTCATAAAAATTATCATATTTGGTTTTTCTAATCTTTTGTATAATTACTTCTACAGAAAAACACATATTTGTACTATTCTTCAGCACAAGCATACAGCATTTGGGGTAATTTTGAGTTAAAATATCTTCTGGAATCTAGCTAGAAAACTTAACAACCACTTAGAATATTTTTTGTTCCTATAATGGATTGGAAGTTTGGTTAATCGAGATGCCATAAATCTTCAGACCCATTGAAAATGTTTAATATGCAAAACCAATTTTTTTCCAACTTTATTGATCAGTGCTTTTATGGGAAGCCAGGTCAAGTCCTTCTGCATCTCTTTAATTTATGGAAAAATGTATCATTTCCAGGGAAGAGGAGGGTAAAATGGGTCACAAATTTTCTCTAGGGTATGAATCAGTGGCAAGGTGAACAGAAGCCCCATGGCGCTCTTCACAGTCTTAATGGTTTAAACGAAAATGTGAACATAAAAATGGGAAGGAGAATATGGAATGCATGTACACTAGGGTTTAAAGAAATTACCTCACTGAGCCTGTGTTTCGGGACCAGTCAATTCCTCACGGGCAAGTTCTTGCCAAGAAATGGCCTGCCTACTCTGTTTTACTCTGCAAGCCTTTTGAGGTACTTTGAACTCTGTCACAGGACAGAATGGACAATACAGAGCAGTCCTAAGCCAAGAGCTCTCGCTGACAGTATGGTGGGCCTGCCAGTGCTTAGCATTCTGCTCTATGTTTGAGCTTTGAACAGTTTCCAGCTACAGAGAAGATACCGATGTCTATGTGAATGTAGGTGAGAGATTTAGATATCAGGCAAGACCGGATCCCCCCAGATAAGACAGAAGACAGTTATATGCAGATCTCCTGGTCTTCAGCACAGTGTGTCAACAAGACCAAGGGCTGATTTCACTTTCCTATGTTTTCCATACAAGGAAACCTACTCAGGTCTCTATATGTAAGTGGGGAAGATAATGCTATAAATTTGAGAAGCAACAGGAAAACCTTCTAGCAGCCAACTGGGCTCTGTCCCATTAAGAACTATAAGGTCATGTCCTGAGCTAGCTCAGTGGGTAAGGGCTGCTAAACCTGGAAATCTGAGTTTACTCTCAGGGACCCATATGGGAAAAAGAAAGAACTCATTCGTGCATGTTGCCCTCTGACTTCAACACTCGTGCTATAGAACATGTGTACCCACATACATGCATATCCTACTAATATAACAAAATAGACAGAGAAATAAATAAATAAATAAATCTTAGAAAATAAAAACATTTTACCAAAGGCAAGCAGCCCAACTTTCCTAAATCTAAATTTCCCAGGTCATTAATTGCAACTGTAACATTCTAAACACTGTGAATTCACATGTGACTGATATGATAGCTCATACAGTAAATCATAAATAATGGGGGATGTTTTATTTTTTCAAAGCATACTTCATTCTGAAGGCCTTGCAAGGTTATTAAAGGGTCTGCAGGGGAAGGAACAGAGGCACAAACTCTTCCTTTGGCTAACCTTCCGTGCCTTAAAAAGAGGCACAGCCTCCTGGCAGGACAAATGCTGAGCCTAGAGATGAAAATAGAGGATAGTAGAGCAAGTGTGATAAGGAGAGAAAGAGAATGATGGAGAAGAAAGTGTAGATATGGAGAGAGGTGGCAGGAGAGAGCAGGGAAGAGTGTGTGGAAAGATTAAAATAAAACATCAAAATATGTAAAAAGAACATATGAAAACCTATTTTCTACAGTGTATGTATATATATACATACATCATATATATATGTGTGTGTGTATATATATATGATGTATGTGTGTATGTATGTGTGCATGTATGTGTGTATGTATGAATGTATGCATGCATTCATGTATGTATGTATGTATGTATGTATTACTGTACACATGGGGTAGTGCTCCTCCCAGAAGCCATAGTTGCCAAACAGAAAGCCAGTGCCAACTGTAGTGTACCTCTTCTTGAATTATTGATTAGAAATATTTCAAGGATCCCCCAAAACAATAAGGCTCTTGCCACTGTTCGTAGTTATATACCACAACATGATCACAGACCCTATTGCTGAGGATACCGCATACTTTCATCACAAGACATGGGAAAATTGAGTTGGTACTGGCCATGAGGCCTTCTCTCTGTCAGCTAGCTTTAATAGTACTGGGGTTTGCCCAGTAGGCAGTGGGGATGGGGGGGGAGAAATTGTCAACACGTTTTTTATATTATTAACCCCATGACCTACCAATCATGACTGTAGTGATATAGATGTTTGAGGGTAGCCCACTGCTTTCTGATTGAGTTAACTTAAGTGCTGCTCCATAGGAAGAAATATATGCCTGATAACCTTGTCAAGAACCCATAGAGGGGAACTTTACAGGCCCAAGGAGTGAAACTTCTATTACTTTGCTAAAGAGACATGGTGTCAAGAATCTCTCTAAATTCATATCTCTATAACCATAAGCATTTCTCCCAATCCTCCTGATGCATTGGAAAGTAGTTAACACAGAGTCTCACAACTGGCAAAAATTGAGAATGAGTGTTCCTGGAGTTCTTAGGCATTAGGCACAAATGAGGCACCTAGATTATCGCTCCCACCCCTACCCCCAAGGCTCAGGGACCATCACAAAGGAGAGGGCAGAAAGACTGTGACAACCAGCATTGGAGAGGTCTGGGGTGAAATAGTCTCTGCTGGCATGACAGGACTGCTGTACTCACAAACTCACTGCAGCCTTGCGTACTCACCAGACCCACACAAGATCAATAGAGTGAATGGGAAGGGGGTTGTGAATCTGCTTTTCTAACTGGGGAGCTACTGGCAAATGAGGGCTTCTGGTGAAAGGAGAGTTCATTTGCATTAAGAGTGTATCCTCTGGTCCATCAGTGGATGTCCCCACATTCATGAATGTGTGGACAATACAAATTATATTTAGTGGGTTATTACAAAAAAAGAAAAGGAGACATGAATTTGAGAAATGGTAGGAAAATGGGTAAATTGGACAAGGCAGATGTAGGAACAAAGAGTGAGGCTGTATAGACTTAATATTAACTGTTTGGAATTCTCAAAGAATTAATAAAAATATTATGTTGTTAAAGATAGGGTATAATAGAACATAATGTATAATAGGGTATGAGCAGGTGTAATTAGAAGATTAGATAGGATTACAAATGGGCCAATACAAAGAACTCAGAATCTGCTTTAATAGACTCTCCTCATACATTCATTTCACTATATATGACACCAGCAAAGGCATCTCCCTGCATGGTAAATAAAATAATGAATAATAAATATGACATATCTTGGTTATATATATATATATATATATGTATATATATGAATATATATATATATTCACATGTATATATGAAGCACCAGAGTTCATACATCATATGGATATATATGAAACATCAAAATGTATATATACATGTATATATTCATATAGAGAATATGATACTCTTGATACATGTATATGAGTATATAAATCTTGAATGTACATATTTATCAAGAATACACTTTCTTGCTATCTTAATAAGTAATATAGATTTCTATGGATATTAGAGTAATTCCTTTCTTTCATCTCTTAACTAACAGAAAGTCATCTTCCTATTAATAATAAGTTATTTAAAAGGTTGTTACTGTAAAGGTCAAATAAAACTAACTTGACTCTTCCCTTCAGCTGTATCTCACTATGTTCGATCCTGTATCTAGCTCCCATCAGATCCCACACCACATCTCCTCTGCTGGTATCCACATAGTGAATGCATATGAAGGCTAAGGGAGAGTCCTTTACTAGAAACTAAAAGAAAAAGAAACACAGACAGAGCTAAGCTGAACTATACACCCAAATTTACTAAAAGAGGCCAGATAAGTAGCCAATGTGCTTGGATGACAGCTACTGAGTTTCGGGAATCTCCAGAAAGCCACAAGTTTACACGTTTAGTGCTTTCCAACACATTAATCCATCCCTGGCTTTGTTGTATGTTGTTTGTGGGAGGGAGGTCCCTTCATTGTTTAGGGACAACAGACTGCATGTAGTGCCGTCCAGTCCTGCTCTTCCAGGTCCAGGCAACCTTGTAGCTATGAACTAATCCTAGGTGTACCTGGTCCTTCAGCAGGGATACTGAAATCCGTGTTCTGTTTATCTCCTTGTGAATCTCTGCAGAGACCTGACAGCCTTCTTTCCAGACATATTCTACAACATCCAAAGGAGTCTTCTAAACTCAGCTGCCTGCTTGCTGTCTTGCCCTCAGGGATAGCAAAGACTTCTGCGGGGTTTCAGATCTTATTGCAATACTGGTGGATAGAACTGTCTCCTCTGGCAAATGATTTGAGTGGGATCCAAAATCCCTCAAGTCCCTAAGATCTGTGAGTGTGGCCCATGAGTATGCAACAGCCACAATGTTCAGGCGTGAGCACTTTATAGCTGTAGAAGTCAGAGTACTGTAAACAGGTATGGCCTGCTAAGCTGGATTATAGCAATGAACTTTACTTCTTCCTTTAGTCTTTGGTACCCGGCATAATATCTGTACACAGCAAAAATAACAGGAGCTCCACTACACCACAGTCTGTCAAAAAGCCACACCGGAAGATATCATACATCCACAGGGCCTGTCTGTTAGAGCAGAGGTCTGCAGCAAATGTTACTGGTATTGAGTTGAGGGCAGTTCTTGACCACATGCAGAAGGCAGGAAGCTGAGCAGAAATGAAAAGAGACTAATGAGTTTGAAAGGTGTGTGTATGTGTGTGGGTGGAGAAGGAGGTGGTAGACAAGATAAAACAGGAATAAGCTGAGAATATCATCTATTGTTATCAAGGAGTTCCACGAAGTCTCAGTAGCAACTAGCCCATGTTGTCAGCTTTCTATAACTGTGGGTTCTACATCCATAGATTCAGCAGCCATAGGTAAAATTATACTACAAATAAATCAAGTGTGTCTATACAAAACACGCTTTTGTCATTATTTGCTATGCAACACAAGGTAACAACAATTTACACAACATCTATGTTTCATTAGATAAGTAATCTGGACATGATTTAAGCATGTTGGGATATTGCACAAATGCGACTCATGGCTGTAGTGTGGACAGAATATAACACTGTGTGCTCTTTCTCTCCTGACGTTACAGACGGGGCAGAAATTGTTCACATATGTATACTATATACTGAATTGTTCATGACCAGAGAGTCAAAGGAAGACAACCTAAGAGTTAGCTTGAGGTACGTAGGCCCTGAGCCCTGACTCCTGCTCTTTCTGGGGCATTGGTATAGCTTCCAGGCACATACATGTCATGGGGGAGATATTTAAATGCAAGAGAAGGACTCTGGGAGATAGCCTTAATCAGATATGATAGGACATAAAGCCTTATAGTGTAGTGGTTCTCAGTTCTGGCTTACCTGAAAAGATGCTAAAAGGGAGTTTGAAATGTCCACAGAGATGTCCATTTCCTTAGTCACTGAAATTAACATTTACATTTTATTTTCTAATTCATCCTGGGGGTGAAAGTCAGGGCCTCCCTTATGCTTGACATGAACTCTGCCCAACCGCAGCTCCACGTGGTTATTTGAAATACTTTCTCACGTACCTTCACCACAAGCAGCTCGGGTTATCATCACCATGAAGGGGATTCTTTCTGGGACCATACTTACTCACAAGTCTTTTCCTGTCCTCATTTTTCCACACCAAAAGTAGTGCTTCACACTGGCATGGCCCCTGATTTGGACACCTTCAACATTAACATACAGGAGTCTGATACAAGCTTTGAAAGACCCGATAGCTGCCGTAATTCCCACTTGCCAATTGACTTGAAAGGGCAAGCTGCTGATAGTGTGTGTATAATACAGAAAACAGCAAGGTCAAGGTCAGCTCATTGTCCTGGGGGGTTCCACTCTTCCAGCTGCTTTGGCAAAATCCCACTGCTCAGATGATTCTCTGAGTTAAACCTCACATACCCTTTCTGAATGGGCTACCTCAGAGCTCCAAATGAAAATGCAGGGTAGCTGAGAAAAGAATCATTAAGCGTAACCCTAGATTAGCGGGCATACAATGAGCATACAGCCATTCCTCTAGGGCGCCCCTCAAAATATCCATGTGACTAGGGAAGCAAAGCACAGAGGAACAAAAGTAAGTCTAGAGGGGCTTCTTGTTTCAGTTAAGATGGCTTCATAAATGCCAGCTGACCATGCACAGACCCAGAGCTCCTATCTGAATATGGGCACTGATTCAGACGGAGGACTCCTAGATACTTGTCATATCTAATCTAACAAAAAGGCACAGAACATTTTTAACCCAACAGCTCATAATTGTAATGAAATGATTCCGGCCAAGAGGGCCCATTTGTAATAAATGAATTCAAATCAGATTCATAGAAGGTATAATTCAACCATAAAGAATAGCACCTCCATTTTCCATATCATCTCTCTTCCAAAAGGCAAAATAACTCAGTATTAAAATAATTATTTTTACTTTTCAAGCAGCCCTATGAATAGTTACAGGGATGGTGATATGGCCTTGTGTATATAAAATGAGTTTTTATCTATACTGAAAACTCTAGTCTTCTTTGGCATGTCACTTCTGAAGGTCCCTCAGCAGAATCAAAGGCTTGTCACAACAAAGCTGAGCTCCCATGGGAAGCAAGTGTCCTCTCTGAGCTGGGAGGATTTTCACAGGAAAGTCTGAGTGTGTATCCAAGCTTCTAGATTTCTTGGCTTTGACTACTGCTCTCTGCTCCTTGTCTGACTTTGTTCAAGATTAAGAAACTGGAGGTCATGTGAACTGAAACAGACCTTTTTAAGAGGTTTTTTTTTTTTTATTTCTGATAGACACAAGTATCATTTAATTCTTTGATGCATTGTGAGCACTACCTTCCCAAAAAATAAATCACCAATGAACTCTACAAGGAGACATAAAAGTTATTTACACAGAGCTAGAAGACTATGGAGAATTTGATTAGGCTATAGCACAACTCTTTCCTAGCCCTAGGTTTGATCCCCAGTATTGCAAAAGATGAGAAGACAGAATGAATTGTCAATTTTAAACCACAAAGCTACTACCCAATAACATAGGATTGATTCCTCCAAGGCCAAGGCTGTGGGTTTCCACTTACAGAGAACATGGCCTCTCAGGGAAACAACTGAGTAGCACGTGGGCCTGATAAGAAAGGAACATGGCTTATTCATGGTTAGAAGGCAGGGGGGAAAAAAGGTCCAAAGCCAAGCTACAGAAATCTGTGTGGGGTGTGTATGTTCTTTAAAGAAATGTTGATGGGGTAGCAAATAAATTAATCTATTTATTATTTATTATTATTAAAATAAATAATAGCATAGAGAATGGTAAGAATTAATGATAGGAGGAAGAAAGGAAGGAGGCCATAGCTAACAAGAAAAGATTGTCAGGTGAAGGCGCCTTATAAAATTAGAGCAATGGAAGAGATTACATGAGGTAAAACCTGTAGAGAAGATCCAGAGAGTGAGATGAGGATGCAGGAATATGTTTGTCTCAGCAGGGGAAAGGTGCAGAAGGGAGAAGAGAGGCAAAATCAACAGGGCTTGTGCTGACTTTTAAAAGTCAGCTACAACAGTCAGGTAAGCAGCAGCAGTCATAGTTGAACATGTACGTTGTTGTTTCCCACAAAGCATGAAAAGCAACTATTCAGCTTTTCCTTTTTTATTCCCTTTCCCATTACCAAGCCCAGCTGTTAAACATTAGAATTGAAGATCATGAAAACAGGCCAGCAGCTAATAAAAAAAAAAAAAAAAAAAAAAAAAAAAAAAGGTAGCTGGAAGAGCTGGCCCTCTGCTGGTGGAACTATCTTACTGCATCCCAGAAGGCAAAAGCTCATGTTTCTAAGTTTCTGGTTTAATTTTTATTTTCAGGGGCAGGAGGAGGACAGCAGAATCTGTAAATTTATCAGTGATATCTTATACCAAGGAGGACCTTGTTTATGACACAAGTCTTCTCCTCTAACAAAAGACTGGAAGAAAAAAAAATGCATGCAGCAATGTTCAAACTCTCTTGCCACTACTGAGTGCCCACATTTCCTGGGTCCACATAAGCTTTGGGAATACGCTTTTGACACTTTTGAACCACCAGTCCCCTGACAAAGTGCATTCCCACAAATCATACCTCAAAGAGCAGACCTGGACCCTTCCTTGAAGCAACAAAATAAGGATAACGCACTTTCATCTGCTACAAGCTAAGGGATGCTCAAAGGACAAGATACACCTGCAACTCATGCTGTCTATAAGGAACATCTCTGTTGTCTTTTCTATGACCATGCAGGTCCAGAAGACAGGGCTTTGGGACCTTTCACCAGCTGAAAGGACAATTTACCTACGAACCTGCCAAGGCAGAAGGAATCCAAATTTAACCCTAGAGTTTGTGGAAGAAACAGTGATGTTTCAGAAGCTCTGATTTCTTTCTCGGGGAGAGGCTTGTCTGGGTTGGTAGGACTCCACAAGAAAAAGCACAGGGACCAGGAAGAAGGAAACCCCACCCTCAATATCTCCGTGTAGAAGCCAGGCACTCTGGCTGCAGAATCTGGGTCAGAATGTTTTATTTTCACCATAACCATCAAAGTCACAGGCAGGGCAAACGCATTCACCCTGTGTACACTGTGAGACGTAGTTAAGCTGGGATGTCCCTGAATCTGTCTCCTAGGACCAGAACTGCCTCATTAAAGGGATAAAAGATGATATCTGCTGAGCTGGTGGAAAGTGGTGGCTGCATTTTTATTAAAGTCTCTCCTGCAGCCGGCCCAGTCCCCAAAGGTTCATATTCAGAGCATCCCCATCTCTCTGCCCGGAGCATGGAAGTGATTCTTTGTAACTCATTAAGCTAAAACAAAAAGCTTCCCCATTGTGCTTCTCACACAGGAATGATGTCGGTGCATAAAAACTACATGCTTCCTCTTCTCGGTCCCAGCCCACAAAGATACAAAGGCCTCATAATTTGCATCAGGGCCCAAGTGCACAGCACAGGTTTAGATTTGAGGGGCTGTGTCTTCATCAGACTCGTAAAAAGTCGTGCCCCGGCACGGAAAATCTAGAGCCTTCAATTTTAAAAGCACCCCCAACACACACTTCCATCACAGATGGTTGGTTAGTTGAAGGCAATCCTGTGGCATCACATCCTCCTGGCCTGGAAGAAAAAAAAGTCCAAGTGTATTTAGTTAACTACGCAGTGTCTGATCCGGGTGTGAAACTTGTCATCTCATGGCCCCATGAATACATGGAGTCCCAAGTGTAGACTTTGACATTGCCTCAAAGATTGCAGACCAAAAGAGGATCAAATGACAAAGATGTCTACGAAAAACAGGTACCAGCAAGCACACAACGTAACTCGCCACTTCTTGGGCCCCACAGAAAGTCTCTCACATGCTTAAATGCCCCTCTTTCTAGCTTCTTGTTCTCTTTCCCTCACTCCCTCCCCTTGAAGCCCTGTGCAAAGGGTTTTGTCCCCAGATGAAGGACGGTTCCCTACCTGAGGGTGGCGCTCTCCCCCTGCCGGACCGTCACGTTGTCCATAGCTTTGGGAAAGGTGGCATCTCCGCTACGCACCGGCACTCCTGTGGGTACAAGGAACAGCAGCCTGAGAGACACGACCACGAGGCACTTCCAGGGCAGGAACAGGTACCCACAGACCCCCATTCTCGACAGCCAGAACTTCCCAGAACTCCTGCAGCTGCACGGTCCTTGTCCCCTGCCCTCTCAGAACAGCCGGAAGTGTTGAGGAGCGAAAGCACACAGAGAGCAAAACAGGAGCAGGGAGCGGGAGAAGGCAAGGCTGAGTCCAGGCTCTCCGGAGCCTAATAATTCTTCCTCGGCTCCAGCCTCAGCTTTCCAGCCTAGCAGAACCAGATGCCCCCTCCTGCATCCAAAAAAGAGCTTTCTCAACACTCCCTGGGGCGGAGGGAGCCAGGGGGGAGGGAGAGCACGAAGGAAGGAGCAGGGACGAAGGTCACAGATTGTGCGTTCTCTGCCTCTCTCGGTGAAGCTACTTTAAGATTCAGTTGGGCGCGTTCTGCAGAGGTCTGGCATCAAAAGTTTATAACCCAAAGAAGGCAAGTGTCTCTGACAGAAAGGAGATGTCATAAAATAAAATAATAATAATAAAAAAAAGCTCCTGATTTCAAGGAGAGAAGAAAATGTTTTATTAGATCACACACATGTTTGGATGGAGTTAGAAAACAGCCCCGAGTCTCGCATCTGGACCCCAAGGCGATAAAAAGTTCCACACGGTGACCCGCGGCAGGCGTAGCCCAGTTCCTCTGCTCGGAGGCTGTTGTCCTGATAGCCCAGTGGGCGAGTCCTGCCAGGCCGGCCCTCGCCAGCCCGCGGAGCGCGGCGGCGCAGGCTCTGGGCACCGGGAGCTGAGCCGACTGCGGGCCCCCGCCTCCTCCGGGGACGCTGCACGGGACGCGGGGACGCGCGGACGCCACGCTCAGCGGCCGCCCCCGTCCTCCGCGCCGCCTTCCTCCGGGGAGCAGCCCCGACGTGCGCGGGCCCCGACCGCCAGGGTTGTCATGGCAGCAGCAGCATCCCTGACCACCACTTTCTCCCGGTGTCGACTCGGAGCAAGCTGGCTGGCAGGAGGCGCGGACTGTGCGCTCATCCTGGCGGGTGCTGGGCGCGGGCTCCCACCTTAACCCCCGCAGCACCGGGACAGAAGCATCCACGGATGCCCAGATTCCCAGGAGGGAAGGTTTCTGGTGTCTCAAGGGGCTCTGCTCTCTCCTTGTACCCCAGAGATCTGAGGAGGGGCTGAGTCCCTTTCACTCCCTCCTCTGGTATGGGTGGGGAGATGGAGGGGAGGGCTGGAGAAGGAGTTCTGGGGAAAGCAAATTGAAAACTAGCACTGACACCTTCCTTTCTCAATGCCATTCAAAAGTTGTCAAACCCCAACCTGGAGAACTGACCTGCCTTTGCTACTCCAGGTAGCTGAGCCCGTGTAAATGACTACTCCTTTGCTCCTGCCCATCCAGTCTTGAGTCCTAAGGTTTTCCTGGGCCTATGCAAAAAGCTGTTATAAGCCTCCTGCTCTGATGGCCTACCTAGAGACACTTAATGCCCCTCCACTCCATGTCTGTCTCCCTAGCTGGCAATTGAATGTCTTCTTACAAGGCATCATGCAAAATAATCCCCCATTATCTGTGCATCTTATTGTGGTGAAAAGGAAGAGCTAGGAAAATCACGTGGAGATCCTAAAAAGTCGTAGGACTGATTTTCATAAAATCCAACTATGGCTTTTTTTTTCCCCCATAGGAGAGAGCATCGTAATAGTGCCAAGAGGGAACTCCGGGATACAGTGTTCCTAGAGGCCAATCTCTAGGTTGCTTTGGGCTGAGATCCATCTCCTTCAGTCTAAACCCAAGAAAGCCAGCTTTCCGTGGGCCTGCCATTATTCTTGCTCCTGCTTTGCCTGGCAGAAGCCTCCCCTCTCTGCGTGGCACTCACGCCTGTATCCTAATTTAATGGTTGCTATGTGTGTCTGCTCTGCTGTATTTTTTTTTTCCCTCTCTCGAAGCCTTTTGTTAAATTAGGCAGGGCTCCGCACAATTGCCAAAATGAAATGTAATTCAAAAATAAGCATTAAGCTCTTCGTGTTTATTACGTTAGTTGCCGAAGGATACAAAGGCATCCTACCTGCTCTCATTTCCAAGGGACTGAGCAAAGAAGAAAAAAAGAAGAAGAAGAAGAAGAAGAAGGATAGTGTCCCAGTCCCACTTGTAAAAATGCGTAGCTCCTGTACACATTTTAGCCTTCAATTTTTTAATTAGAACATCTTACTTTGGAAGGATAGAGTACTTATCATGTGTCATATCGGCAACAGTGAAAATTATATGGGGAGAACAGGTATTAATTCGGACTGGAGTGGGAGACAAGAATCCTTCACGAGGTTTTGGGCTGCAGAACTGAGAGAAGAAATGGTACTGACAAGGATTGGGTGATTCTTGGAGTACTACCAGTATTTGGGGATCACCCCCAGTATTTAGGGATTACTACAGCCTCTGCACTCCCCTGTATCTAAGAAAGCTGAGGAAATACCCACCAGTTTTCATGCATGTTTTTTTTCCTGAAAACAATCTTGAGTTTTCTCTACATCCACAGCTCTCAGGACCCTGTGATGCTGAGATCCAGGATCAACAGCAAGAAAGACTCTTACAGGTGTTATTCTGTAAGCTGACAATGAGATCCTCTGGTTAGAACTTCTTGTCACTGAACTTGTATGACACTCAGTAGTAACATGCTCAGATCTTCTCAGACACCTGTTGGCTGATTTCTTATCAGGAAGTGAGGGTGGGGCCGTTATTATGATAACTAAAGGTGACTTGAGAGAAGAAGAGCTATTGGAGAAGTCAAGAAAGAAGAAAATTGTTCACATTTTCAGATGGAAAAGGGTGACTGAGGCTAGTGAAGGAGAGCCGACCTGAAGTGAAGATAAAAGTCCTCAACAACACACACTGGGGCTTGTGCCTGTGAAGGAGCAAGCTAAGAAGGCTACTGCTTACCAGGCTAGTTTTCTCCAAGTAAAGGCTTCTGGGTACTCAAAGGACAAGAGGCCCTGTCTGTACTCTCCCTGCTACAGTGGCTCCTAGCTTAGTCCCTGTGACAGAATAAATCTGAATTCACAAACTTGTGAGTCAAGGAAGCATCGGCAAAGATCTTGTCTGTGTGTGGATCTTAATCTCTTATCTACAGCACTGGGGAAAGGGACAGCAGTTCCTTCATTTGTAAGACATTTCTATGAACTAGAATGTAGGGCTAAAACTTAAGCTTAACTGGGGAAAAGGAAACCGTTTTACAAGGAACATAATCAAACGATTGTTCCCAGGAATATTCTGTGAAAAGCTTTGGCCCATGGCAATGATAAGATAGGCTTCTAGTAACACCTACTTAAATATATGAATTTATATGTGGAGAAAATTTATCATATAATTGGAATACTGGCTTTGAAGTGGGGTTTTCTGTTCAAATATCAAGTCCTCATGTCTCGATTTCTGTGCAACTCAGACCAAATAATACCTATCTCATCTAAAGGAGAGGGAGTAGGAATGTGTCTAAGTATAGCTGGAACTGTGCTTAATCAGAACGAAGAAAGTGACCAGCACATGGACCCTCAAAAGAAGAGTGTATTCTTTATAGTTCCCAAGAGAAAGGCCATATCACCCAGTGATGTTGGTGGTCTGGTGATAGAGAAGTTGAGAAGACAGTGTGGTAAGAAAGGCTTTATGGTTTCCATGGGAGATATTGAGCAACAAGGATGGGGAAACTGGTTTACACAGTGCTGGATAATATTTTGTTAGGTTCTGTGGGTAATCTCCAGTAATTCTGAGCTTGGCTCTGTCTTAGGGTAAGAAATGGTCCCTTAGTCTCTGAGTGGTTCTTCCATCCAGGAATGAGATAGTCTTAGGAGAGCCAGTATCTCTGGGAGGAGAAAAGGTCTAATCAAATACATGTGTGGAGGAGACAGATTTTTGATTAATCCTAGAGATACAATTAATGTTTGTCAGGCTGGGAACTATCACCAACCTACTTTATGGTTCTATTGCATAGCGTATTTTCATGTGATAGCAGGTGACATGGAGAAAAGTTTGAGGGAAGTGACATAAATGCCACTATACACAGGACAGCTTCAAATCACCCCCACAACCTTTGCCACTTATGACATGATCCAGATTCCAGGGGCTGTACTGCATACAAGGCAAGATCACTGGCTTCCTGAAGAGAACTAATTGTGAATGGCTGGAGAAAAGGGATCCTGACAGAAGAGATTGTGAGAGAGGGAAGAAAGGCTATAAGAGTTCTGGTGGCTTCCAGACAAGAACTCCAGTGACTGGTGGCAACTTGAAGCAACAGGCGGTATGGCAGCCTACAGATTAAATGGTTGGGTAAGAGGAAGAATAGTCTTACTAAGAAAATGCATGTCACAGCCTAAGGATGTCCGGTTAAATCTGATGAAATCAGATGGCGAGAATGTGTTCCCATTGATTTTTTTACTTAGGTGTAAACTGTGGTTGGTGATAGAATCTCACCTCCCTCTTGTGAAGAGCAATACAGTGCAAAGGGGCCCTTGCCTCATGTCACAGAAGGACAACCAGTCAGCAAAAACATGGCTTCAGACTGTTAGGCAACTTCTGCCCAGAATCCAAACAGTGCCAGGCTCTTGATACTTCAAGGCATCTATGTCCTGCTATTCTTGCTGCATTCTGCATGTATACATCAGGTGTGTGTGTGTGTGTGTGTGTGTGTGTGTGTGTGTGTGTGTGTGTGTTTCAAAGTGGTATTGCAGACTGTACAAACTGCCTCTTCATGAATCACATATTAAGAGATAACCAAGGAAAATAAAAGAAAAACTAATTTTTAAAATGACTAAAACTTTTAGCTCTAGAAAAAGAATATAGGGGTATAGTTCAGTGAGCAGGGTATTTGTCTAGCACACAGGGATCCCTGGTTTGATCCCAACCTCACATGGTCTGGGCACAGTGACATATGTCTGTGATCCAAGCACAAGGAAAGTGGAGCAATGAAGATTAGAAAGTCACATTCATTCTCTGATATATAGTGAGTTTGAGGCCAGCCTGGGCTCAATGAGACCCTGTCTCAGTATTTTTTCCCCCTTGAAAACCCTCCAGCACTATTTCCAATTTGCTTACACACTAAGCCACTTACTAATCTGTAAATATGATTTCTTGTTTATTTTATGCTGGACGGCATTTAAAGGACTGAAGATGCAGGAGCTCATTAATACCACAAATATTTTTATGTGCCTTTTTGCAAGGGTGTGAACAAGTGTTGAGGTGGGAAAAGAGATCATGAAAAATAAGTAAATAGACATATTTAGGTTGGGCAATGTGCTATAAAACAAAGTGTTATGGGAGTTGATGGGATGGAAAGGATGATAAGTTGGGCAGTTAGAGAAAGCATCTTTGCAGAGGTGACATCTAAAGAAGACCTGATTGACTATTGGATCCCACCAACTAGGGCCATGAAAATGGCTGTTGTAAGGGTGACTGGTAGAGGGGGAGCTTTAGATGAAGGCAGAGGCACTGGGTCGTGGGCACCAGGGAAACTGTGTAAGGATTTAGTTCTAAATTTAGTGCAATAACTTCTGAGAGATAAAACGCTGAAGACACTTTGACAATGCTATAGGCCAGAGAACTGATTGTACCCAGCGAGTAGGAGAAGCAGAAGAGCAATGGCGGTGGGAATAGTAGCTTGCAAGGCAAAAGAAAGGGGAAGGGTCAAATGCAATGGCTAAACTGGCCCAGATTTGAATTTGAGGATAGAGTAAAGGTGAAGAAACGAGAGTTACTTTGATAGCTGAAGCTGAAGTGTAGCTCTCTGTAATAAGGATGAAGAAGGACTATCCCAGAGGCAGTGGGTTTGAGGACACTACAGCCTAGTACAGATGTCAGGGTGTCATGAGAAGGAAGAGCCTGAAGGAACAGCAGAAAACTGGGGGCAACACTACTTTTTCTCATCCTCAACCTGGTTTCTCAATTGTTATTATTTAAAGGACATTACAACTCTTCTTTATAAATGTGTCATAGGGACAAAATAGTCACAGCATCTTTACTGGACCTAGAGATCCCTATACCTTAGCCTGCACTTTAGAAACAGACTATTTCATTACATCCTATGTGACTTGAGATAGCTACTTGACTGTTGATCACTTCTTATCTCTACAGAGTAGAGCCTAGCTCTACTAGCACTATTTGTTAAGAAACTGGAATGTTGCTCATTTATAATCGAAGTGGAAGAACTAGGTTTCAGTACCTCAAACTCCATTGTAACTTTCTGGCTGTGACTTAGAGCAAGAGCAAGAAAAACACCTCTATTTTACGGTGTCTGGTGGATAAATGGGTCTAGGACACTACAGTTAGAGGCTAGACTGACTCCCACCTAAACAGCCCACCATCTGTGCAACATTACTTCTGGTGCTTAACTAAACTAGCCTCCAGCTTGCATCTCTGTGAATACAGGCATGATACCAGTACATTTGTACAGTGTTAATGAGGGTCTTCCCTAGCCTTCTCAGACTGTCAAAGCAAATCTGCACACTGGCGGCCTCAACAAGAGAAACTTCCTTCTTATAGTTCTGTACCCCAGAAGTCTGGGAGCTCAGAGGGGTGCTCTCCTCCTAGATTCTGACAGATACCTCCTGGTTGCATATACATCCATGGCACCCAGACAAGGCTCCTCTGTTACAAAGCCACCAGCTTCATAGGATCAGGATCACATTTATATCCATACATAAGCGACCAAAATCACCTTCTAAAAGCCCCACCTTCAGATACTGCCACACCAATAGTTAAGACTTACACATATGATTTTAGGACTACTTAATGCAACTCATAACAATGTTAAATGATACACTTGCACAGACATCCTTCCAGGGACTCACTAGACACTTCATGATGCTTGTTCTTATTCAACAAAGGGAAAAGCACTGTCCTTTGATATCAACGGTTTCTTCTCTAAAGTGCCCCTGTGGACAAATAAGCTGTAAAAATCAAGGCCAAAACATTTGCAAGAAATGTGGTGTGTGTGTGTGGTGTGTGTGTGGGGGGGAGGGGCAAATAGAACAAATTGAACTCCTCCATTGCTCTCTGTCCCTCTGTCTTTCTATATGTCTACCCACCTCTCTACCTATCTCTATCTCTCGATCTCATTTTAAGGAATAGCCTATTTTAGAAATAGAAATCACCTCTTCCAAATGAAAAAATTACAAGATCATTACTAAGCTACTTTACCTCAAAGAGCTTGCCTAGTTGTGGATTGCTGTTGGGAAACTCAAGGCCCCACATAGAAAGCCAAACTGATCCATAATAAAATTTGTATCCAGCCATTAAAGCAATTTCAAACTGTGTGTTATTCAGAAATGAGGAAAACTTACAGCTTGTGTTTATCGGAAGAGTGTTGTGCCCAGCTGCTCTGTGAGCATTTGGAAGAAGCATGAAATAGAAAGCCCATAATTTGAGGTATATTTGTATCACAGAAACACATCTACATAAGGTGGACCCAGAGAACGGGTAACTGAGGAAACAGCATGGTGTACGCTGCTGAGGGACTCAGGACATGAGGATGGACACGGTAGGAATGTGTTTCTAATGAGAATGGTAAGGGTGACTTGTCTGGACTAATCAGATGCTTCAGTTGGCAAAGTGCTCACAGCACAAGCAGAAAGACTGGATTGCATCACCCGTGTGAAAATCCAGGTGCAGAGGAGTATGCCTCTGATACCAGGACAGCATGGGCTTAGCAACTAACTAGCAACTAATCATTGAGCTCTGGGTTCAGTTAAACACTGTCTCAAATCTGAATTAAAATAGTGACTGAGGACACACAAGTTTAACCTTTGCCTTTCAAAAATATATGAGCATGCCTGTATTTGACCCCACATACATACACACATGAAAAAATACATTTAAAAAAGAATGACTCAGCTTCAATTTGAGGCTAAAAAAGTTTCAAGAAAGACAACTCCATATAAAATGGTACTGTGGATGAGGGTAGGGGCTGTGTCCTCAGGAACCAAAAGCAATCCTTCTACGACAGCTGCCCACCTCTAGTTGAAAACTTCCTTTCTCGTTATCTTTTTACATATTTTCCGAGTGAAATAAATGCATATTAAATGGTTTTTCTTATCACCACTAACCTAAAATTTCAGAGGAGTTTAATCCTACCTTTGTCTTCTCCCCCCTTCTAGGCTTTACCACATTCTTCTTTATATAGTACACATCTATCTACATCAGGGAAAAAGCACATTAGTCAGGCCTTAAAAGCCTGACCTCAATCCCAGCCCTGCCACTTAGGATCTGAGATCTGAGGTAAGTCACTTACCTATGAGTGTGTGTTTGTTCCTCGATAGGCAGTGTTAGTAAAGAGCGTTTGTAGCTAGGCTTGGTTGTGTGTGTCTATAATCCCAGCGACTCAGCAACTTGGGAGGCTGAGGACATAGTGTCATGTGAGTCTAAGAGTTTGAGACTGTCCTAGTCAACATAGCAATGCCTCATCTGCAAATAAACATAATAGAACAACAACAGTTTCCTTGCAGGTTTTGGTCTGAGTGTCATCACACACATAGCAGATCCCAGGCTGGAAGTCAGCTACATGGCAGCTACCGGGCAGTGGAGTTTTCTTCTCTATTTTTAATGACCAAGTGATGAAATGAGCGAAATGCAAAACAAAATAATCAATGGACAAGCTGAAAGAACAGCAGCAATTTAAAACCGCGACATAAAAGCAAGCACACCGATAGAAAAACAAGAAACATAAAATTGCACATAGAGAGGAATCTACCAGTTTCCCCAAGCTAGAGTCATGTGACAGCTGGGCACTGGGATCCTGATCACAGTTTTAGGGATCACACTATAAATATTGTCACTATCCCCATCACTGGACTCACACACACACACACACACACACACACACACACACACATTCTAGCAAGTGCATCCAATCTATAAACCCTGGCATGTATACATCTCAGGACAACTATGTATTTGGTTATACCCATTTGGAGAGGACATCACAGGGTAATGTTAAGGATGAGATGGTAGCAATGTCAAAGGCAAGCTATACATGGAAGGGCTCTTCAGAACTGCTTCTGTCACATGGGTATTACTACTTTTTCTCATCACTGTTCTTCTACATGTAATTCTCTAAGTTCTCTCAACTCTCCTTCCTGACATGCATCTAAATAGAAACAGTGTAAGGAAGACAGAGAAAAGATAAAACAGTTTCTCCATGAGGATCTCATTTGTCCTTGGTAGTAGGAGGGGTTGTCTGGAGGTCTGGGGAAGGGGTTGTAACACACACTGTTGGTCCTCCCTCCACTCGTGGGGTATCTGGAACTACAAAGTCCTAGAGAAATGAAAAACGGGAAGCAAAATAAAATAAAGAAAAGGGGCAGAGATGCTATAGGTAAGAAACAGGGTGGAGCTTAGCAGTGAATATTACCTGAGACCCAGCAGAAGATGGAGCCAAGGGCATTTTACAAGTGCAGAGAGAGTCAGCAACATTGGCAATAAACATACAGAGTTGCACACACACCCTGAGAAACATTATGTAATTTTCATATGTGTATATGAAAGACAGACAGACAGACTCACACAGAGGAGGGAGCAGGAAGCAGGAGGGAGGTGAGGAGGGAAAGTGAACAACATATTTTAAAGAACTCTTTACCATGACTATGGAGACTGAACAGACATGATCTGCTGCATGAGTTGGCAAGATAGAAACCCAAGAGTACTTGAAGTTGAGGCTGGAGTTTGGGTGATAGAGTTAACTGTTGGATGGCTCAGCCGTTTAAGGATAGGCTCACAAGCAAAACTCTCTTCTCTTTGTTCTAGTTGGGCTCTCAACTGATTGGTTGAGGCCCACCCACAGATGGACCATAGTCTGCTTTTCAAAAGTCACTAGACTTAAATGTTGATATTATATATAAAGTACCAACCCAGAAGCACCCTGAATGTTTGACTAGGTGCCTCTGTACCATTGCCTATCCAGAATGACACATAAAATCAAGACACATCTCTATGTAGCTTTGAAGCAGCTATCCCGAAAGGATTAAAGCAAGTGTTCCTTTAAGAAGGTCATACTATGAAGCCAAGGGAAACAAGCAAAGTTCCTCTCCTCTCCTCCTAATATCCCCACCACAGGCAAGCTAATGCCTATGATTTCTGCCTCAAAAGACAAAGCCACCTTTAGCATCTAAAGAATTCAAATTACAAAGTGCTTAGAAAGAGGAAGTACCTTGGTGTGAATGGATTTTATCCAAAGTGCAATTTGTTTTCTCTTTCATAAATGGGGAAGAGGTTCCAAAGAGGTACAGAGCAAGGGGTTAGATGCCGCAGAGAGTAAAAAGGAAAATGGACTACAGAAAGACCAAAAATAGCTCTTTAAGAGACATAATTATTCAGAGCTTCAATTTACCTACGTCTACTTTAGAAAAAAATCAGAATCTACACATGACCCTAATACATGGCCCAGATTTAAATGTGGCACCTTGAATCTGGGGGATAAGAAGGAAATTGGAAGGAGACTTTCAGGGCACACTCTGGCAGTGTTCAAGAGGAGGAGGGAAAAAGAAGAGAGTCTGGGCCGGGCTTTTCACATTCATAGTAATTTCTATTGTCTTTTTGTTTTTAAATTAAGTTGGGCGGTTGCCCGCATTATGTTTCAGGATGTAAAATCATAACTCCAAGGCAAAACTCCAGCCACCAATTAAAAAGTGCAGTTGGGGAAATGCATGTCCATCTTGTTGAAACTGCAGTGAGTTTAGTGCTGGGATCTCAGTCTTAATCACCAGGACTGTACTCTGAGCTGTATAACAGCACAGAGAATGTAGCCTCTGATCACCTTACTACCATAGCTGCTGCTGTGTTAGCATTTTGCTCTTTAACAGAAAACCTATGGTGAAGAAATCAAACGAGAAAAAACAAAAGGTCTGTTCTTATGGTTTCAAGGTTCCGTACCACATGGTCATGTCTTCAACCATACGATCTATGATGACACATTTGACAGGGGTTCCAATTTCTTCATTCAAGGTAGACCCAGACTCTTCTTTAGTAGATTTCCAATGGCACAGCACTAAGTCTTTTACACTTGGAGGACACTTTAGATCTAGTTTATAGCACTTACTTTACGGAACTTGCACACTATACCAGAGATGTATTAATACATCTTGAGTGCATAATTCCACATTTGCCAGTGATCCTAATTCCAGAGGGAAGTCAGTGATGTAGACAGAGAGTGTCAGGGACAGAGACCCGCAAAGCCCCACGCCCTCCATCTGGATCAGCGTAAGTGTGCGAGAAGCCTGTCCTCTCAGCACAGAGTCTTTTCTTTCTGCACAAACCGGAAATCCCATGTGGGAGAAAAGCACAACTGTTGTCGTGGAAGCAGGAGTTTGCGGGAGTCCAGGAGTCTAGTGGCAGAGGTCAGCGGGAAACAGCAAGCTGAGACAAGACAAGATCTCTACAAAAGCACAGGCTGCTTGGGCGGAGGGTGAAGTAAGACTGTGAAATAAAGCTGCGTCTATTTTCCACCCTCTCCCTCCCCCTCTCCATCTGCCTGTCTCTTCCCTTTTCTCTCTCCCTCTGCCTCTTCTCCCTTTGCAAGCCTTCAGCTGCTAATTTCCATCCAACACTTCTCTCTCCCACTGTCAAGACACCCTCCCTGCTAACCTCCCCCACCCCTTGGCAGTGGGCACATTTTATTCCACAGACTGTTTGCCCGACAATTCCCAGACGTGGTGATTTGCTCTGACATCTTTGTGTATCCAATCAGCCCATGTCACAGAGGACCTGCAGAGAATGCAGGGGACCATCTCTGCAGCAGGACAGCCTTGTAACTCTTCAGTGAGGTTTAGACACAGGGGGCTTGAGAGAAGGAGAGAGAAGGGGTGCCATAAACTTCCCTTGCCACTGGCTACCAAGAGTCTCTATCTGGACCCAGCTCCCCAGACCCCTGCATAGGACATAAGTGACTCTTTTGCAAGTAGCAAGGGTCTGTCAAACACAAATCCGCATCATCCCCATCTTAATTAACACAAACTAATGGTGCTGGATAGAGAGTACTAAAAATAGTTTTCTGGATAAACTGAGACAGAGACATAAACAACACAGCAAGCTGCACCCCAGTGTCTGCTCAGCTCTGAAACACTCACACTTTTAGGCACATTTAAATGGTTGGAACATAAAATTGAATGTTGTTGCCTCTTAAAGCAATAATAAATGTGTTTGTGTGTGTGTGTGTGTGTGTGTGTGGTGTGTGTCTGGTATTGAGTGTGAGTATGAGTATGTGTATTGAGTGTGTGTGTGCTGGTGTATTGAGTGTCTGTGTGACTCTACATTGTGTGTGTGTATGTGTGTGTGTGTAAGTATATGTGTATGTTGTATTGAATGTGTGTATATGAGAGAGAGAGAGAGAGAGAGAGAGAGAGAGAGAGAGAGAGAGAGAGTAAAGTTATAAGTTTTTTGGGATATTACATCAGGAAGGCAGACAGGAAATATCTGTCTTGTATTTGGAAAATAGAAAATGTGATATTATTCTAAAATAAAACATTAGAGAAATAGTGGAAAGAGCGAGGGGTCAGGAGCGTACCTCAGCAGGAGGGCAGTATCCCAGCCGGCACAAAGCCAGGGTTTATTCTTCAGTAGCTCAAACTTATAAAAGAAAACAAGGTAAAGGAAGGGAGGAACAAAGGATAAAAGGGACAAACAAGGCCATTTTAAGAATGGCTAAGATTAAAAACTATGTTCTTCTAAAGTGTGGGCGATTCACAGAGCAGGTAGATTGACTCCACCATACCTCCCTCTTCGTATGAGCTTTAACAACTGATTGGTGCATAGATAGATGCAGTGAAAGAGCAAAAGTAAAGACAAACTCAGACCTGCAAAGAAAGGAAAAGCATTGAGCATAGGGACAGACAGAAGTAGTTCTAATCCATGAAGGAATTCTCAGACTAGAGCTATGGAGACACATATCAAGGTAGTGAATCTCAACAGGTTAGTATTTCAGGTGTTGGAAGGTCGGTCGCCTTTGTTCTCTTTCCTCCAGTTTCCTCACCTGTCAGAGAAATCATTATAATTGTCAAGTTCCATAGCCCCACAGATCTATGGATGTGGTTGGATCAAAAACCCCTCCTAGAAAAATATTCATGAGTATGTATCTTTTGGCTGTGGCACAAGATACTTCTACCGGACATGCCTTCCTTTTCCCATTGGCTTAGAAGCCTAACCTCATGACCCAGTTCACAAGCTTCCTCCCTGAGCAGCATCCCCATGTCCTCAAGGGAATGTAGATCCTGCCTTCCATGAGCCTCCTGTGAATTGTCACTCCTTTCTAGAGTCACAAAACTGCACAGTTGTCCTTGTTGGGTGCAGAAAACACTCTCTGCTAATTTGGTGAAGTCTGTCACTATACCCAGTGCCAAACTTGAGGGTAAATGCTCAGTTCTTGTTTGCTGAATGAGTAGGAAACTTTTCCATAGAAGGGTCCTCTCCATCTTGGCACTAACTCTTAGCTGAGTGCTTAAAGTAGCATTCAAGGGTTTTAGAAAATGCTATTGTTAAGTATTTCACAAGACAAACCATTCAGTGGAGACCAGGGCTCTCTTGGCTTAAACACCCTCCCTTGTCAGAAAGAAGACAGCTATCTACAGGGCATGCCTGGGAATGGGCATGCCTGTGTGATTAACAAGCCCCCACATAATAAGGAGACTAATTTTCCTCATACATCAGCAGTTTACCTAATCAGTGATTTCCACTCTGAGCTGGAGCAAAGGATTTGATATCTAGATTATAGTCAGAGAATGAAAAATTGTGGTCCAAAAGAAAACCAGCTATTAGTTTCATATTTGTCATGGAGAGAGGGGCACCAAATTAAAGACATTCCATGCCATTTATTCTTTTATAAATACCTCCTTCTCATTGTGCAAATCTTCTATTACACCCACCTTCTACTCTTTCCTTAGCCATGGTTGGTGGACTAAAGTCTTCTGAGTTTGGGTGCCCTTTCAGGAAGGAAGTTCTTCCATTAAGCCTTCATCATCAGACAGGTATTCACCTGCCTCCAATTATTCATTCTTCACTTTAGTTTGGTCAGTATTTACTTTACTTTTTAAAAAAGATTTATTTATTTATTATAGATCAGTATACTAGCTGTCTTTAGACACACCAGAAGAGGGCATCAGATCTCATTTCAGAAGGTTGTGAGCCAACTATGGTGGCAAATCAAGATGTTCCAGCTTAACTTTTCTCCTTGGCTCAACCAACCTCAAAAGGACTTTACTCCCATCTACTCTTCTTCCCCTGATCCAGGAAAAAGCAAAGCCAAGGCTATTTCTCTCAGCCAAATAGAGTAGGAGGCCTGTGTGGTAGAAGCCATAGGAATCTGAAGCTGGGCACTGCCAGGTGGATTCCAGAGTGTTGGCCCCCAGGTGTGGGGACTGCCTGGTCCTTAGCCACCTTACATTAAGAACCTTAGAGTAATAAGGTGGGTTGAGAAATATCTGTGCCTTGGGTTACTGAATTACTTGTGGCCTTAGGCATATCTTTCTAATGAAAAGTCAGTCCCAAAACCCATTCTGTGTGCAATACCTTGCTCATAGTACTGAGGTTTTGCTTGCAAATTTGCATGACCTTTGAGACCAGGACACCATAGGTTGTCCTGAAGTGCTGGCTGAGGCTCTTTACATTAGCATATTTGTTTTTTCTAATCCACTTCTACCATGATTTGGAGACATAAGGACTCTGATGCAGCCAAGGTCCCACTGTCAGAAACCACTGCTTCTTCTGAGGCTCATTTCGGCAGTATGGCTATTGATGTTGTGGTGGTGGCATCTTCCTTGATGTCGATTAATTCCATTTGATCACTCTCTTTGCCTTCATACTATCTGTCTCATACCTATATGCAAGGGTTAGGTTTCAAGAATCCAGAGCCACCAGCTGCATCTTGAACCCATTAGTTATGCTCTTGGAACTGAGTTTAACTATTTCCTCTTCAACATCAGTTCAAGTTAGTGAATGCTCATTTCAGGATAAGGCACTGACTATTGTGCAAGGAGTCCCAGTCAGGGAGGGAAGTTTCCAAGTTTAGCAGATAAACCATTTTGCATTTATTTCCAGGGAGTAGGACAAATTAGGACCCTCTCACAAGGGGGTGTTGAGAGGAAAGTGGACCAGGAAACTCCTTGAGGTTCAAAGGGGATGGTAAGGTAAGAACATGGGTAATAGCAAAAAGATCTTTCTTCATGGACCTTGTCAGACTCATGCTAACTCTGAACAAACATGGAAACATTTAAAATAGCAGAGAGAATTCCCAAATCAGTTAAATGCTTGTGTATCATCTCCTACAAAACCACTCTGAGCTAACGTCTTCGATTCTGGAAAATGAGCTAAGAGCACCTATCTACATGACTTGGGGATTCTGTGGAACAGCAGAAGAAAGGCAAAGAACTTTCCCCAAGAGAGCCATCCTCCCTCAGCCTGCTTGCTGTGGATCCCTTGTGTTCCTGTCATCTTCCTCTTCTTTCTTAACTTTCCCAGCCCCAGCCCAGCTCAGGTCCCCCATGGCGTCACAAGGCTGAGAGGTCTTGAGGTTCCCGGGCAGGTGCACCTAGACAGACAATTTGGCATGTGGTCATAGGTAATATTAGTGTGAATTCTGCTGAGGGCTTTGGTAGGCTACAGAGAAGGGTATTATTATGCCCTGTTTGAAGATGGCAAGATTCAGGAGAGGAGAGGTTATAGACCTCACTGAAATATACATAGCTAGAAAGTGGAGACTTCCAACCTCAGGCCAATCACTTCAAATCCCCGATTCTCTCATTATACAACATACAGTGCATTACATTCTTATTTCGCAAAAAAAAAAAAGTTACTTTTGAATTCTTATATGGATTTTTAGGTGATTAGCCATCCCCTATATTTTCCTGTATCTCCCACTATATGTGTAACAGAGTGTCAGAAAATAACACACAGCCAGAGTTCAGATTGCAACTCTATTATTATAGCTGAGTGCCCTAAAGCAATTGACTTAAGTGACATTTTTTTTCAGGCATCATTTTTCTTACTGGAGGTAGGAGAGAAGAATGGACAATGAGAAAAACAACCCTGATAGATGGAGCATCTTTAATGTTTAGATCCCTGAATTTTTGTTGAATGCCTAATGGACTCCTTTCTCACAATGGTTATAGTCTTAGAGGTGAGCTGCTTGTGTTCTTCAGGGTGCTGCTGTCAGAAGGAAGCCTGTAGGGATGTCATCTTTCTCAAGGGACTCTGTCCCAAAGTCCACATGTTCCCAGTGACTAACTAAGATAATGAGACAAGGCCTCGGCACTTTTTTCCACCATGATCAAGTCCTGATGAACTCCGCCTCCAGTTGGCCAAGGTTGCTATGGAACTATAACACTTCTTAACCTCTCGACTTCTCTCTGCTTCCATTTCCACATCATGCTGTTTTAGTAGGTCCCTGTCAAAGGCACTCATACAGAGAGAATTCCCTAAAGGTCATCTTGGATACTGCTGCTCTCCAGCTCTGAGAGCTTAACTTGGGAAAGTCACACCCATAACGTCCATTATTACTTCTCCCTTGCCTTTTCCACTGTCAGAATTCATTTCACTAATTTGTTGTGAGAATTAAATAAAACCCCATGTCCATACCTTGCATAAACCAGGTAGAGAATTCTATAAAGGGTTGACTTTCAGCTTGGGCATTATCCAGACATTTTTCACGGAGCTATGGGCCTCCTAGGGAGTCAACTGGCTTGCAATAGGTCAGCGATATCATTGGCCTAGATTCCTGAGAACTTCAGACCACACAGAGATCAAGTTTTCTGGATGGCAGAAAGGAAAGTCTCCACCACCATTTGACAGCAGTCTGGCTGCTGCAACAGTGGCTCACAAACATTCATTACAGGATTTAAATTCTTCGTGTATATGGTTGGGTAGCTTTTGCTCCTATTATTTTTTCTCGTGGCTGAATTTTTTTTTCTTTATCATCATTATATATTCCCATCTAGAGAAATGCTTAAACATTTCCTCATAATCTTGGTGAAATGGTACTATAGAAATAAGTCAATAAATTTGAATATTTTCATCATAGTAGGGCCTCATACGTCATGTGGTTCTATTTAATTTTAGCACAGCCAGTACCTTTCATAGTACTGACAGGGAAAGCAATCATCATATCTGTAAACATCTATTTCCCAGTGTGCACAGATACCAAAAATAAAAAAAAAAACCCACTTCAATTTACCTGATAGCATTTCACTGTTTGCCTCAAGTCCTTCTTCCTATAGGCAGACATGTGGGATCGTTAAGATCAGTTCCCCCTTCACTATGAAAGATAAAGGGGAAAACAACTCAGCCTGACCTAACCAGAAAGCCTGAGACCACCGCTTGCTCTTCTTAATAAAAATGCACACCAAGGTCAGGCATCAGACTGAGCAGCCTTGACCAAACTCCATCAACCTTACGCATATAGTTTAAACAGATGAGGCAGGCCTGGAGAGATAGTTGGAAAAATCAGTTTGGCCAGGAAAGAAATGTCTTCTTAGAGCAAGCAGAGCTTGGTCCTGTAGTGGTCCACAAAGTGACAGGGAGAATATGGAGGACCTAAGTCACTCACTTGAAATTTTTTTGCAACCCTTTCCCTAATTTTAGCAGTTCTACAAAGAGTATCTGTATTCCTAATATATGGTGCGAACCCCAGGTAAAGGTGCTAATATCATGTATTATCCCTCCTGTCACCAAGCAGAGCCGCTATGTTCCATGGACGACATCTCTTCTGAACACAAAAGTGAATGTCAGCTCTCAGTCAAACATTGACCGGAAAGGATCCCCAGCCTTGGTTGGCAGTATGTCATAAATGTATCTCCCATACATCCTCCCACAGCCCAGAGTGTTAAGGTTGTAATCTTCAGTTACAGTTACTTGGTAAGCTGGCTTAACGCCACTCTGCTGGATGACCCTTCTTCTGTGAGTACCTCCCCCAACCCCTGTTACCCTGTGGTTTACAATATTCTTGATAGGTATTTCAGTTCCTAGCCATATCCCCCTCTCTCATATGTATGCATATGCATATACACAAGGTTTTATTAAAATAGAACTCGAATACCATATCTCAGTCACCATCTTAAAATGTAAAATTTAGTGGCTATTTGTACACTCTGAGAATCGGATCTGGCAAATACCACAGGTCAACTTTAAAATGTCTGAATCCCTTCAGAAAGAAGGCTCATAACATTGTACTTCCATAGCTAAGCAGCCTACCCTAAACATAGGCTACAGTGATAAGCTCCTATATATTTATTTAAGAGTCTCATACTTTCAGCTCTCATACATAGGCCTAGGATCTATTTTAAAATAGACTGTGCATGAAATGAGTAAGGGGAACATGTTCATGCTTTCAAATGTGGACATTTGCTTGCAAACAACAGTGCTTTCAGTATTACTTAAAAGGAAATGAGAGACACAGAGACAGAGACAGAGACACAGACACAGAGACACCGAGACAGTCATAGACATAGAGACAGGCATAGAGATACAGAGAGACGCAGAGACAGAGAGACACAGGGACACACAGAAGGGAACACAAAGACAGAGAGACAGAGAGCCTGTCCAATGGATGCTTGAACCTCCTTGTCTTTATTACAGCAGTGTTGTAAGTTCTGAATGGGAAAAACGTGGCTTTGTAATTTTGTCTGAGATACTCCTTAAATTTGAATATATTAATTGCAGAGTCAGCTTATTAGAAATGACAAAGAAAAAGCTAAGACTCTGATGTGGACTGCAGTGAATCTGTGCATGTTAATGTGGAATGACACCGACCAGCATTAGTAAGCTCTCTTATCCATGGGAATGGGGTGCTTTGCCACTTATGCTGGTCATCATTACATTTTTCAAGATTTGTGCCTCCGAGAGCCTAAGTTTTATTACTTTCTACTTGTTCTCACCCTGAAGGGCAAGAAGTAGCAGCTCTCTTCCTTTCTGCTAAGCTGATTCAGAGTACTGCCACTGCCTAGCTTTAGTAATGCTAAATAAAAAAATAGTACAGATTTGGCTCCATGATGATCTCTCTCTCTCTTTCTCTCCCTCCCATGTCATGTGTGTGTGTGTGTGTGTGTGTGTGTGTGTGTGTGTGTGTGTGTGTGTGTGTGTGTGTTTGTGTGTGCATGTGCAGGAGAAGGTGAGTGTGAAGGCCAGAGACCAACACAAGGCCTGTTCTGTCATGCCCCACCTTACTTTTGGATTTAGGGTCCTTGCTGAAGATTGATCTTGACAATTGCCTGGGAATGTTTGCCAGTCAACCCCAGGGACTTCCCTGCATTCTGCTGGAATGCTGGAGTTATGAACCTATACTTTCTGTGACTGAATTTCTATCTTAATAATGTGGGTGCTAGAGATGAAACTCAGGTCTTCATGACTGCACAGCCATCTAAGGCATCTCACTAGTCCCATCTATTAATTTTTTAATGTTTCAGAGTTTTCTATATAGATTTTCTATGTCACCTTCAACTTGAGAGAGGTGTAAGTCTTTCCTTTTAATGTATATGCCTTTCACTTACCTATTTCTGATTAGTACCCCTGACAAGAATTTCTAGTTCTATGTTGAATAAAAAGTTTGAGAGCAGAAATTCTTTTACTTGATTATAGCAGAAAAAAAAAATCTATCCTTTACCATTATAGATAGATAGATAGATAGATAGATAGATAGATAGTTAGATAGATAGATAGATAGATAGATAGATAGATAGATAGATAGATAGATAGATAGATGGATAGATAGATATGCATATAATGTTAGCTGTGGGTTATGTCAATGTACATTAGAAGGCTGCAGGATTTTTCTGTTAATTTCATTAATATTTTTATGAATAATATTTATTCATCTAAAAGTTTTTATTCCTCTGAAAGATAGTTATAAATTTTATATCCTGATGGCATGATATATTCTTCCTTTCCATTTTCATGTATTCATATTTTCTGTGTTTGAATGTATTGCCTGGATATATTTGTGCATGACTGGTACCTGCAGAAGTCAGAAAACAGTATTGAATGCCCTGGAACTGGTCCTACAGATGGTTGTGAACTTCCATGTAGGGGGCTGTGAACTGAACCCTGGTCCTCTGCAAGAGTAACAAGCATTCTTAACTGCTGAGATAACTCTCCAGCCCCTGATCTGTACATGTTAAACCAAGATCGCTTTACCAGGACAAACGTCTACATATTATCTGAGTTTTGTAATATCTTTGCTTTGTATGTATTAGAATAATCAAACTATTATTTAGTTCCTGTTACAGGATTACCAGCCACTGTCCATAGAGGAGCCTGATGTGAACATCTGCCAGGTGAATCCCGTTGGTAAAAGCCAGCTGTACCCCCTTACGACGTCCCAAGACAGCAGGAAGTAGCCAATGAGACTCCACGCACCTATTCCCCTTTCACCATCGGCCTCCCCCTCCCTTTTTTCTCCTTTTTATAAAAAAAGGGGAGGAATGGCAGCATTAGGACTTCTCCTGAAAAATCTTTCTTCCAAACCAAATGTACTTAATCTCTACCTATAATGTATACATATGTGTGTTCCAGCATCTTGTCAAGTTCAGGTGCTCATTATACCTAGAACAGCTCCAGAGAAGCAACCTACAGATGCTTCAGCCTTCTCTCACAGACGCAGATGCTTCCACTGGATCTGTTACTTCTGACCTATCCTCAGATGGTTCCACAGACACTGGACAACAAGGAAACAGCCAACTCTTAAGACTGGACAAACATCCCTACCCCCACTTTTCTGGCCTTTCTAAAAACATTGCCCCAAACAAGCATGAAGCAGTCAAGCGATCACAACGACCCTATTCCTGATATACCATCGTCTCTAATTTTTCTTTATTAATTAAACAAAAATGGGGGAATGTTGGGATTCTGTAAACCCCACCCCTCAGTTACCTAGCAACAGCCAGGTATACCCCACTCCTCAATTACCCAGCAGTGGCCAGGTATGCTCCACACCAGTGACCTGACACTATAAAAGGAGCTGCTTGACCCCTCCTCTCTTTCTCTTGTGCTCTTGCAGCCTTGCTCTCCCACTCCTACCCCTCCACTTCCCTTTCCCTTCCCCCTCTCTCCCTACATGCTCATGGCCAGCCTCTACTTCTCTACTCTCTCTCTCTCTCTCTCTCTCTCTCTCTCTCTCTCTCTCTCTCTCTCTCTCTCTCTCTGCCTCTACCACCTTCTTAACTCTCCCATGACCTGAATAAACTATTCTGTACAAACCTATACCGTTGTGTGACTGGTCCCTCAGGAGGAAGAGATTCCCAACATGGGCCCCTCAGAGGCATCTCCCTGACCCCCAGGCCTTGCCGCACCTCCATGGGCCATATGCCCCCTACTCTCTTCATCCTTCCCCTAACACCAACAAGTATCTGAAAGACTCAGATGCACGTACTAGCACCCAACCAATAGACAGAAACTGGAGACCCCAGTGGTTGAACTGAGGAAAAGCTAAACAAAGCTGAGGAGGAGTGTATCCCCATGGGAAGATCAGCAGTCTCAACTCACCTGAACCCCTGAGATCTCTCAAGCACTGAGCTACCAACAGCCAGCATACACTAGCTGAAATGAGGCTCTTGACACACATAGCGGAGGTCTGTCTGGTCTGGCCTCAGTGAGAAAAGATGCACTAACTTGAGGCCCCAGGAAATGGAGATACTTGGTGGAGTGGGGGTGGGGGGTGTGGGCATCCTCTTGGAATCAGGAATGGGGGTAGACTTACAGGATGGGGAGCAGTGGAGGGGGTGGGAAGGCCAGGAGGAGGTTGAAGTCTGGACTGTAAAGAGGGATTAAAGAATAAAAATAAATAAATTTTAAAAAGAAATGTTTAAAACTGAAATTTATCCCAAAAGCATGTTTTTTCATTTTTAAAAATTTATATAGCTTTATCATATGTGCATTGCTGTTTTGCCCGCATGTATATCTGTGTGAGAATATCAGAACGTGGAGATCAGACAACTGTGAGCTGCCATGTGGGTGCTGGGATTTGAACCTGGGTCCTCCAGAAGATCAGTCAATGTTCTAACAATTGAACCATCTCTATAGGCCCATAAAAGCATGTTTTTGATGAACCTATTTCAGTCTTTCTCTGGTCACTCCCATGATTTGTTCTTCAAGTCAGGTTACTTGAGTATAATCATCTTCACATAGCTTTTAATTTCTCACATTTATTTCTGTTATTGATTTCCATTTAAATCTTATTACGATCAGAAACCATATGATGTGGGATAACTTCAGCCATTTAAAATTTATGAAGGTTTGCTTTACAGCCCAGCATCTAATCCATTCTAGAGAATGGTCCATGTTCATTTAAGACAAATTCATGCTCTGCAGCGGTTTGTTGGGTTGTTACGGGATGGCTTTGTTTGCTGTCCGTGATCCCCATTTCCTTACAGTGTGTTCCCATTTTCACAGTAGTGAGACTGAGGAAGCAAAACCTACAGCTACCCTTGATAAGCTGGGACCCTTCACTTAGGTCAGTTTTTCCTTAGATATCTAGGAGCACTGTAATTTTATGTTAATATTTAATAAACTCTATAACTTCCCTGTGGATTGATTCTCGTTTTCATAAAATGTCTATTGAACTATAAAACATTTTTCTGTTTAAGGAATCTTTTGTGCCTGGCCTCTCGGCTTCTTTATTTCTCTTTGTATGAGATAACTTTTCTCTATTTTTTTATTCTTATCCTACTTGTATATAAAAATGGTCTTTAATGTTTAGTGCATATTTGGAATTCTCATTTTGTCCATTTTAACAGTTTCTGCCTTTGGATTGAATTGTTCAATCTAATCATATTTGATGATATTAGTATATTTGAATTTTTCCATTGTGTATATCCACTGTATGTCTCATTTTTTTCTAGTCTTCCCTTACTACTTTATTTTACAGAATAAAAATATTTTCTGATGCACTGCTTTAATTAATGCAGTGATTATTTTCTCTATTAGTTTACTAGCAATTGATCTAAGACTTGGCATACACATCATAACATACAAGGCTTCAGATTGCTTCTCTCTGTCTCTGTCTGTCTGTCTATCTGTCTGTCTGTCTGTCTGCCCCCCCACACACACACATACACACCCTGCATTAGACAACTTTGCATTGTTGCACTAGAGAACCTAAAGTACACACTAACTTTCTAAAGTATAAGCTTTCTTTGTCTTATAGTTTTGGAGGTTTGCAGGTGTAACATCAGCTGTGGTTCCAGCCTCTTGAGTGTGAAGATGATGGTGGCAGGAGCATCTACACAGAAAGCAGTCATGTGAACCTGGAAGCATGAGAGAGGGAACAGCCAGACTTACCCATTCTATAAGGAAGTTCTTGAGGTTGTGCAAAAACTACCACAGGCTCATAGGCCAGCCACCTCATGCTTCAATGGCTAATTTAATCTCAAAAGGCTGTTGAGAATATTCTATATACTCTACTCCCTCTTTTGACTCCTGTTCTGATTTTCTTATAATTCGGCAAATCGTGACATTTTAAAATGCAGTATTTTAATTGTGTGAGGTTTATAGAACTGGAAGAGGAAAAGAATGCAAGTCCATGTTTATAGTTTGTTGTATTAATCATCTTATTTACCATTTCTCATTTTCTTTATTTATTTCTGTAAACTGAGTTACCATCTGGTGTCAGTTCATTACTCAGAGGCAGCTTTGCTCCCAGCCCCCTCCTTTATTGCCCTTGTTGTCAGAGAGATAACATTTCTGAACATTGTAACTGCAACGATACTGATACAATTGCATACACATTGTACACCACAATGGCTTTGTAAATTGGTTAAGAGAAGAAAGAATAAGAACTGAGGTCACCTTTTCTAATCGCATATTTACTTTTATTAGTGGTATTTGCTTCCTGCTGTTGATTCAAACCATTCTCTTGGGTCACATCTTTTCATTCTGAAAAATGCCCTTTAAAAACTTTTTTTTTTTCTTGGTAAGTTTATATTCACCCATCAGCTCTCCAAAGTCTTTGTTGGATAGAAATATGCTTATTCTATGCTCGTTTTTAAAACATTCAACTATGGATTTAAAATCAATTTTCAAATCCCCCGCACAATGTAAAGGAAGACAGGTCAATATTCTTAATCACTCCCCCCCCAAATTAGGAATCACCACACACACACATACACACACACACACACACACACACACACACACACACACACACACACACACACACACACACACACACACACCCTGGCATTGTGATAGATTCTTTTCAGTCAGTGCAACTGGTTTGACAAATAATAATCACCCAGGATTTGCAGCAGCTCCACTTAGCGTTCTGGTGCTGTGCAAACTGCTTGACCAATGTACATTAACGTGTGTTCACAAACACGGAACTGGCACATTGCGCTCAGAATCCTTGTGTTCTGTGCATTCTGTCTCACGTGAGACCCGATTTCTGACACCATCTGCATTCTTTGCCTGTGCTCCTGCATTCTGTCCTTCCCAAACGCATGCAGCTGGACAGCATGAAGCCTTTGCAGCTTAGCTTCATTTTCTTAGGAGCGTGCAAGTGCCTATCTTCTATAGGTTTCCTGCTTCAATAGCTCATTTCTTTCTAATACTTACTAATATTTTAGTGTCAGTTTATTTATCCATTCATTTAACAAAGGATGTCTCTTAGTTGCTTCCAAGTCGTAGTGATTATGCATGAAGTTGGTATAAACATCCATGTGCAGGTTTCTCTGTGGACATAAGCTTTCATTTTATATAAATACTTAGCCATGTGGTTGCTAGATTGTATGATAAAAATATGTTTGGCTTTGTAATGAACGGCCAAACTGTCTTCTTAAGAATTGGACCGCTTTTTTTCTGTTTCCTCTAGCAATGCTTGCAAGCTCTGTGATCCCAAGTTTCTGCCAGCATATGGCTGGGACCTTGCTCTGTGTTCCGGTTGCATTAATAGGTATGCAGCAGAAGTGCATTACTGTTTTGTGTTTCTTTGCTGGTAGAAGAGATGGCATATCACTTTATGAGTGTTATTTAAGAGAGTTTTCCAAGTGTCAAGTTTACAAGTGTGTGTCAGCCCTAAGCATGTATGTATGTATATATATATATATATATATATATATATATATATATATATATATATATATATATATATATATATATATATATTTATATATACATATATATGCATATATATTCTTTGTAACTATTAATTTTCAGTCTGTGGAGTTTGTTTCCTTTCACTGTGTTTTCTCAGAGGTAGATTAGATATGCATGTTTGGTCCAGCTATGGATTCTTCCTTCATGAAGCATGTCTTTGGAAACATATCTAAAGCTACCGCCAGGACCAAACCCAGGTAATTTTCTCCTATACTAACTTGAAGCAGTTTATAGTTTTGTTTCACATTTAGGTCTGTGATTCATTTGATGTTATCTTGGTCAAGAATGTAAGATCTAGATCTAAGTGGGTTTGTTTGTTTGTTTTAATGAGCAACCATTTGTTCCAAGAGCATTTATTGCAAAGATTATCTTTTATGTATTTACTCTCTGGTAAAAAATATAGTGAATAATATTAATTGGGGTCTTTTCTGGGCTGTTTAGGGTATTTTATTAATCCATCATTATTTTGGTTTTCTTTAAAAAGTATTTAGTTTGGTATGTCTTCATGTATGTGTATTTGTGTGCCTGTGTTTGTGCTTGTGTGTATGTGTGCATGTGTGTTTGTGCTTGTGCATGTGCGTGTGTTTGTCTGTATGTGTAACCAGAAGAGGGAACCAGATACTCTGGAACTGTAGTTGCAGATGATTGTAACCCACTGGATATGTGGGCTGCTAATCAACAAGTGCCCAGTGCTTGTGACTGCTCATATCACCAGTCCCCCTTTCCCTTTGTTCCAAGACTTGACTTCTGTGGCTTTATTTTAGGTCTTCAACCTGAGTAGTGATAATTTCCAGCTTAATTTTCTTCTTAGATCACCGGTAACTATTCTAATTTTTTAATTTCCTATACAAAGTTTGTAGCTAATTTGTAGATTAGCAACAAAACATCAGGCAGTGACTTCCCTGGCATTTCAATGATTATGCAGATCAAGTTGGGAAAAACTGGTGGTGTGAGGATTGAACCCGTCCACATGTGAATGTGGAATACTTGTCTGGTTATTCAGTACTTGAGTTTTGTTTTTTTTTTTCCTGCAGCATTTTGTATTTTTTCCCATGGGTGGTTCTTGTGTACTTCTCTTTTAATTTCTTGTTATAGACTGTGTATGATAGGCTAGCTGTGAATTCCCTACTTATCTCACGATGACCTTAAACTCATAGTCCTCCTTCCTTTATGTCTCAAGTATTGATCATAGGCACGTCTGTGCATGGCATAAAGTATCTTAGGCTGGGTGCTGTGAGGCATGCCTTCTATCCCAGAGGCAGTGGTAGGTAGAGCTCTCTTAAGTTCCACGCCACCCTGCCCACATAGTCAGATCCAGACCACCCAGGGTTATGGAGAGTTGAGAAGATACTAGAAAGATGTTCTTAAACCTTTAGAATGATGGGCTAAGAAACCTGCTTTCTTTCTAAGTAACCAGCCTTGAGCATTTTGTTATAGCAACACACGCACACAAATAGATGAACACATGAATTATACACAAAATGTTACAAAGGGCTATGAATTTTAAAGTAAATGAACAGTGGAAGCACTTCAGTTTCAGAGATAAAGCTAGCTTTGTGGTGACGTATACCTGCACAACCAGCTGCTCTGGAGGCTTAGGTATATGAATCACTTCAACTGCGGAGCTTGAGCCAGGAGACGTGTGTGTGTGGGGGGGGGGATAGAAGCCAGCTATTACTATGGCCCTGAAGAGTCTATAATCATATATACTTAATTAAAGCAAAACCAGGCTAATTGGCTTTGGAATGTTAGTATCCCCAGTGACTATATTCAAAGTGTTTATCTTTGCATTCATGACTCTTTGAATAAGAATCCCACTTCTTTATTTTTTACAGCACAGAATGTTATTTTTTTAAAACCCCACCTTCCTGTGGGCGTGCGAAATCACCAGGGTCAGACATTCCACACAGTGTCCTTGTGCGGTTGCTTCTCTGGCTCTCGTGTTCCTTTTCTACCCGAGCCGGCTCTGCTTTTCCTCCAGGCCTCAGCTTCAGGCTGACCTCCTCCACAGAGACCTCTGCCAGCTGTTTCCACCTCTGTAATCTTTTCTTTCTCTCACCCACCATGGAATTGATTCTGCATGACTCCATATGGATCTTCCTTCCAGAGGCAGGAATTCCCTACCTCTTCCCTTGGTTTCTAAAGCTTTGACAATTCAAGTATAAACTATGTACTTACTCCATCCCTTTCGGAGCCTTAGAAAGCTATTGTTTCCAAGATATAATTGCACGAGTCTTGACCTTCTCACAACTCAATACTGGAAGACCTTTAACCTCTTACATTCTGTGACTAGGTATGATAAAGATACATTTTCTTCTGTATACATAAAGGAAGAAAATGCTCTATCCTTTACAGTCTCTGTAGGTGATGGCCAGAACATCAAGGAGCTTAATTCCTTTAAGATACATGGAGAATGTTGCTTTGCTCCTTGTGATGACTTAATAGGTTACAGTAACACAATATGTTTTCACTGAGAAAATCTTTCAGCCTTGCACATTTTTTTCTGCCAGAGTTTCTGTTTAATTTTTTTATCCAGACAATAACGTGTATATGTCTGATATATTAAAACAATAATGATACATCTTAATGACCTTATCTATGTTGTGTGCAAGCTGCCTAGTACCTGAAAGTAGCCTTTTGTTCCACATGTCACTTTTCCCTTCATGTCTATTCCACCTCACTGCTGGTTTTGCACAGGCTGGGGAATCCTCTACACTCTAGCTTTTCCTATACCGTCTCTTCTAGGTCTGGATGCAAGGTGACGTTACTGATGATGCTACACTAGCTGAGTGAGGTGTAAAGACATCTGTTCACTCTCCAGGGCTGAAGGAGGCTGCTTCCTCATTGCTCTCTTGTTCTTTCAGCCTTTTCTCCCCGTCATTGCCTATCTAAATACACACACACACACACACACACACATACACACACAAACACTGTCATCTACAACCACTCACTGCTGCTGGTCCTAACTTAATTCGGATCTTGAATGTATCTTCCTGTACTTCCTTTATTCCCATTGAGCACAGAGCTGCTCCCACTCTTGTAGCTATTCCTGGTTTCCTGGTGACAGTTGTCATCACAGGGGGATTTGCTTTCTCCGTTGCAAGATCACCAGACATGCAAGATCTTTGTATTTGCTCTTTCTAGAACCAAGAAGAAGCAATTGGGCATTGGTCACCTAGGTAGATGAGGAATGGCTTCCTACTCAAGGGAGCTACTCAAGAATAAGTTTCCTATTGACGTAGCTTCCAGATTTTTATATCTCTATTTGGGAGAGGCAGAAACTGCTTGGTCATAAGACATGAACTCTTAGATGCTCTAGTTCTCTGATGTGATTTTTCTGAAATTCCAACCTAATTTGGCAGACTTCCCTAGAATTGGGCAAGTCGTTTCAAAACCCACGCAAAATCATCTCTGCTAAACAGATAAGCAGTTGCAATGCATTCTGCTTTCTGTGAATGAAACCTGACTGACAAGTGAGCCAACCACCTACTAGGGGTTGTCTGAAAGCAACTGGCAACACAGCTACCAAGGTCCTATTCATTGCTGAGTGAATGTGCTCCTCAACATGTCAGGATAGAAAGCTCCATTATTCATTTTCTGGCGCTGCATCTCCTTGTGTGCATTTTCATTAAAGCCATCGTTTGTCATGTTAAGCAGCTGTTGCAACATAAAGAGTAGCTGTCAAATAATATGGCATTTGGAAATAGTGACATTTTCCTTTTAATGTCTTTTTCCGCCATCTCTCTCTACTCTCTTTCAAACTATTGCCTCCGTGGCGATGCACAGGGACCGTCAGCCTGACAAGTGGCTCTGTTTGCTGCTGAACAAAAACAGAACTGGGAACAGACCCTTCCTTGTTCTCAGTGAGTTCTGCAGTCTTCATGAGAAAACCATAACCTTCTTCTGTCATGGATGGAGGCACGCAATGACAAATCAGGCCTTGGCTACCTTTGGCTCATCTTTATATTGGTAGGAAGAGAACACCTGTCATGAATCAGAGTCACCTGCCACCTGGAATCATGGGTTCGGAAGGATGGGTGCACACAGGTCTACAAAGAGCCTCCCATTGCCCATTCCTGGCACACTCCCCCCCCCCCCAGCCATCACTTCACACCAAATTGTGCCAGCAAGTGTGACAGTTTTGTGTTTGTTTCTTGTTTGTTTTTAATCAACTACTGTAATGCTGCCAGAGCCTGCCTTGGCAACCCTTCTCTGCTCATTGATGAAGCCTCTTCATTCCCAATTGTAAGCTGTATCCTGGCCTAGATTTGCAGATAGATGTTGACTACACTCTAAAGAATTTTACGGCGCTCATGTTGCTAGTCTGGCTAAGAAAAAGCAGGCTTTGGCACAAAATACAATCATTTCCCCCTAATGTTTAAAATCACTGATTTCAATACCCCATGTTTATTATGGCCATTCTTATGCCTCCAGATTTGGTTTTATTTTGGTGTATGGATATGTGTGAATGTGTGGGCGTGTGTGTGTGTGTGTGTGTGTGTGTGTGTGTGTGTGTGTGTGTGTGTACACAATTGTTCTCATCTCTTTGTATCTTTGTGAACTGGAACATACTGATCACTAGCCCCATAACTCTTTCCTTAGAAGCTAATGTGGACTTTGCGGCATGTTACTGTCATCATCTCAAAACCTTTGACTTCTTTGTTCATTAACCTTTTCATCAACAAACTCGTGCTCCAATTCTAATGTGGGGTAGAGGGAGCCTCCTACTTTTCTGAGTCTGTAGCTAAATGACAAGGACAATTAAGGACACACCACAGCTTTCTAGTTCCTGCTCAGGCTGAGCAAAGTCAGAGCTGCTCACCCTTACCCTTCTTATTGATACCATTCATTGGTCAACTCCTGCTCCTACTCTCCATTATTCCTTTCCCCAAACTTCACCAATATCATTGCAGTCAGATCAACAATTTCTCCTATCATCTAGTTTCTGTCCCTCCTCCTTTTTGCCCGCCTACCTCAGCACACAATTGCCATCTTCTTTAAAGAGAAAAAGAAGCCTCTATAAGAGAAGAGTCTCACTTTCCTTTGAACAACTTTCCCAAACTGCTTCTCTGTGAAGCTGCTTAGGCAAGGCCACGCCCCTCACATATGACTGATAACCAGCCATGCTTTCAGTTTCAGCACATCCAGATGGCTAATGAGGATCATTCTTAACGGTGACTTCTTGTTTCTTCATGGATCGTATTTTACTGTGTTAAGGTAACCCTTCATGTTGACCTTATAGATAAGAACTTACGTTTTTATTTAGACTTTCATCTTTCAGGCATCTTTTTACAGCTTTTCTTCATTTCAGCCAAATGCCAGACAGGATTTTCAAAAATGTACTTTTAAAATTATATTATATACTAAATGATCAAATATTTGGTTTCTCTCTGAAGTCTGGAGCACTCCACATATTCAACTGTCACATTAATATTAGATACTTGACCTCATTCATTCATTCTCTCAGCTCTTACTGAGAATAAATAATGACCTAGTTACACTGTAGATACCAGGAATAGGACAGTGCAAGTAGAAGCATTAGCAAATAAAGCATAGGACTGTAATAGTTGATGAGTAAAGGAAAGATAAGCATAACATACTGAAAAGGATAATAAGTGATCTGGAGTAAGATTTGGCAGGATAAAAGAACAGCGGGGGATGTATTGTTTTAATTCGGTGATTATTGGACCCTATGTCTGAAAAATTCGGACATTTGCCTAAATATTGACAGCTTAATGGTGCAGGCAGGAACATCAAGGGGGAGGGCCCAGGGAGATTGTAAGAATCTAATGACCATGGTTTCTGTAGTGAGAGACATAAGTGTGTGTGTGTGATTTTTGTGTGTCTGTATCTGTACACATCCAGGAAATCTCAACAATCATTTATTTGAATGAAATAGGGGAAATCTCAAAACTTCCTACTCCTGAATGAGGATTTACAGGCAATGATGGCTACTGAGAGAGAATCATCCTTCTTCAGGCTCCGTGATAAGTTACTCAATCCCAAATGCTCAGCAGCAAAGACACATATATTCAACACTACAGGGACATAATAGGTTTGTTTTATTTTAAACTTTTTATAAATTGTGTGTGTGTGTGTGTGTGTTTGTGTGTGTGTGTGTGTGTGTGTGTGTGTGTGTGTGTGATGACACATGTTATAAGAGGCTTTGAATGTGAAGGTACTAGAAGTAACAGGAAGAATTAGAAGGAGGACAGAAAAGGGGGGGAATGATGTGAATACACTGCTCATGTGAAATTCCAAAAAAATTTTAAAAATCCTGAAAATATCAAAATGAACCATGATGCAGTTTAGATGAAAATAATTCCAAACGAACAGGAGAATGAACAGAAGACAGTGCTGGTGAGAATCTGAGTGTATAGTCACGGATAAACTTTAGCAGAAATCGCCAGCACAGTGCTGATCCCAGCTATTTATGAAGCTATGATAGGAGTTCCATAACTTCATGATTAGCCTGGGTGATTGGAGAAGACCTTATATTAAAAGTTTTTATATAAATACATATAATAATTAAAATTTAAGATCCCTTAATTACCCAATTTATCTTATTTCAACAAGAGTTTGCAAGCAAAGTAACCTGAACTTTCCACATTCTAACCCATTTCTAATCCTCCTATAATTTATTTCTCTGGAAATTCTGCTTTATTCTGTCTAGATAGGCATTTTCTGATACTCGTAGCTAGTCTCTTTCTTCTCTGCCTCACACACTGGTTTAGTATAGTACAGCAGACATATCTTCGGCAGGAAGGAGAGTCATTTTCAAATCCCCCCCATTACACATTACTTTATACATATCTGCCTATCCATATCTGGGACTATCAGCTCACGGTTCATTTTATAAAAATTACTGATGATTGCTTTGGGCTCTTCATAGCTACCCAACATAAGAGGTTAACAGATCTAGGATGAGAAAATCAATTCGTGGACATATGTTGTGTTGGAAGGCCAGTAGAGTGTACAGTGTCTTCCATGTACAGATTTAACTGCACTTGATAATTTTAATTTTTTTTCTCCAACAGACAGTTATGGATGTAGGGAGAAAACAGGACAGGTTGAAACTGGAAGAAAGGCTCAGATGAAGAACACAAGATTTGACTTTCTCAGAACCTCTCCTCTAACTAAAAGCACCGTTTGTTAAAAAGCTATTCTTCTGTCTGTGACTTTATCCTAAAAAAAAAAAAAAAAAAAAAAAAGACAGCCAGTTATTAATCCTGAACCACTGATGTGACCAACATCTTTCCACCTCTAACTTGCATTTATTTCCCTTGTGGAGGTCAAGGATGAGGCCAGCCTGTAGAGTAGAAAAGAGCCCCTGAACTCTCATCATCAGGTGTCCTAGTGATTTGCAGAAAAATGGGATGATGGTTTTGTAATAGCTAATAGAGTTTCTGATTTAATGCAGCTGTTAGAAATTAGCAAGGACTCCATTGAAAGCTTCCTAGTCACTTATAATAACAAGATAATAAATCACTAGCAGCGCTTTCTGACACTTAGGATTCTATTAGAAACGTAAGACTTAGTTCAGCTACTCTTCACAGTTTGTTTTTCCTTTATTTATTAAATTATCTTTTAAAGTTCAAGAGGGTAAAGGTATCTGACTTTCATTTTGCTTCCAAACAACTCCATGGAATTTATCATTTAGAAGGGAAATAGGAAGAGAATGGGGCATACATTTGAACAAAGCCGTAGGTGGCTTTCTGGGGTTTCCATCCATGGTCTCCAGTGCTAGCTTCTCCTTGGCTGGCCTAGATGGATCACGTTCTCCATTGTTTAAGGCTTTCTCAGATAATTGTGAATTCCCAATATCTACTTACAAAGCTGTTGGTATACCTAATAAAATAATATATATAAGAGTGTTTTGTTAAATTGCAGGGCTCCACAGATGCTAGCTATCTTTGTTTATGAAGGGCTTTGTTTTTTATTTTATTTATTTATTTTTTTTTTTTTTTTTGCTGGTTGGAAACACTTATTCAAAATAGGAAGCACTGATTGCTAAGCTATTTACAGCTGTTTTGTTTCCTCTGCCCTAGGCTCCTAAGAAAGATCTATCTCTTGTACTCTGCTGGGTCTCTGAACCTAACTCTCCACTGTGTCAATAACAACTAAATAATACTCCAAAATACCCAGAATCTGGAACAGGGCCAGATTCCCTCTAGATTTAGCTCATGGGCATCTATCTATTCAAATTGCAGTTCCCTGATCACAGGAAATCACATGTCACACTACCAGTGCATGCCATTACCCATTCACTCATGTAGACATATTTTTCTTTCATATTCTCATAAATACAGTCTGGCAGAACCTATGTCATCTGGTCCTTGAATTGGAAATATAAGAAAGAGATATTTAGGAGCAGTGGGAGCCCATGTACCCAACAACAGCTGGCAGATGTAATTATATAGCACACATATAGGAGTCTTTGGTGACCTACCTGATCTATGCACTTGCTAAAATGGGAAGCAGGTTCAATATATTTAATTTAGTTCAGAAAAGTATTTATTACAATGGCTCTGAGCAGCTTAGATCTATGGTGAATAGAAAAAAAAATGTAGTAAGCTCTCTCTCTCTCTCTCTCTCTCTCTCTCTCTCTCTCTCTCTCTCTCTCTCTCTCTCAGCTATGATAGTTTGTAATCTCCCAAGAAAGATGATATGCACATAGAAAATTACTGGAAGACATATTATTGACTGAAAGCTGAAATAGGCCAGAGTAGATATAAAATTCCTGATGGAAAATGTAAGAGCTGCTGGAAAGGGTTTGTCTCAAAAGAGAGAGAAGGAATGGGAAGATGGCACTGTCTGCCTGGTAGAAGTAGAAATGAACACTGGACATAGGAGGGTTTGGCAGATTGACAGTAGCATGACAGTGGCAGCTCTTCTTCAGAGCAAAGTGGCCAGTACTTGATAATCAGTATAAGTCTGAAATCTGATCTGAGATCAAAGTTGGGCAATAGTATCCTTACCCCTGTATCTTACTGACTCTTCTGTTTCATAATGTACCAGGAACACTCCTGCCTCTGTCCTCCTGAAATATCAGTGCACCTCATGAATATGCACACCTATTTTGTATTAATCAAAACTTAAAACAAAAAAGGATAAAGACACAGAAATACTAATTGCCCTGATTTGATCAGACTCACTGTATACATGCATCCAATTAACACACCACACTCTGCAAGTACTGACAATTAAAATAATAATAATTTATAAAAAGAAATGAAAGGAATAAAATATCTTCCTCTAAACATCCATGACAGAGTCTAGATTATCTTAGACTGGCTGTTTGGAACTGCCACTCGCCCACATGGACACACCCCTTCCTGTTTTGTTCATTTCTGTTTAGCATACGTCTATATCATCACTATGTATGTTTTTAATTATTTATATATTTGGTTTTTTTGTTTATTTTTGGGGGTTTTTTGGTTTTTTTTTTTTTTTTTTTTTTTTGCCTTTACCTCTAGAAGAAAGCCTTAATACTTCTGCACTTAAGAAAAAATGTAATATTGACAAAGTAGGCTTGAGGGCGTTCAGAATATAGTTCTGAAAGCCATGGAGTATGTGGGCTAAAACATCTGAAGAGAATCCAATATTTAATGAGAGTGGCTGAAAAGGGAAGGCATGGGAGAAAGAGCTTGAGGATTAGGAAAATACAAGGAAGACTAATGATTCAGACTGGAAAAGTGACCTGTTTTAAGGCAAGATTAAGCAGTCTGTCAAATGTCATCAGCTAAAGAAGACACAGGTGAATCCAGGAAGGTAAGTCTGGAGTTGGGAGACACATTGGCACCTTGAGGAAATGTCTTTCACTCCAACTGAGAAAGCAACAGCCAGAAGATGGTGCTTACAAACTTTGGGAGCTGACTTCTGGCGGCCTACCCACTTTGCCCCCCTTGCCCAGCCTTGGACTGCTGAGTAGAGGCAAGTACTGAAAAGCCTGTCCAGAACTCCACCAGCCTCCACCTAACCATAATTCAGAAAGGGGAAGAGAAAGTCAGGGAAAGGTCCTGGCTGCATAATAAAAAACAGGAATCAAGAAACTCCCCCTTCATTTCTTAATTACCAGCTTATATTCAATTCCTGCAAGAGAGATTAAAGTTTGGCATTTTATGTTATTATTAAAATATCAGATTAATAATAGCCCTGACATCTTTAATACTTCAGCTAGAAATCATTTATTTCTTCTAGAACCAAGAAGCAGGAGTGGGGAGAGAACTTGGTGTTTTTATTTGGTCTTAAGTATTTCTTGTTTTCTAAAACATGGGCCCTGTGGATTTATTACTGATAAGTACTTTGTAATGAAGTGTTAGCAAGGAAGGCACTTGAAGTGCCTTTAGCAAGTTTAATTTTTAAGTGCATTATAAAGTCAGGGAATTGACATTAAATACAGCATGCACCATCCCCTCTCTGTTCTCCCTCAGTGGCTTCTGGGCCATCTCTGTTCAGCTCACAAGCAGGAGGTAATTTGTTAAATGCTCAGTCACAAATAGGCCCAAGGGTTTCCCTTCAATTTACTGTGTCGCTGTGGACAAGAGCCAGGATGTCTGCTCTGAATTTTTAAGGGAATGCTGGCTTGACTGCTTTCATAAGCATGTACTGAGCATTTATCCTAGGCCCTGCACAGTACCAGGCATGAGGGAAGATAAAAATGTTTTAGTAAAGGTACAGTTTTCAAGGAAGTTCCCTAGCATTGCAGTAAAATGGAAGTGACCTGGAGCACTCAGGAAGTATCTCATGAAACTTGGCAGTACAATGTTGTGACACAAGTGACCACACTATGAGAATGCCTTTATTCCTGTGTGGCAAGGTGAGAGTCCTCTTTGGCTTAGCAGCTGAAGGTGGAGGAAGGCCGTCTCGCCTAATGGAAGCCTAAGTTACAGGCCATATATTCACTATTTGCATACCCAAGGAAAATGCTGAGAATGGTCTGTCGTGGAGAGGAAGCCAGGGAAGTAAGGAGAGCCAAGGTACACAGGTAGCGAATGGCCCTGATGGCCTGAGACACCAGAGGTCTCAGACAATAGGTGCGGGCAGAAAAGTGAACATCTCTGAGCACTCATCTGTTGGCTACTGGCTTAAAATATATTTACGGAAAATGAACTTCAGAGCTTCAGATACACATGGCTACAGAAAAGGTTTTATAAGGAGAAACAGAAAGATAGCAATGACTAATGTCTTGGCTTATGAACTGAACTCATGCCTAGCTAATTCTAGAAGAAGGGTGAGTTCTCCAGATAAAAGTACACAGAAGAACAGTAGCGTTAAGTCAGCCTAAGCTTCAAATACAACACAAGGAAGGAAAAAGAAGAATTTTGATCTCATTTCTATTTGTGAGAAACTATGTTAGGCAGCCCACGTTTTTACATTTTATCCTGTACGGAGGAAAAGTAAGATTTAGAGTTGTAAATTATTCCAAGAAGAGCACATATCAACATTTGCCTAGCTGAGATTCACATGCAGGATTCAGGCTCTAAGCCCAGGACCTTTTTCACTTTTAACTCTCTGCTAAGGACTTGGCCTAAGCTTCACTTCTTCCGGGGATGCGTTTAAGCTTCCTGGGTCTTCTCTACGTTCCTCATGTCTTAGGCCTATCCAGCTATTGCTGCTTGTTGTGCCAGCATCATTTTGTTCTGCCTATGATGTGTGGCATAATTTCTCGTGGCCGCTATTTCTCTCCTCCATCCCACATATCTGTGGAGACCCGAGGACTCTTCACATCTATTTAGCACACCAAGGAGCAGTTCAGATTTCTTCCACATGTGATTACTCCCTCTTTTAAGTGCCCATTCTCTACCAGCTAACTCTTCTGCACTGTCGCCACCTCTGCGTCCATGTCATCCACAATGACGGAAAGAGCTCTTAGAGAATTAACGACATGACTTTGCTGTCCAGCAGTCTTCAGAGTTCAACTGTAATGGGGGGCTTGGGGGGATGAAAAGAAAGGTTAAATAAAATGAAAGGTCTTGGGAAAAAGAAGTCCTTTGTAGATACATACATTTATGAAATAGGGGCTCCATTGTAGAGTGACCCTTAACTGGGAGGCAAGAATGTTGGCTTCTTCAATAAAAGCCAAAGTCACACTCTGGACTTCAGTTCTTCCTTAGAATAATAAAGATTCCAAACACCTGAAAGACTCTAAATATTTATCTTCAATATTCTGTTACTAATCATTCCAGGCAAAGCTAACACTCAAGTTTTTTATAAGCTTGGTAAATCAAAGTACTTTCAGTAAGGTCCCTTTGAGAGCTGGAGGTGGGTCAATTATGAGTTTTAAGAGAGGTTTAGTACAATGTGACCTTATCTTAAAATTTGAAAAAACTGAAGAGGTCACTCAGTGGTCTGGCTCTTGCCTAATATATATATAAAGCACTGGGTTTCATTCTCCTATTGTTCAGTAGCAAACTCATATCATTTACTCCAACAGTCAACCTTAATAAGACAGCTCCACTGTTCCCTCTGGTGTGTGGGCACACCACTTTTCTTGGGCCCCTGGGCTCCTTGTAAATCACAGAGCTGAAATTCTCATTCTCAGCCTGGGTAATGTTCTGTGGCTCATTTGCATAACAATTACATGCATTAGGAAGGCTACTGATTGGAGCATTCCTTGCCAAATTGTGATGGCTCTTTGGATGCTGCTGCTTTTGTGCCTCTGAACAGCTGCTAGTGGTGTTAGTGTCCTCACTCACCAGGAGATTGGGACTGCCCCATCTACCCTCCCAGGTTCCTTTGCAAGTATGGTCCCAGCCTCTCCCCTTATCACTTTTTCTGCTAAAGACCTTGCCAAGGGGTCTTCAAGCAAAACGAGACTCTCCCAGCACCAGAGTTCTAGGCAGAAAAAGTGACATGGCCAGCACACAGCAGCACTACTGCTAGACTTGGTCTAGGCTTGGTGCCACTCAACCACTTTAACAAAAGTCAGTTAGTTGCTTGAGAAATATGTATTTCCTGCTTTGTTGGTAGCACTGTACCAGGTACAGGAGATGAAAAAAAAATTCACATTGTTCTGTGCTGCATATGCCCATTACCCTGCCACATGCTCTGTGCAAACTCCTGGACAACTGGAATCCTACTGTGTGTTTACATCACCTCATCCATAAATAATATTCAATGACTCAACCACTTTGAGAGTGATGCTTGTGTCTGGTATTTTTTCTTTCCCATGTTTCACTTCACCAATGAATTATTCACAAATAAAGTATCCCACTACATATTTTTAAATGAAAAACTGACAGATTTTCTTTACACATGGTTATGTGTATTTAAGAAGTTAAGCCAATTATGTTGATTGTCTATCACTGTGCAAGTTGTATACTTAAAGAAAGGAATGCATTAGTCAGTATTCTGTCACTGTGACAAAATTCCTGAGGCAATTGACTTAATAAGGGAAAAGGTTTACCCAGGCTGAGAGTTACAGAAGATTGAACGCATGGTTGATTATTTCATTGCTTTGGGCTTTGCATAGAAGTGTCTAGGTAAGAAGACAGACAGACAGAGACAGAGACAGAGGGAGGGAGGGGGGCATATTCCCATGATCTAACAGCTCATTTCTTCCTACTGGTTACCACCTCTGAAGATTCCATTGATTTTCCTAAGACCCAAGGTTGGGCACCAAGCTTCAGCATATGAGCCCTTGGGACCCTTTATGATCCAGACCACATTAAGGGAAGAATTCAGCAATCACCATTTTAGTGGAGTACCTGAAGGTGAGCCACCTTTCCCACCTCCACTTTGTTGAACTCAGAACTGTCTAGATTCCCAATTAAGATGACCTGGTATTGAAAGTGGGGTCTACAAATTCTAAAGTTACAATCAAGTTATGTAGTGTTCCTTAGCTTTAGAAAGAACCTGTCCCATGGCTGGCCTATCTTCATCCTACTTATGATCTATAGCAAGACTAGAAAGTTGAATGCCTACTGCAGCTACCCAGATTCTGGTAGGATATGCTACTATCTGCTCCTGAATCATCAATGTGTGCAAACACAAAACAGCTTACAATTATACCTGTATTTAGTTGAGCACTTAGTATCCTAAAGGATGCCTCTTCTGGAGTCCCTGTAGTTACCATTATTATTCACTCAATATAAATTTCCCAAACAATTATAAGAAATTCTGATGTAATCTCAATAAATATGTTATATAGCTATCCCTGATCTTTACAATCTTGAGGAAGGAAACAAGTAAAGCTCACTGGAGGAGCTCATTGCATTACAAAACATGGGGATATGTGATAATCTTACTTAATCCTTACAAAATATATCTGTAGACACAATTAGCAATTGTCTCCCACCCACCACCATTAAGAAAAAAGAAGACAATTACATTCGAAATGCTAAGTAACTTCCACAGGGCAAAGGAACTAATGCAAAGAACTGGCCCCCTGGTTGTCTAAGAACATCTCCCAGTGCTTTCTCTGACTATGTACACTGCTTCCTAAACTCTCACTGGTAAGAACAAGCTCACAAAATTTCATCACAGGCAACAAGTTGATGACTAGACTCTATATAACAACCATCAACCAGTTTCAGAAACCTTCTGTCATCTCTGCTGTCATGGGTTGAAACTATTCACAAATGCTAAATTCCTTACTTGTATTTTTGTATTCCCTTATTCTATGCCAATTTGATATATGTATATACTCTGGTATATACTCTGATTATGCACACTTTCCAGCCCTCTTTTGTTCCCCCGCATAGCCTCATCAGTACTCTTTCTTTCTGTTTCTGTTTTGTGACCCACTAGATTTAATCAGGGCCACCTAAGTGAGCATGAGGGTAGAGTTGTCCACGGGGACATGAGTAATTCACAGATGCCTATATCATTGAGGATAATTCCTCTCTCTCCTCAAGCAGCCTGAGAAAGCTAATAACTCCCCTGCACAGGATTGGGTCCCTTGAGCCCTTGTCCCCTGTTCAGTTTATATGCTCAGTCATTTGCAGATCCTATGCAGGCAACAGTAGCTGTTATGAATTTATGAGTACCTAATATATGTCATGCCCATAAGAGAATATTTCACAGCATTCCATCCCATTAACTGGCTATTACATTCGTTCTGATACGTCTGTGCGGTGTCCAGAATCTCAGATGGCCAATGTGGGTATCCACATATGTATGGCTGAAATCGAGATCATTTTCCTCAGCATCTCAAGTGCTAGGATAGCAGACATGTACCACCGCACCTGGTTATATTGAAAATTTTGAGAGCCCAATTAATTTTATCAAGTATTTGTCATCTTGTGTTATTGTTTAGTTTGAAAGCTCCTTGAATTGTCTGTAAGTTATCTTCTATCTCATTGGATCTGTAGACACCTTGTCCATTTTCTCCTATTGTCCTCCCTCACCATGTATGATATGCCAGTGGTTTCCACTAATGACAAAATGATTTTTCCCTGCCTGCCTGTCCATTGTTTTTCCTGTGATATACCTGCTCTTCTGTCAAGTCAGAACTGATGGGATTCTTTACCTATCATAATTTCATCAACCTCCATATACACCTCAGCACACACTATTAAAATTTAGTCCACCCATCAATCTGTTTATTACTTCCATAGTCAGGACACTCACAGCCTCCTGATATTAATAGATGACCACAAAAGACACAACCTCAAATAATCTAATGAGAGATTATGCGAATAAAAACTAAATTAGGTCATCTACTCAGAGTCTTTTAACAATGTAATCAAGACTGGGGTGTACTAGCCTAGGTTCTTTTCTGAGTCTGAGTCTCTTCTTCAAGTTTAATGCTGGTTAGTAGACTTCAGTTCTTTGCATGAATGAAAGTGATGTTCCCATTCTCTTTGTAAAATCTCTTTTATTTTCATGAGATTGGCTGTTTTGCCTACATGTATGTTTATCATGTGCATGCAGGGGCCTATAATACTGGGAGAAGTTTGGACTCATGATACTAAAGATACAGACAGTTTCAAGCCACCAGGTGGGTGATGGAAATAGAACCTGCCTTGTGGAAAAGCAGTCTGTGCTCTTACCCACTTTCAAGTCACTAGAATTCCCACTCTTGTGCTAGCTGAAAGCAACCATTACACTTAGCCGTGTAAGCATCTCAAAGACACCACAAACTATCTACTCCACTGGCAACTCTTGGCTTGCCTGTTGGCTCATCTGCACTTGCCAAGATAAATCTCTCTCATTATAAATCAGTCTCTTTCCCAGGTCTGAAATAGGTGGGGATAGTATAAGTAAGAGGATCTGTTTGTAATGAACTTAAAGCCAATTTGTTAAAGACTGAATGAAGGTTAATCTTGATTGCCAAGTTGATGTGAGGCAGAGGAATCTACAAACTTAGAGCATGCTTTTGTGCATGCTACTGAGGATATTTCCAGAGGCAACTGGAATTTGTGGCAGAGAACTGACTAGGGAAGCCCCGCTTTGAGTGTGAGCACCACTATCCAATTTTCTAAGGATGCCAGTAGGACAAAAGGCAGAAAGGGGCAAGTTCATATTGTGCATGTGCTCGTTCCAGTCTTCTTGAGCTGGTGCAGCCATCACTATAGACAACAGATGGATTGGTATCCAAACTAGGAATTTCAACTGGAAATTCTCCAAGTGGGGGGTGGAGAAGGCTTCCCAGGCCATTTGTCTCAGACTATGGTTACATTGTCTGTCCTTCTCATTCTGAGGCTTTCAGTTTTTGATATGAATAGCTATTTTTTCCTCTGGTTTGCTAGTTTACTGGTAGCAACTATGGAATGATCTAGTAACTGATTATGATAACCAATCTAATAAAATTCTTATAATCGTACTTTTATATTATAATTGCACACAATATAAATATCTATAGAAATAAATTGTTTTATATTGGTTGTATTCTTCTAGTAAAGATTCTAAGTACATACTGCAAACTCTCTCCCTTTCTCACTTAACCTAACTGTGGACATGAAATTTTTATAATCACAAACCACCCACAAGCTGCAGAAAGGGGTTGTGTGGGTCATCTTCATAAATTCATTTTAGAATTCTACTGATCAAAACTCCATCCTTAAAACTGGACTTTTCTATCATTATTTGCTCTTTGATTTTCTTCATAACGAGTCATTTTCTTTTATAGGTTAAACACACTGTCTATTGGTTTGAGACTTCTGTTTTTAGATTTTCTTTCTTACCTTCTTTATGCATTAATGAAAGTTTTGCTTTCTTTCCTTTATTCTGAGCTACTCTGCCCAAAGATCATTTGGTATTCTCTTTCTCTCTGTACAAACGTTTTATTTTTACCTCCATCTGGAGTATATTTCTAAGGCCTTTGTTTTTCCCTCCAGCCAATTTTAATTCATATTTAGAAATCACACCAGTATCAATTGCATCTAGAGACTCTTCTAACACCCATTTCTCAAGCAAACAGTAGTATCCAGCACCTCCAGAGTTCCCAAGCACTGCCTGAAAATTTAGATTTATTAGTTATTCTACTGGAACAAACACTAACTTGTTCTTTTTCACTCTGATTTGGAAATGACAGAAAAACACTCCTTTTTAAAAATGTAAACTACTTCAGGAATAACCCAAAGATGCTTCCCAAAGTGAATAAAAGCATGGCAGTCATTTATATGAGAAGAAACTGAGGATTAGAATGAACAACTTGTTCAATGAACTGGAGGTAATGAGGAACACTGTGGGAGCAAAAGAACAAGCCTTCAACAGACTTCAGGACTCCTATCTCTTCAGAGTTGTAATTGCCAAGGTATACAGTTGAAACTAACTACTTAATCCATCTTCTAATTAGAAGACACTCCCAAGCGTTTTGCCGAATCATGATAGGTGAAATACTCAATAAATATTTTTTGAATGAAGTAAAGGCCAGTTCACAAAAACAATCCACTTGAATTGGAAATGGATCAACAGATAGGATCTGAATAATTGAGGGAAAGTTCTTTTCTACTAAACAGAAATTATATCCCAGCTTAGCATTGTAATGTCAAAATGTGAAAGGGTGATAGAGAGTTAATTATGATCAGGAAGAAAGAAAAGTCCAGTAAACTAAAATAGGAAGTTCCATATAGATCTTCATGATCCTCTAGTGGCAAATTAAGCAAATCTCCTGAAGATGTAGAAGGAATTCCAATAATGAGCCCTGTAAAATTTGAACCTCTTAAGTACTTTCTAATGACTAACCTTCTGGGTTATCCAAACCAGTACACAAGAGCCAATTGAGAACCAAGAAGACACATGACTATTGGGAAAAGCTCAGGGCTTCAGTCTGATTTCTAACTTTTATTTTCTGGGGGACCATGAGACACATTCACATTCTATCTCTTCTAGCTTCCCCTTGTGATCCATGCTCTTGACAACATATTATGCCAAGGTAGGAGAAACCAAGATAGTGGGCGAGAATTGATGTCAGACCTCTAGAAGCTATCTTGAAAAAAAAATGGTTATTACATAAGAAAGTATAACCAATAGAAGATGCTCTGGGAAGAAAGATCCAACCATTTTTGAACAGAATTTTTATAGGGGACCAGAATAAATGGAACTATGTAAGAAATAATGACTTATTGGTAGGTATCCAGAGACAGGTAATAGTCTTCAGGAAGAGAAAATAGCCTGGAGCCTTGTCTCTGGAGCAGCAGTTAGTTCAATGTATCTGGCATCTGCAGAAAGAGTATAGTGAACGTGGCCAGAGAGGACAATGTAAAAATATTCTCTGTCGATTGTTAGAGAGTCTCATATGCTAGGGAGTTTATGTCAATGTTAAACATCAGATTGAACTTACCGCTGGAGTAAGAACAATACAAAGGATTTATTAAATGATCACTCTAGCCACATCTTATGAAACGAATTTCAGGAGAACAAGAATAGAGGCCAAGGCACAGACATAGGGACGGGCATGGGGAGAGGTGAATGATGAGGCATACATGCATGCTAGTAACTTACAAGTGCCAATGCTGGAGCACACCACCATGCATCCTAGCTGTGAGAATAAACCTGAAGTTGCCACATGGGTAAGAGTAAGCTGCTAGTTATTATCAACAAGCTCAGACACTGAGAATTTTCTTTTAAACAAACCAAATAGCCCAAAAATGGGACCTCACTTGTGCCTTTAAAATATCCCTATCTCTCCTGTGATTAGAAATATTTTGATAACAAGCAAAATAATAAGTTTATGCAGAATAAACAACTGTGGTTAAGGTTTCAGGTGGGTTGGATGCTAACTTGTTGGTCAGAACATATTCTCTTTCTCTTTTGTTTTAACCTCAAGGTAAAAATGGCAGTTTTATTAATATTAATACACTTGCATAAAGTGCTAATTTACTCCATCATTTTCCTAATTAGCTCTATTGAATTGTGAGACTCATCTGCATTAATAATGAATCTCTATATGCTTTTCCAATGTCTGCAAAGGAAAGGACAGGAAAGAAGAAGAGCTCCTCTGTAATTCTCTGATTATTTTAGACAATGATAATCTACTATATGAGAAGATGGTAAATGCTTGAAGAAGGCATATTAATTAAAACTGGACAGAAAGCAGAAGAGCTGCTCCACCCTTCCTTCCAAAGAAACAAAATGAAGACTTCGCTTATGGTCTGACAAGCTCTGTCATTTCCTCTCTGAATCCACTAATGAATGCAGCCATCTCTCTAGTTCTGACACTGTTTCACTCCATCTGCTAGTGTTACAGGACATAAGATTAAAGGCGATAAGGTGAGGTCAAGATGAGTGGTTGTATTTGATCAAAGGATAAAAGAAACCCGTGCTTGCTTTTTTTTTTCCTCTGGACTAATTATCCCAATTAGATTGAAAATGGAGCTATTCATAAAACTGACAAAAATCAATGTCAAGAATATTTAAAGAACTTCTAGCAATAAGTCTATGATAAGAGCACAGCAACCTATTAGAAAGAGGGACAGAATAAGTGGAAAACTACCATGAACATACACAAGAGACACTCTACAGATCCCAAGCTTACAGTACTGTCCTGTGAACATTATCCAGCACATGAAAATGTCTGGATTCGGCTGGCAAAGTAGCTCAGTCGATAAAGGTGCTACTAGCAAGCCTAGTGATCAGGGTTCTGTCCCCAAGACTCACATAGTGGAAAGAGAGATATGACTCCTTAAAGTAGTCCTCGAGCTTTCACACATGTATCTCTCCACACATGGCATGCACATGGGCACACATACACATGCACACATGCATATATGCACACTAAATATCTTATATTAATAAACACTGAGACACTCTAGATACTTGTCAATTTTATACTTTGCTGGTAGGAGTATAAGCTAGTATTTTGGTAATCGGTTTGACAATACCTCCTTTTTTTAACATTACTAAACTGGCTCAGAAATCCTACTCCTCAGTATATGTGTTCATAGTAACCTTTAGTTTTTTTTTTCTTAGATTAATTTATTTTATGTGTATAAGTGTTTGTCTGCACATAGATATTATACCATGTATGTGCCTGGTACCTGTGGGGGGGGATCTATTAATCCTTTAGTACTGGAGTTATAGTTGGTTATGAGCCATGACGTTGATGCTGGAAACTGAAGTCTATCTTCTACAAAAGCAGCAAATACTCTTAATTGCTGAGCCATCTCTCTACTCCTTCTATAGAAACTTTTTCATCATAGAATACAGTTAGGGGTTCAACCTAAATATTCATCAACATAAGCAGGCAAATCATATCAGGTATATTTTCAAATTAAAAAATTATACATCACTCAAAACTAATGAACTATGATAAAGCACAAATACAGATAACCAAAGCAACTGAAGAAAGCAGAAGACAGATGAAAACCCACTGTCCTATAAGCTAACTAAAAATAGATTTAACTGGGGAGTGGAGAGATAGCTTAGTGGTTAAGATTGAGTATTGCTCGTACAAAGGACTCAAATTTGGTGCCTAGCAGCCATGCTCAGCATTTTACAAGCACCAATATAACTTCAGCTCCAAAGGATCCAACTCCCTTTTCTGGTCTTCATAAGTAACCGAATTCATAGACACATAATCATACATAGGCATACATACAATTAAAAATAAATTTAAAATATGCTCCATTTTTTTAAAGCTCGAATGGAAGCACCCTATATGGCTGGATAAGGTCAATACTGAAAGACATAGATAATCAAACAGAAATGCTACTATTAGAAATGAGTACAACTCCTTATGAGTTGTAGGTCAGAGGCCTCTAAATGTCACAGGTTCTGGCTGTTGCTCTTACTAGCTGCAAAAACAAGATAGAAGACCACTGATAAAGATGTAAGTCTTGGTTCCAGTATATAGAAGAAACAAGCTGGAACTGAACATGGAAGTCCTTGTGCCTGACTAGTGTACACAATATAGGAAGATGTCAACCATAGTCCTAAGAAATCATAAATACCAAGAGAAGCAATGTCAACTTGCCATGCAAGATGGTCCCATTGTTGAAACAGTACAGGACTATTATGCTAGTAATCAGCCCATCTGTAATTGGATTTAAGAGTATCTAACGTTGGGGAAATATGTGCCTAGTATCATAAAATTGGTAAAAAAAAAAAATCCATGGCTGGTTGGTTCATAGGTCTTGGAGATGAACTTACAACCATTGTCTTGCTAATTGGCATATAAATCTGCTTTCTAAATATTTATGCTTATAGATAAATACTATACTCACATTTAGCCAATAATTAATTATTTAATCATCAATCAATAATCACTCTGCTGAGAGTGAGGCAGACCTTGAATATATAATTAAGAGCTCACTCCTAAACAAAGAATCTATACCACCCTTCCTTAGCCTTGGGGATCATGAAGGAAGAGAGATCTGGGGAGAATTCTAAGAGCTAGATTACATAGAGAACTGTAAGAAGCTATCTTCTGGGTATGGCATACACAGAAGTGCATTCATGACTTCAAAGCAGCTGTGATTTGTCAGCACTGGCCCTGCACAAGATTGGGTCTGTCATCAGTCGGTCATGACTGAAGAAGCCATTTTTCTCTCCCACTAACCAGAAAAGTATGGGTAGATTCTGGGTGAATTCAGGTCACTGTCTTTAGATGCACAGACACTGGTAAGATCACCAGGCTTCAATGAATAGTACCAAACCAATGGTCACTACACCTCAGAGAGTCACAGTACATCATCTTCATCATCATCAACAACAACAATGACATAAAATTAGCTTGATCAACCATTGATAAGAGCATGGAGAGATAAGAGAGGGTGAGTGACTAGAGTAAGCAGAATAAATTATATACATATATGAAATTGCTGAAGAATATACTAAACTAAATAACTTTAAAGTACTTGTGTACGATTTCCCTCAAATCACATATATATTAATGTGTATTCTGTTGTAAAGATGAAAAACCACCAAGTAAAAAATAATTGTATAGATTTAAAGATCTAATGACTTGCACAAAAATAAAAGCAAGACATAAATTCTGAGTCTTGAACCATAGTTACCTTGAGGTGGGAGACAGCTTGTACAAGAAACTGTGGAGGGATTATATGGTAGAAATGGAAGTTATACTTAGGGTGTGTGTGTGTGTGTGTGTGTGTGTGTGTGTGTGTGTGTGTGTGTGTTTGTGACTATGCACATGTCTTCGGGAGGAGGGTTGTGGAGGCCTATTGTCATATTTTAAGATTTACTTATTTGTATTTTATGTTCATGAGTGTCTTTCTTGTATATCTGCATCCAGTGTCCATGAAGACCAGAAGAGGACATCAGATCTTAGGGAACTGGGGTTAAGGATTGTTAACTACATGTGAGTGCTGGTCCCAACAAGTACTGTTAACCACACAGCCATCTCTCTCGTCCTTTGTCATATTATTTTTTCTAATAGGGAGGATCTCAAATATAAGATACTGAGGAACTAAAGTTACTTATATTCATGGGCTGTAGGCCATTGGCTATAATACTCCAGCTCTGTGTGCATGGAGTTCTCTTAAATCTTTCATGATATCTTTTATCTTCATATGACTTGCTCAAAAAATACATTCTTCAATTCTGTCATTATTTTTAGTCCCTAACTAAAGCAATTATTTTATGACCATTTAAAGATAACCTTAGGCTGCCAAAAATCAGCACAAGAAACAAGAGATGACAGAATCTGTAGTGTGAAAGAATTTATGGCTCCAAATGATCAAGGTTAGGTGACTCCTGAAAGTTGAAAGGGGATGACACACTTGAGAGAGGTTATAATGTTGTTGCAAAGGAAAACCGAGGGTCTATGAGTCCCCCATGAGAGCTATCTGAACTTACCAGCAGTGGGCAGTGGCAAGGAGGCTGGATGATTACAAAAATGTGTTAAAAGAAACAGAATTCCCAGCACTGCTTGTTGGAGTAGATGGCTAGCAAGGATGCACCTACCTCTTATATATTGGCTGTCCATAAAATAAATGTGCATGACTCAGAGAACATCAGTATTTACCTCCAGTTGAACTCTACCAAGAAATGTTCTTAAAGCTTTCATCTCCACCTTCTATACTCCCAATACTGCTGTTAGTGTGACTTGCCATTGAAGCAAGGAAATCACTGTGTATACTCATGACAGCAGCAATAATACAGTTTACAGTTCTGTTGCCCCCTCTTATGACTGTCAGAGTGTTTCCCTCAACAACCTCAGGGGAAACAGGAAACCCTCTGGTTTTCTATTTGTCCTGTGACAGAGCTAAGATGCACACGACTTCACAGTGACCACCTAGCAATGAGAATTCCAAGGACTGGATGTGTTTGTTTCAAGTTGACACCATAAAATAAAGGGTCAGTGAAAGTAGGAAGCTCAGACTAACATTTATTGAATCATGTTAAGTCTACTGTAGTCCTCATGGACAGTCGGCTTCATGGTAAGGTTACCATTCCCTCTACTGTGTGGACAAGACAGTATACAACACAGAGAACTTAGGATCTTATTTGTGTGGCTTGTGGTAAGTATCTCAAGCATCCCAAGGCCCACTGTCCTCACCCTTAAAGTAGAGATAATAGTAACCAACTTCCTGCAACTATTGTGTGTATGAACTAGATGCAGTGGGTAATGTACTTGCTTAAGAAAAACAAACCTTGCAAACTTTATGGATGCTGATGATATGATTAACGTGTGAATATATGCCTCTAAGTCTTGCCCTTTCTGCTAAAACCATGTTACTCCACTGGAAAATTGGAAGAGACAATATGAAAACATTAGAGGGCCACCTGTAGTGGTTTCAAAAAGATCTCTGAGTTTGAGGTTAGGTAAGATCAAGTTTCAGGACAGTCAAGTTTAGATGACGAAGGAAATCATTAAAAACAGAAGGCTGATGATGATGTAATTGAACGAGGGTGTCATGTCTCAGCCCTAGCAAGAAGCAGAACTTGGCAGCTTCAACCACATGGTTCTGGCTTTAGAATCAAGAATAGAGAAGTGGGTTATGGAATCTCCCTCCGCTGATGAAAGCCACTGAGATCAGTGAAGCTGTGAAGGTAAAACCTTGATTGACATGGAGAACTCTAAATGCTGAGGATGCCATAGCCATGGAAACCAGTCTGGAAAAGCTCCTAACAAGGAGTGGATCCAGCCCAAGGGACAAGAGTGATTTGCAGTCAACAAAACTGAAAGAAGTTGGAGATCTGAACATTTTGACATCAGACATGAAGATGCAAAGTTTGGAATTTGCTTAGCTATATTTTTTTGTCTTGTTTTGATCCAGTATATACCCACAATGCTTCCTTCCCTACCTTTTGGAGAGGTAATATACATCTTGTACCATTTTATATTGGAAGTATGTGATCTGCTTTTTTATTTTTATTTTACAAGAGATTACAGTCAAGATGCTACATGAAACTCAAAAGAGACTTCATATTTGTAAACAAGTTTGAGACTGTTATAGACAATGGGGACTTTTGAACTTTGGATGAAGACATTTCTGCATTATGATGTAACTATAAGCCTATGGTAGCCAGGGAGTGGAATGTAGTGGTTAAAAAAAAATGTTCTCTATAGGCTTATAGGGGGTTACACTTTTGGGACATGTGGCTTTGTTGCAGTAGGCATGGCCTTGTTAGAGGAAGTATGTTGCATTCTCTTTCTACTCCCTGTGGACTCAGATGTAGAACCTGGAGCTCCTTCTCCAGGAGCATATCCAACTGCACACAGCCATGCTTCCTGCCCTGATTATACCCGACTAAAACTCTGATCTGTAAGACAGCCACGTTTTCTTTTATACGATTTACCATGGTCATGACGTCTCTTCACAGCAATAGAAACCCCTAACAAGGACATAACCATAACCACCATCCAGTTCTCTGGGATGCACTGCTCAGTGAACTATTGTGAGAAAAAATGGCTAACACTAATTCTCACCAGGTACCCTTCTTCCTCCCCACAGGAGCTGCTCACAAAGCATCTCCCCTCTACTTAGCTATTATCAGAACCACAAACCAGAAAATCTTTTGACTGGCAAGAGACCAAGACATCAATTTTCATCCCACATCTGCTTGAAAGAGTAGGAGTGATGTTATATGATCAGTGACATTTTCTCACTGGAAAGATTGCCTGGATCATATTTATATTTATTTTCCTAAATGCAATATAGAAGCCACTAATAGAACAAAATCTACTAATTAAATTTCATTCAATAATGCATTTTTCACCTTAGCTTAGCGGTGTCCTTGTACATTTCTGCCAGGATACTGCTAATAATGTCTTATTTAGCTTATAAATGGTGCTTATCATCAAATTCAAAAAAATTAACAAGCATCAATGAGCCTAAAGTGACAGCACAGTAAATAATTTGAAATGGCTCTCCACTGTAGACCTAATTTTTCTTTTTGCTTAATTTTATTTCACTTATTTATTAAAAATTAAGCATATGGATTGGGAACGATGCTAGCATGGCTGCCAGGGAAGGCCAAGATGCTGCCATCAGGTCCATAAAATGGAAGAAACACTCAGCCAACTTGAGGCTCAGCCCTTGAAGGAAAAACATTTCACAGCCCCCTAGCATCTTGACTGGACCCACCGAATCTTCTTCAAGATGGTTTTTGAACTCTGTTTTATTATTATTATTGCATTCGATATTTATGGTTAATTGACCTTCTGTGGGTTGAGTGAATAACCTGGAAGAAGCCTATGGTTTCTCTGCCTCTAGAAAAGGGTCATAATTCCCATGTTGTGTGACGTTCTTTGTGCTAGTAACATACTTGAGGGTTGAGAAGGGCCTGGCTTATATTATCAAAGGCAGAACACATTGTGTAGTAAGCTGTAACATGTAATCCCCAGAAGCCTCCTCCTTACAATTATTCTGTTGTACTGGCAAGGGATCTATGGTTGAGAGAAGCTAATTTTTCAGCCCCAGCCACAGTAGCAGCACACCTTTGACACCCCCAGGCTTTCTGACCTGACATTTTCAAGTTTAAGCCTCTTCATCTGCTCTTTCTTCTCTACCCAAACTGTCACATATTTCTGAGAAGGCAGAACTCCCATTACTATTGGAATAAAACCTCTGTTTCTATTTTTATTTTCCAACTAAACATTAATGGTTCTTCTATTGATCATTTATCTATTCCAATCAAATACTTAGCAAACATGTGTTTTGTGTCAGGCTGAGTTATAGACACCTACATGGGCAGAAATGAGAATTCTACCCTCTTGTCTCTCAGACTCCAGCATATGCATGTGGGTGGTATGTGGCAGACAATAAAGAAAATGAATGGTAATATGATGTAGTACACCTGGGAGTGTTAATTGAAGAGCCGAATAATAAAGAGAAAGCAACTAGAAGATTATTAGATGGACAGTTGTGACTAGAGGGAGGAATGCCAAATTTGGTTCCGTGTTTTTGCTTTGTGGACTCTTTCAGAAGAAGGTTGATGTTTCACCTCCCCCTCCCTGGCATATTTATTCCATAAATTGATCCTAAACCTACCCCCAATATGAGAGAGAATGGGATTTCTGCAGGTTTTCTAATTAGCTAGAGCAACGTTGACATCCAGTGGTGAATTTGATTCATCACAGGTGCCCACACTTCCTCCTTTATCTTTGACTATCAGGGGGTCTATGGAGTGAGTGTTAGCCTGCTGTTTATATGCAGCTTGGCCTCTGAGTACTTCTGCACACGTACTCTCTCCTTCCATCATTTAAACTGGTCTTCAAGAGCATGCAGGTTACCATAGCAATATGTCATAGCTAGTCTATATCCAAGGCATGTGTGTATGTTCATGCTTGCTCATGTATAGGCAAACACAGGCAAATGCACATACCCATGCACACACATACAACCCATGTGCACACACATGCACACACACACACACACACACACACACACACACACACACACACACTAAGATCTGTAAATGCATGTCCTTACTATGTACATATATGCAGATGTTTGCATACATGGTTCCTACATTATTTACAAACATTAACCCTGCTACACAGTATTCTTTTTCAAATGATCCCATCTTTATCCTTGAGACTGTTATAACTCACAAGAAAAGAATACCACTCTGTATCCTATAGAGCTTTCCCTCAGGCTGATTCAGTGTTGTTTCTATTGAAGCAGAATCAAACATGGCTGCCCTGGGCATCCTTGCTGACATGCTCATAGTAGATCAGACATCAGCAGAAGCAGGCTGTCCCTGCATTGATGACAGTGCATTTTCTTCATCCAGAGGGAATACTCTTACCTTCTTAATGCTTGACTTGGAGAGGTCAAAGGACACAGGACACTACCCAAGTCCTCAAAGGTCCTGGAGTCTGGTGTTACTATGGCCAGAGGCAGAATAAAGCTTCAATGAGACCTTACACTTCTTTTTCTTTAAGTTCAGCACCCATCAGAATTTACAAGGCACTTACAAACTAATACTTTTTGTGTATCCTAGGAATTGCTGTGCATGGAAAACTTGGAGACAGTTGTCCCACTGGAATCTGAGGCTCAAGCCATCCTATAAAACTACATTTTCAAATCCTTTTTACCTCTTGGTATGAGGAAAAAGGAGAAAGAGGACCTGAAACGAGTTTAACACAATGCACAATTAAATATTGATTGGAAATTCTTCCTACAAATTTCCCCTCTACCTCCCTGCCTCCACAGGGAGGTGTCTGGATGTGATTCCTAAGCTGTCCCCATACAGTGATTACGTTCATTAGGACACCAGCCTTGTGGTTAAAGCACTTTCCTTACTGCTGCACGTTTAATTAGACAACTCTTCCCCAGAAATTATTTATAGCCAGGCTGCAGAGCTATTGTTAGTCCCAATGTAAATAAGATTCAGGGCGGGAGTCCCAGCACGCTGCAGTGGCTGGCACCGAAGCCATCAGCCCACTCCTGGTGCACACTCAGGGACTGCTTCCAAGCCTTTACAGCTAGAACACTGCTGTTTAAAAACCCTGGCGTGGTTCTCTAATGAAACTTTTAATACAAGCCCTTCGAAAAGACTGGGAATCTACCAGGTCAGCGTGAGTGCACAGAGGAGGAGTTAAGAGAAGAGGAGGAGCTAGGAGAGAAGGGAGCCTGCCTTCAAGGTTTCACTGCTTTCCTGGTTCCACTAGGGGAGTCTGCACATGACCTGTTTTAATGCAGCCATCCCACATACAAGCAACTACTTTGGGCACAGACTGTTAAAGTCCCAGATAGGGATCTTCAAGTGTAAAACTATATTTGCAGTCTGTGCTGGTTCAAAATAATGTCTGGGGACCTGGGGGTAACTTGTGGGCTAAAGGCCCTTCCCATAGAGTGCACATTTCAACCCCACAGGAAGAACAATATCAACCAACCAAACCCCCAAGAGCTCCCAGAGACTATACCACCAACCAAAGAGTACACATGGAGGGACCCATGACTCCAGCAACATATGTAGCAGAAGATGGTCTTGTTGGACATCAGTGGGAGGAGAGGTCCTTAGTCCTGTGAAGGCTTGATGTTCCAGTATTGGGGAATGCTATGGGAGTGGGTGGGTAGGTGAGGGAGAACTCTCATAGAGGCAGGGGAGGGGCAGGAGATAGAGGGATTCCAGAGGGGAAACCGGGAAAGGGGATAACATTTGAAATGTAAGTAAAGAAAATACCCAATTAAAAATAAATTAATTAATTTTTAAATTAAAAAGAAAAAAGTCTTGAAGCTGCTTCTAAATCCAGGGCTTGGACTTGGCTGCCATTGTCTGCAAGATGTTCATAATCAGGTGAATACCATTCATGTGTAATCAAAGTAACAAGAATGCTATTTGATGGAATTTTCAAATCAGCAACCATGGATTGTCCAGCACCCTCTGGGTACTGCCACTTTGCATCAATTAGTGAACTACCTTAGGAACAGAGCACCATTATTGCAATGGTCAGTACTAGACTTCACAGTTCCGTGACAAAACGCCCAATGTAGCACCTCACCTCTCTTGTCTCATCTGTTTAGAGGTTTCACTCCATAGTCCATCTGCATTGCCCCTTCTGGACCAGAATGAGGCTGAACACCATGACAGGGTAGGCAAGGAGGAGCAAACTCAGCCAATTACCTTAGGGCCGCCATCAGACAGAGTATTAAAGTTTGAATATGAAATATTTCCTATGGGCCTTTGTATTGAAGTTAGCCCCCAGCCAGGTGGTCAGTTTGGAGGATGATGGGTGAACTTTGGACAGTGGGCAGAGCCAGAGGTTATAGGTATCTGGAGATGTCATTGATGGGCACATTTGGTTTCCTCTCTTTCTTTCTGCCACTGATCTGTCAAGAATGCATGATCTTCCCTATCACTTGATCCAGTTGCCATGAAGTTCTGCCCAAGCCATGTGGCTGTCCACTCAAGGACCAAACACCTTCAAACTCTTCACCCAAGCAAATAAATCTCTTCAGGTTGTTTTTCCTGGCTATTTATCATGGTGATGCAAACTCTGTCTAGCACTGAGAGAACAGAGCATTGCAGGTTTTACTCTCCCTTTGCCATGTAATCCCACGAGGGCCTTTGTTGCAATCACATCCAAAATGGCCTTTTCTCTTAGTTAGAAAACTGTGATGGGTACCCTCACAGATATACCCAAAGACATGCTTAGCATCTCTTCCTGGGCACTTCTCACCAGAGCAATCAAATGGACCACAGGAACCCTCACTAGTCAGTGACTAAAACTTTAAAAGCTCCGATGACTCTTGATTAGTGACAATAAATGTCTAGCAATGTTTGGTCTCTGTTGCTGTGACAAGCACCATGAACAAAAGCAACTTGGGAAGGAGTGTACCTGGCATGTAGAGCCCCATAAGGGTCCATAATTGAGGGAAGGCAGGGTAAAGACTCAAGGAGAAACCTGGAAGCAGAACCATAGAGGAATATTGCTTATTGACTTTTCCCCTTTAGTTTGTTCAGCTTTCTTACACATCCCAGTGCTCCTCACACGGGGGATGTGTAACCCACAGCCTTGACAAGAGGCCAATCTGATGGAGGCAATTTCTCAGTCAAGGTTTCCCTCTAGCTTGTATACAACTGACCAAAAAAGGAACACACACCCAAAATGTTTTCTAGCCCCCACTTTCTGTCTTGTGGAGACATGAAGTAAACACAACATAATCACATGTGTAAATTTCAACCACATTGTTTAAAAAAAAATGGAGAAAGCATTTCCTACCACAGAGAGAACAGTGGTCTCACAGAACTATGCCAAAGAAATTAAGACATGGTTATTTAAAGACTGAGTAGAAACTTGTGGGCAGGCAGGAGAAAGGGGAATATTGGTATTGCTGGGTTCTTGGATGGTCTTGGTGAACTGCTGTGCTCAGTATAGAGAGAGGAGCTGGATCTAGGATGTAAGCTCATACATGTAATGTCCTCACCTACCATAGTAATTCGAGTAAGTTACTACAGAAGAACAGAGAAAATTGAAATCCGAAGTGCTAAAGATCCTGAAACTTTCTCACTCCCATCCTCCTACTCTATTCTGCACCCCCCCTCCCTGCACCGCTTCCAGTGTTCACAGCATTCACATCATTAGGCAAGAAAGTAGAGAAGTAAAAGAAACAGACAGTAGGGAACAAAACTAGACTCCTTTAGCAAACACCCAAAATCTGCTTGTAGTACTGTATGTTCAGTTTTAGAACTGCACATAGAAATTAGCATATTTGCACAGATGTTCATCTTCATTGCAGACAGGGTTATAACACATGTTGTACAGGAGGAGCAAAGGCCCAGAGCATATTCCTTGCCTGAGAGGCTTTCCCTCCTAGAACTCATCCAATGGTTCTGCTGGAAGGGGACATGAAGGCACAGTGAGCAGTGAATAGAGGGGTAAACTGAGGAACTCAGCACATGAGTTCCTGTGTGTTTTCATTTCCTGAAACAAAGAAACAGACAAACTGGTGAAATCTGTCTGGGTGATAATTTTAGTCTGTCTGGTAAAGACAACATCACAGAACATCACTCTTGTGTTAGGACCTGTGAGGTCAGTCCAAGCCATCCCATTTCCAGCAGGGAAGAAGTGAATGTCTATTATTTTAAACATATAATTGATTCTAATTCATCACTTATCTCTCAGTGACAGATTTTTATATCATTTATTATCTCCATCACAGCACAAGGCCCCAAGGGCTGTCTCCTATTGTCCCACATTTCCTGCTGTAACCTCAGCTGCCGCTGTTTGCATTATCAGTCTGATTAAGTTAGGGAGCCTGGTATCTTGGGGTCCCTGCATAACTGTCAGCACTGCACACCTTCAAGTGTAGAATTAAAGGAAGCTTTCACCCCTCTCTTCCTTGATTTGTCTGTCACAGCTAGTTTTTCTATTTGCTGATGACTCCTGGGTCCCTAGGACCTGGGATATAGCTGCTACCCATATCCTGTCACCTTCATCACACCAGCACACCAGTACTCCCTCTCAGGGACAGAATCAGAGTCACAAGATTAGAAAACACAACCTTATCGCCTCTCGGCCTTTTGGCAAAGATCAAGTGTAGAGAACACAGCCTTCTAATACAACTGTTGTCTGGCTTTTTACAGCTATGTTCTCAGAGCAAGCCACCACAACTCCCAAGTGTCTTCCCTTGCTTGTAGTCCCATTCCATTCTATGCTGAAGCATGTTCATTTTACTGCCTGATCACAGGAAGCTGGTGTCCTGTCACGTGTGCCCTTTTTTCTATCATCTGCTTGTAAGGTGCACAGCCCAGTTGTGACTGGGGACCAATTAAGACTGTGCTAACTTTTAAGCATGACAGCCACATGGTATCTACATGGGTATGTTACATACCTATGGAATCTGTTGACAGCAGGAAAGAAGCCCGGTGCTGGGGACAGGCAGTGGAGGCCTTTGAACGGGGCTTGTCTCATTGCTCTTTCTATAGAAGGCAGCTAGTTGAAACTGGCTCTCAGAAGGCAACTCAAGCCTATCTTACATTCCCTCTTTGAAAGCCTGTATAGTTACCACAAATATGAATTCTCCTCCTACAAAATTACACCTGAAGACCTGACCTACACAAACAATATCTTAAAACTGGTGCTTTTTACCCACCAGATAATAGTGGACTAAATTTTATATCCTCAGATTTTCCTAAAAATAGGTTTTTATCTATATGGTCCCTCTCCAAGCCATGAGTGTTCATTCCACATTGAAGATTCACATTGTGTTTACTTTAGGGTCAAGTCTTTTCTGATCCTAGAAAGACTAATCTTTGTCTCATTTACTATATAGTACATGAATGTGATGCTTAAAGATACTTCGATTATCTGATCTACATGTCCTATGGCCAGAGTAGATGTTTAGGGATCTTGAGATGTTGTGAATCACAAAAGAAACAGCCACACCTCTTCTCTTTTGCAGTTACATTCATTAAAGAACTCAGGGCATCATCCCACGATAATGTATGCCTTTGCCCTTAAACTTGGTACTTGACAATGTTGGAGGAATTTCACTGTGTGAACTGAGCCCAATTCACCACAGCCACCCCAAGCTTTGTTGGACATATGTCAGTCCACAGGAGAATTTGTCATTTTCTTCTTAGATGGAGCCTGTGTGTGTTTTGTTTAGTCCTTTTTATGGTCCTGGGCCTATTCATTCTTTAAACCCCTCCCTGGTGAAAAGCATTTGCATCTTCTCCAAAGCCTTTTACTCTTTATTGCTTCTTCAGGATCTGTTGGTCCTTGTCAGTTTCTATAGGCATGAAGTAGTAAGAGTGAGAAACAACAATCTCCCAAATAAGTCCCAAATAACACATGGTGTTAGGCAAGTCTTATGGTTTGGATTGAGGAGTGTATGAATTGAAAGCATTGTCTCCAGCTGGTGGCACTGTTGAGAAGTAGCTGAATCAGGGGACCTCCAACTTCATCAGTGGATTAACCCATTGATGAGTTTGTAGTCTAATAGGCTATTAGAAGGTAGAGCCTGTAGGTCCTACTAGTAGAAGACTTTTGAAGGGTAAAGCTTGTCTGCAGACTTCCTCTCTCTCGAAACAGCACCCCTTGTTACCATGATGTATACAGTATCACCTGAGCTGATAGCAATTAGACCAAGTAGCTACAGACTGCATCTTCTGAAACCATGACCCAAATGAATGTTTCCCCTTCTAAAATGTTTTTCTTGAATGTTTTGTCTAGACAATGAAAAGTAACTAGCAAAGATACATAAAAACATTTTACAGAGAACTCTCTTATGATCTGAATGATGGTTTCATCAAATCTTACTGAGCCCTACAAACCATTGAAAATGTAACACTCCCAAGTCTCTGGGCCCATAGGAATAAATGGTGTCATGAAGACAAAGCTTTATAAATGGGATAAGTGACCTTGTTAAAAGAGGCTCCAGCAAGACACCTACACTAAGTAATGACACAGAACAAAAGAAGGCACCAGCTAACAGGACCTCATGAGACAGAAAAATTAGTGCTGCCCCTATGGAAGGCCTCTCGCCTGTCAGAACTGTGAGACATATATCCCCCTTTGTTTAAAAGTTATTTAGCGTATGGCATTTCGTTATAACCACCCAAAAGCACAACAAACCTAAAGCCTTTACCATGTCCACATTTTACCTATACATACCCACAATCACCCTGAAGTCTCTCAGCTGAACCCCTTCCTTCTGCAGACAAGGTATCAAGAGGTGAACTGAGAAACTTGGTCTGAGTCAAGCTGGTTGCTAGTTGGTCCACAGAAAGTCCTTTCTTTCAGACACTTCTGGACAGGCCCTTGCTCCCCGAAGCCTTGCCTTACCTGCCAGCAGTCCTTCTTGGCTCATCATGGGATGAGCTGAGTCCATAAGGATGAAGTCTGTGTCTCTACACCCACTCTCGCTTCTCCTCCAGATCTCACCCTCCCCAGGTGGTGGCCCCAGACCCCCTCCCTAGCAATGACACTGCTGTTTTCTACAGCATGTGTAAAGCACACACAGACCCAGTTTAGGGACAGTTAATTTCCAATTCTTTCCAGATGGGTTGGAATAATATCCCCAGGTGGTAAATACATTATTAAGAAGGCAGTTTGGTGTGAAATTGGCTATTAAAATATAGATAAAGTTTAATATATTGAGCTCCTTGTCAGAAAAATCACTTTAGAAGGAGCTTATTATTTGTTTGATATTAAAAGAGTCACAGCTCTGCTCCAAGTGACAAATGGGGAGGGGGGAAAATGCCACTGGTAATGAACAAAAGCTTTTTAACATTTAAATTTAGGTTTTTCTTGTTGCACTGCACGCTGCCGCGAACATGCCCATGTGGTGCAGTCAGAAGCAGGCATCAGAAATGTCAGGATCTCAGGAGCCAAAGAGGCTGCCAACCTGGCTTTAAACAGCTGGAGCCTCCCCTGTAGAAGTAGCTACCAGATAAAGCATAGTGGAGTTTCAGGTGGTTCCCTTGGCAACACTGGAAAGCACACAGGGATCTATCTCCAGGCAGAGTGTGGCCATCCCTCCCGCCTTCTTTTTCAATATGACAACCTCAGTCCCCTGAAGCATTTCTACCTCACAGGCTTCCTATTTCAGGAGCTCTTATTTGCATTGAACCTACCAGTCTTGGAAATCCAACGTTACTGCAGAGACATTTCACTAAAAGAGACAATTAGCAAGCTAATGTTAACAAAGAAATCCATTAAAATTTCAGAGGACAAACCTGGAGATTTTCTGTGTAGTACCCTCATCAGAGCCAAGTACTTAAGAACAGCACCTCTTAAATCCCCTTCTAAGGGAGCCCCAAACTCACAACTGTGATTAACGCCCTTTCTTATGCTACCAAAATCTACTAAGCCATGGAAAAATCAACCCAGAACAGGTGAGTGTGAGCCACATTACAGAAAACAATCTTATTTTAATTCGAAGAGTAAACCAATGGCTTGCAAGTGTGTGTTTACGGAATAGATGCATTTTCATAAGAAGATGGTGAATGGTAGGCAGGAGCCTTTAAAAAGAGAAGAGCAAAACTGGCCTCTGCTGGGCACAATGGTGAGCTAGGGAGAAGTCCTTATTGTTAGTTTCCCAAACCTAGCATGCACAGGTGCATAGAAGTTTCATGTGCTCCTGAGGTAAGGTGGCCACCTCTTTCTTAAGATTGGCATCATTAATGAGTAAAAGGCCTCCAGGTTTTTTTAGGCCAAACAGAAAAATATTCCAGCAAGTGTTAAAGAAAACCTGAGACCTTTACCAAGATTTTGTTGTTACGTCATTTAAGCATTAGTCCGTCCACAGCATCGTGGTTTTATGGGGTCATCAGCAATGAGAGTCCATTCCAAACTCTGCCTCGTGGCCAAAGCCCAGCCAACAGCTGACTATGGTACAGTCACTACTGACAGGGAAAATAGAAGCCCCATTGTGTAACACACTCAGTGTGGGCAGTAAAGCATGAGCCAACGAGGCTGTGGTAAGCACATAGCTTCCAAGCATATTGGTTTCACTGTGCACTGCGAATCAGATATTTATGGGTCACCTCAACCTCAGAATGCTCTGCTGTGAACCTTCTCTTAGCTGAGTTCCAGAAAGCTCATAGAACTAGGCATGTGGCCACCACGAAGAAGAATGTTCTTAAAAATACCTCATCATCTACCATGTTGTTTTTCTTATGGAGCCCTGCTTCAGTGTGGGGGAACTGTATGGGGGAAATATAGAACTCATATACTCTTGTTGTATGGCAAGGACTTCATTAACTGTGTGCCACCCCAGCCCACACCATTGAGTAGACGTCTTTTCCATGGATACCGAGTGTGTAGGTGGGGGGAGGGGCTATCAAGAGAACATAAAATGATTGACTGGGGGACAGTAAGTGTCTAGACGAAGTGTCTAGATGACTAATAGCAACACAATCTGTATTTTATGAAACAAATGGTTGAGATTGTAAGTTAACTTTTTCTGGGGGAAAACTTAAGGTTTGAAACCAACAAACCAAGTAAATGAACACTTAACAAATAAAACTAAAGACCTAGGAAGATGGCATCATGGTTATGAGCAACGTCTGCTTTTCCTGAGAGCACAAATTCAGTTCTCAGCACACATCTGGGGACTCACAGCAGTCTGTAATTCTATTTACAGATGGTTATGACATCTTCAGGCCATGCATGGATGTCTCCTTTATACATACATGCAGAAAAACACTCACACACATAAATAAAAACAATAAATAATTTGTTTAATGAAAATCCTATGTTTGTTTTTAAAGGAATTCTTGGTTCGAGAGAAGGATCCAGCCAGTTCCTGTGACATATTCTACTTGGGATCCATTGACTTTCATCAAGTGTGTAACCCTGTGTTCCATGTTAGTCATTTATTAAAGTAAATGACTAAAGTAATTGAGTCAATGGACAAGGCCAGGATTCAGGATTTGATTTCAGGTATCTACCCAGGAAAACTGTCAAATTACTCCAAAATGCTATGGGTTACCTGTAAGATTATTATTGCTTACCTCTGTGTGTGTGTGTGTGTGTGTGTGTGTGTGTGTGTGTGTGTGTGTGTATGTGTGTATGTGTGTGTCTGTGTGGTATGTGCAAGTAAGTGATGTGTGTACATGTGTGTGTGTTTGTATGTGTCTGTAGTATGTGCTTGTACATATGTGTATTTGTATGTTTGGTGTGGTGTGTGATTATATGTATTGTGGTAGACAGTCTGTATGTGTGTGTGTGTGCTTGTGTGCGTATGTGTCTGTGTTATGTGTATATGTGTATGATGTATATGTGCTATGTGTGAGTATGTGTGGTGTGTGTGTATACTTGTTTTGAAGAGTGCCTGTACATGTCTGTGTATATGGGTCTGTAGGACAGAGGTAGACATTTAGTAGCTTCTTCAGACTCTTTTCATGTCATTTTTAGAGACAATGTGTCCTCACTGAGCCTGACTCACTGCTTTGGCTAGTCTGGCTAACCAACAAACCTCAGAGATCATCTTTTCTCCAAATCTGCAGTACAGGAATTAGAGGTTAATGCCATACTAAGTTTCATTTGAGTATTAGGGAATGTTCCTTAGCTACTTATCTATTGTCCAGCAGATACCATGACCAAGGCAACCTATAGAATGAAGAGTCTCAGAGGCACATGACAATTATGGAGGGAAGGATCCCAGCAGGCAGGGAGACATGGTGCTGGAGCTGAAGCTGAAAGCTTACATCCTAGTCCATAAGCATGGGTAAAGACAAAGCATGCTGGAAATGGCATGGGCTATTTAAGCTGCAAAGCCCACATGCAGCAAGATACCTTCTCCAGCAAGACTGTAGTTTCTAATCTTTCCCAAGTAGTTCCACGAGCTGGAGACCAACTAGTTAAATCTATGAGCTTATGGGGGCCATTTGTACTCAAACTACCACAGTGTAAAACTCAGATACTCCTGCTGTATGACAAGAACTTTTTAAACTGAACTTCCTCCCTAGCCCTTTCCATTAAGTACATGTCTTTCCCAGATAACAGAGTATGTATGGGGGTGGCAAGAGAGCATTAAATGATTGACTGGGGGTTATGTTATCAGTTAATCAACCTGATAAGACCTTATACCCCACTTTTCACAGTGCTCGACAGCTTGGTAATGACTCTTAACCACTTGATCTCATTTGAACTTTAAAACAACCCCACGATTATAAGCATTATCTTCTGTATATCAGTGCAGAAATAATGAGATAAAAAAATCAAAGTGATTTCCTGATAGACTATAAAGTATTAAACACAATCTCTTCTTTCATCTGTGAAAACTAACATGACAAAGATTTGAAATAAAAACGTGGAGTGGAAAATTTATAGAGAATTAACCCGTTAGCTAAATTCTCTTTAAATTGGAAACATGTTAGAGTTTATATCAGTTCCTTGTGGCTGCTACAACCAATTACCACAGATTCAGTGCCTTAAAACAATGGCTTTCATGGGTCTAGAATCCAAAAATCTAATTCAGTGTCACTGAGCCAGTACAACATGACCTCATCCTTCTCTTCAAAGCCTGTCTTTGCCTAGCTATTAGCTTCCATCCCAGCTGTGGCCACAGTGCTCTCATCTCCCAGCCCAGTCTCACAAAAGCACCTTCTTCACTTGGTTCCCATCTTTTATTTTATTTTTTACTTAAAAGATCTGTGTTTCTCCTACAGAGTTATACGTATATTCATCACCATTCTGATCAGATTTGGAAATCATTTCAGTCACAAACAAACATCAAAGCCAACATAAGCAATCAGGAAAGCTATCTTTGCGTCATATCATTGACATTTAGTTATTCTAGAAATTATAGTTTATATCATTTGAGTATTATTCTTTTGGAGGTGGAATATCATTCCTCAGCTCCCCAGAGAAGTCTTCATTTTTCAGGAATGGACTAGATATATTAATTACTTTAATCATCACCAAAAACCCTGAAAGTCACAACTTAAGAGAGAAAGAATGTATTTCAGATATTTGGTCCATATTTTCTTAGCTCTATCACTTAGGCAGAACATCATAGTACAGAAAATACAAAGAAGAGGTACTTACTGGTTTCTACTTTCCCTGTATCCTTCCTTCCAGTCCATATGATGGCTATTCACTGTCAGGGTGTGTCATTCTGTCTCAGTTAATAGTCTCTGGAAAATCCTTCATAGACACATCTATCTAAACATAAACATTATCAGCCTCCTGAGTGAGCCTAAATCCAGTCAAGGAAATGAAGATTAAGTATCACACTGAGAAAACATTGCAATGTATTACTTCTGGTAATGAAGCAATCTCTCTATTTTCTAAACATCTAACTTTCTGAAGGCCACAGAAGAAGATGAAGTCTGGATTAATTGACAGTATTCATTGTACTTACTGATCCTAATACAAAAAGTCTCCAAGAGATGGATAGAGGAATAGACTGGGGGGGGGGGGGGGAGATTCCATTCTGAATGTCAAACAGCTTAAACTTCCTCCCAAACCTTGGGCAAGTATTCGAATCAGCCTCCCTCTCGCACTGGACATTGGATGCATAGCAGAGCCTATCACACTACCATGTAAAAAAATGCATCAACCCAAGAAGTCATTGACCCTTCCCAGAAGCCAAGTAGCTAACATCTTTCACCAAACTGACTCTGGACAGAAATATCAGCTGTGAAAGTGGCGATGAGGAAGAAAGGGCAGGGAAATTGTCAGCTCTGTTCTCATTTAAAAGGAAGGTAAGATACCCATGCCATTCCCAAATAAGCAGGCGTAGCAGACTGTGGAACTCACACTCTGGTCTGTTGTCTGCCTTCCCCATTTGACTTACCTGGAAGTCGATCCCAGGGTCCCCATCCCTTGAGATGTTATTATATTTCTTATAGACTTCAGAGAAAAAAGAAGGTGAGATTTGTTTGTGGCTGGGTTGTTTAATTTTTGACTGTTTTTTTTCCCCTTTGGATGTCTGTGATGTTAATGTTTTATTAATTTATCTACTGTTTCTTTGGAATCAGTTGCAATCCTGCCTATCTTCTGACAATTGGCAGTCAAATGTAAGACAGGGAGGAGAGTCTGTGGTGAGTTTGGTAAAGAGAAGCTCCGCCCTTGAAAATATCCTCTGCAGTGGATTGCCACTTCATCCTGGCTATGTCCTCTTCACCCTGTAGCACTTCTTGTACCTGTGTGCAATTATTTTTTCATAGTCCAGGGAAATTTTTGAACAATAGAAATGTGTGTGAATCTGGAGGTTAAAAAAAAATAAAAAAAAAAAAAAAAAAAAAAAAAAAAACCTAAAGAACAATGTTCAGGCATCTAGTGATGGCCTACAGTTCAAGTCAAACCAGGGAAGAAGGCAAAGAACAAAGGAAAGAACAAGATAGAGAGGAAGGGAAATCAAACTTTAGCCTGCTATCCAAAGGCCAATGCTGAGATTACTTACTCTTAGCCACCCCGTTTGGGAACACACAGATCTTCTAGCCCAACCTTTTAAAGATCACATCTCTCAACACTATGCAGTTGGGCTGAAGTTTCCAGCATATGAGCTATAGAAGGCATGTTTAGTTCATCATAAAAGCACATATTGATAAATCCAAAATTATCCATTTTTTGATATAATTTTCTCCAGATACATGAGAGAGGGTTAGGAACTAGACTATGCCACCTGTTTTTGTCTATACCCAATGCCCACTTATTCCTTGTTGGAGTGAGATGAGCTGCTTGCATTGTCATCTCCAAGACAGAAAGATGAGTTGTGATATTTCTGAGTCCTTCACATGTTACTAATGTCTACTGCTTCTTCAGTACTGTCCCTTTGCCAGTCTATAATCATTCTAAAACTACCACCATCACAGTAATCACAGGGCAGGTTTCTTTTCTTTATTACTATTTGTTCCATCCCTGTAGATAGAGCCTATATAATCTTTCATGTTGGTAACATTCTTACTAAAATCTTTACTCGTTTCCTATGAAGTTTAGCATGAAATTCAAACATTAAAAAAATTCTGTATCTTATCTATTACTCTATTATCTGCCAAGTTCTGAAACCTGTTTAATGACATATTTTTTAACCACATCTCTATTGCCAACCTTATTTACTAAGAAGAGGGGGTTCTAAAATAGATCACTGTGGGACAGTTTGGTAGATTGATGGATAGATGGAGGGATAGATGGATAGATAAATGATTGCTAGAATCTTTTTCTAGATTGCTTGGAAGTATTATAATTGTGAAGATGAAACTGATACACTCAACAAATTCAGTTTCTCAGATATCTGCATAATTTACTGTATTCTTATACCTTCCTCTCTATCTTTTTCTCTTTCCCATATATTTATTTGTCTCTTCTATAGGAACACACAATAGGTCACATTGGTTAAGACTATTTGAGATTAGATTTTCTCTACTTCCATAATGAAATGTACTTTACAAAGAATACGAGGGTTGAAGAGAGGTCTGAGACCTTTCTCAGGGACTATAGATCTAGCATAAATCTTCATGCCACATACCATGGTTCAATGATCCAAGGAGAAAGACTATTAGGCATGAATAGATACTTACCACTGTGTACACACATCTAATCCAGATTCCCCCATGGATGTCTTCTGTGAATCTGTTCTTTCCCAAATCTTTTTTTCTTTTTTTAAATGGTATGATATTTTATGCATGCCTTCATTTAGGAGACGGGCACTCCCCTGGACATGGAGGTCAGAGACTGTGAAGTGTAACTCAAAATCTATTCTTATCTTTGCCTTTAATCATAAAATACTGCAATTTCCAGACATCTCTTGGGTTGGCTGCAGTTGGTAACTAAATTCAGTCTCACAAGACATGTGCAGCTTCTAGGACAAGCTCTTAAAGAGATAGTAGCTTTTTGTGTTTGTCTGTCTTCCTTCTGGCTAGAATGTGGGCCCCATGGATGGATCAGGGTTAATTATTTGAAAGGCACAGAGAGATAAACATGAACAATGCACATAAGATTATGGAGGCCTGATTCTCTGATCGGCAGCCATTGTCAAAAGCATTTACTTAATTTGGGATTTATAATTCCAGAGAGTAAAAGTGTTCAAGACCATCATCATGGAGATGATGGGTAAGGCAGGTAGACATAGTGTTGGAGCAATAACAAAGAGCTTACAAGCAGGAGTCAGGGAGCAGGGGAGCAGATAATATAGCTGTTTAACTGCAAAGGCCACCCCCTTGACATGTCTCCTCTAGTAAGGCCGCACCTTTTAATCCTTTCTAAATAGTTCTACCATCTGAAGACCAAGTATTCAGATACATGAGCCTATGAGAGCCATTCTCATGCAGACTATCTCAGGTATCAGTTAACCTTTGTCACATTGCTCAAATACTAACTAATAATTTAAAATTTCATATCACCTTTCCTATAAGATACTGCAGAAAGCTGCTGTTGGACTGTGGTTTAAGGGCCAACATCTTTTCAAACACTCAAAATCTAGAAGGTGGCTTCTTTCCTCTGTGACTGCTAATGTTAACGTCAGTTTTACAGACTTTAGAATCACCTGCTAGATAAAGCTCTTGAGATGTCTGAGGGGATTATCTTGGTTGTATTACATAGTGTGGGAAGATTTGCCCATTGTTGATGATGTCACTATCTGTCTGAGATTCTGAATTGTGTAAGGAGAGATTGGAGACTGAGCAGAAACAATCATTCATCACCACTTGCTTCCAATTATGGATCAATGTGATTATCTACTTCAAGCTCTGGCCACTTCAACTTCACTGCCATGATCGACCATATGAACTATCAGCCAAACTAAATCCTTCCTTCATTGGTTGGTTTTGTTAGGGTATTTTATCATAGCCATGGGAAAAGAAATGAAGATACCATTTCTTTGTCTCACAACCTTTGCCACTTGTATCCTTTCTAGCCTTGTAGAGAAAGGTAAACATATACCTTTCTATAGCAAGATGGGTAAATGTTTACATATTAGACTGGAAATGTCTTTCCTGAGTCTACAGCAGGTGTTATGCCTACCCATAGTAGCCAGCAGCAAATAGAGCAACCAAGTTGTCAGAATAAAGCAGGTAAGTACAGGCCTATTGAGGGCCAGCTAGGATGCGGTAATGCCTAGTGTCCGGGCAGTACATTGCTTTGTAATTGTCTATAAAATACATAAGCTATTACTCCTTCAACCACAAACACAATCATGTCCCCTCAATTTAAAACAGGGAGGGGGGGAGTCAGGTCAAGAAACATTCTTTGCTTTCTAGACTTTCAAATCAGATAGCAAAGCAATTCAAAAGCCAGAGATCTACAAAGGACAGCTCTCCTATCCAGCACACCTGGTGCCCCACAGATTGTAGCCTGGGGCATTGGAGCCTTCGAACACAGCAATGAATTTGACAGTTTGTCCTTTCTCTGCTATCTTCCCTTCCTTTTAGCAGTTCCTTGCTGTGCTCACCATTCCAGAGTGCTCCTCTGGCTACTGCTGGTACAACTCCATCTATAAATGACCTCAGCAGAGCTCAGGATTGATTCAACCTCCCTTATCTGTGTGATTAGCTTAGCTACAGAACAGATATTTGGTGCTTATCAGCCCATTAAAGAGTCAAAGAATGCTGTTACCAGTTTTTTATCTGTGAAATGCACACAAAGCCCTGCTGATTATTCTATTAATTTGTTAATGAACCTGTCCACAGACAGACTCTTGGTTCCTTTGGAAGGCAGGATGGGGAGTTGAACATTTAAAGGATGGTGAATCTTCAGAAGTAAAGCTTAAAAGCCTGAAAGTGCTTGTGGAAGCTGAGGTACACATGCTTAAATTTGTGTTTTTAACTCCTTTGAAATCTTCTACTGAAGTAGAAGCACAGCAAGGAATGGAGAAATTGGACTGGAAATAACTCAATGCCTGAAGAAAGCACACAAACTGGAGCAAGACATGAAGACAGAAATTGTGAGTTGTTTTGCACACAAACTAGGTTTGCTCAGAGTGTGATCTTTGTTTGGGTTTTACATCTGCTTGCAGATGGCAATTCTACCTAAAACTAGGATTCTGGTTTACTTTTCCTGGTGTATACTGTCTCATTCATGGGGCCAATTACAAATCTGTGCATTTTACAGTCTCAGGAATTCAGAAAATCCAAGGAGGGTAGACATGCTCAGAAAGAGGGCTAAAGAATGTCCTCAGGGGCCAAGGACTTCTGGCTCCATCCTGTTGGCTACCAGGTTGGCTAATCAGACAGCAGGCTAGATTCATAGCTGTACTAGGACAGTGAGTCAGGCATGAGAAAGCAGTTAAAATGGAGTGAGGCATACCTGCTGAAGAATCAGTTCACCAGAACCAGAGCATGACTTCAGTAAAAATCAGAGGCTCTGATCCTTTACAGAATGTTTAAGTAGTTGTGTATTTTGCTTTAGTCTTATGTAGTAGATGTCATGAATGTATTCCAGTCCCTTTGAAGACAGATGCATGTGTTTAGATTACAAAAGTGTTGGCTTTGAGGGGGTTAATAAGCTGAGGTAACCTCTCTATAAATGACTTTCACTGGAAAGGATATGCCTCATATGGGATGACCCAGTTTTGCAAGGGCCAGGAATCTTGGCTGTATATTAGTAGTGAGGCTTGTCTTACTTGTTCCCAAAGGCCAAGTGAATAAGAGTCTCTAGAAGATCGTTTGGGACAAGGTACCAATAGTTCTCCAGATATTCCATCATTCCCTTCATCAACCCTGATTTTCTTTATCATTATAGGTATAGCTCCTAATAGCTCTTTAATCTAACAACTTGTTCCATCTGAGAACCTGTTTCTATGGAGTCAAGCCTAATATACCTGCTAATGTGGATGACCTGTACATAAACATGCCTAGTGAAAGAGTCACAGAAAGGAGACTATGCAAATGTGTCACATTGTTAAAGACATTAGTATGTATCATGAACCAAAGGGGCATGTAATTAAAAAGGGTTTGATTGTGTAACCAACATCTACACATGGGGAAGTTTCCAATGTATGTAAAATACCCTTTGATGGCCGAAGACCTTCCCCCTGGGTGCTTTTACTTTGGTCTTATTTAGCATAAAACAATGAGTTTAATTAACCTCTATACAGTCTTTATTCTTTCATTGCCTTTGCATGCCTAGCCTCCCTGTCCTATCTGCTTCCATTTTGGTTGTCCTATTTATTCTTCCAGGCATAGCTTCAAAGGTATCTTCAGAATGAACCCAATTCTTTCACACCGAAGACTATAGCAGGTATCATATTAGTGTTTCAGGGGGTAGTCTGCTGAAATAGGTGTCACAAACAGCCATGACAATGCTTTCACTTCACGGTGTTTATGCATAGAAGGAACAGTAGCCCAGTGCTGTCTAGTCATGGTGTTGGTCTACCGTAGTGCCGACAGCATAAGGCTTCTAGCATGCTGTGAAGTGCCTGGCCTATAGAGAAAGAACCCATCATTATCTGATAATAAACAAAATTTGTGAATGAATAGGTGAAGAAATCAACCAGAAAATTCCTCATGCAAGAGGAGGCAGCTTGCTATACAGCATGCTTATAAAAAGTGGAATATTCTTCCAATATTTAAAGAGACATTAAATAATTCTTGTAACATAATAAAGAAATATGGACTGGATCAAGGTTTTATGAAGTAAATCTGTAATTGATTTAATAACTGTGAACACTTTTCTGATTAATAAATTAGTGCCAATTTCAAGTATCCAGTGATGGTTTTAAAACTGTATCTTGAATCATATCCTTTCCAATAATTTTTATCAATATCTCGAATAGAGATGCTAAAAGCATACTTGCCAAAATTTATGGCTGATGTGAAGCTAGGTAAAATAGTAAATGAATTGCAAGACAGAAAATAGAATGCAAAAATATCTCAAGAGCCTAGAATTATGAGCTAGGTTTGCCAAGCTGACATTCAGGGAAGAGAAATGAAAAATCCCGCCATCCATTCCTGAGGCAACTGTAAAACACAGAGAGAAACTGGAGGCTGAGCAGCATTCTTGCTAACCTTTGTCTGGGAACTTGGTTATATTTAAGAACACAATGGGTCCACATAATAAACCCACTTTTTAAAAGTTGTCTGAATGTCCTTAACGACAATAATTTACACATTTGAAAATGGGAAAAAGTTAATGCAAATTTAGAAAACATGATTAGTAATAATCTAGTTTCAATTTTCATAGAAAAATATGGATTGACCACTGTAGGTCCTGTTCAGGCTAGAAAACTAAGAAGGATAAAAGAGTTTGTAAAACTATGTAGTTTAAGGAAATAGGGCTTTAACCTGGTAAATAGCACAGAAAAAAGAGAAGCCAACAGAGATCATGGTTATACAAGCTGAAAGGTCAGGGAAATCAAGCTCTTCTTACAAATTTTTAAGATATATATTATTTTATGTGAATGAGTATTTTTGCCTACGTTATGTGCACCACATACATGCCATGTCCACAGCGGCCAGGAGGTGTTGGATCTTCTAGAACTAGATTTCCAGGTGATTGTGAGTGTCACGTGAGTGCTAGAACCTGAATTCAGATCCTCTGGAAGAGGAGTCGGGCTTCTAACTACTGAGCCATCTCTGCAGCCCCTCTTCTTGCATATTTGAAGTGTCAAAATGTACTTAGTGAAGTCAGATATAGAAACTATTTCCCATTCTCACAGAGAGACATTTTCAATTACATCTATGCAACACCCCATGTGGGTCATTGTAAGGAGAATAGACCATACTATGACTAGTTACTACAAGCATCTAGGTGGATAATGCCCAGTGGGATAATACCAAATGGGAATCCTCTGGTGCAGCTTCATCTATTGCAGGGATAATTAGAGTCACTGACCTTTTGGTTTCCTAAGATGCTATCTTTTGATATAAAGTAGACTTGCTTCACAATTCTAGAAAGCACATCTATTGTTCTTTGCTTAATTTAAGAAAAGTTCTCTAAGAATTAAATTTATTTAGCCCCTAAAGCACTAGTGATTAATCTTTTCTTCCAGAATTCCTGCCATAATGGGGATTCTTATATTTGTTATGAAGCCAGAATATTTGGTCTTTTGGAAATGATGTAGATTTTACATCCATGTCCAAGGGAAAGTTGGAAAGTTAGAAGATGTTGAGCAGTCAGAAAGCATTGGTATATAAAATGGAAGATGTTAAAATTGCACTTAATATAATGGACCTACACTTGGGTATAAAATATTCTCCATAGGCTCAGGTATATTAATAGTTTGTGTCCAGCTGGTGGCACTGTTTGTTTTGGGATACTGAAGAACATTGAAGTGGCGAAACCTGGCTAGACAAAGTGGTTCAGTGAGGTTGGGTATTAGTAGTCAGCATCTAGCTCCTCTCTGCCCAGTTAACTCTCCATTTCTTGCTTTTTGTTATTCAACCAGCAGCAGCCACATTCCCTGGCTACCATGGATCTGTCTTCCATCAAATGCTTGCCTGCCATATCAGATTGTATCCCCTCAAACTGTGAGCTAAAAGTAAATCCTTTCTACCTTAAATATCCTCTTCTTAACTACTTAGTCATAGTCACAAGAAAAATAGTTATATAGAAAACTGGTACCAAGAAATGAAGCCATTGCTGCTGCTAAGAGAGACTAAATCATGTTGTTCTTGAAGAGTTGAAACTGATTTTTGGAGGAAGGTAAAAGAGTATGAACCCAAGGTCTACAGAAGCCCCCAAAGGGCATAAGGAGAACTGAATCAACCATTCTGGTTGAGTAAGTAGAGTAAGAATATGCACAGAAACACAGACAATAAAGACTATGTTCAAGAACCTTCAGAGGGGAAGAAAGACCGATTTAGAAATTGGGTTTTAGGCAGCTTGTTCTAGGTAATTTGTGTCCCAAAGAATCTGGCCAAGTTACACTTGTTTAAATTTGAGTGAAACTGTAATGAAAATTGATACATTAATTTTACTTGTCAGAGGATGTTTCAAAATAGTATAGCATTATGGCTATAGCATGTTTGTTCCTCTGTGCAATTAGCCAGATTCAGCTATAAAATATCACACACACACACACACACACACACACACACACACACACACTTTGTACAGGGCAATAAAAAAGATGCATTTAAGAAAAAAATCCTGTAACATTGAGACCTCTAGGGCATAAAAATGCAAACTCATTTAAAAACTTTCATTTGAAAAAAGTGACTGAACAAAACAGTCTGGTGAGTATCCTTATCCAGCAGAGGCACCTAGAGAAATATTTTCCTACATTCAACCTGGAAAGTTCAGAGGTCACTTTAGTTGTATTTGATGGGTAATGGGGCAGGCTATATCTTAACCTTGCATTAGAACTTAGTACCATTGCACACAAGGTGCTGCATGGGACTACAACAGTTACTGAGGCATGGAAGCCTGTCCTATGGTTCCAAAAGCTGCTGAATCTAAGTAACATGACAGAGTCAGCCTTCCTACAAGTTGTCCTGAGAGATCAGTGGAGGAATGGTAAAGGCAAAGCTGTAGGTGCAGTGGCGACTCCAGGATATCAGTTGCCAACAATATGACACATCTATTGAGGAAAGCTACAGAAACTGAATGGAATCCATTAATAGGAAAGGCTTTGTGTGCTGTAGACAGCAATTCTGGGCTTACAAAGCTACCCACATTCACTGGAACACAGCTGATATTTTAATGATAAGCCAGGGCACTGAACACAGACTGGAAGTCTTTGTTGAGTCTTAGTCTTGCTTTGTTCTGACCTTTCTTTGCTATTCTCTTATTTTTCCATTTCATCTACCCTATGTCATTATATGTCAGAAGTATGTAACCAGTAATGTGATTTTATAAAGGCTCACAGTTAAGATATTGTCCTGAATCTCAGAAGAGATTTTGGACTTTGGTTTTAAATAATGTTGGGAGTGTTGATGTCTATAGGGACTTTTAAAGTTGAGCAGTATACAATATGCATTTTATGTTGTGATATGATCATGAAAGCTATCAGAGCCTGGGGTAGAATATCATTATTTGGACAAGACATGTTCTCTATAGGCTCATGTCTTTGAACATTGAGTAACCAGTTGGTGGTATTGATTTGGGAGGCTATGCAATCTGACTGAAGGAAGTGGGTGCTAGGGGTGCTGTGGGCTTTATACCTCAGCACTACTTTTACATCAGCATCTCTCTCTTTCCTGGCTGTCATCATTTAATAACGATCTGATTCATGTTACCACCATAGGATCAACTGCCCTCTTGCTTTCCCATCATGGGTGACTAGATTCCCTCTTTGCTCCAAAATAATTCTTTTCTCCTTTATTTTGCTTCATAATGTGCATTTGATCACATCAGCAGGATAAGTCATGAACACACATGACAGCTATCTTACCTTGGCATTGGAGCACATTGTAGTCAGTACATTGTTTGCCTTTGTGAACAAGTGCCTGACTAGAAACTATGGTTTCATGTTGCTCCCCAATACTGCATGAAGTATCATACTGTATATCCCTAGCCTAGAAAAAGATGACATTTCTGAATCTAGGGTTCAGATTTAAGTAAATATTTATCAATTTAAAGGCAATATGAACTTAAAAAATACCCTAAGTAAAGAGCTATTGCAAATTGAGGATATTCCTGTCTGTTAGTGTATTGGGGATATATCTCTACTACAGATGCTAAATTTTGCAGTTATTGCACTAGAACAGTTGTGGAAAAGTCATGAACAGATAGGTAAAGTTGTGCTGCAGGACAGGTAGCTATCTGGATTTAATTTGTAAGCTAGTTTTCTATCTTCTAGACAAACGTTCTCTTTCAGGTATAATTTTGCCTCACAAGGAACTTAGACCACACATACATACAAACATACATACATAAATACATACATACACATGCATATACACACAGATCTATCTATCTATATATCAAACTATCTATCTCTTTGTGTGTGGGTGGTGTAGATAAGTAGATATGTTAAGAAGTTCATTTTTCTGGTGTCTAGTGGGTTGAGATTAGAAACAAGGTTAAATCTCACAACCACAGCATACCCCCAAAAATAAAAAAATTAGTATTAATAGTGTTAAGATTAAAAATAATGATACAGATCAATTTAATTCTTCTCAAATAGCCCTTTGCTCCATTTATAACATCCTTAGCATCAAGCTCAACCTCCTTCTTGAGTTTTGGAACACAAACAATTATAGAATCCTGGAAAGTCTAGGAGGAATTTAATTCTGATCAATTGCAAAACAATTCAATGGAAACATTTCTCAAAAGCATTTTATTTTTGGTTAGTGGCATATTGCATTGAAATTCAACTTCCACCTAAATTCGCTATAAAACCAAAATTAGGCCGAGAAATTCTCTGAGTATGAAAATTAGATTTGTCCTTGGCTTTACCCTTAGCATTCTGATCATTTTCAGGTTTCTGACCAGGACCCACAGTGGTTAGTTACCCATGGCTTTGGCTGTTCATCAGTGTTGACATAGGCTGGGTGGACACATTGCTTTCTATCCCTCCTTGTCATTCCATTTTCCAATCCAGCCAATGGCTACGGAGGGGTAGGGTGATAGCTCCAATCACTTGACGACTTGGAGCTAGAAGTGATAGAAACTCCTCTTTTTTTTTCATGGCAAATCTTACTCAGTCTCCCTCGCTCTTATGGGCTGCACTTTACAGGGAAAAATAAGTTGTTGAATTTTGTCAGATAAAACATCTCTTAGGCTAAAACAAATAAAGATCTTTCCATTTTCATGCCCTGGATTATTTTAAGTTAATGCACAATATCCAAGCTGAAGTATTTCAAATAATGTCATGAATTATTTTTAAAGTGTACATATCTAGTCTATGTCATTTCTCCAAATAATTCCAAATACCATTAAAATAGTACTCAGCACAGCATATCATATTTAGGTAATTTAACAAAGGTTTATTTAAACATTTTCTTTAAATATGAAGTATTTAGGAATGATAAAGATAATTACTCTTTGGGGGTATAATAGTCCATTTGACAGAAAAATTAAATGGAAGGATATTTTCTAATAAAAATTTAAAAATTCAAAGGATCTCTCCCTCAATTTTCTTTGTAACATATTTTTTTAAAAAAAGAAGATGGTTTTAAAATGCTGCTTGTTCTACTTGCTCATAACTCCACACTCTACAGCATCTCTGTAGGGTTCCTTGATATTACTTCCTGCAGATGAGCCTTGTGTTCTTCTGAATCCTCAAGGTAGTGTTTACGCATGTAGCAGGTGATGAATTGGTTGAGGACAAGTGTCATAAAAATGCAGTGCTGTAATCAATTCCAATTCTCCTGTATTAGACTGTGTGTGGGACCAACATTTGCCACTTTATGACATGAAGGATTGTTGGAATGAAGACAGTTAGGATGTGGCAAATGCAGTAAAGATTTTCTGTTCTCCTTAATTTGCTTAAAAGCAGGACAATGATTTACAAAGAAAAGGACAACCTGTTTTTAAGATCATGGGGATGTGGGTATTTAACCACCCAAGAACACATTACATTTTCATCTTTGTTGACTTATGATGAAGTGCTAAGGTTTGCCAACTAGTCTTTAAACCATCATTACTGTGTGCTCCCACAAGTTCCTGGCCCTATAGACCCAAAACCTTTTTCCGTTGCTGTTTCTCAAACATATACATTATCTTCATTGGTTTTTTGCTATAAAACTCGAAATTCAAGACATTTCCTCAAAGAATTACTTATTCTCTCTGTACCTTCCACATATGTTTGAGATACACATACTAATTAATCAGCTTGGTTTATTTTTTTATCATCTGTTTTTGCTAAAAGGGATCTATTATGACTAGGATCCTATGAGGTAGATACAACATATTCTTATAACGTCCTGAAGCTTCAAGATGGTCTGTCTCTGTTTGTTTCTTCACTACCTCAAAGAGGATTTTTCCATTTCTGGTTTACTTCTCATAAAGCAAGGTATGACAGCTTCTGTAATGAGACTAGCCCTTCAAATCCTAGCCAGAGTAATTTCATCTTGCTATGAGCTTCAATCTAGCTGTTTTATGTACCAGACTACAGACAAACAAGCCATCCTTCCCATGGTGCAACTAGGAGAATCCCTGACAAGTAGCATGCACTAATGCTTATAAACTTAACTATTCCAGAGTTTAATTTAGTCCTTGCCTTATATAGGTTTCTGAACCTATAGTCACATTTACTGCTTTAACACTCAGTAGTGCCATCAAGCTACGTTTGCATCAGTTCTGCTGTGGACTTATGAAATTGGAGATTGGTAAGTGGGGGCCCGAAAGGGTTAGCAACTTCTGGGAAAATGTAGCTGCTATAGTCATCCACCATTCCCTAAGTAACTCCTAATAAGTTCATTTCACTCATCGAGATGAACGGGAAAGAGTCATTTTTTTGGACTGCTCGAGCAAATCACAGTTGGGGTTATGATGTTAATTTTACATCTCCAAAAGAAGGTCATGCGCCAGCTGAAAGGGCTCAAAGCTCATTTAAGCACTGCCATCCATTTACCAGCAGATTCCAGAAGTCTGTGAACCATGGCTATACTTCTAGACACAGGATGCTCAGGAAATTGGCACCTTGTGTTGCATGCTCCACTCAGTTTCCTGACACCACACCTGGATAACGCTTTCATTTTAACGTACATGTGATCCAGAAGAGGAAAGGGGAGGAATCATATGTTTCCAATCTGAACTAAAGAAAACTATTTCTTAAGCTGGACATTTTGAGCATCAATCTTGGCCAGTTTATCGATCATGTCTTTAACTTGCCCTTTTATGTTCAGCTCGCATTTCCTACCTTAGTCCTAATGCCCTGTATTGTATTCAGAGAACTCTTCTATTATCCTCCCAGTTTCCCACAAACAGAAGAACTGAGGAGTGCTTACATATTTGTTTCTAGTGTATATCATCAGTGAAACATATAGCAATCAAAATGAACCTGGTATCGCTCCAGGCAGCATACAGGATGAAACTAATAATGCAAACGGAACTTCAAAAGATTACAAAACGGTGATGTTCTCTTCTAAATTGAAAGACACTGAACAGTATACAGTTTAAATACACAGAGATACTGCAGACAAGAAAATATACAGGTATTTGAGAAACTGATATCTATCGGTCCATAGAGAAAGATGGAAGCTAGGGGAAACTCTCAGAGATATGATCTAGGGTATTTTCCAATTTTATGAGTTTTAGAACCATCACCTACTGTGTTTGCTACCTATGCCCAGGAATAAAAAGAAAGTGAATTAAAATAAACGTTGGATTTGGACAGTCTCCACTTGTTTCACATGAATGTACACATCACCATCCTCAGAAAATCTTGTCTCGTGTGCTACCTTGATGATCAGAATCTATTCAGTTACGTATGCATTCTATGCTCTTAGCTCAAGGATCTATTGAAGAATTTCCCTCAGCAGAGACAGACAGAAGAGCTGGAAAGATGGTTAAGAAGACTTGATCATCCAGAGGACCAGACTTCAGTTTTCTGCACCCATATCAAGCTGTCCACAATTTCCTGTAAATCCAGTTCCAGGAGATATGACACCCTCTTCTGTTCTCTGGCATATCCTCTTTCAAGGGCATATATTCTCCCAAAGACACACCTATGTATATTTAAAAAATTAGAGCTAAACTTTTAAATAGTTCTGTAAAAAGGCAAATAGTAAAAAGTGGTTTTAAAACAAAACCCCAAACATTTGATTTTCCAAACAAAGACTTAGGAGTCAAGTTCTATGGTAAAAGCCAGCTATCTCAGAGAGGCAAGGAAACACCCAGCTGACCTCCCACTCCACTGACATCCTAAAACGAGAAAGATCCTTCCCTTTTCCTCTTGTCTTAAAAACTTTCAATCAAAGACCCTCCTTTCTCTTTCCTGGGTTTTCTTATGTTCATTTCCCTCCAGTTGGTTACTTGCTCTGCCTCTTGACATAGGGTTGACTTTATGTAGAACTTGTTTGCAGAAAGCCCCTGGGTAAAAGGTGCGTGCAAGGGCTGAGCCACGCTGCAACAAGGTTTTTCCAGCTCAAAATCTTGGAGTTCACAATACAATCAAATATCCTGCATCAAAGAATAAGCATTAACTGGGACTAGTTTTGTGTGACTAAAACCTGAAAACTATTTGTAAAGGACTCGTCCTTCTATCCTTTTGAAAATGCTGCGTCTGAGTCCTGCCATGGACTGAATCAATCAATCTGATCATGCAGCTTTGTAATATTCATGTCAGTTGCTTTGACAACCCACACCAACTGATGGCTCAAACAATACACTTTTAGTCTTTTGTATCCTCTCATCTGGAAGTCCAAGACCAGGGTGCCAGAAGTGCCAAGCTCTCGATTAAAACCATTTGCCTGATCTTCACAAAACCGTCTTTCTGCTATTCCCTCAGAAGGTGTAAGTGTGTGTGTGTCTGTGTGTGTGTGTGTGTGTGTGTGTGTGTGTGTGTGTGTGTGTGTGTGTTGGGGGGAGCTAGCTAGCTCTCTTGCTTTCTATACAGGGCACTAAGTTCATTCTCTAGCATCATGATTTCATTATTTCCCTCATAAATGTTCCATTCCTACCAACCCTCAGGGACCCTGGGGCAATTTTTCACTCGAGAGCCACAATCGGGAACCCCCTCTCAATCAGTTTCATTGTAGTTGTTTATCTATGATGCTAGTCACTGTCACTTGGACATTGTCCAGTTTTTCTGTTTATATCTGGATTCCAGAGAATTACCAACTCTGCTGTAGGCTCACTGCTTGCCAGCATGGGAAACATAATGTACACCCACCTTTGGCATGACTGGAGGGTTGATTTGAATGTTAGTCTTCATCTTGGTAGAAACTACATTCACTGGGAAAGAAATGGCTTGTCTTTTGTGCCATAGGTTGTACAGTCCTTACCAACCTTGGCCACTCCTTCATGACTTTGGTCCCAGCAGGGCAATGCCAGACAGGGATCCAAGTGCCATAAGGTAGCCACATGCCTGATAGAGGGTGGGACTCTCTTGCCCATGGGCAGTGTTCCTGCTGTCCCTGTCTTTTTTGAAGACAAAAATGCCTGATTAAGAGGATGAGGAAGCAGCCTAAAATTAATATGAAGACTAAATAAAGAAATGGGGGAAAAGCAAAAATTAGTGACTCATTGGCTTATATTCAGGTTATGTCTCAACCGTTTGTTACCTGGGAAACAGCATCCATGTTTTTGTAAAAGAATATATATATATATATATATATATATATATATATATATATATATATATATATATATATATATATATGTCAAATGCCAAAACACCTTTTTATCTACTACATTGAGATTTGCCTGCTATTGGACAGACTCTCAACATAAAGTTTATTTTGTAATAAAGCATAAACTATCTTGTTATTTCTTAATTACCTCTATTCATCTGACCACCTATATTCTAGGTCATTCCAAAAGCTGCTGGCATCTGTGACACAGCACTAGCATAGCAGATCTAGCTGCCTTTTGGAATTTAGGTCGTCAGAGACTCTTCACTGCAACTCACTATGTAGTAAAGGTTGTATGCCTCACAGTCCTGTGGCTATCCTGGAACTGTCACTTGCCTCTACTGCTTAGGAGCAAGCGAAAGGATTCTACCTTGGGATTCTAGACCAGGAAAAGCAAAATTCAACATGCGACTTACTGAAAGTTACTATTTTCTGACCATTGTAAAGCTGAAACATTCTAGATTGACCCATGGATAGCCCAATGGATCCATCATAAATTGAAAATATTGCAAACAAATTTAGTAAACTCAATCCACTGAAATGGGCATTTGAATTTTTTGGTTTTGTTTTTGCTTATCCACTTCTTCTTCCTTCTCCTTCTCCTTCCTGCCTTCCACCCTCTCTCTGTCTCTCTCTCTTTCTCTATTCTCTCTCAGTCTCTCCTCTCTTTCCCTGGAAATCAAGACAGAGAAACTATAACTAGAAGCCTCTGCTCTGCCCCAACCTCCTGAATGCCAAGCTCCATTGAGACATGCCTTTGGCCCGTGCAGAAAGCCTTATATTCTTTGAATCCCGATGCTCAGGAAGTAAAGAGATGGACAGAGCTGACTGTGTTTAGAGTCAGCCAGTGCATTGTGCAGCTCCTTCTCACCAGTCCTGGGGAGGCAGTAGCATAAAGAGTTCTGACTGGGCTTGAACTTGGCAAGAACCTCTTGCTGATTCCAGGGTGCAGAGGTGTGTTGCTGTGCTGTGCCCCAGTGACCGCAATGCCTGTGGTACAGATTCTGTCACCCGTAGCAACAAGCCTCAAAGACAGCTTTACTGTGATGGCCTGCCTTGGGTCAGGGCTCCAGTGAGAACTGACAAGCTCACAGTTCTGTGCCCAGCTCCTGAGTGACCTATGTGGAGCCAAGAAGGCATCTCTCCCTGTTCTGCCTGTGTGCAGTGAGGCTCAGCAGATTTGGAGACCCTGCCTTCCTACAGTCCTCACCACTACTGACTGGGCTTTGTTTTCAAAGACGATACCTGAAAGCGATTGTGATCTCTGCAGGCAGAGGAGACAAATGATGCCAGAGCAGCTCTGCCTGGCTTTGTTTCCTGAACACTTAGTACCTGGCCTGTGCATGTGGCTTTGTTGGCTTTTCACAAACCTGAGAGAAAGCCCAGACTCCGGATTGTCCTGTGTAGATATTAGAACTCACAGCTGCAGATGGCCTGCCCCAGCAGTAAATGCCAGGCATTCTTGCACCCTCCAGGTGAGAAGAACTTCCAAGACCTGAAGCTGTTCTGGTGACAGATGCATTGGGAAGGCTGAGAACCAGCCCAGCTGAGGTGACCTCTGAACCAGTCCCTCTAGTGTGCAGAGATAAGTGGGGTCAGACAGCCCCTTCCCCATGCCACTCCATGAAGGCACAACTTGATATTTGAATCTAAAGGTTAATTAAGTGCAGCTGCCAGGCAGAAAGGCCACAATCAATTACCATGTCTTCCTGTCCACTCCAGCCTATTCTTAATTATGTTCATTGGGTTTGTGGAGGGAGGTCTTTCAGCTGAGGCTTTTTAAGAGGGAGCTATTCTGCTTGGAACAGATGGATTTGTCCTCCAAGACTACATTCATCTTCATCACCTATGATGTTCAACTGGCCGGTGAGTCCCAAGAAAGGGACTCACAGAGTCAAGCCATCGTTTCTGGGTGGCTCTGTGGGCACAGAGCGAATGGTTTCCTAGTGGCACTTCCTTCATATCAATACCGCTTCTCTTATCGTCAGGGATGGCTCTGGAACTGTCCTCCCTGGCAGTGCTGGGAAATCCAGGCCTGCACTGTGACTGAAGAGAGCCCCTTAGCTCACAGTGTGCAAGCTGCAAGCACACACGTACTCTGCTCACCTGTTCACATGTGTGCACACGTTGACCCCTTGTCATAATTAACTATTTAAAATTCCACTGCTGCTAATCGAAGCCGCATGGGCTGTGTTCTCATTAAGGAGATCAATGCCTGCTGAATATTCACCTCCAGGGGAGGATGTGGTGGGAATGAGCTGATGGCTTCTGTCTGGCTTGCCAGAGCTAATGAGTGGCTGCTGCCATTACAAAGCAGCCACTCGCCTGTAATCAGTCAAAATAACAAGCCCCAGCTCCTTGCAGTGACTCTGGGTGTTCCACATAAATATACATAGGACAACAGTTGTGGAGATGACCTGCACATCTCAATGAGCATGGCTGGGGTTGGGGGTTGGCCTCTTTCGATTGAAATGGATTAGAGTCATTTCCATTTTGAGCCTGAATCTCATCCACCCCATTTTCTCTTCTCCGGCTCTTTCCACCCCATACTTTGCAAGCTCTCCACGAGGCTGACTGGTACAGCCACTTAAACCCTTTGACTTGCAGCCACTTGTTTCTACTCTCTAGCCTCTGATTCAACAGGATCACCTCCAGTGAGCACTAGGGCCTCCAGCCCTGTCTGTGCTTTGCCCCCGCAGGAGCTTTCTCCTCTCTGTTCTTTGTCCTCGGGTTCTAGGCACTCAACGTTTTAGAAGGAGCAGGCAAAGACGGGTTTTCAAGAGAAATCAAAAACAATACTAAAGGTGATGGTCCGCACATCATGGGCTAGTCTTTCTGGGTTTTAGAGACGCAAGCAAAATGATAAAAGTGCAGTACCACCAAAATAAAATTTATGGAAGCAATGCTTTTCTTCTAAGCCTTCAGCCCACAGACAGCAATCACAGCTCACTCTGCTATGAACCTCATTTTCCCTTTTAGGAAATCTTGCATCCTGACCAAAGTTTGGGTTTTAACCTTGACTCTCCTCTGTGGCCTACTCTACACACACAGTCTATAGAAGACTGTTCTGAACCGTGCTTCTGGCATCGGGCTGAGGATCCAGTTGTATCTGCCCTGTACCTTGCTGTCTTCATCTCTCTGTTTATCGTAGGATGCTTAGAATGTGTTTCCTCCTTACGCTTCCTTCAGCTGCTTTCAACTGCTTGTTAAGGGCAGGGTTTTCTCAACCACAATTAGGATTTCTGTATCCCCTAGAGAGGAGATAATCAGGTGGGCAGAGGGACCTTAGCCTCCTCTCATGCCACAAGCAGGTGGGAAAGGCTTGCTCACTCAAATGGATGAGCCGCATGCCAATAGAGGAAGAGCAACAATGAGTAGATGTCATTCCTAATATTGTCCCCTCATAGCCCAGGCAGGGAACAGTAAGGAAATAAGAAATGGCAGCTGGTGCCATTCAGGATGCCAGTTCCTCATCCGTTGATCCTTATCAGCTATTAAGAAAGGTAATTAAGCCAGTGTCTTGCTGAGCTGTTCGAAAATAGTCTGCACTCAGAGGACAGCACAGCTTCACATCATTGCTGACATCAGGGGACACTTAAGTACCACTAGCAGGTGACACGCTGTGGCTGGGTTCTCTGCTGGAGAGGGTACCTGGCTGCAGGTCTACTTGGTACGACTGCTGTGCAAGTCCAGGTCTTGATCTGAGAATGGAGGGCAGGTCAAACTGGAGAAGTAGGAGCATGAAAGGAAGCCATGAGGGAGAGAACGTCACTAGCATTCTGTGCAGGGTTGAAATTCTGTTCAGGGTGGGGAAAACTCGGCCACCAATTAGCAGGAGACTCTGAGAGATGCACCCTGACTTTTCTGACATCGGCTGAAAGGAGCCAGCAAACTCTTTGTTGATAGATAACAAGAATACCTTGTCCAAACAGTGAGGAAAAGTGATCTCCTAGAGCAAGCTTTGGAGATAGGTAACACCTAAACCTAGTTGGTAAGGTCCAGGGAAAGGAAACTTAGCAGACAAACTCTGGCCTCTTTCCTTCTGCCAGCATCAGTTTCCCAGTTTGCTTTACAGCCAATCACCATATTTTTAATGTGTCTGTTACTGCTCAACCAAGATGTAGGAAAACAACCCAAATAAAATAAACCAAGGGGAGAGGCATCAAAATTAATTCTCCTACTTTTGTGGGACTTAGATAGTATCTGAAATAGTAACAATGTGCAACTCCCCACTCCCTGTCAGATTCCTAATATGGAACACTGTTCACATTAAAAAAAAAAAAGTGTCTTATGGTCATGCAAGCCCACAAAGGAGTTCTCCATGCTAACGAGGTACCTAGAGGCTCAGAGTGCTTAGCCAATGAGCTTCCTTTTCCAGACTTGTCCCTGCAAAAGGTATGTAATCTCAGTCCCATGCTGAGAAGTATGTATGGTACATTATGCATCCATTTTCTGCCATAAACAACCAAAAAACTGGTTAGAACCACGAACTATCTCTTTCATCCAGAGCCACGGAGAAGGCATTCCAGTGCAGAGCTGCAGCTTAACTCTCTTGTCTAAGGCCTCCCTGTGCTCCCAGACACAGCCACCACCAAGCCTGTCATGGCCAAGCAAAGGACAATCACTTGGTGGGACAAGCTGGAACTCCCCTTTCTCCCCCCACCCCCACCTCAGGCTAGACACTGTCCTTAGCCTAAGGGCCCCCTGACTCCATTCTCAACCCTTCTGAGACTCCTGGTGGCACCTGGATTTCCAGTGGTTTGAGAACCCCACAGTCCTGGACTCGCAGGCCGGGGAACCCCCAAACCAGCTCTGGCTTTCCCACTCCTCAGACTGTGCTTTCCCACTGCCTGAGCAGCTTCTCAGTGCTCCCCTACAGGTGGTGTGGGAGAAGTACAGCCATGCTCCCTGCATTCTGCCTCCCCAAGAGGCTGTGGCCAGCAGCACAGTAGAAACAGACACCTGTCCACCTGTTATAAAGTGGAGGAGTGCCAAACAGACTCAACCTACACCAGCCTCCCTCTGGGCTTGTTCTATCACATTGGACAGTCAGTGTCACGAATGTCCCTTAGAAATAAAGAGGGAAAGGAAGAAAAGAATTGTTTGGAAAGGACATACTTAGTATGGGGTCATTACCACACTATAGGTAAAGATGCTGTAATGGCAAACCTGCCTAGAGTTTATGCATAAGTTAAATTTTACACGCAAGAATATTAGTTCTTCAAGAAAGAATCCTTCAAATGCTGACCTGGTAAACTGGTTGCTAGATTCAGTGTTATAATCAAGTGCAGAGCAGGTAGGTGTTCAGATAGACAGCTTAGCCCCATTCCTTCCTACATACATTCAGTTCCCATCTTAAAATCTTGACCACGATGCTTTCTCAGTGTCCCAGGCTGTAGTAGAGCCAAGTAGTGAGACCAGACAATGTCTGTGTTTCACCTACAGCATGTGTGATGGATTTCTCTATATGGCATTAGTACGTCCACAGAGCACTTCGCAATGCTTGGCGATGAAAGGAGTTATAAATGAAAGATATTATTATTAATAAGAATGTAGATGAACAAAGGGAAAATGTACTTGCCCTCACTATCCATCACCTTGGCACGATTCACCCAAAGCCCAGGATCTGCAGAAGCCTCAAGGAAAGCCTATTTGCAGAAATCAATAACTGCTTTTTAAAAAATAGATCTCAGCTCCACTGGAGCCGACAACTCAGGGGTACCTCATAATTCTATGCAACAGTCAATATTAGCTATCACTGCCTCAAATAAAGATTGAATTCAAATTTAGTTAAGACTAGTTTTGTATGCTAATCTACCAACTGATTATTAAATGTATTTACTGAGGGTGTTGAAAAATAGGCTGTTGGGAGAGAGAAAGGAAGCACAGCCTGAGTGGTTTTCTGCGGTGTGAGCTATGATGTTAGCACACAGTGATGGCTTCTCCTGCTTCTTATAAAATTAACACTTGGGAAAATTGAGTTCCATTCTGTGGGTGGCAAGAAACACAGCTACGCTATGCATCATGCAGGGATGGAGGAACCAGCATCAGAGTCATTGCTCAGCGGTGATCCAGCCATGGTTGGCCCAGATGTCCAGAGCTAATTGTGGAGAATGTTGACTTGTGTCTCATGATCTATGAGCAAGAAATCAGTAGGAAGTGTCTTCCTTAAGACCTCATGGCCACTGGGGAAAGTGAGACAAACACCAAGAGTCACAAGAGTGTGTGTTATAAAGCACACAGGAACAGACTTTGCAGCTCCTATCCAAAATGCATGGGGACCAACTTAGAAGTTAATAGTTGTAGATTTCAGGATATTTGTATTTATAAAATTTCTTAGGTTGTTGGTCATAAATCTAAACAAAAAATCCTTTATGTTTAGTATACACCTTATAAGCTGAAAGAGATTTTACACACTAACTTTATTGAGTATGTGTATTCTGTGATCTGTCATGTGAGCTCATGTAAGAAATTAATATTGTGACATGAAGGTTTTAGAAGGTTTCAAGAAGCTGGATGTAAAACACAGTGGTCCATACATGCCTTGGATGCACAGTCCCAGCTCCCCCAAACAGAGAAAGTTCCAGATTTTTGGAGCATTTCTGATGTTCCAAAAGGCATCTCAGGCTTTCTTAGGAGGGAACATTCAATGCTACTTGTAAGAGAAGAACAGGGTACAGAGCAGGAAGAGTTCTAGAACAAGGGTGAGGAGCTGTTAGGGTATACACTGGAGCACCTTAAAGATAAGTGCCCTTGATGGGAGATACAGTAGTGCATCAGTGAACTCACTGGTAAAGATGGAGAGACCAGTGGAGGTGAAAACATGGAAGAACTGTAGGTCATGTGCACTCATGAAGTACGGGAAGCCAGAGGTCACAGTGTATGTGATGTACAGTGTAGAAATGCTCCCATGAGTTGGGAGCTGCTGCTGAGCAGCCGAGGCCCTCATGTGCCATGTCTGAAGCCCTGGTTCTGTCTCTGGACCAGAAAAATGCTTCTCCTTTTAAATTGTATTCTTGGCATGCAGCTTGTGTACAACAAAGAATTACCTAGAAATGTTTGTCCTGTAAATATTTGATCATAGTTACCAAAACATGTCAAACAAGTTTGATGGCCATGAAGACATTTGATCAATAAAAGGTTGGAAGGCATTTTTTTTATTTATTCTGCTCGCTTTTACCAGCTCTTCTCCATTTGAACCTGGATTGGCATAAAGATTTTGGTCAGGACCCAGGCCAGCAAACAATTTCATCCCTATCATAGGCAACCTTGTGAAAGCAAAACGCCCACTACAACAAACATATCTGTACAGCTCGGACCTAAGCCTCTGCATTTTAAACTGCAGACCCAAAGGATCAGAGGCAGGGAATTCTAAGTTATACTTGGAGAACACTTGTGGGCTGACACGTGGAGGTATCTCCATAAAGTGTGCAGGCGTAAGTCTATAGCTCATTTCCCTCTAGAGAGAGAAAAATAGCATTGATTTGAGAGTAATTAGAATAGTTTGCTGTAATACACACCCCAGTGGCAAGCATAAATATATAAATATGGAGTATATCATTCTATAGTTCACGGGAATGTAGATTATTTTTATTTGTGCAAATATATGCACTCTCTTCTCACTTGTGAATTGCACCTTGGAGGATTGGGCCTGTCACGGTTTAATGCTGGCATTCTGTGGGTGATTATGGCTCTTATGACAGTCTTGATTACATGGCTTGTTGTCTGTTTGCTTGAAACCAATACTGGGCAAACACACTTCCAAAATTTGTGGCTCAACTAAACTTTGGATAACTGTGTTTAAGAAATGCAGTCTGTATAGGCGGTGATGATCTGGTAATTGAGCCAGTAGAATCTGCCAGAGACACCGAGTACCACAGCTGAAGACAAGGCTGGAAGCTGGGGGAAAATTACCTGTTTGATTGTTGCTCCGAAGTTTGCACAGATGTGGGTGCTGGGTTTCCTTTTGGATACCATAGAATAACTAAGTCACTGGAAACAAGCACTCTCCTAGGGGCTTTGGTTGTGACATCCCTGTAAGGGGGAGAAGTTCTAATCTGTAAAATTGATAAGATCCAGGCTTATCAAGACCTAGGGCTACAGAACTGATTGTGAAAGTTCCTCTCCCCACACTCAAATAGAAATATGAAAAAGTAATTAAACTCCGGTAAGGTGGGGCTTATTTAAGGGAAATTGACTTGATGACTTTGGCAAATGATTTGAGAACATTTCTTTAAGAGAGCTTTCTTAGTGTCTACTCTGCTCAAGCATGCTCCATGTGGTAGGTTTTGATGGCCTGAAGCTTGATTCCTTGCCAGAAATATCTCCCTTCTAAATGTCTAACTCTGGTCAAACTGAGACTCCTGCTCAAACTCCCTCCTTTCACATCTTGTGCTGTCAGTCTGGCCTGCTTTGAATTGTCCTCAGATCCTTGAAATTCTCACCTGCAGCAGGATAGGTTTAGAGACCTTACAGAGTGCAACATGGGCTATGCATCATTGCCTATGCATGCTGGATCTGTGCTTTGCAATTAGACACTCAATCAATCAATCAATTGGTGTAGTAAAAGTTTTAAATGAAGTACAGTGCAGTGGAAGAAGGTTCCTGGTATCTTCCACCCGTATGCTTACATGGACACATACACACACATATGTGCACACTTCACACACATGTATATGCACTTGCATACATTCAGAAGAAGTTACATAGCCACTCTGTGCCTTGTTTTGTTAATGATCCATTTTACCATTGTTTCCTTGGTCTTCCTATTTTAACACTGAACATTGTACATTATTAAGAGTCCTCCTGTCCCAGGTGCACTGTGACCATTGATGGTTTTTTCTCCGCAATTAACAAGCAGAACAGGACAAAAGCAAGCATTGAGATGCAGCCTAGGGAGTGGTTACAACACAGTTCATGGTGAATACTCAGGAAGTGCTGGGTCTACTTTAGAGGCTGTGTCAGAGGCATTGTTCTGGGAGCAAAACTGATTCCTGCCACAGATCTGTGGAAGAATGGCCAGATGAAGAACCCAGATGGTTGTCCTAATTCTCTAGCTATGTTCAACCAATATCTCTACCACAAACAGCTTCACTGTAAGAGAAAATCCTTGAGTGTTCTTGAAACGGTGCTATCCAGGCACAGTACTGTGGCTGATGCTGTGACAGTGTTCTCTTGCATGTGATACATGACATGCATGTGTATGTGTCATGTGGTCCATGCTTGCGCACACATGCGTGCACACATACATACACATGCAAAATCATGTTTCTATCTCCTTGCGATACAAGCCCTTCCTGTGTGAGGGAAGGCTGATGAAGACTGAGAAAGTTAAGTGTGAAGTCAGGCAAGTGTCGATGTGTTTTTACAAATCCCACATGCAGTGAGAGGGTATTTTTAAAGCTGTTTTTCAAGTGCATGAGGGCTTAGCCCCTCCTTCAGGTAGTAAAGAGAACTTTGAAGACTACAGCTCAGAGCCTATAAAAAGCCCCTCAAATAGAGACTTGTTTGGTGTTATCTTTCTTGAAAACTTGGCACCACTTATGGAGAGTCCAGTTCCTTAATGTGTTTAACAGACACTTCTGAGGAGTACATGGATGACATTCTTTCCTTCCTCTCCTCCCCTCTCCTCTCCTCTCAATACTTCACATATTGCCCTTCCCTCCCTTCGGTTCTCCTCCTCTTCCTTTCTGCCTCCTCCTCTCCTTCTCTCCCCTCCCCTCCTTATCTCTTCTCCATTTCCTACTTCTCTTCTCTTCCCCCTCCTTCTCCTTTTCTTCTTCTTCTCTGTCTCCATCTCTCACTTCTGAAATTTACTCTACCATTAAGCCTTAGCCTCTGCCTTAAGTAAAGCATCTGCTGTAGGCTAGAGAACAATCTGTTTGGAGAGGGTGAGCCTCTCTCCCATCCTTCTCCTGAAGGCAATTTCCTAGCAAGCTTTGCCTCATCTGCTCACAAGGTACTTCCTGAGATAATTATCTGCCCAAATCCTACCTTGTCATTCATCATGACAAGTGTACACATCACTTTGAGAAGAACTTTGTAGGATGCATCAAGTTTGAATTACTGATGTGTGTGGAAGAAAGAGAAACAGAAAACAGAAAAAAAAATGTGGAGAGTGGAAAACACACACACGCTCTCACTTGCGTGCACAAATGCATACATGCACGGATGTGTATATACAGAGATAGAGAGACAGATAGGGAGAGAAAGTTACAGACTACGTAACTTCCTCTGTGGTTAGTAGGACTCATGAAACACCTTGAGCCAACTAAAGCAGGTGGAGCCCACCGTTCTCTTCCTACAGAAGAGGAGAGAAACACAACAAAGAGCCATAGCATAACTTATGTAGGTTCACCATTATCTCAAGAGACAGCTCCAGGATTTTGGTCCTGGTTGACTGGCTCCACATGCTGAATGTTTCCAAGATCAGCCCCATTATTATACCAGGAGCTCATTTAGGGAGTATTCTTCTCCCCTGGCCATCCAGCTTTCTAAGTTATGGCCTTCTAGGACATCTTCCTACAATGGAATAACTCCCTGGTTACAAGAACAAAATAATAACTGCCCAGTGCTTAAGCATAGGGGATGCAGGGGACTTTCATATTCTAGCTGAAACTCTAAGGTAAAGTAAATATATGCAGAAGTCCTCTAGAGTGAGTAAGATGTGCACCTCATACCCTCTGCTACCAATTACCATGCATGGTGCACTAATGATTGGTAGGGAATAACATGGAACCTAAGCCCTAAAGGGCAAGTTCTCTGGCACTGCTACCCTTGGTCTTTTATACAAAGACCTGAGCTTTGTTTTCCCAACTTCTGGGATCACAGCACTCTGCCTGTGCTACTTAACAGAATTATCAATGAGGCTTTCAGAAAATGTATATCAATGAGTTCCATCTCCAATACCATACACAGACACAGACACAGACACAGACACAGACACACACACACACACACACACACACACACACACACACACACACACACGAGAGAGAGAGAGAGAGATAGAGAGAGAGAGAGAGCAAGGTACCAGGTATTAATATCCACAATACTCATAAAAGAAGGCAGCATATAAAATGAAGTCTACTGCTTCATAAATTTTACCTGAAATTAATATGCTAGCTATAATATTCATTAAACATTTAATTAACAAGACTGTTCTTTTTAGATTTAAAAGGGTCATTTGGAGATGCTTTTCAATATCTAGATCTTATGCCAGGCAGGGAAGTTTGAAGTCTTATCAATTTATTTTTAATCCTTACCTTGAGAAATTTCTACAAAGCAGAGATAGCCAAACCACTAACCTTTATTTTGTGTACAATTTATATTTTTCTCCCCAATCAAAATAATTTAAAAGCCTCACTGAGGTTTGCACCAGCAGGGACATAGAAACAAGTTGCCACAGTCTTTCTACTCCCTTCCTTCACTCTACAAAATGAGTAAGTGGTATATAAATCCTGAAAGACACCTTCATTGTTTAGCTCCAATAGGTAAGCACTTTAAAGTCAGCACTTAGCAAAGTTTCTAGTGTTTAGTAGAGTCTCAAAATAAATTTTTCAGAAAGTAATAAGCAAGAAGATGGGTGGGAGGAAGGATAAAAGGATGGTTGTGTAAATAGATGGATAGGTAGATGAATGGATGAATTGGCTTATGGGTGGATGGAAGGAAGAAAGGATGTATGCATGGATGGATCAATGGATAGAGAGATGGGTAATGAATGAATTGATGGAAGGATGATGGCTAAGTGGATTATAGATGAATGAAAGGATCTGTGGTTGATGGATGGATGGATGGATGGATGGATGGATGGATGGATGGATGGATGGATGGATAATGAATACATGGATTGATGCAAGAATGATGGGTAATGGATGAAGAATGAATGAAACATAAATGACCAGATAAATAGATGATGAATTGGTAGATGGGAGAATGGTAAGCTCCCACAGACTAAGTATGGTAATAGCAAGGGTGGTCATGCTTTTTGCTTCTTTGGCATTTGTGTGGTTACATAGAGTTATAGAAGTATTAGAACTAGCACTAATCCATACTCTTTAAAAATATTTTGTATAGTTATCACCTGCATTAATCTCCAGCTAGCTAGAAATATTAGAAATACATTTCAAATTAGAATGTCAAGACCTCTTAGAAAGGAAATGAAATGAGCTTATCTAGTTGGAACCAAGGAATGAATATTTGCCAAGAGTCTTCTCTGCGCCAAACACCACACTTAGTGCTTCGAGTGCATTAAACTGTTTAATCTTCTCCATTATGAGGAAGAAATCAGAGTTGTCACTCATCTTCATCTGAAAGAGATTATGTTCTCTGGTGAGAACAACATAGTACAAAGTGGGCATCTAGTGGTTCATGCATCTATTATAACTTCCTTTTTCCTTGTCTAAAAACAGAGGCCTCCTCTGTAATTTATGTAATTGAGATCTGTGGGGCGAGGCCTGCTCTAAACAGAACAGGAAACAGTGATTTAATCTTAGTTAATCACATTGTAAGTTTCCTTCGTCATAATGATCAGCTTTGTGTTGAGAACATGTGACTCAAGTATGACCAACTATATATTCCTTTGCATATTCTGGTACATCAGACTCCGATCCAATCCAACAGCTCACCTGCATGCTTAGTTAGATCCAGTGCAACTGGGGCAACTCATCCTTCACTGGCAGATGTAATCAATTCTAAAGGCTTTCGGGGACATTAATTCAAAGCCAATCCCTTGATATTCTCGGTATCTGAGGCAGGCAGCCCATGAGTGGCATCAATAAATAGCAGTTTCTTCTACAGGAGCATCTTCTTTAGATAATGACCCCACACATGTGCACAGGGCATAACAAAAGGTGATCCCTGAACTTGAACTGAGCAGCTCCGGGTTGTTCTCGGGGCTGTCTCCTTTAAGAGCAGTATACAACTCTCACCTGGCATTTGGTGAGATCAAAGGCTTGAACACAAACATTTTCTCTCCTTCAGACACAGAAAGCTTCCCAAACATTTGCTTGCACCCTAGCGCTTCTCTGCCTGCACCAACTCCCTTCTGAAGAGACTTTTATCTCGTCTTTTCAGTGAGGAGTCTGAACATAAATACATATAATTACTCTACATTAATATAATTATTCCGTCTCTCTCCTGATCCAGAAATGGTGGTTCATTTTTAGCTGCTAATGGTTAGAATTATTTATGTCCATTTGTTCAAGGACTAAAATTGGATTCATAAGAAAGAGCACAGAGATAGTATCCAGGAAAGGCCCTTTCATCTTTGCTATCCCATTGCTCCAGTTTGGGTTCTGCCCCTGCCTTCACAGGAATTGAGGTTGGCAAATTGGGGAGATTAGATTCACACTGGCCTCCATCCATTTATTCCCTTTGAAGAACTGCAAGCATACTGACAAGACAAAGCACTTCAGTTGTTCTAAAGCTGACCGTGCTACTCCATAGCCTCATCTTGGCATAACCCTCCTTCTGTGCCTGGGTGGGAAAGGCTGAGGACAAAAGCGGTGCCCACTTAGGATCAGTCATCCATGACATCCTCTGTGCCACTCTAGTGCCTTTGACAACGATGAAATCTCACTCCATATACATACATCACTCACCTCCATATGTTCTGAAATCAACGTTGGAAATAGCTGTAAAGAGATCATTGCAGGTAGAAATGTTCTCAGTTACAACTCCCAGAGAATGGGTTTTTCTTGTTGTTGGTATAACTTCAGTTTGTTGGTCTTAACATAATAACTTCCATGTTGAAGCTGGACTTTTTCTATGACATATTGGTGTCATTGAAAACTAATCGGGTAGAAGTTATTATGCCGTTTTTTTAAGTGTGAACACTGAGGCTGCATAGAGTTCAAAAATAAAACAAGACAAAAGACAAAACATACAACAACAGAACACCACATGTTCATCCAGGCCAGCTCTTGGCTCAGGGAAAGGAATCTGAAATTCTAGTACAGTATAAGCTTCATAGTGAAATCATGTGTCAAAACAACAATAACAGCTAAAACAAGAACCATATTCAGCTAGTAGTTAGAGATATGGAATCTGAAAAATCTAGGTCTGAATCCCAGCTCTGAGCTCAACAGGTGTGTTGTTTATGGACTTACTCATGTAGGACATGACCATTCTTATGGATAAAGAGGTGGTATCTCTGAAAACTAAGTAATTTGTTCAGTGCCATCTTACTAATAGACTACAGAGGTCGAAAACCCAAATCTCTCCCCAAGAATGAGAGTCTCAGCTAGTATTATTATTGCCTCTTGCTACAAAGGATATCTTATTGGTGACTGATATAAGCCTAGTAATTTAAGTGTGCTTGTGGGTAAACTCAGGCTTGACTACTAGACTGAAGTTTGGGACTAGAAGAAGAAAGAGAGAGTCTGATCAGGCCTGAGCCCTATACCTCCATTCTGGCTGATTCCAATATGAGGTTTGTTTTAGTTGGGGGTTCCTATTGCTGCAATGAATCATAACCAAAAAGCAGGCTGGGGAGGAAGGGTTTGTTTGGCTTATACTTCTATATCACTGTTTATCAGCAAAGAAAGTTAGGACAGAAACACAAGCAGGGCAGGAACCTAGAGGCAGGACCTGTGCAGCTGCCATGGAGGAGTTCTGCTTACTGGCTTCCTACCCATGGTTTGCTCAGTCTGCTTTCTTATAGAAAGCTGGACCGCCAGCCCAGGGATGGCACATGTAACTCTAGTTGTGTAAAGTTGGCATAAGACTAGCCAGACGCAAGCAAAAGAGGACTGTGTTCTCTCTGCCTCTGTTTGTCTCTGTCTTTCACTCTCCCTCCCTCTGCCACCCATGTGTGAGTGTGTGTGTGTTTGTTGACCTTGCACATGATTACCCTTCTATGTCTTACTGCCTTGTGCTGAACTATGTTTCCCCCAAACCCAAATGTTTCTACCCTAACCCCTAGAACCTCAGAATGTGACTTCATTTGGAGGTAACCCTATTTTAGGAGGCTATTGAACTAAAATGGGCTGTCATGTTGAGTCTTAATACATTATGACTGGAGCTGGAGAGATGGCTCAGCAGTTAAGAGCACTGGCTGCTCTTCCAGAGGTCCTGAGTTCAAATCCCATGATGGCTCACAAACATCTGTAATGGGATCAGATGCTCTTTTCTGGTGTGTCTGAAAGACAGCCATAGTGTACTCATGCATAAAATAAATAAATCTTATAAAAATGCATTATGACTATGTCCTCATGAGAAGAAAGACTTTGCAAATCACAGAGACACCAGAGATATGTAGACTGAAAAACATGAGATAGCCCCACATGCCAACACCTTGATCTTGGGCTTTTAGCCACCAGAATTTTGACAGTTGATTTCTGTTGCTGAAGCCATCTGCCCTGTGGTGCTTTTCATGGCAATGGGATACACTAGCAATGCATATGGCAAATCACTTTTTTTTCCAAAATAGTTGAGACTCTATGATTTAAAACTTAAGAACGACTCACAAAGCCAAAGTAGGGACAAGAAGACAGAGAAGCAAAGCCTGGAAGTGTTTGGAAGTCAATAAATAAATGATGGTGGCTTTGCAGGATCTACAGGGTTTCTGCTTTCCCAAGATATAGCAGCAGTGTGTGCATGTGTGTGTGCATGTGTGTGTGTGTGTGTGTGTGTGTGTGTGTGTGTGTGTGTGTGTTCATTTTAAAACAACAAATACAGAGGAGATTCTCACTAAGTTCCAGAGACTGTATAGCTGCCAAGGTTGCCAAGATCAATATGATATTCTCCACGGTCTAATGAGAGAAATGTTAAATTTCATTGTTACTATTTGCTTACATGCCCCTGTGCTGTGATTAGGTGATCATATATTTCCTTTACATTTCATTATCTTCTTAACTCATAGCCAATTAAGACACAAATGGGCAAGTTTAAACACGTCTAATGCATGCCAAACATCAGGCTGTGTCTCTGGAGCCTATACAAGCTTGTAGAAGCAACTGAAAAACAAGGGCCTGACACAAGACATGCACAGAGGAATGGTGACCCCTTCTAAGCAGGCTCTTAATTCCTAAGAAAAATGACCAAAGATTAATATGGTGAGGCACCAATGACACTGGTGGGAATCAGAGAGGAGAGAAGGAGAAAGACCTGGTTTGTCAACCTGACTCCAAGGCTATCCCATATCTTCCTCTCCTTGGTCTCTTTCTTACATCTTGCTTCTTCTCGTCATCATACTCCCTCCCATCACCATGCTTCCCCATCACCGTGCTCCCTCTCATCACCATACTCCCTCCCATCACTGTACTCCTTCCCAACACTGTGCTCCCTCCCATCACTGTGCTCCCTCCCATCACTGTGCTCCCTCCCATCACTGTGCTCTTTCCTCTGTTGCTGAGCATGCCACTATCTTCATCCTCCCTCTGCAAGTAACTAAGATGATCTCAACTACCCAACATTAGATGACCACCTGTGATGGCTGAAGGGAAGTATCCATGTAAGGTTTAGTCTCCTCGAAGAGGATGCTGTCCATCATGAAAGGCTGAAACTCAGAATGAAGGTTGGTACAGAGTTAGTAAATTCTAATGAGATGATAAGACTCATTTGGATGAACAGAGTCAATGTCAGACTCCTTTGAGAACTTGTAAGATAAGGATGTAGCATGTCTGCTTCTGAAAGCATCCTCCAAGGGAAAGCACTGCAGTAATCCAAAGAGGGAGTACACTGCAGGAAACAATGTTCAAACTGTGTATTAGTAAGCCACTGTGTGTTGAGCCTTTCTGCTACTAGAAGTGGTCATGTAGAGGCGGCAGGCCATCTGCAGGTCTTGCAAAGGTGAGTATTACCCCTAGAGAGAGGAAAAAGAGAAGGCCTGCCTTCCTACAAAGTTGAGTCTTTTTCTAACCTAGCTGACCTCTCATTTACCTGGCAGCCGGCCAGAGAGGGAGGGAGAGTACAAGGTCCCGAAGATGGGCTCACTCTGTCACCTTTCCAGATGCAAAGGAAGTGTATACTCACTGCAAATGGCAAGCTTGGGTGTAAATGGCTACTGGGTGAGAAATTCTGATCCTGCTGAAGAAAAGGCAGGGACTCCAGATCTCTAGGGTTCATCATCTTCTTGAGTTGTCAGGGTCAATGTCACTTTGTAATTAGCATTTGCCATCAAAGAAAGCACTTTCACTTCCCAAGCAGTGTGAGCACAACTGGGATGGAGACTGAAATGCTGGACTGTGTGAGCAAAGCATGATTTTAACTGAGCTAGTGTCGGGGTGCCGTGCTGTCCTTTCTAACGACCTGGAGCATGGTCCTCCAGTGCAAGCCATGGGCCCAGAAGCTGATCTGCTAAGCACACCTGGGAAAACAAGAACCTTCTCCCACAGCAAAGCCTACATTTCAGCAAAGTTGACATTAGGATAGGCTACATAATGAGCTGGTGGCCAGCTCTGCAGCCTCCCTTTCTCTACAGAGGCACGTTAGGAGACAATGCTGATGGAGTCAATGAACAGAATCTCAGCCTAGGCTTTATGAATACATCTGTCTGTCGCTGTCTGTCTGTCTGTCTGTCTGTCTACCTGCCTGTCTGTCTATCTTACACATACTACCTGTGTGCAGCCTTACTGCATGACATCTTAAGTCAAACCCAATTTCTTACACTTTAGCCCTTCTCTCCCCCCCCCCCCCGTATGTGGGGAGCTGTTCATAGCTTTGCCCTATATAAAAAGATTTATGATTTTTAAAATATTTGAAGTAGTAGCAACTAAGATTAGGTTCGTATACATCATCAGACACTAGGCCAGAGATAATATCCATCCGCTAACTTAATTTCTTAAGTTCTTCTGTGGGATCTGTAATCACTTCCCTTCATTAAGGATGAAGAAAACTGGAACTTTGAGAGGTATGTGCCTTTCCCAAGGTCACACAGCTGGGGTGTGGCAGGGCTCAATTAAGATCCAGAATTCCTTGCTCTGCAAAGTAAATGAAGGCCAAAATTCTAACTAAAAGCAGGTTGTAACCCTCAAGGTTGAATTACTTCTTACTCTGACTCACTCTTCTCCTGGAAGTTGTCAGAAGAGCCCTGCTGCTGTTTTTTGGTTGAAACAGCTCCTCCCCCATGCCACTGTGGTCTTGGCAAAAGGTCCAGGCTGAGAGCTACAAAGCCCCCTCCCTGCCATTTCCTGCTGCTGCTTATCTGGGACAGTTGGGAGTTAGCAGGGCCTACACCTGTCTCTCTCCTTTTGGCCCTGCCCCTGCTCATGCTGGCTGGGCTTGTTTCCATGACAGCATTGCAGGCAGGCTTCCCACTTTGGCTTTCCACTTGGCATTCCAAGAACAGAGGGCTGGGTAGACAGGAAAGAGAGGAGGGGTTTTTCTGGCAGGCACTGCAGCTTGTCATCAGTATCTGGCCATAGATGGGGGGCTGGTGGCCAGGAGAGAGGTGACAGTAGTGGCAATACAGTACATTCACCTCACCCCATGGGATTACACTCACTTGTCTCTTGACTCTGACCTTGGGTAGCCTCACCAAGTTCAGGTCAGGGCATACTAAGTCAGGTTACATTAGGTTTGCTCTGTCCCATGCCTCCTTGGTCCATCCAAGGATTTCCAACCTCTTCTCAGAGTCCTTGGTGGGGAGAGGGTGTCAAGTGAGTTTTGTTCTCAGGAGTTCAGTAACACTTCCTTCTTACTCAAGGCTATGATTTCTTTTATGGTTCTACACAGTCAAATATATCCCCCAAAAATTCCATGAAAAAATTCTAGAAGTAAATGAGTCGCTATTCTTAGTAACTCTTACTATAAGGTTGTTGCTTTTGCTGTGTACTGCCATTGTTGCTTATCTTTTGGCACTGTTGACAGCAATTCATGGACAGGTGCTACATCTTCGATGGCTGGTTACTTGACTACAAATGTAGTGAGGTAGAGAGGTTGGGCTATTGTAGGTCCAGGGCCCAATGGTGATGAATCTTGGGCTATTTTTAGACTCCTAAGAATCCATCTTTGAATCAGATCTAACATTCTATGATTAACAGATACAAATCATTTTGGAATGTATTAACATAGCAGTGATTCTCTTCTATGAACCCCAAAGCTGGAATGTCACCAGATAGCCTCTGAGATTTCTGCTCTACTGGAAGCCTCCTTTTCTGATGTTTCTGTGGAAGTCTCTTAAAAGTGTCTTGATTTCAACTTCTCATTATTCTGTTATGATTAAAATAAATTCATGGAATAACCTTCCTTTCAGAACACAGAATTTGAGGGGTTAATTCTAAGTTTTTGGTCAATGGTTATTCATATTTGCCTCTGGAATAAACTATCTGTCATCGTCTGTGAAGTAAGAGCTGTGTTTTTACATTGATACTCTGCTGATTCATGAACTAAAGTTCACTATGGGCACCTAATATAGTTGAGGAAACAGGATATATTTGGAGGTAAGACCCTGAGTTCTTACTGGGAATCTTTGCTATGAGACTACTGTATACTAAAGAAAATACTACAAGGCTGGGAATATGGAAATGGATGATCCTTGCTTTGGAATACAGAAATATCCAGAACCTCTTAGGCTATGTATAACCAGAAGCTTCTCATACACAGGAACCAGTCCAGAGACACAGACACACTGACCTTCCTGACAATCTTGGATGACTGGCTTGTCAATCAGCAGGCAGATGTCACAGCCCCGAAGGAAGGCTTGTCAGTAGGCATGGGTTTAGGAGGGGAGACCCTCCACATTCTTCCTTCCTCAAGCAGCCAGATGGAAAATGTCCTGCATTACCAGTAGCAAGTCAGCACTTCCATGCTGAGTGACAGACAGATGCACTTGCCTTTCACTGTCTGGTGTGATCTGACCTCCTTTGCCAAAAATAGCCTTACCTCTGAGGAAGCCTCCCACCACCTCCTCCTCACAGTGCACTCATGCCTGGCCCATGGTGACCCTTCCTCAAATTATTCCTTATCCTCATCTAACCCACGCTAATCTATCTCCCTTCAAATTGAGTCTTCTCTGTGTCATTCTGAGGCTATCCAGGTCCATGGTATACAATGTCTGTAGGAAGCCCTTATTTTAACTTCTGTTCCTGTTCCTAGGGGAGGTGGGGGGACACAAATGTCTGAAAAGGCCTCCCGAGGATGTGGATTTGGAAGGTGTATGGGTGAGATCCGTGATGCTTATGAGAGGGAAGGCAGCTAGACCACTAGGTGGAGGCAGCTGGGACTACTGGCAAGGTACTCTGGCTTGCCCTAGGGCAGGAGTCATGCAGAAAAGCACTTAACTGGACTGCCTCTCGGCAGGAACTCAGAAACTGTTCTCACATTAATACATGAATAAACACCACCAGGACAGAGGAGAGGGTGAAGTAAGGGGAGGCATATCAAACACCCTGGGAAGTGGTTTGTGCTGTTTAATAAAAACCATACCTGTGGGTTTCATAATACAAAGAACTGACTGTAAAACCAGGCAGATACCTTCTTACTTGGGAGCGATCAGCAGGGAAGGAATCAGAGAGCTTTATGCGGGCTTAGATTATAAAAGACTGAGAAGTAACCAAGTTTCCCCAGGAAGAGTCTGACGACAGGATTAACTACGTAGGCAGCATTGAGTCCAAGTCGCAGGTTCACACTGAGCCTCCAAGCAACATTTTAACTCTGACCTTGAGAAAGTCATTCACACCGTCTCCATTTTGCATCCCTCTTCACACACGTGAGTGTTGCCTTTGCCCTGTGCAATGGTAAAGCCCACTTCTCAGGACTGCCGTGAGGGTAAAATTAGGCATTGCTCAGAGGACACTCAGCATACATTTTTGGCCCATGGTAAGTGCTGAATAAGAGTCAATAACTCTTCAGTGATGGCATCATGATATTAATATTGATTGGGTCTATTTTCAAAGAGAAGTGACACTTTAGATTGGGGCTCCCTCCTGATGTGAGAGCACATAGCGTGTCTCTGTATTTGCTACTACCTCCAGGACTGTAGCAGCCCTGCCCCGTCTGGTCTCTTTTATACCTTTCAGTTACCTTTAAACTTCTTTGGACCTGGCAGTTTTGCACACCCAGCCAACACTCCAATATTAACTGGCTATATATGTCCTCTGCTCTAACTTGAGGATGATGCCTGAAGCCCTATGTTATTAAAAGGAAGACTGCTGCATCCTTCTGTTTGCTTAATCTACGTGATCTGTTTTCACAGTAGGTGGGTGCCGCCTGGGAATATAGCTTTATGAATTAAAAATGGAAATGATAGAAGGCAATATTAAAAAGACTAAATACTCTCCAAATCATGGCATCTCCAGTGGGGCTGTACCCATTAGAGGCTGATTGGATTTGAGAAGAAGGATCCCTAAGGGCCCTTTCAGGCCCAGAAGGTATTGGTTCCCTCCAACCATCTGAAGACTTTACTCTTTCACAGACGGCTGTGACTTGCTTCGAAATCCTAACATCTCAGTGTTCTGATCAATGCCCAGACTGTTGGCCAGTGACCTTTGCAGCACTGTCCTCGAATGCAGAGCAACAGTGGGAGAGGCTCTCTCCCTTCCAGACACTGATTAATCACCAGCATTAGGATCCACAATAAAAGGAGACAAAGCTAAATCAAGAGGCTGCCTGGCTCCTGTGCCCCAGAAGGTAGAGCCCCACTACAGGACACCAGCCCGTACCTGCCCTCAACCACTTGGTGCCATACCAACTGCAACATCATGGCATTAGGTGGTCATCTACATGATGGCTATCTTTCCTAGAATTCATTCAAAAATGCCTCATGTGTGGAGAAGAGATATAAATTCCCAGTGCTTGAGCAGGGCTCATCATAAATGACTGACCTACTCTCATTTTTCTTAACAATCCCATTGGAAACATATAACACTGACCATTTATAGAGGTAACAGAGAGACTAAGAGGGGACCAGAATCACAGGATTTCTGGATGTGCTATCTAGTGCCCTCCAGGGTGTGGAAATCCACTGCTGTGCCCACCAGACCATTCTTCTGATGGTCTTATTTGAGAAATACATGGGCCAAACAATGGCATGCAATGCCTAGGGGAGCTTGACATATAACATGATTAGTTGTCTCATTGCTGTCCTTACTATCCCCATTGTAGTGTGTCCTAGGCTAGCCACACAGCTAAATTATTCAAGTCAGCAAACAGTAAGACTTGGCTAGGATCTGCAGGCCACAGGAGGCCTCTTCAGGCTCTCGGGTTCTCCTGGGTTAAAACTAAAAGAGCCTCAGCTTTGCCAAACCATCTTTCTGTCTGGAGGCATTCAGTTTTGAAGATGTTCCTGCTGGTTTCTCTGGTTCTGGCACTGTCCCATTACTGTAATTAAATTATCAAGGGGGAAACCATGGAGAATGAGCTACAAAGGGGAAGGAGAGTGGCAAGTAAAGCTGAAAAGAGAATTCCCAGAAACCCCTCAGAGGCTGTATGTCCACATTTTCCCATCCTTCTCCGTCCATATGTCCAAAACAAACACGTTTGAACCTCTGCATGGCCAAGCGGATGTGAGCAAACCCCGCATGGATCATGCCCGTCTTGAATCACTAACCCTCGCCTCCTGTTTGGGAGTCATTATTAGCAGGAGATGACGCAAGAGGCAGAGAATGCCCAGCTGAGACTGTGTGTCCAGGTGCACTTCTCTGAGCAGGCTGTTGGAAAAATCCTATTTGACTTGAAACTGGTCTAAATTTTTCTTGCAATTGATCGTGAGAGAACACATATGAAACCCCACCATGCCAGCCTGAAGGAGCCATTCTCCTCATTACGTCCCCCGTGGAAGCCAAGCTGACCCAGGGCCTATACCTTGCAGGGGCTCTGGGCTTCTTAGCTCTAAAATGAACCAACCTCCCTTTCAGCCTTCTTCATGAACCACTTGCTGCTTTCCAAAGTGTTTGGTGACAGCTGTGCACACCCAGGAAGATAGATTTCTGGCCTCATTGTGATACACCTGCAGGAGAATCAGTACAGCAATCCCCAGTACCAGTGGGTGGGGGATTTGACTATATGCATTCTGGCAAACAGATTTGGTCCTCTCCCACCCCAAGCCTTTTTTCTTATGCATTCGTGTTTATTCCAGGATGTGCCCCTATTGTGAGGGGATTATATGTGCCTGGTTCTATGTGCATTATGAAAGAGACAGAAAAATAATGGAAGAAAGATGGACAAATGATTTGTTGTTGCAGGTAGATGTCAAGTAACTGAAAGCCAGGAAGCACTTTCACCATGAGTCTATTTGAGGACCAAGGCATCTGATTAGACTTTCATTCACTGATGCATTTAATGAATAAATAAGGACTTCCTCCCTGCCTGCAAGGTGTCAAGCATTGTCCCAGGCCAAGGGGAAGGCAATAGTGACTGTTGCCAACAGACATTGTCTTCTATGGCTGGGAGATGAAGACATACAACCAAACATCCTGTGTTGTATGCATTTAACATTCTTATGGAGCAAAGAGGTCTGCTGTGGCATGGAGACAGACAAGAGAGGCTAACATGAGAGAGTCAAGTCAAGTTGAAGTCAGGGCAACAGAGGGATAGGGAGCAGTGGATGTAGCCAGATGTGTGTGTATGCATGTACACACACACACACACACACACACACACACACACACACACGCATGCATGTGTGTGGTTATGCATTTGGGGATGCATGTGTGAGTGCATCCTGTGTCACTCTTCTTGCTGGAGTGGAGAAGTAGAGAAAATAGAGGGAAATGCTATATGCAAAGCTGAGAAGCAAAGAGAGGCAGAGAACAATGCTAAGCCATAAAAGAAGCAAAGGACAGATCACTCGATGTTTTATAAGCTGTATCTCTTTGGCATGGGGGATGCTTTGTGATGTGGGAGTAGATAATATTTCTAGCATCACATTTTAGCATGTAGATGAGAAAGAATGAAGATAGGTCAAGTGGTTCATACCATAGACCAGAGGCTCATCAGGATTGAAATCCATAGGCAGGTCTGAGTGTGAGTCTCCAATGGTCACTTCCGGTTACCTCACATGTTTGCCACCTTTAATACATATCTAAATATAGAAGGAAGGCACTGCTGCCTTCTGTGATTTACTGATGAGGAAGCTGAGGTACAGAGAAGTCCAGACATTCATTCAAAGTCACAGAGGTAGTGAGGCTGGAGCAAAGTCTGGATTGAAGTATAGTCAGCAACAGGGAGATATGGATGAAACTTTACAGGCCATAGAATGTTAGTGGAACATAGGTTCCAGGGATGAACACATCTCAACAGGACCATACTAAAGACCAACCTAGAGGGCTACCGAGTGACTTCCAAGAAAAACTTTCTTTGGGGACAGTTGCAAAAACTAATCAACATTTCCGCAATCCAGAAAAATTATGCTTATGAAAAATTTTGGCAACTGTCCATAAACTAATTCTAACCGGAGTCTGAGCACCTGCCTGGTCGATCAGCTCTCTGCTTCCTCCTTCAATGTGTGCACTAAAAGTGGGGTCTCCAGGCAGTTTGTTCATCATAGCTCTATTGCTTGTGCTGCTGGCTGGATAGAATCTGACACTTGTCCCATCATGTTGGTCCCTCTAGAGCCAGGGAATGGCAGGCAAGATGGCTCCCTAGGTAAAGATACTTGACTGAGAAGCCTGGCAACTTGTTTGATCTCCAGAATGCACATGGGGGAAGGAAAGAACAGACACCTGCAAGTCATCGTCTGACCTCCATACACACACAATGACAGTAACACATGGGCACATTCATTCACATGAGTGGACATACATGCATACAAATCATGTAAAAGGAAAGGAACTTGAGAAACATCGTTGCATGGTTTTCCACATCTCTACAGTTTCCCATGAAGCTTTTCTGTACTTGGCATCTATAAAGCATTTACTGAATTAACAAAGAGCCCAGCCCTTCCATCTGTCTAAAGTGCAGGCTTTTGTATCCCATCTCCAAATAAGCCAGACAGCCATTCAATGACAACAGTTCATGAAGAGGAAAAACTAAAGAAACCAGTCTCTGAATTAGAATACCGGGGACCAAGAGGTAAGGTCTCACTGCCTAGCTAAGGTACAGCCTGACCTCCTACCTAGAGAGCTATGAACTCTGAAGGGTCCTTGCATTCTCCTCCTTCCCATTTGGGAGCATCACCTAGAGTGAGGCAACACATTTACAGAGGGCTATACAACAGGAACGTCTGCATCCTCTAGAATGGCAGAGACATTTGCCCTGCACTTTTCTAAATTAGCAGAGATGTGCACAAAACTGCCTGCTAGCAGACAGCTTCATAACGGTGAGACAGCCTGCCAAAGAAAGGCTTCTTTTCAAAGTAACTTGCAAATGAAGGTGCCTTAATGGTTCAATAGTCACCTGCTTCAGATGGTGGAACTCAGCCAGGTTGGTCCCTCTGCAGCCCAAGGAAGAATTCAAGGGAAGATAGCCTTCCTTGTTTGCACTGCCCTAGCACAAGGCTAAGAGTGGAGGTTGTGGCCTCTGTCCGCATGGAGACTCCAGCCTGCAGGTTGGCCTGAAGACATCTGTGAGCATCCTTTCACTCCTTGGCCCTTTGCTGACTCTGTACTCTCACCAGACTTACTTCTGACGTTCCAAGAAAGCTAAGAACATCACACCTACTTTGTACCTGGTAGATGCCTTTGAAAGTTTTTTCCAAACTGTAAATGTTTAATTACATGTCTCCTTAGAAAGAAACTATGTACGCGTGGAATCAGTAGCCCACAACACCTGCTCATCTGACCCCGGCAGACAAGCAAGTCTTCAAAGGCAGACACGGGCTCACTAAGGATCTTCTATCCCAGTGTCCTCTCTGCCAGACTCTTGGCCTGCAAGAGTCTCCACACATCTACATATTTTGCCCCCCCCTATCTCTTGGTCCTCTCATCTTCTGCTAATAGATCACCTCATTCAGAAGAGATCATTCAGAAGGAGGTAAGATGCCACATCCCAACCTCAGGTGGCACCTGGCTGGACCCACCCACATTCCCACTCCTCTGTCCTATCTGATGATGCTCTGTGCCCTTTCAAAAACTGATGGGCCAGTCGCACAGTGCTCTGTGCCCCATTCCCCTTGCCTTCCTTCCTCAACCATTCTTCTGACACCCAGGGCTTAAATAACACAAGGGGACATTTGCAGAATTAAAATAATTTCTACTTAGCAGCAGTCTCTTTACACAGATGTAAATATTCATAAACATATCAACTTTTGCAGACCCACCACACACACACACAACTGCCTACAACGCCCCTGCTGCCTTAGGCGTTGTTCTAATAAGTTAGGAGCAGGAGAGTAGAAGGGGTTATTTTTAACTTTAGAAAAATTTTTTTTCCCAAAGCTGTTTTAAAGTCCCTGCTGGGAGTGAAGCTGGAGAGCTGTTCTCTGGAAACTGAGAATGTTTCCCACAGAGTCGTGGGCAGAGCTGGATCTGCGACGGAGACAGGCAATCATACCCCTGAATTTCCAAAGCATAAGGAAGAAACCCAAACACAGTTTCATGTGGTCCAGTATGCATGTCAGCACCTCGGTAAACAGCACTAGTCAGCCCACACAGCACCCACTATTCTCTGGGGTGAACCCTCAGGGAAGGGAAGGGGTCTGACAGGATCGTGGAAATCCTTTGTCTGATCTCTCAAGCACAGGTCTTTATCCTTCGGGCCATAGCCATTAACACAGCTAAGGGGCGGCTCTCCACAGGCATAGCCACAATTGCATTACCTGGGCCTAAGTCCCTGATAAATATGTTTCCTTGGTGTGGTGGTTATTTATTATTCAATAACTGTCCTATTAAGCTTAAATGAATGGGGTATTTGAGATCTATCCCCTATGTACATCTTCCAGTTGCTGCTGTCAAGGGAATCCTGCCAGATACTTAATAAACCCTGCCTCTGACACTGAAGCACACACATGCCTAAGCTGGAGCAGTGGGTGTGTCTCTTGCAGCTGTAAACATAGAGTAAAGTGACTAATATCTGTGGAGACAATCCATGCCTGCCTTAGCACAAAGCCAGCACCTTCATCTTCCTCTCTCTGCCTCTTCCCGCTCTAACCCACTCCTTGGGGAACAGCTTGAAAGATTACAGCTCGGAAGTAGACAGGGTGGGAAAACGAGAAGGGATTAAAGAGAAAATAGATTCATGAGAAGACAGATAACAGAGTTGTCGGGGCTCTGTTAATTAAAAAGCAGCAATTTGTCTGAATTCTGAATGTGAAGAATCCCCTGGGAGATGTTAGCAAGGCTTCCTCTGAGAATCAGACATGCTCTGTTTTTACATAGGGACATGCTACAGCTTGAGATGTGTGGGAGGCTCTCTTCTGTCCATTCATACTTGGAAACTCGGACTTCCTTATAGGGTCATGGCCACAATGGCCATTTCTTTCCTGCCCTGCCAAAGAGATTTGTATGAGGCTGAGGGCCCAGGTTTCTGGAAGAAGCTGAGACCTTCTCATTGCAGACTCCACAGGGATGCTTTCTGCTCTCCAATACTTACTGAAGAGGCATCCTGGGCCAAGCACTGTCAAATGCTTTGCATAATTAACTTGTTTTAATGCTCACAACTATCCCATGAAGCAGACACTCTTACTGGGCCCATTTTATCAGATCAGTAAGCAAGATGGCAGACAACTGTCTCACCCAACCAGTAGATGAAACTCAGTGAAACTGAGCTTCAAGCATACTTCGAGTGACATCAGAGGAGGCTGAAGCACTGAGTTCCACTGGCCATCCCAGAAGAAGTTAGTGCTTTGTTCATGACCTATCAAATGGCTTACTAAAATGTATGGTCAATGCAGGCCTCTAATAGCTGGTTAGAACATGCTCTAAACAGACAGGAAGTTACTGCTTAATCAAGAACATGTGCTAATTAATATTGTGGATATTTTGCCTTGAAAATGAATTAAAGTTGCCCTTTCTATGCGATGTTTCCTTATTTGGAAGCAAAACAAAATATTTCCCAATGGGCTTATGGTTCCTAGCAACAAGATAGCAACAATGGGCTTACGGTTCCTCTAACAAAGAACTGCAGGATACAGAACGAAGAGGTAGATGCTGAGAGATGCTTTGCTTTGTCCCCAAGGGTACATGTTTCTTCAAGCTGTCTTCCCCTGGGTTATTCTGGGACATAGCCCTTTGAAGATGCTTAGGATCTTGTTCCCAGCATGGTCTGCACATATAATATGCACTTTGACCAGAAAGTGACAGAGGCACTAGCCTTGCAGAAGAACTCAATGTATTTAAACACTAGGTCTCACCTTACAAAGACTCAGCAACAAACAAATTTTCCCATTGACTTAGGGTGCATGGCTTCAATAAACATTGATATTTAGATATAATATTTATTGGAAATCTGCCATGGCGCAAGTTGAGCACCATGGATACAACAGTGGGGGACACAAACAGAAATTACTGCCCTTTTGAGGCCTGCCATCAAGGGTTTTTTTTTTTTTTTTTTTTTTTTCCTCCCTTTGAATTGGGAGTTGTGTATAACATTAAATTCTAGGTGATTTTCAAATTCTCAAGATTACTGGTTCCTTAGATAGAATTATGCACATGCAAGGGCAGGCCACAGCCATAATTTAGACACAGGCTGATGCTTTATAAGACTCGGTAGATGCTGAAAAATGTTGTGGGGATATAATGTCATGAACACTGAGCAGAAAGACTCTCAGTCTAGAGTAGTAGACTGAGCACTGGCCATGAAGCCAGGAGACTTGAACTTATCTGGCCTCTCATATACTAATCCCTTGACCTTCAACAAGAGCTTAACTTCTAGGACCCTCTGTGTCTTTACCTATAAATAAAGGAGGGTAAGATGATTGCACATTTTTGGATTTGTTACGTAGAGCTTAATGCAAAATAACATAGTCTGAAAGTACATTATGGACTGTGGTTGAGAAACTTACAACAGGATCATATGAAAATGGGATGTTGATGTTGAGGACCAAATACGTGTGTCGTTGTGATAATTGCAGACAGCCTTGTAACCTGATCTGCTATCTTTATAGCGAGGTCAGAGTCTTAGAAAACCCATGCTGACCACCACGAAGTGCTTTCTAATTTTGGCCAGGCTGAATGCCCTTTCCAAGAGTGTGTCTGCCTGAGGCTGGAGCACCAAAGGCGACTCACCCAGGTAGACTGGAACTTAAAGGACAACTACCTTCATCCTATAGCAGACTGTAGCTATTCTCCATCCCCACCTCACCTCATTTACATTTTATTATTTCTGGTTTTATTCAATCATAGTGAGAGCCCAAAATGTAAGATGAAAAATTGTCAGAAATGGACAATCCATGTATTTAAGGCAATGCCATTTCAAATAGAATGATGGAAGATGGCTCTATTTACTTGTCCTATACCTGGGACATGAGTCAGCTATTTGTCCTGTCTATCCAAGCAGTATGTGTCACGCCTGTTACTCAGAAGCTGTTTCAGGCAGGAGCTACTACTGTGACATCGCCTCATTGTTCAAAAGTAGCTTCACATGTTGGCTCAACATGATGTCAAAGATCCTGTCATTGTCTCATTGCATGTCATCACATAGACACTGTGCCTTCTCACATCGCCAGAAGGGTGAGGGCACTACAGTAAGGAGTGAGGGAGAGAGCATCTACATATCCTTATAGTGCTCTTGTGTTTGTCCTACTCTCCCGTTAATCCTCTACTTGGTCTGCTCTTTAAAGCAGATACAAGTATTAACAATGTTGTTGATACATACCTAATTTATAAACTACCCTTAATCATAAGTATGAGTTTATAGGAACATACTTGGCATTTGGGATTTCGCTCCCTCCTTACACTTGAGTATCCAATAGTGGCTCTTAGGATGCATCCAATGTGGGCATAAGACTACTACTGTGTGGATATTTTCTAGTTATTAAAGCAATAAGCTAAGTGCTGCTAACCAGGAATTCTGCAGGTGTGATTAAATGATGGTTAAGTGTCTGATCATAAAGTGGATTATCCTGTGTTGTTCTGACTTAGTATCTTGGTTACTTTTACTGTTGAAAGGTACTTTCAATAATAAAACAGTTTATTTTAGTTCTCAGTTCAGGGTACAATCTATCATGGTGGGGGAGTCAAGGCAACAGGAGGTTTAACCAGCTGCTCACATTATAGCAGAAGAGAGCAATGAGCATCTGCAACTGCTCATTTCCCTTTCTTCATTTATATTGTTCTAGATCCTAAATAGGGATTGGTGCTACCCATAGTTGGCATGCCTTGCCACCTTTATTAACATAATCAAGACAATCCTCCATATGAATGCCAGAGTCTCAACTTCTTGGTGATTCTACATTTTTGTAAGGTTGACAGTTGACATTAACTAGCATAGCTAGTTAGGGAGGTCTAAAGGAAAGCTTCTCTGGGGAAGATTCCACACACTGATGGCCTAGCATCTGCTCTCATTTCCCCAGGCCTCCCTGCCTAGTTTCCTTTTCATAAAAGCAATAGCCAAAACATGTGGGATTCTACTGTGCCTGTGAGCTTCTCTTTCTGACAGCCCAATCTACAAAACTATTCTGTTAGCCATCTTGCAGATGGAGGCTTTCCTCCTAGTACCCTAAATCCATTTGTATATGGCTGCTTCCTGCTACCTATGCTATTCTGGTTGTCTCCTGGTTTCTAGTGGATCTGTAATAATAACATTATTCCAACCCATGCTCGGAGAAAAACTGATCCTAGTTTTTAAGTCCACTTGGAAACAAAACCCTTGAGCATAGCCGTTCTCAACCTTGGGAAGAGGGGTTAAAAAATCTTTCTCAGGGGTCACATAGCAAATATCCCACACATCAGATATTTACAATTCATAACAACAGCAAAATTACAGTTATGAAGTAGTAAGAAAAATATTTTTATAGTTGAAGAGGTCATCACAACATGAGAAATTGTATTAAAGGGTTGTAGGATTGGGATGATTGAAGATCACTTCTTCTAGCACATTCCATGCTAGGCCAATGAGCTGTAGAACTAAGGCAAATTCTAATGTGAGAATCAATGAAGCATTGAACAGAGTCTATGACAAATTTTTTGACCCTTCAACCAGTTCACAGTCATGCAAGATTATCCCGTGTGCTCACAATTCCCTGGATGTGGTGTTTTCTTCTTAGGGTACTGAGTGTGAATTTAAGCAGCTCTCTGCCCAGCCAATACCAATGGTCCTGAGTAATCAAGATAGATGGTCAGCTCAGGTAAGTTTGTGCAACAGTCCCAGGCAAAGAAACACTAAATCAATCTATTTAGGAGAAATATTAATGTTCTCATTAGGAGTCTTAATTATTCACACCAGCTTCTGTTTTTTTCCACGACATTAATTCCATTTCTGACTTCAAAGCAATTGTCCTTCTCAAACTCAAAAGACACTCAACAGGTGCTTCTAGTCCCTAGATTATTAAAATGCTTCCCATACTTCTAGAGTAGATCCTTTGCAGGGGTTGATTTTTGTCTTTCTCCTGTAAAACACACACACACACACACACACACAAAACACACAACACACACACACACCTATCTCCCCACTCCCAACCTCTACAGTGTATATTCTCTCCATATTTGGATCAAAGCCTATAACTTCTCCCATAAACACTCAGACATATTTTTATCACTTTTCTATTCAGACTAATACCAATAGAAACAAACCCACATATATTGATTTCTATGTGCCAAGTACTATTTTAAATGTCTTAAATATATCAGCTGGTATCTACCGCCAGTAAGATAGTACCATTTTATTATCTGCATTTTCCCAACAAGGGAACTGAGACACACCCTATTAGCATTGCTCCTGAAGTACTCCAGTTGAAAAATTAAGGTGAGGAAATTAGAGTTCCTCAGGTGGTCAGTTCTGGAAAGCAGACTCATAGTCATGAGATGCTTGCTACACAGAGTGCTTGCTGTAATATACTGCTATCCTATACACTTTTCAGGAAGTCTTGCTATGGTTTAAAATAAAAAAGCTTTGGATCTCCTCCCGTCTGCCTCTTGGCCTGTGTCTCCCAGAGCAGCACACAGCTGCCTCATAATCACTCTTTGAAGAAAGAGAAGGCAGGTTTATTTAGGATGACACCATCTTTTTGGATTTTTTTTTTTATTATGAGCTTCCTCCCACAATCATCACAGAAAATCCAGAGTTCTTTTGAAGCCACCCAAGACCCCCAGCATGCTGGCACTGACATCGGATCCAGGCAGCACTTCACAGCCTCTACAAGAAAAGCAGGGTGCACATCTCCCTGCCTACCTGAGCAGTGTGTTCCAGATGGATAGTTCTGCCAGAGGCATTCTAGGAGCAGAAGCAAATATACCCCAAACAGCTTTTGTCATGTACCTGTCTTTCCTTAGAGCTCTGCCTCACCTTACCAGTCAGTGGGGAGTAGATAAACCCCCCAGGGGCTAAACAAAGCAGAGCTTCCTTAGAATTTGAGGGGATTTCATTTCTGACTAAACCACCAGGTTCATCCCCTCAGGGGACATCACAGAGATTGAGCTGGAGTTTTTCTAGTAAGGCAGCTTTTCCCCTTTGGATAAAATAACATCAAAAACATGTTCTGATGAGTGGGACATTAATCCAATACACTGTTTCCAAATAAACTGAAGGTTTTGAAGAGCTGGAAGAGTACTGGTAGGAAAAGCAATAATGAGTTTCAAATGCATGAAGAGTTTTTCTGCCAACATTAAAATAGCAAGAAGTAAATCAGTTAAAAAGGCCAGTATTATTGAAGAATCATTGGAAGTCACTCATTTATTGAATACACACACACACACACACATACACACACATACACACATACACACACATACACATACATACACACACATATTCAACCTGAGCCTAAGATATGTCAATAACTGCTAGAGACTATATAGAAACAATCTCCTCTTTGAATTTGTTTGACAGAATGGCAGGGGAACCACCTTGACATTTGCTGCAAGAGAGTCAAGTCATGGTTCAGTGGGCTGAGACTTTACTTGCCCTATCAGTCTGTCTTCTGTTGCACACAGAAATTTCCTTTGGAAAACAATCTATATCAATATCTGTGTGAGCTCTAGAGACAACATGTGAGTAGGCTTAATGACATCACCATGTGTTTGAGCATAGTAATTTCTCCCCAAATGAGCAAGTGAACAAAGTCACAGGGTCAGAATCATGTGACCCACTTAGAATTTAAACTCTACAGTGACATGTGGGAGCTTCTTGAGGGAAAGGACAATGATTTGGTAAGAGGACCCAGTGGGTAAGTAATCTAATTGTATCTTCTGGACCCTGATTCCACTTACACTGGTGTTCTGCCCACTTTGGGGCATTAGAAGCACAGGAATGAAAATTTCTTTGTTGTTGCTTTTCGCCTTAGAACATTTCAAACTTCGATTCCATAATTTGCACCCTAAAAGTGTCTTAAGTAAGGACATTCAGATGTCTAGAGATATGGATTAGCAGTTAAGAACACTGACGGCTCTTCCAGAGGTCCTGATTCAATGCCCTGCAATCATATGGTGGCTCACAACCATCTGAAATGAGACCCAATGCCCTCTTCTGGTCTTTCTGAAGACACTGACAATGTCCTCAGATATATAAGATAAATTTAAAATAGAAAAGGAAAAAAAAAAAAAAAAGAATTCCATTCAGAGACCAGCAAGAAGATTCAGTGGTTAAAGGTGCTTGCCGTCAAGTCTGAAGTACCCCAAAACACACATAGTAAAAGGAAAGAATGACCCCTCCATGTTGCTGCCCACACATTCAAAATAACACACAGCCCTTCCTCCATACAAATAAAGTACAATTTAAAAGTCAAAGAATTCCGTTCATTTTCAGCTGCCCCTTTAAAGTCCATCCGCTAGGTTTCAGAAACGTTTATTTGCATTTAGATACCTCAAGATGGGGCTCTCGTTCCCTTCACTTCAGCTTCAGAACACTGGGTTCTCATGGATCTCACCCCTAACTCTGTGGTATCAGAACTTTACAGAGCTCTTTGGAAGGCTGCTATGCTCACCATTCTACCACAACACTGCACCTTACAGGCCTATTTGGAAGCCTTACTAAGATGAAGTAGACTGACTCCTTGCTAACATGCCAGGCACAAGGTAAGCAGTCTTCAAGGTGCATTTATTTTGATTTGGATGACAATGGTGATTATCGTAATTGTCATTATAAATACCCAGAACCCTCTCTTGGCTCACCTCCAGCAACTGTTCTGGTCTCTGATCCTTTCACAACCAAATTCTTCCTGAAAATCATGCATTCTTCCTGTTTTGCTGCCTTTGCTTTCAGCCTCCTGACTTCTAGCCATTTCAATTAAACTATCTTCACATTATGTTATTGAAATTGCTATTGTCAAGATTGCCTATGAACTTCATCTTGCTGAAAACAATGGTTAGATGTCTTTTTATTTGATTCAGCCCGTCTGCGGGACTCAGCACAGTGAAGTCTACCTCTCGAAGCTTGCCCTCACTTGGCTTCTTGAAGGCCACACACCTGGCTTTTGTGCTATCTTATTAACCATCCACTGCCTTAGACATTTTTGCTGATCATCTCATGCCTCTTTCTTAGAAGAAACACCATCAATGACTTGGACATGTACACCTATGGCAGAACCTTCCCCTAATGAATAAAGATTTCAGGGGACCAATCACGGAGCGAGGAGTAGGCAGGACTTCCAGGTCAGAGAGAAGAAGAGAAAGATACTTCCTTTTGGATAGGAGAATTGGTAGAGGGCACAATGTAGGTAGGGGAGGCACCAGGTTTAGGTAGGGAGGATTTATCACTTAGAAGATCTTACAAATTAGGATGCTAGTTGCTGCTGCGCCCAGTAATAGTTGATTCTAAATAAGTTTGTGTGGTGTTTTCCTTCCCGTGGTTATTTGAGTGGGTTCCGGAGAGAAAGGTTAGGGAGCAAAGCATGGGTTTGCGAGAAGTACACCCCAGCTAGCTGTGGGAATTTGGAAGCGTGGGGCTGGCATGGCAGCAGACCGCCACTGGAACTTAGCAAGCCAGGTGGAAAGACTTCAGAGCTCTGGGTCAGAGTCTGTCGGGCTGAGAACAGGCCAGCCTGCCTGCCAGTGCCCTGCCAGCAGTAGCATGGATGCCATATTCACACTACACACACGCTACCCACATGCTCCGAAGAGGATTCAGATCCAGGATCTACCGTCTGCATGACACATTTTCACCAGGGTATCTAACAGTGCCCTTAGGTTAACTTTTCATAAACAGTTCAGTAGGAGTGCGGTATCTCTCTTGTGCTCTGCTAGTTGCCCCTCCTGCCGGAATCGCCATCTCGTTAATAGAATTATGGTTCCTCCGTTCTAAGGCCAAAGCCCACCCCACCTCATCCTTCACCCCCCAGGTTGTCAAAGTGCTGCCAGCCCTCACGTTTTCTCTGAGCCTGGCTCCATTGCAAGTCCTTCGTCTTGCCCCGGAGAGAAAGTGCAGAAGTTCTGACGAGCCTTACACACAGATCAGCACCTACCTCTGCTGTCTTAGGGGTTCTGATGGTCTCCTAATATATTAATGGTAGACTCAAGGCCAGATATGTTTCATGGGGCCCGTGAACCTTCCCAGACCAGTGCATGCAGACTTCTTCTTGCCTACCTCTCTTCACCACACTGCAGATATCATTGGTGGGTTCTGCTGACCCTCACGTAGCTCAGGTAATGGGGACGGCAGTTGTACGTCCCAGATACCTCATCCTTCAGCTCATTACCAAGCGTTACATTCACAGGGAGCCCTTGCCTATCCTGTGCCAGAATGGTCGGTTTCTTATCCTCTTTCCTCGTATCCCTGTCTCCCGTATTCTGTGTTTTCTCAGATTTCTGATTTGTCCTTTGCTTGCTGTCTGTTCCCTTGGCTGACGGGCTTCCACATAGGTGTATGTGAATGACTTATAGAGACTGAAAATCAACTGTTGAAGACAAATGGGCAGAAGCAGGCAGTGTCTGAGGCTTCTTGCTGCACATAGCACCAAGGATAATCTCAGGGTCTCCTATCAGCCTTGTCTGTCAACTTGCACTCTGGAAACATCCTTCCAAATGTGAAGCTTACCCAAAAAGGAAGCTGCCTCTGAGGCACAATACTGCTTGTGTTATGAAAGAAATCATGATAATTTAAAATATTTGACATCCAAACTACTTAACGAGCCCAATTATCATGGATCAGGAAAAGCAAACAAGCGTACAAATGAGAGGTAAGGGACACAGAGACTGGGTTTTAAATAATTTTTATTCTATATATGGCATCTATTAAAAAGTCATCTGTGGTCATTTCTGATTATCTGTATAAAGTGATTTTAATTTCACAAATTATCTTGTGGCCTTCGTGGGAAAAAATGAGATCTGGAGATGGTCCAGCGAACCTGAGTGCAGAACAATTAGCTACAGAAACATCAAAATCCATAGACCTGGAGTCTCTAGGGATGTGTAAGGCAGATGCACACGAACCTTAACCCAAGGGTCCCTGATGCTAGAGAAAAAAAAAATGTCTTTGAGAAAAAAACAAAACAAGCAACCAAAAAAATACAGGACATATCCAAGTATAAATGTGCCATGAAATTAATTACTATGTAAGACATTCTCAACATACTAAATATCCAGAGAAAAGTGTTTGTTCTTCCAAGGGCTAACCATTCCCAAGACTTAGCTTCACGTGACTTTATCCTATAACTACGATTCTCACTGTGATTCAAACACCATAGCCTCTGCTAAATTCTTAATCATGAGCTCATGCGGCTATTGAGACTACTTTGTTAAATTATTATTGATGGCTTTTTACATGCAGAATCTCATCCAGGAACATAATGTGTGTTTGTTCATCTGCTTTCTTCATGGAACAGATTGACCACGTTTCAGCAGGGGGCAGCTTCGGGTTGTTCCCCTTAGCTTCATGCTTTATTCTCCGTCACCAGGAAGGCATTTGCCAGAATCGCATGTGAAGTACCTCTCCCTGTAGTCTAAGAAAATGCCCTCTATGTAGGATCAATAAGCAAGAGGGCCTGCGAAGACCAGAGAGTGGGATGAACATAGGCTAAAGCCAAGGTAGCTAGAGTTGAAGGCTACCTTGTCTTTAACTCTGGCTCTGGTCATAATTCCTGCTTTGTTCCTGACAGATAAAGCACAGGGGTTTTCCTGCCCTATCCTGGTGGCTGTGTTTGGCCACTGGACTTCCCCAATAAGAATTGGGAAGAGGGTAATGAAGAGGAAGGAACCCCAGCACTGGGGAGCTCCACTTCCAAAGCTGTGGCCACATTCATCCCTGCCCACTGTCCTTTCCCCCATTTCTGATCAGCAGGTGACAAGTCCCACTGTTGCTAGCTGTCATCTGTTGCTTGCTTGCTAAACTTTGCCCATGCCTCTATACTTGTCTTTTCATGATATATCCTCTTACTATGTCCATTGGGGTTCCACTGGGGTCTATTCAAGACTGCAAGGTGTTTGTGTTCCCGGGAGGGTTAAACCCACTAAGCAGGTTTCTTTAATGTATGAGACAAGCTTCTAGATGTTTGTAACAAGCACAGAGAATTAAACATCCCACCTTCTCCAATAGCTTCTATCTGTCTTTGCAGCACATTAAAATGCAGTAGTTTTATTTGCTAGTGTATTAACTTCCTTCCTCACTGGATTAGGACCACCTCCAGATTGGGAGCTGTATGGTTCTTACTCAGAACATACCCAGCAACGGGCCTACCACGGACCTGTTAACACTTGTAAAAGTTCTAAAAGAAATGTAATCTGAGCAGTAAAGCCAGAAAAGCAAACTACAATATAGTGTGATGACTGATACAAAGAAGTACAATTAAAGTGACCTAAATACAGACAGGAAAAAAAATGGTTTAACTCTGGCTTGGTCAGATAGAATGAATGGAAAAGTTCATAGGGAGAAGGAGACAATGTCATGGGACTTAAAGGAGAAAATTCGAGACAGAAAGTAGACAAAATGGGAGCATTTTAGGTGGGAAAAGTAGTCTAAACAAAGGATATTAGGGATTCAGAAAATTTAGGTGTGTTTAGAGAAAGTACCCTGACCCACACTGAATTGTGTTGGGGATGCAGGTTATACCCAAAATGCTGCCCATTCCCAACTCAGGTAGGCAATGTCCTTTCACCCTAGTCTCTGTCTTATGGTGCAATGTCTAGGACCTTCCCACCTTCAAGGCTGATCTCCCTCCTCCAATGGACATATTTAGAAAGGAGAGTGTGTATCAGAGGTCACTGTCATTATTTTAGAGTTAGTCATGACTCCCCTTTGTTTGTGCTTTCTGCTCCTCAGTGTCTTCCAGTAGGGAAGAAAAGACTTTGATTTATATTTTTTGCTCAAGTTGACACTGCCTGCTGAGAGTCTATATATAACTTAAGTATTTTAAAGATAAAAATAAAAATTATATGGCAAGATGTCTTTATAGTCAATAGACAGAAATAACACTTGCGCTTTTGGAGACAAAAGCAGCCTGGTGTTTAAGATACCCACAGGGCAGGTTCCAAGTTGGTTGCAGCCTCGCTGAGCTATGCTTTTAGTTCTAGACAAACCAAGGAGCTAGATATGGTTCCTTTGCCACAAACTTCAACTTCTGGTAATTTTGCAATGACCTTCATCTTACTGTTGGGACTAACTGAATTTTTCTTTCAGTTCCTACTTTCTGGATTTTGGATAGAATAACTCAATAGCAGCAGCTATGGATTCCATGCTGAGCCACCCAGAGTTCAATGCCGTTACACCACTGATCAATAGGACAGAGCAATTGTGCTGCATTCTGATATCAGTCCCCTTATGCTAAAAAATACAAAGCAGACTGCTAAGAAGTTTCTGAGCCTAGAGCAAGAGCAGGGGACTTGAATTCCCCGCTGATTCTCTAACTTAGTGGTTCCGCAATTGGGGTCCTAAGTCTCTGATAATCTCTACAACCATTGAGAGTACATGGATGCTAAAGCCATTTTCAAAGTAGCATTCTGCTATTATTTAACTCTTTGCCGTGTTGGCATTTGAAACAGTGATGCAAAAGGAACAAAGGGTGAGATATCAAATGCCTCAGCACAAAATTAAGATAACACAGCAAACTGTCTGTGTTACCATTTGTGCTTTAACTCCATGCACTCAGCAAAGCACACAGCTAGTGTCAATTAAGGATGTTCTTCCGAGGGAGCGTGGCTCTTAATACGTTAAATCTCAACTCTTGACTGCAAATGCACTTGTATTTGTGTTATTTGTGAAATGAAACAATTACACAAAAGCACATTTACTACAGGGTATTCAAGAACAGCTGCCAGCATTGGGTACAATATTCAGTGAGCTAAAGGACATCAATCTTTTAGATCGTAAGGAATGGATGGAACATTCCCCATCAGCCAGTGTTTTGTTGCTTTTGTGGGGGAGAGGGAGGATACCAGTGACAGACAGGGTGACTCTTCCAAATCCAATGAGGTGATGCGATGATTTACTGGGCTTACCTAGAGAAGGACAGGGGAGAGGCACTGATGAAGGCAACTCCAAACACTGGTAACATACAAAAACGTCTCACCCAATCAGTGACTGCCATGCAGAAATTGCATCGTGGAGTCCATCCCTCAGCTGGACCTGAGGAACATCAGTGGTTGACCTACCGTCCTAGTTAGACAGCTAAAAGTAACCTTGAGGATGAAAGGTTTTATTTGACATCTGTTCCCATAGCAGTCCATCACTGAGGAAAGCCTGGACAAGAACACAAGCAAGAATTTGGAGGCAGGCACTAAAGTATAAGCCACAGAGAAGCCCTGCTTACAAGCTTGCTCTCCAAGACTTGCTCAGTTTGCTTTTTTATGTAGCCCAGTACTGTCTGACTAGGGGAGGTACGGACTAGAGTGAGCCGGCTTTCCCATCAATCCTTATAAAAACATGGGTGGCAGGTTTGCCTACAAGGCTAGCTTAGGGAGGCATTGTCTCAGTGGAGGTTCCCTTTTCTAGGTGAATAGTTCTTTGTGAAGCTGGTACCAAACCAGCACACTGACAGCATTTAGTCTATGTTAGCAGGACAAGATTGCATAACAGGGAAATCACCCAAATGACCTTCACCTACTTTTCTCATAACAGCACATAATGCTTCACCTGCTCTGATGAGAAGGACAGTGAGGTTTGCGGATGAGAAGTAGAATTCTGAATCCTAGACCTGTGGCCCGATATCCAAAAACATTTCCTGTAAGTCACTCTTCCTTCTTCTCCTATTAAGAACTGAACTTTTAAAACTGAGTAAAGAATGATTGATATTTATTCCAAATGTAACAGTTTCCTTCCCTTCCCTGCCTTGCCTTTCCCTTCCACCTGCTTCTCCCCATCTCCTTCCCTCCTGTCCTATCCCTCCCCCCTTTCCCCTTATCTCTCCTCGGTTTGCTCAGTTTTTCTAAATACCTCAGTCATATCTAAGTCAGTATTTGAGTCAATCACCTTTCCAGGAGGAAAGGTTACCTTTGGCTCATGGTTGTAGGAAGAAGTTTCAGATGCTGCTGACAGCTTTGGGCCAGTAGCAAGGCAGCCATCACAGCAGGGAGAGTATAGTAGTGGAAGCTGCTTACCTTCTGGCATCCAGAAAGCAGTCAGAAAGAGACAAGAATGGGGCAGATGACTGCTCTTGAGGACACAGCACAGTGACTTCACGTTGTCCACTGGATACCAGTTCTTAAAATATCTGCCAACACCCAAGAGCTCCATGGATTCCTAACAATGCCTTTAGCATATGGAACTTTGGGGATACATCTAAACTATAGTGCAGAGCCTCTTGGCGGCTGTAGGTTGCTGTCTTTCCAGGAGTCGAGTAGGTGAACCGACGTGATAGAGGAGAACCCTCCACTCTTGTGGGTGTCTCAAAATGAAAGGTTATGACCTAACAACAGCCAAATTTCATCGCAGACATATGTAGAGGCACAGTCCCATTCCTAAAATACTCTCCAACATCTGTGTGCAGGTCTTCACGCCAACCAAGGATGGGAGAGACCTTGAGGTACTAGGGGAAGAGTCAGCCAAATTCAATCTCCATAGCTTTGCTGCCCCATTACAGCTACAGGGTCCTAGGTGCAGTGCATCCGGTGAGAAAACAGGCATTGTTCCAGGAGAAGGCTTCAGTTTAAGACAGGGAGTAGGATGGAGGATGCTGCTAAAGCTGCTAAGAAATTGAAAGCAAGCCCACACAGAGGCTTTGGGGGAGTGCGGCATGCAGCCCTCCCCTACTTAATGCCTGTGGCCTCATTGACTGGTTGCATGCAGAGATGATGGCTCTGCCACACTCCACCTGGATCTAAATTTCATCAGCCGGCAGGACCACTACCTCCAGGGGCTGCAGAAGTAGCAGCATTTTATCAATGGAGCCTTTCTCAAAAAGATCCGTTCACTGTGGGTGACTTTCAGGCAAGGGAGGTTGCAGCCAAAGAAGGTAGTGATGAAAAATGTCTTGCTGGGAGCTGATCCCTGGTTGAACTTCAGTAGGGAAATGACCCTGTCTCCAAAGCTTGCTTCATGTTGAAAATGAACTAAATATATATATGTATATGTATATGTATATGTATATGTATATGTATATGTATATGTATATGTATATGTATATGTATATGTATATGTATATGTATATGTATATGTATATGTATATGTATATGTATATGTATATGTATATGTATATGTATATGTATATGTATATGTATATGTATATGTATATGTATATGTATATGTATATGTATATGTATATGTATATGTATATGTATATATACATATATATATATCCAGGGAATTGCTGGCAGTGTCTAGGAGGTTCCACTTCTTTTCCTTTAGAATCTGAAACCTGGTTATAAGAAATGGATAATAAGGAGGCAAAGACGCTATGCTTTGATTTCTCACTGAAAGGGAGTGAGATGTGGGGCCAAAGTAGGGCAGGTCCTGGAGTCCTGAAGACAGACAGGAAAGGACATCCTTGCTGAGCTCCATTGCAGGCAACGTAATAAACTATCATCTACAAGTGAGTATTTCAATTGAGTTTTGCTGTAAACACTAATATTTCCTCCTTTCTGCTGCTTTCCTCTCAAGAGACCTCATGTATATTTCACTATGTGTCCTGCCTACTATTACACTCATACATCAAAGGATCTGAGGACAAGGAACCTGATTCTGAAAACATTATTCTTTTAAAGATTTATCCTCTCATCTTGACCAGCTCTGTAGGTGAAGGGAGCTGCTCCCCATAAATTATTTTAATGGGCTATGCAAAAGGGATCTTCTCACCTCTTCTTGCAAAAACTTTTCTCCGACTGAAATTAGAGAGGGCTTTCAATTTCATCCCTTCTCGGTTTATTTTTTATTTTTTAAATCCAAGCACACACAGGAACATCCATAAATGGCACAGAAAGAGAACCCTCAGGATAGATCTAAAAGATCTAAGAATTTAGGTAAAATCCTGGGGGGATCCCACAGAAGGAACATGGTTGTCTACAAGAAGGATTTTAGAAATGGTTGCAGAATAACCTTTTAGTGTCTACTTGACTGGCACATTTGACTTTGTCCAAAGCCCTGATGAAAGGTCTCATTGTTAGGAGAGAGGCTTCAAATGTCCCATCCTCAGACCTCACACCACAATTCTTCTAGACTCTGACCCTATCTGGCTTCCTTTGCCTCTTGGAACCTGCATGTGAGTCAAACCCCAGGGAAGGAGAGTTTATGGTTCTTAGATGACCCTTGTTTACCTAAGTCTCATGGGCCCCTGCTCTTTGGATATAGGTCAATATTAATGACATCATGTGCCAGTTCTCTTAGACCCTGACTGATTAGGTATGAGAAGAAGTCCATCACATTAATATTTGCCAATAATAGCCTTTTATAACTTGGAGGTTTAGATTTCTTCTTGCTTCAACATTTATTTCCAGTGTTAAGTCAAGGTTTTGGATAAAATCCTGGGCCCAAAATGTCACATTCTCTTCATTATCTCTATCTCTATCCCATGCCTCTCCATAGATGAGGTCTCCATAGATGCCTCATCAGGCATAGATTCCATGTAACTAAGACTAGAATGGAGTTCACAGCATCCTACAAGGCACAGGCACCTCTCCTGGATGCTCTCCCAAGTCACAGATCTTGGAAGAGAAGTCATGACAACCACCTCACTAAACCAGCAAAGATCTTTATCAGAATCTGACGTATCTGTCCTCATGCCCAGTCCCTGCCCTTTATCAAGGAAACCTCTTTTAGCAATAGAGAGACCATTACAGGAAACCACTTCCAATCAAAATGCAAAGTTGTGGAGCCCAGTCCCAGTGAATAAATCTAAACTCAGGGATGGTCATGGAAGAATAGCCACAGTTACAGGGAGTTTGCTGCAAGATTGTGTCTCCTATGAATGTCTCCTACACTTATAAAGTGTCAACAACGTGGCTGCCTAAATACAAGCTGAACAAGACAACAATAATAGAAATGCCAAAGGAGACAGAGACGGGGAGGGGACAAGAGGACTCCACCCTACATAGAGAACTTGGGCAGCTGAAGCATCCTGAGTGGGAAAAATAGTCTTCCCCCGGGAAGAGCACACCAATGATCAGCCTTGAAACCATACACGCAAGTCACACTCTAGAAACTGAGCAGATTGGCAAATTGAGTGTGTGTGTGTGTGATTTATAATATATATATATATATATATATATATATATATATATATATATATATAATTAATTAATGAAAAAGCAGGTATGTTGTAATCTCAAAAACAAAAGATTTTTTAAAGTAGCCCATAGGCATGAATCTCAGTGGCAAGTATGTGACAGCCGGTGTCAAGCAACAGAAGCAAGAGATCACCAAGCTGTTTGTGCCCCTGGGACCTTCCTCACTAGACCTCTTTTCTCTCGCACTCAAACCAAGAATGCTGTACAAATTCACATAGTGTCCAAAGGGAGAAAGGCCACAGAACATATACAAAAGGCCTTGTAAAGCTATGTCTCATGGGGTCTGCAGGATTCTCACAGTGTTGATGTTGTCTGCCCTGTGGGGCACCTCTGTAGGAAAACACATGTTGACAGGCACTCAGTGGTGCCTGTGGGTTTTATTTTTCTTATGTGAGCTTTCCTTCGGTCTCTTTCTCAACCACCACTCCTTTCTCCTTCTCATCTTCTTCCTCCTCCACCACCACCACCAAAACCATGACCACCACTACTACCAGCACAACTGGTCCAGGCCGTCTGCAGAGTGTTTAGTATCCATTAACATAGGCCAGACCTTCAATGCAGTTCGTGCATTGAGAAGAATTTCCTAGATGTTTTTATCAGAAAAGCTGTAAACGAGTTTGATTGCTTGAAAGTGTCAGTCAGGGCAAGGCCTGAAAGATAAAGCCTCCTGCACTGGGGTTTGCTGTGGGGAACAAAACACAAAGAAGCGAGTAGCTCTGGTTCCATTAACGAGGAGACAGACATCAGGTGGTGAGTGGGGAGAGGGTACTGGCCCGCTGCGCAGGGCTGTGTGGTTGAAAGGGCAAGAAAGCAGTCAGGGATGGGTGGCCTCTTAACTGCAGAAATGATGCAGTGCCTGCTCCAATTCTTAGCTCATTTCTGGAGATTTGGTGCCATCTGCTGGCTATTCATTGGTACTGTAACTCACGCTTCTTTCTCAGATTCCTGCTGGAACAGGGTTCTTTCACAATGATCATGGGATGTCACTGTCCATTAGCAAAAACAACTCACAGCAAAGTGGGCCCCTCCTGCCTAGAAGGCAGTCATCCTCTATTTCTTAGAGCTATGCCAACAGCTGGCCGGTGGCAATAGAACAGGAAGACAGCCACTGACATGAAGCCACTCTAGGTTAGATCTCACTACATGCTGTGTCTCCGAGACCTGTGAGTGAAAGTCATGACCCTGAAGTAGCCTCTCTACATTCTAGACTGCCCATGGAAGGGAAAGAACCCATATGTCATGCCATGGGCATGGTACCTGAAAACCCTTCCTAAACTTTCTTCATAATTGGCTCTAATGAAAAAAAAAAAAAAAAAATGAATGGGACTTTGAGGCACTCAGGAAAAATGGTTTGAGAGAGATGCCTAGAAGGGCAAGCTGGAGGGGTTTTTTTTGTTTGTTTGTTTTTGTTTTTGTTTTTCCTGCAGCCTCTGTAGCTTCACTGCTTGGTGTGGAATTGGTAGACTGTGTAAGCTGGGTTTCATTCATTGACTCTTAGAGGTTCATTCTTTCCTTAAAGGCTACTGTGTGCTAACAATGTCGTTCTGAACAAAACAGACCCAGATTTCTGCTGTGGAATTTTTATTATGGCCACAAGGATAAACAGTCACCAAGAAGTATTTCTAGAAGACAAAATGACTTGACTGTTGTAAGAACAAGGGCAGCGTAAGTAAAGATTGAGGGTGGATATTTGTCAGGGGCCAGGGAAGATACATGGATGATGAGACATTCTTGAGTCTGGGCCACTGAAAGGCGGGAACAGAGCAACATCCCCTGAAGAAACTAGAGCAGGGAAAATACCTAAGTCTGCTACTTGAAAACCGAGGACCCCAGGTTCTTGCTGGAGCTGAGCAGGCAGGAGTTTGCTGCGGGAGACTAAGACTACATTGTTTCAAAATCTGACTCTTGAAGAGGCTGAGGTTGAACAAACGCTAGAAATGGTGCTTCTGAACTGCATTTCGCAACCCACCAACCCAACTCAGTGGGAAAGGACCAGAAGGCTGGTGGAGGAAGCACATTGCTACCATGACTAGAAATGAACTTTTGCTTGTGATACCTGGGTCATCTACAGGGCACTGTTCCGAGTTGAGGGTGGCCTAGAGCTCAGGGCAAGAGATGGTCACAGTGCTTGCATACATTTTGCCTTTCTTGGAACGTTGCAAGCTGAGTGTCACTCCTCCATGATGTTTGAGCACAGCAGTGTTTCGAGTTTTAGGGTTTTGAAAGATTAATCCGGATTATTTGCATATACATGAAGAGGCATTCTCAGGACAGAACCCAGGTCATCACACAAATTTATTTATGTTTCTTATATGCCTTAGACACACAGCCAGGAGCTAATTTACACAGTATGTCCGATAATTCTATGTATAAAAAGTAGTTTCCGGGATTAGAATTTTTTACCTACTCATAGAATCCTATTAATACTCAGAAATCTCCAGGTGTCTGGAATGTGTTTGACTTACATGTTTCCCTTGGTACTGGAGTTGCACATGACTCTCTTATTTACAAGTGATAACCTCCACTTACGGCCGTGTGCTCTATGACAGAACCAAGCCTGCCTGCAGTCTCAGCAAACAGGTTTCTGTTGTCCTGGTCCATGTGCTCTCCCTAGGGTCCTTCTGCATGCACAACATGCTTCAGACAGATCACTGGATAGGATGTGGCGGTTTTGTAGGGGTTTGATTGGGCCTTGACAGCTCAGTCAAGCACAGATCCCTGAGCATGTGAAGAGACTTCATTCCCACCCAGCCTCATCACCTCCCGTCTCAGACAAAGCATTCCCAGGCCCTCCTGCAGGTATTGGGCACTTGCCTTGCTCAGTCTTTCTTTCTCTGACTACATTCCCTCTCCCCAAACAGAGCACATACTACTTGAAGAGAAATCCTTTCTTTCTCTTTGGGCAGAAGAAACACAAGAAACACAAAGGCTGTGACACCTCAGCTGTTTGAGGGCCCAGTCTCTCATGTCCACTGTACAACCAGCTAAGAGATCCTGGCCATGGTGAATGAGAACAGGATCCCTGGTGGGCTCCATTCCCCATCAGGTCATTGGCTGTTCCCTATGGCAAGAAAGTCAATTCCATAACCTGTTCAGAAACTGGGACTTTAACCCACAGCCAGCGCCCAGATGTAGACTTATGTTAAGGCGTTATATGATTGGACAGGGAGAGGTAGGCGGCGGAGGGGGGGAGGGAGGAAATCAGGAGAGGAAGAGGAAGAGAAAGAGAAGAGGATGAGCTCTATCCAGGTGGACTTAATTGCCCATAGGTAGCTATAAATATTTTAAGGATTTTATAGGTATTTTATCTTATATGGAAGGGCAGTTTGTCTCTTTGTCCACTGGATGTAATCTTATCGTATAGAAGGTTTGTGGGTTGACAATTGAATTTATAAACCGGTATGAAAAGCTATCGGGCCTTAGAGTCATGTTTGTATTGGGCGATGGCAAAGAAGAACCACCTGGGGCAGAAGGACCATGGTGGGCGGAGTGAACTGCCTGGGAAGGGAATCTCTTGTGGAGAATGAAACTCCTGAAGCAAGTGACAGAGTTTGTGCGCGAGGCTCCATACTAAAAGTGGCGCCTACAGAGTGAGACCACGAGGGCCAATAAAAAGATAAGCCAGCTTTTTATTTAATAATTACTGCAACACCCAGATAGTGCAAATATTCAGTGATCATTCAAAGCCAGGAATCAACAGTACTGGAAGAGGCTTTGGAAAGTATCCAGTATAGCCTCTTGACACTTTCATAAGGAAGTCTGCCCATGTCCCAAACTACTGGGGAACTAAAGGCTGGTAAAATTTTAACTCCTTTCTCAGGAGACCAAGCCTATAGATAGGAGAGAGGCAAAGAGATGTGCTAATCTGATTCCTCATTTCAACAGGTCACCTACTAACACACAAAAATGGTAAAGTGATTCATATCTGTTGTAGAATTCACCTTCCTATACTCAAAATACAGCTTTCTCCAGAGGACAGGCACAAGAACTTATGCCTTGAAGCCTCCCCTGCTATCTTATTAATCCATTGTATCCTATTTCTCTGTCTCTTAAGAGTAAGAATGTCATCCTTGGTTCTGACACAGGGATACTCAATCCCCCAGTGAAGTGTTGTTATCCCACTGGCAAACTAGGCTTTCTCATGGGGTAGTGCACAAATATTATGTGTCAACATACCTGCCTTCTGGCGCAAACAGAGATGGGAGGAAAGTTAACTTTGGAGGTGGAATTATGGAGATGTAAATTCTCTTCCCTATGCTTTTATAGTCTTACCAATAGTATTCACTTGTGTACATATGTATGTATGTATGTATGTATATGTGTGTATGTATACACATGTATGAGGAGGCATGCAAACACTTGTGTCTACATATAAGTAAAGGCCAAAGGACAAACTTGCATATTGTTCTTTGGGTTTTGGCCACATACTCCCTCTTCTAATTGACTCTCACTGGCCTGGAACTCATCAACTGGACCAACTACACTAGGTCGCTTGTCCAGCAAGGTCCAAGGACCCACCTGTCTTTGACTCTTTGAGATAGAGAAAAAACATTCCAGAACCTCAGCTCTTACTTTAGATTCATTTTATTGCCTTTTAAACATTTTAAATTGCATTTATTTATTTATTTATTTATTTATTTATTTATTTATTTATTTATTTATTGGGATGGATGGAACACACATGATAGTGTACATATGGAGGTCGGAGGACATCATGTGGGTTCCAAAGAGTGAACTCAGGAGGTCTTAGAGGTTAGCCTAAATACCTGCTAAACTACATCACTAGTCCTTGTTTTTCACTTTGTTTGTATGAGTGTGTGCCTGGAAGCCAGAGACAGCTTGTTCTTTGAAGCTGGTGTTACAAGAGGCTGCTGTTAGCAGCCTGAGGTGGGTGCTGGGAACCAAGCTCAGGTTTTCTGCAAAAGCAGTATGCACTCTTAACCCATGAGCAAGACTCTCGCCCTCCTGACTTTGCTTTCAGGTGAGGAGTTAACAAGGGTTCTTAGCTCGCTCTAGAACTATTTATTCCTTGTGAGGTAGAATCTCATTCACATAGAGGAGACACATGCCAGCAACAAGCTTGCTCTCTCTGGTGGGGTAAAGGAAGAGGCCAGTCTTTACCTGTCTTCTGAACAAACACCACTTTAGTTTTGCAGTATAATCTGTCATCAGAATTCCAGGGCTCTGTTCTCCTAGTGATTTACTATGTAGATACTGGTATCTCTTCAACACTTGCTAGTCAAGTAACCTGACAGAAAGTTTCTGCGTTACCCTATGCAGTATGAATTTACATGATCACAGAAGTGCCTGTCAGGATAACCTGACTCAGAGAATTTATGCTAATAAGAAAAATCTGGGGATCTGACATGTAGATGGTAGTGATGCATTTTAGCAGCAGACATTTTTGGAATCCCCTTGATTATCTGTATACATGAATTAGTACATCTGGTTGACATCTCATTACAGTAGGTTAGCTGCCTGGATTCTATACAGACTCCTCCCATTTTTTAATAGTTGTGTGGTGCACAGCAATCCTGAGACTATACTCTAGAAGAAATATGCAAGAGGGAAATACTATGTATCAAGACTGTTCTTCCTAAACAAATAACAAGTTAAAGTTTAGTCCACAGGAAATGTACAAAGAGCCAGAAGGAAGCAGGAGACAGCTGCCTAGATTGACAGAGAGGAGAAGGTGCTGTTAGAGGTTGGAGATGGTATTTGAATTCATCATGTCCAACACCTGATATTATGGAAGTGAAAAGCAAAGTTTTCTGACCTATCAGAGAGGAAACCATGAGTTTAGAAACTGCAAAGTGTATATTTGAGTTTTACAAAAGACACAGAAGAATTGGATTAACTTTGGGCAAAAGCTATATGAAAACCACAATGCCTCAGTCTTGCCAGCACGAAATGGAAACTAAAACATCTGAAAAAAAATTAATTTGGGAATGCCAAATTAAGATGTTTTCCTTTGTGTGACTCACAGCAGGCAACCTGTATTTTCTGACCAGTCACTGTGGTGGCATAAAAAAGAGTGTCCCCCATAGACTCATAGATTTGTGTGTTTGGTCACCAGGGTGTAGCACTACTAGACAGTGTGCACTAGTTGAAGTAGGCGTGGTCTTACTGGAGTAGGTATCGCCTTTTTGGGAGAAGAGTGTCACTGAGAGAGGGCTTTGAGATTTCAGATGCTCAAGCCAGGCCCAGTGTCCCTCTCTTCCTACTGCCTGCCAATCCAGATGTAAAACCTCTCTCCAGCACTATGTCTGCCCACAGGCTACCATGCTTCTTGCCACAACAATAATAGACCACTGAATATAAACAAGCGCCAATTAAATGTCGTCCTTTATAAGAGTTGCTGTGGTTGTGTTGTCTCTTTATAGCAATAAAAGAAACCTCAACCAAGTCAGTGACAGACCTGGAAGTAAAATCAAGGCAGCCCATAGTTTAAGATTCCTTCCCGTTGCTTGAAAGAAACTCTCCTAGCTCAAACACCACTTCCTCCCATGCATGAGACAATTAGAATTATATACCTAGCACTAGAGTGAACAGAAAGGGAGTATGGCTTTGTTTCTGGGTGTGTGTACTTGAGGCTGTTCCCATGAGCTAGCTCCATGAATGGGGTGTGAAGCTATGTGTGAGAACTCTAACACTGCAGAGCACAGTGAGTTGGGGCACTTCTACAGAGGACCAAATAGCATCGCCCCGACAGCCTCTCCCCAGTTGTAGGCAGCATCCGTTTCTCTGGAAGTGTGGATGAAATCACACAGATGAAGAGGTGTCCAGTACCACTGGTCCTCCTAAATACCTTGTAAGGGTCTTGTCTAGACAAATTCTGTAGTGCTGGAGGCTAAGGTGATAGGAAGCTCTGAAGAGGGGACAGATTCATGGACAAAGACAGTCCCTCCATGGTGGTACTGTGGGGTTAGCTTGGGGGAAAGGAAAAGGCTCCCTAGAGTCTTCCAGACAAGTGAGGGCCAACCCCCACTCTGATTAAGTTCCACTTCTAACAAGTAGTGGGAGCTATTTAGTTTGTGTCCTTAGTAAGTATTAGCAATAAATAAAGCTTCAATAAATATGTAAAGCAAAAACTAATTTAAATTGACATTGTGCTGGGTGGGGTGAGAGAAAGCCCCTTATACCATAAAATGATTTAGGATATATTACTTTGGGCATCTGCATTACAAATTTACCTCTCATTACAGCTTTGTTAACTGGAAAAGGCAGCTTCTCAACAACATTCAAGGCAGAGTTTATTAGCATAAATTTGCATAATAATTAGCTCTGCAGCAAGCAAAGGCTGTCCTGTCTTTCAAATAGACAACTTCCAATGTCAATTTTCTCTGCTTCACTGATTGTCCCTGTTCTGTCAAAGCTCCTGGAACCCCCTCCCCACCTGGCCCAATTCTGCTACTTGGTAGATTCTTTGGGCTCAACTCTTCCTCTAGGGAGGAAGTGGATGCCAGTCTTCAGCTGGGAACATGAGTGACCAGAAGCCTGAGTGGCAGTTCTCCTGCTTGAGGACCAAGGAAGTGTTCCTTTGAACTGTCTACTCTCAGGTACTGAAACTCTGGACAGAAATGATGGTGAGGTGGCTGTCTAAAGGGATGCTTGCTTTTAGTAACATGGGGCTGTTTGGAGAATGCATAAATTTGTGTTGTTTATCAATGGCTTCCTTTATAATTATGTTTTGTCTTGGTTAATATTATAATTAGCTCCCACTGCCCGGACTGACTCCTGCTGGCTGGGTGGTCAGGGCAGACAGCTGAGAGCACAGAATGGAAGTTGTGTCATGGATGTTGCTGAGAAAGCATGCTTGTCTGTTCAGGACCATGTGAGAGGGGAAGACCACACCTAAGCCACTGTGTGCATGCTGAGGAAGAGATATATATATATATAGTTATATATAGTTATATATATACTATAGTGTGGGTATATATATATATATATATATATATATATATATATATATATATATATATATAACCATTATTAACAATAGAGGCTATGAATTTGAAGGAGAGCAGTGAGGGTATATAGGAGGGTTTGGAGGGAGGAAAGAGAAGGAGAAACATTGTAATTAAATTACAATCTCCAATACAAACAAAAACCTCTCACACTATTCCTAAGAAATGAGTATCAATAGTTGCATAAGTAGACGTATAAAATGAGACCAGAAGACTTCATGATCGCAAAGAACAAATTACAGGAAAGAAAATATAAAACAAAACAAACAAAACGAAAGAGTGATTTAAAGAAACATCCTTGGACCAAGAGTCTTGCGTGTGTTATCAGTACCTGTTTGTTACATGGATTGGGCTAGTGACTTCTAGGACCTGAGTTGTCCCAATGGGAACTGCAATGCCGAGACTGGGTCAAGTTCATTTACTTGCTGGCTCATTCTTTAAAAGTGATAAGACTTTTATCATTTGCTTAACATTTAGACACTACCAGTGAAGTACATCTATAACACTCATTCAAAGGCTTGAGAACAGCATCCCTAAACCTCCCTCACATCGTCTATAGCCCTGCAAACCCGAAAGACAAACCTCATATACAGTCTATGCTGATGTTTTATAAGGGTGAGGTGAATGCCCAATGGATAAACATTTTTCCAAAGTTGAAGAATTAGCAACAGTTGTGACTACGCACGGAGAGACATCCTGTTCTCCCCATCTTTCTGCGTGCTGTGTATACTACCACAGCGCTCAGAGGTCCTTGGCAAGGAAAATGATAAGGTCATACAACAGGATGTTTAAAGTCACAGTCTGGGGGGCAGGGAATGTCAGCTAAAAAGTGTTGCTTTCCTGAGAAGTGAAGTCTTTAGCGTTCCAGAGCTAAATCATACCGGAGGATGTTCACTTTGTCATTGTTTTAAAATCCGTTGACTGCAAACTTCAAAATGGTGACTTTTATGGTATGTAAATAAAGAAGGAAAAGGAGGAGGAGGAGGAGACAAAGAAAGAAACAAAGGAAGAAACTACTATGGCAAACACTCAAAGTGCTGTTACAGAGCTTTGAATTTAAGGAAGGGACTGACTTTTAAAATCATTTAAAGACAATGGGAGCGTAAGCCTGTGAGCTTCAGATAGGAGGAAGTGTACAGTGGAAAACAGAAAGTGGATACACCAGCCACAGTAACATGACCGGCTTGCTGACTCATAGCTATGGGCTATACTCAGTGACAATTCGTTCTCAGATGTTCCCCCATTCACCTCACAGCTGAGTGATGATCAAATGTGAAGCCAGCCTATGAGGTTCACAGCAGACTTTGGATCGACTCTATTCTTAGCAATTAGACAGGCAGAATCCTCTCTCTGCTGGAGAAGGGTTGAGTGTGGATGGTTCTCAACACTGCTAATCCCAAGACATGACAGAGCCAAGTGCACTGCAGTAATTGTGGACCAACGTCTGTAGTGCCTCTGGATCTTCACAAAATTGCTGGGGTTCTAAGCTCCAAAGGGTGACTTAAAAAACATGGGGTTCGGAGAGAGCTCCCAGAACTGTGTGACATCATCCTGGAGTCTAGAGGCCAAAAAAAGGGGTCAATGTGAAAATATAGTTTAGTTGAAATGACTCTAGATGACAGGTGTGGGAGACTGAAAAAGATGGTACTTGGGATGGTTGAGAAAATTCAGTTCCAGTGTTCACTTTGTTAGCATGTGGAAGCTGAGAGTCAGGTAAGGCTTGAAACTGCAGAATCAAAGAAATCATACAGGATGCACGCACAGGGGCTGGAGGAGGAAGGAAGTCTTCTCCAACACCTGTCTTGGTGCGACAACTGTTTTAGGCTTACTATCTGAGCAGTCTTTTCTGTTGGTACCTCTCAAGTCCCAGGAAGCCTAGGTGAGATACTGGGTTTGCACCTGTAAGAGTCTCATCATAGGGCTTTTTGGGGGAAAGGCAACATGAGCTCAGGTTTTAGATAAAATGAAATTTTGAAGAAGACAGAGGCCAAAGTGAAAAAATGTTAAGTAGCTTCTCCAATTAGTACTTTTACTTTTACTCTTATCCACCCACGTACCATAGAATCTGGACTGTAGGCTCCCCAGAGGCAAGCCTGGGTCAGCTTCTTTGGGTTCTATGTTCCTTGCATGCTGTTGGGATTCTGTAAACCCCACCCCTCAGTTACCCAGCAACAGCCAAGCATACCCCACTCCTCAGTTACCTGGCAATAGCCAGGTATGCTCTGCCCCAGTGACCTGACACTATAAAAGGGGCTGCTTGCCCCTCCTCTCTCTTGTGCTCTTGCAGCTGTTCTCGACCACCCCTTCCCCCCTCTCCCTCCACATGCTCATGGCCAGCTTCTACTCCTCTATTCTTCTCTCTCTGTCTCTCTCTGTCTCTGTCTCTCTCTGTGTCTCTCTTTATCTCTCTCTGTGTCTCTGTCTCTCTCTCTCTCTCTCTCTCTCTCTCTCTCTCTCTGCCTCTACTACCCTCTTAACTCTTCCATGACTTGAATGAACTGGTCCTTCAGGGGGAAGGGATTCCCAACATGCCCCCCACCAGAGGCATCTCCCTTGCCCCCAGGCCTCACCACACCTCTATGGGCCATATCTCCCCCACTCTTTTCATCCTTTTCCTAATATTGGTGCCAAAACCCTGGAAGTCATCTTTTAACAATATTGGTGCCCCATGACTTTTAACAACACATGCAGATCAGCATCTGCCACATAACAGCTCTCAATACAATATCACCAGATTGTGTAGGACGTGTGTAATGTGCAAGTCTTGACAACCTAACCCTTAACAGTGTGCACACTAAGTGATAGTGAACAAGTTACTCTTGGCTGATGCAGAAGAGCTGTGTGAACGTTCTATGTAGGACTTCACTGAAAACAAACAACTCCTCTTAAGTGAAAAGTGGTTAAGAGTTGCCTCATTTTGTGACTAGGAAATCAGGATTAGAATAGAGCTTCAAGGCCTCACATGTGCTAAGTAGCAGAGTCTGGATAGACAACCAGTTTGACTGATTCCAAATGCATATTCTTAAATATTAATTCTCCACCCCTGTCCCATGCCATCTATTCTTTACATGAATGACTTGACTAATGGGAATCTCATTCATTAGTTGCCAAGATAGCTTGTTAAGTCTTTAGCAAGCCCTTGGGGCCATTCAAAATAAGTCAATCCACATTTCCTTCCCTCAATATGCAAATCTGCTTAAAACATCTATATCTTTCTAGACCTCATTTCAAATGCTAATTTTTCATTTTTTAGACCACCAAGTAAAAGGGGCAGCTTCAATTCCCTGACATCTGGTCTCGGATGTCATATATGAGACCAGTACATTGTATATGAGCTAGAAACAAAGGCCTGCGATATCATTTCCAGTTTGCTTCATTATTCTAGCACTAGTGAAATTGGGGGTGTGGTGTGGGAAGGACACACTCACCATTAGACACTAAAAGAGGTAGAGTTTAGATAAATCTACTGTTCATTTGTTTTTTTGCTTTTTTAAAAGTGTTGGTTATTACAAAAATCCATGCTGTGGATTCGGTTTCTTTTGGTGAAGAGAAGAAAATGTCAGGGGTACATACACAATCTCAAGGCCAGATATGAGGGCTATCAGTCCAGCCAACAGGAAGAAGGAAGAAACTAAGAAATGGGTGTCTTAGTTACTCCTGTTGCTGTGATTAAATATCTGGAGAACAGTTTAAGGAACAATGAGTTTAATTTGGCTCATAGTTTCAGTATACAGTCCAACAAGGAGGAACATTAGGAGGCTCAGGGGTGTGGTCACATGGCACACACAGTCAGGTAGCTGACAGTGACTAATGGCTGTGCTCAGCTTCCTTCCTCCACATCAGACCAACTAAACTCCTGGGGCAAGGAAGGTTCCACGCACAGTGGGGGCATTTTTTCCCCACCTCAATTAACTAAACCAAAATCATCTCCCCGCAAGCATGCCCAGAGGCCCACATCTGGCAACTGTAGATGTCATCAGCTTTACAACCCTAGATTTACCACCAGATGGAGACAGTGAGGAAAATTCAACCTCTAGCCAAAATAGCTGGCCACAGGCTCTCTGGTGGAGAATGAATTCAGACTGAGCATGCTCCTATTGTCCCTCATCTGATTCATTTATTTCCTCTCGCCTAAATGACAATGGTTCGGACCCATAAGCATGTCTGCTTCATAGCAACGAGTTATTGCCAGCGCCCATTGCTACACAAGCTTCTGAGGCCTCTGGACTCTGATGAAAGAATGTAACAAGGCGGCGGCGCTTTGAAGAACCACGCTCAACACTGACACCCAGACTCCATACACTCACCGTCAGCTCTGACCCCCTTTCTTCCCAGCTTGTATAGATCTGGTGCCTTCCACACAGACTTCAAGACGGGGATATCGAACAGACAGCAAGAAAGGAAGAGTAGATTAGGTGCTTATGTCTCAGGTGCCCCTCCCCCAGTCAGCTTTCTGTCACAGACCCAGCAGTCCGTAGAGCACACCTCCCCTTGCTGTCCCTCTCCCTTGCTCTTTCTGTCTCAAAGTAGCTGCAAATGTGCAAGATATTGGCACTGACAGACATCAAGGGTGACAGCGGGATCAATATTTCGATGACAGTGTTGCAATTGGTTTGGCAATGTGCTGTGTGCTCACAGCCTTTCATTACTAGGTCACATGGGGCCACTTCTCTCCAAAGATGAAGGGAAAAAAAAATGCCACTGGGTCCCAGAGTTCTCTCTCCACTACAGTCTTTCACGAGGAAGTCAGGAGGCCAGGGAAGCCCCGTATTCTTTCCACTCCTTTCTCTATGAAGATCTCATTTCCTGAGATCACAGGGAGACAGGGCTGTTGTTGTTGAGGAGTGTTCTGCTCAGAAGTGGGGTGCCCCTGTATACACACAGCTGAAAGTGACCCCTCTCCACGTTGGGATCCGCAGAAAGCTTAGGCAAGGAAACACATGGTCTGTCTGTCTGGGGAAGTTCTGACCACTTAACCTGGGGTGGAACATCTGGATCTTTTCAACTCTAAATTCCCTAGGTAGTCTTGCCATTCGAGAGCTACTGAGGTAGGTGGTCAGTACTGGGGAGCCTGGCAGTGTCACTGAGGTCTGGGCAATGTTTATGTCTATGTTGGAACCAGAAAGGAAGCCAGTGTCCGTGCTGGACAGCAAAATCTTAGTGAGCTGATGACCGCCTCTTCCACATCTGCAGTAATTATCAGTCTAGTTCAGATCTTTGAAGGAATTTGATGAAGATCAAATAGCAAATGCATATTCCAGAGTCTCTGCCCATCTCCTGGGTACAAATACCAACCTTTAAAAGAGTTTTAGAAATATCTTCCCACAATTTATTTCTTGAACGTAAAAACACATCTAAAACCTGTGTCTATTTATCCTTTTTCATAGGGACAGGTGGTCAAATGTTTATTAATTTATACTTTATTTGCTTACTACTTTGCAGAGATCTTTTCCAATTATGACAGGTATGTGTTTGGCAAATAAATTGGATATTTCTAATGATAGTTACATTCCAAATAATTTCCTCTACCCTGCTCAACTTCCAAACCATTTCTATCTAAACTTGTAGGTTTCAGGAAGCAGGAAATGTCTCAAGCAATGGTAGATATTTCATCAGTTCCTGTGCTGAAGAGAGATCTATTTCACCTTAACCCAGACTCTTCATTTATCTCTCTGCAAGAGAGAATGTCCCTGCCTCTGGAGTGTCATTTCCAATGGGAGACAATTATACCCTTAAGAGATGGTGTGTAAAACTGTCCAAACTTTGGTTAGAAGAGTCTATATGTCATGGAAATGACAGCAGCAGTCTGGACTTGATCTGGCTCATGGATGGCCCCTCATTCTTCATACAGACAGGTGAGGGTTATGACCCAATGCTCAGATGAGATCCTGCATGAAACTACCCCAATGAGGGCGAATGAGATGCTTCACCCTGTAAGGGAGCTTGCCATGGTGACTTTTGATCTCCAGGAACTCCCACCCCACCCCCAAAACACAGTCTTGATAGAAAAGAAGCCAACATTGGAAAATATTTTTCTAATATATACACACACAAATTTTGGCATGTATGGATATATATGGGTACACACACATGCACAAGCACAAGCACACACATACATGCACACAATTCTCTCTCTCTCTCTCTCTCTCTCTCTCTCTCTCTCTCTGCATAAATAGGTAAATAAATAAATCACTTGGGGTATATGTCACCATCAATATAACCATTCACTGCTATATCTCAGGAAGATTTTTGGGCACAGAGAAAGGAAGTAATCCTCAGAACTGGGGACTAAGCTGGTGACCAGTGGGCAAACACATACATCCAATTCCACTCTCCATTTTGATATTCTTTCTACCCAGCTTTTCGCTTTGTGCAGGTGAACCCCAGATACAACTAGTAGGCACCCCTGCCTAGTTCTCCTGGTGACAGATTTCTAAAGCTACAACAGGAAAGTTTTTTTTGTCGGGGCAGCAATGGTCGGCTGTGGCAGATGGTGGCTGTGACTCATTTTGCTGTTCTTTATCCAAGCTGCCTACAACAGGGGAATGAAACCCTGTCTTTCAAGGAATCCTGCAAGGGAGGTAATCATTGGTTCTGGTGAGACAGAACCTATCTGCATCAGACTTATGGCTCCCTGGAGAAAGGACTACCTGGCCTAGAAACTCGGAGGTCATCCTCTGGGTCTCTCTCCTGCCCCAGCCAAAGAGCTGATCCTACCAACCAGCTCCAGGCTTTGTAGTTCTGGACTGTTTCTCCTGCAAGGTCAGTATGGCAATTGGTTCAAAGGAGAGGAGAAAGCGATCGGAGACCAAGAGAAAACACAAGATCCCAGCCCAGTGCTGACTGAAGGCCAGTGTCCCTATGTCTAAAGACAGGAGTGCAGGCAGGAGAAATTATAAAACCAACAGAGGGAAATGTTGGAGGGTGACTCTGAACTAGGAGAGGGGGAAGAGTCGCCTGAATTTCTAAATGTAATTTCAAAAACTAAAGGCACAGAGGAAACTGAAAGAATATGATAAAAGTTGGGGATTTCTGTCCAGAAAAGAAAATGTTTTAGTACCGGACTGCATGCATGGAAGAAAGTAACTGGAGTATCTGAAAACACCATAGAGTTAACTTGTGTTCTACAAACACAGTCTTCACACCGATAAAACAAACAGAAAATGGTGACGGGTTATAGGGCAAATGAAATGAAGGTGAAATTTAAAAAATGAACCTCAGAAGCCACTGGGATACAGGAAGGGAGTGTCAGCTCACTGTTGAGTCAGTGAGTATGGGACAGTCATTTTATACTATTATTTATTTGTACGATTATGTATAAATAATTGACTGATAGAAATCGGAATGCCGAGCAATGTCCAGTGGTGGAAGAGACATGGAACGACTGTGAAATAAGTGACTGCTGAGAGGCCTGAGCTAGCCCTCAGATGAACTCAACTAATTCTCGCCACCGAGCGTATGTCCTTTGCGGTAGGTACTTTTCAGTCCCCAGCTGTCCTAAATACCACAGAGTGTCTCCTGCAGGGGTGTTTGCTAGGGTGGGGCTGCTGGCTGGAAGGGTGACTATATGGTGGTACATGGGGATCAAACCATGGGGTGCAGTTTTAAAGACACAGAGTATAAGGGTCACAGGACCTAAGGAACACAGCTTAGAGAAGTGGGGACGTGTTGGAATGCGGAGCTGCAGGGGAGATGCCGGAACAGCGAGTTCTGCACCGTAGCATCACTTACCTATGTTAAAAGAAGTAGAGGTCGGCATGCTGTTAACGTCAGGCACACACAGGGAAGTGCGCATGGCCAATACACAGCAGTCAGCATGCTTAGTAACCGAATACAGAAGCGATCAGAAGAGTCGGGAAGTGAGCAAGCCATCTTGTGGAACCCCCGATAAGGAAAGAAATGTGGTTTAGACACTAACCCGAATCTCGGCAAGGAATAAGACAAAGGTGCCATGGGTTGTCTGTACAAAGATTTGAGTCACACCTCTGGGCTCTCGGGGCTCCTTGCAGTGCTCCTTGCTGTGCTCCTTGCTGTGCTCCTTGCTGATCCAGCACAGGCACTCTTGAATCTCCTGAAAGATTCCTGCAACTTCCTCAGTCCAGTATTCCTTGGAGCTGTAATGGTTCTTGTGAGACACAAGGGGGCGCGCGATGCACATGGATTTTAATGATTCGGCTTGCACTCCAGTTTGAGAACTAAACCCAGTACAGGAGGACACTCCCCTGCCACAAACACATTCTACTCCTCACTATTCTATGCTCTCCCTTCTCTACTGGGGAAACATGACGTATAAAGCTGTTAGGAGTTCTGAGTGACAGGTTTGGGGAAAGCCCTGAGCCACATCAATCCTGGTTCTCTGAGTGGACCGGTATTATGATCCACTAGTATGCCATGTCATCCCCTCTTGCTTTCCCTCACTCATGCCCACGTCTACGTTTCTCCACCATACCCAGTCCCATTTCACTTCACCCGGCTTTCCTTATGTAGATCTGCCTGTATTTCTGTCCTGTCTCCTGCCTCTCCAGATAAAAAACATTTGCTGACAGTGAGCTTGTGAGTTTATTCAATAGCATATCACAGAGAAACATGTTTTGCACCAGCATGTGTCAGGGAGGGGAAAATGTCCAAAAGATCCCTTAGAGTTCCTAGCATAGGGGGAGGGGTAGCTACCCCCACACATGGTGAGCTTTGTTTTTTTTTTGTTTTGTTTTGTTTTTTTGTTTTTTGTTTTTGTTTTTTTTCCGGAAGCATGCAAGGCTGGATATCCCAGTGTAGAAGAGTTAACACTACACTCATCCTGGGTGAAGAGACCCTGACTAGTGCAAAGGACATGATCTGGGCATGAAGAGTGACTACAGCATTGCAGGCATATGTGGCTTCTTTACTCCCAGACTCTGCTGCTCTGAAGTATACGTACAGAGAAGACCACAGCATTAGTTCCTGTGACCTGCCTCCTGGATCAAAGGGGAGTCAGAACCCCAAGGTCCCACCCTCATCCCAACACCCCCCCAGCCAGCCCTGTCCTTTGTGGTAATGCTAGAACATAGCATGGTTGGGAGCCTATTCAGGTGACAGGGGGACCTCATCACTTTTCCTTAATCAGGAACATCCTTTGAACTGGAACCATGACGGCAGTCAGTTTCGGGAAGTTAACTCACCATGACGATCATTCCATGAAGGTGGCAGAGTTTAGCAGTTCCCACAAGCAGGGTGTAAGGGGAAGCCAAAGAAACCCCTTAGTGGCAGTGAACAGGGTTCTCCCACAGCAGCCCGCCATAGTCTGTAGCCCCACGGCCCTGACCAGATACATGTCGTCAGGAAAGTAGACCTTGGCACGTCAACCACGTCAGCACAAGGCATGGCAACACATTGCCTCTCTGATGCTGATGTGTACCCAGATTCCACGTCCTATCTCTTTAAGATATAGTCTCACTTGGGTCCCGGGAATATTTGTTGCAACAAACTCCCAGGTAGCCCCATGTGACTGACCGTGAGTCCTGATGAGCAGGAAGGCTGGGGTCAGAGGATGAAGCCAAGTGGCAGTGACTATGTCCTCAGTGGACACACAGAATAGCCATCCCCATGTTCCTTAGCAAACGCTGTAATTCGCCTCCTGAGTTGGCATTTATTTCATCTGTGGAACATTTTAGGGTATGCTCCTAATTGTGACCAAGAGCTTGGTTAGGTTACCCATGGGCCTAGGTTGCATATTTGCAACATTTTCTTCAAGTTCTTTGCTGCCCTCTAGCCAGCAGAGCACCTGAGTGGACCTCTGCTTGTTCTCAGCACACATCCGTGTGGGTGAGAGAGCAGGGCGCAATGTGTGCGGGAGCGTGAGAGCACCTTCAGCTGGAAAGACTTAATGTCATGCTCATGAGGTAACAGAGGGCCAGGGCGGTGTTTATTGCCCCAGTCCTTTGCCTTGCAGGTGTCCACCCCATCCTTTCTCTGCTTATTCGCTTAGGCCTGCCGGGCTCTATTCTGAGAGCTGGAGGTCCATTCTAGTACTGGGTGGCACCACACACCCTACTGCAAATGAGGAGAGTAGGAGTGCAGTGTGCTGTGGGGAGACGGTCACAGGACATGTGCTAGCTTTTGGTTGTGCCATTCTATTAAATAGAAAGAAAGAAAGAAACGGCAGAAGGAGGTTTTGAAATAAAAGAGATCTGAAGCCCAGACACTAAATGCTGCTAGAGCTATGAGCCTCCTTGTAGCAGCCCAGCCCGGGTTCAGGACTTTGATGGGACAGGCTCCTTTGACATTCCTGATGGCAGACAGACTGTCTTACAGAGAGAATAAGGCAGCATGAACCAACGCTCACACTTATGGGTTTCTGATGCAGGAACCATGGTAACCTGCTGAGCTTTCCTCTGAAACCCCCTGGTGGCCTCTGAAGAGTTAAGCCTTGTATTCTCATCACCCCCCTCTCTCTACATGTTGCAGCCTGCTTTCTCACCTACACAGACGCCTGCCTCAACAGATTGCAGGCTATGTGGCCTAGGAATGGAGTCCTGTGTGCTCTGTATAGACTGCAGAAGTGAGATTTATGTACAGGTGACTACGATATACAACAGAACCACTTCAAAGGGAGGATCTCGGTTTTCCAAGGTGTTAGTCTGTCATGGAGGCAAGGACAGGTGGAGCAGAATGGTACACTGACATAGCCAGTAAGAAAATAAAAAGCTAGCACAGGGAGAGGCCCCAGAGCAAGACATAGTGCCCAAGGCTATACTGCCCTTTGGAGATCTACTTCCTCTAGCCAGACCCTGCCCCTTCCCTAGCTCCCAATAATGCTGTCATATTATAAAGTCATCAGGATATTAATCCATTTCTTAGTCCAGAACCCTCATGATCTAATAGCCCCTGGAAACACCCTCATGGGCTCACCTAAAGGGAAGCCTCATCTAGCACCCCTTGGAAGCTTTCCTCTGCAGGATACCACAGTCTCCTCTGTAAAGAGGTCCATGAAACCAGCTCACTCCAGAATGTTGCCAGGCATGCCTGGCCACGCTCTTGCCTCCTCTAAAAGGAAGCCTGCATTTATACTTGTTAGTCTGTGTCACCCACAACACCGTGGATAGGAAAGCTCTCCCACAGTGAAGTGATGGGCTCCTTTCTACCCCTCCAGGTCAGGGGAGGCAAGAGAAGGGATGTGCCTGTCACCAGCATATCAACTGGCTTCAAGGACTATATGGGCAACTATAAGTCAGAGCTTCGGGCCAGGTTGCTGCTTACAAAGCCTCTCTGGTTAATTAGGAAAGACATCTCATGTTCACAAACCGTCCATAGTCTCTGGCCTAATTCTCTACTCCTAAATTCCCAAGGCCCTGGGGTTGAGCAGATCCCTTTGGAGTAGGCAGCCATTTCTAAATCAGGGAGCCACAACAAAGTTTGTAGGAGTGATTTGCTCAGGGAACAACATATATAATAAGCCTCCAGACCCTTCAATAACCTAAGGAAAGAGAAAGGGCTGTCCTGGTGGGTCATGGTGAAGCCAGCCTATTTGCAGAGCAAAAGGCAGGAGGATCCTGGAAACTCCATAGGAATTCTCCATGGTAAAGGTGTTTGAAGCCAGAGGCAGATTCTATACTCAGGAAAGCCATAGGCCAACACTACCACCTATGGCCCCTCCTACCTACACAGACACATCACATGACAGCACATGACACCACATACCATTCCCAGTACACAGACAGCTTGAACATTATACATACCACACACAATATACACAGCCCCATACAGCAGTGCCCGGCGAGTCCCATTTCAATACCAATATGAGTCTAATTTTTCATTATACCCATGTCTACTGATTAACAAAAACTGTAAACCTGATAGATCATTATCACAAAAGTCACATCTCTGCTCCTCTCCTGTGAGACTGTCTTCCCTTAGCTTCACTCCTAAGTGCTGGAAGAGTCAGGCACTCTTGGTTCCGAGTCATGAGTTGTGAAGAAGCCATCACCCAGGCTGAAGGGTTGCATAGCCCATTATATGAGGATTAAGTTGTATTCATGTACTTTGCAATCAGTAGAGATCTAGCAGTCATTATTGGGATGAGGAGCTATGTTCTAAGATCTAGGGACTAAGTGCATCTTGATTAACTGGGTGCAAGATGAGTCGCCTGCTAGGACACATGGCCAGCTGGAATGACAGACCTCCAGAGGCCCTATTCACATAATCTGGGCTAACACAGGAGAGAAGGGACTCTCCACATGGAAGATGTGGGATTGAAGGGGGGGATAATTGCTTCAGTGCCTACCCCTACCTTAAATGATTTCTTCCTTCTTTGAGATCTTATCATGGAGAGACCTCATTTGGAGAATTCATTTTATACAGTTTTGAGACATCTTTCCCATTGTTGTCTGGAATTGCTATTTTAATCTTTTGTTACTAATTAACTTTGTGCATGTTCCCAACTTGTCTCCTTAACAAGATAGCAAATTCTTCTCCGAGAAGGCTCTGTCGAGTCTGTGTTTAACTGGCAGACAGAACAGAATGTAAACTACAACTCTATACATGCAACCCTCTGGCAGGGTTTATTCTTATTTACAGGCGAGAACTGAGGCTGACGGGTAGTAGTGGCTGTGTCTAAACCCATACCAACACAGGGCACAGCCCTGGAGTGGTTCTGGCCAGTCCTCAAGGCCCCCTGCTGGGTCTCTGAATACCGCCTTGCATTCACTATGAGCTCAATAAACACCATTTATTCTTGTCATCCTCAACCATCAATGTTTTAAGATGTAGAATTAAAATTTGATGAAGGCCAATTTTCAAATTCCAGGTTTAGTTTCCTGTAAAAACAGTCTTAAGCTCCGACTGAGAAATTCAGCTTCAGTAGGGGAAAGTTGTATCAGGAAGGCAAATATTGACCCAGGCTCATCCTGAGGGGCCTGAGTCAGAAACTCTGGCCCTCCATTCTTTGAATGAAAGGAGGCTGGTTAGGCTCTGCTGATGGTCTGCCTGGAGGCATTTAGCAAGCAAGTCACCAGGCATTTTAAAAGCCCTGAGCATTGGCGGGGCTGGCACTAGGCTGGAGGTGACCTTTGCACTGATCAGCCTTCCCCATGGAGTTGCCACATTCTTCATCATTTGGCTAATGTAACTCCCACATCCCCCACCTAAGCCACTGCCACTTCTGCTTTTTGCAGCACTTGAGAGGGAACTCAGAGATATGGATGTCACTTTGCTGTGGCTCAGCATCCTGTCCCAGCTTACCAACACTCATGGCGCCATATAGATGTGAAGCGTGGTAGAGTTCGTGGTTCCATCTGAAGTTTCAATCTGAGTTTGCCATCTACAGACTAAAAATGGATCACATGCTATTTATGCTACTCCGAGATGGGATTTCTGGTCCTTCTTCACTTCTCTAAGTTCATCATCTTCACCTCTTTATTAATGGATGTAACTGCATGCATTTCACGAGCACCTACTGTGTATCAAGCATCATGTTGCACACAGTGGGCTGCAAAACTAGAATAGGCATGTTCCAGAGATGCTGCCCATGTCCTCTTCTCCACCCTAACCCTGTGCCACCAGATGCCACCTCTCACAGAAGACCCTTGCCTCTAGTGCACCCCTGCTGCACAAGGATGTGATGCTTGTGGAGACCGGGAACAGCGATCTCTTCTTCATGGCCCCTCTGTGCCTGGCACACTAAGCATAAGCTTAGTGCATTGTGTCAGTTTGAAAGAGCCTTGCAATGCTTGGCATGATAGACTATCCTTAGCAATTAGCTAATAAGGAAGAGTTGTAGCCCATTTAGTACCAGTCCCATGCTCCTGTAATAAGGTGCCAGAGTGTGTGTTCATGATGAGGAAAGAGCAATGTGTAAGAGGTTCAGTGAGGAAAGAGCCATGAGTCCAAATAATTAAATACACACACACATACATACATAATGAGTGAATCTGGCCAAGACAAAGACAAAGAGGTGATGTAAGCGTTGAGGACAAGTAGACAAAGGAATTCTTGGGTCCTAGTTACACTGTACCTCACAAGGAGTTACAAGAGAAGAAGGCATGATCTGGGAGAACACGTATAATTAAATTTGCAATAATCATGATATCTCTTGGATTTTAGTTAACTGTCAGATCGTCTACTGTCTAACCCAGCTCCTTTTTGCTGCCATTAAAATCCTTTATTTCTTTATCCAGCCTGCAGAAAGAAAAGTCAGTGATTCCCCACAACACACATACACACACACACACATACACACAAACACATTTGGGAAGCTAGTGTGAAATAGTGTCAGGGAAAGCGGTTTTAATAATGTGTTTTAAATATACTGACCCAAAGGTGGTAATTCAAGTATCCCATTACAATTTTTTTCAAACACCTATTCCTCCTGCCTGGCTCTCATGGTTTCAGAGAACATGTCTTCATTTTCTAAATCTGGACTTAGTAGAAAATACCTGAAAAGAGAGAGGGCAGTCTAACAATGCTCTCAATTCAAGGCAGAATTATCCCTTCCCTGTTTTGAGGTTTGTATTTTATTGCTTTCATCCCTGCAAGGGACACCAACTTGTTCATGTCTTTCATTTCCTTACTCTATGCTTCACACAACTTGGAGAATGATATAAATAATAGAGAGAATGTGCAGGCATTTCTTTGTAGCCTGTAATAAAAAGTCAATTTATTACTTGATAAATGTCTCCCTCTTTACCCTAACTTCTTCCTGCGGCTGAAAATGCTGTTTGAATAAGTAAAATAATTGATTGAATGCATTCAAGCTGTGTGATGTGATGGTTTGAATATGTAGACTTGTATAATTAGCACCACAATGGAGATGATGCACATGGGCACCACTTCCTATGGTGGCCATCAGAGGCCAAAAATGACTTAATTCTGCAACTGAAAGTCCGGGTCCTTGGACCAATCTCTCAAGCACTCTCCTAAGTTACTTCCCACAGCCACTGTTCTATCCTGACTTTCTGGGTCTCACTCCCTATGTGCCCTTCTGTCTGTAATGCTCACTCCTTCTCTCCCTCCCTCCCTTTCCCCACCCCTGTTGGCCAGAGGTTGGTGCTTCAGGAGCAGGCTTTAGAAGCACGGTTCATTGGATTGGCCCTCCTCCCTAAGTGGGCAACCAATGAGTCCCAGGGCTTCCTATCTCCAACTACCCAGCACTGGAATTAGAATCATGTGCTCAATACTAATCATTTTTAAAAATTAGTAATTCTGGAGATCAAACTCAGACCCTCACACTTGCAAGACAGGCACTTTCCTGACAGAGCCATCACCATGGCCCCTTTGACTTTTTCAAAATGTCTGACAGGGGAGGGTCATGCACATGTCCCTCTTTGGTGGCTTATTTCACTGAGTTCAATGTACTCTCGTCCATAGACTTTGTCCCAGAGAGCAGCATTGCCTTCTTTCCATAGAGCATATTCTCAAATCAGAAGGTTCCTGCATGCTTTATTCACACCCCAAACCCAAGGCTATATTTGAACTGACCTCAAACGAGATTGCTCTGGGACTCAGATATTGAAACTTGTCAGCCCTGAGAGGCACCTTTGAGGGAATTTAGGTCAAACTTATAATTTAACACACAAGGACCTTAAGACCCACAGAGATTAAGTAACTGGTTGATGGTAACACTGTTGTGTGGCAGAAAATAAGACTGGCTGTATGTGCACACACAAAGACACACACACACACACAAAGACATACACAGAAACACACAAACATGCATAAGCACAACTATATGCAAACACACACAGAGTCATATATAGAATCCAAAAGAGAAGAGCAAAGTTATTGTCTCAGGAGCGGTAGGTACTCTGAGGAGTATTTGCAATCCTGTCTCTCTGGAGAGCCAGAGCTTTCTGCAGTGCTGAGATGTATCAGAAATCCACTGGCTCTTGAGCGCACAGACTTTGAAGTCACTTTGAAGTCTGTCTTTGCTTATGTCTCGGTTCCTTCAGCAGTGCGTAATGGATGCAGGCCAATGAGGACTTTGTCCACACCATAGGCAAGCCAGTTGACTGTGAACTTGGCCCAGACACTGGCTGATACCTAGCTGACCTTGAAAAACTAAGATCGCAGGAAGTGAAAGTTCCATTGGGCACTTCCCTCAGCCACATCCTCAATCAAAAACAAACAAACAAAAAACATTTTTATAATTCCCACCCTGGCTCACAATGAATACTCATCAAAGGGGCTTCTAGTGTGTGCACATATGTCTTTATGTGCGTGAATATACTTTGAATATACTTGCAAAGGTTCATGCATCCACCCCACCTCACACGCAGGCATGCAGAATTTAGAGGGGACACTGGTATCTTGCTCCGCCATTCCTTGTCTTATCCCCAAGGTTCTCTCTTCGAAATTAAAGCTTGCCTTTTTTTCAGCTATGCTGGTGGCCAGGAAGTGCCCTCACTCTGCTGTCTCTTCTCTGGGGTGCTGGGGTTGCACCTGTCACCAACTTCTGCACGTGCTGCTTGATAAAAAGGAAGCAAAGACATCCAGTGTCTCGGTTTAACTCAAGGAGCTGGTTGAATATATAACCCCGGTAATAACTTCCTGCCACGGGACTGGAAATGAGATCATCAGAGAATGGCTGAGATGTGTTACTGGCCAATACCCGCAATAGAGTTGGTCCACATCATCAAGGCAGAGTGACTGGATGGTCAGACCACCATATGAGTGGAGGGTGGGAACGATAAATACTTCCAAAGAAAAGATCAGGAGGAGCCAAGTTTCCAGATTCGAATATATGAAGGATGAGGACTACAGTTTCACCACAGGGAAATCTCAACCCAATGAAGTGATAAACCTTCTCCCTGATCTGACTATGCTGATACCTGCTTGTAATCCAGACCCTCACTGGAGCTAAAGCTGCAGAATTCCAGTGAGGTTAAGGACAGCCTAGGTAACATAGTAAGGTCAAGGCTATCTTGAACTACATAGCGAGATTTTTTTTTTCTCGAGATAAATGAATATATGGAAAAAATGAATACATAAATAAGTAGAATGAGGAAACCAAAAGAAAAACCACAATCTGTCAGAGATCCAATGGAATGGCTAACTCGAAGTCAAGTGTGTTCTGCATAACCGACTGATCCATGCAGAGTGCCGATATGCCACAACGCAGTAGATGATTTGACCCAGGATATAGGATTGACAGATATAAGCCAATTAAGATTTGAAGAGCAAGTGCCAAAATAAAATAAAGAAGCTGATCATGAGCCGCGGTTTCTGATCATAGTAGTGAACAGAAGCAACTGCTGCTGAGATCACTGCTGCTCTCTGACAAGCGCAGACAAACCGAGGGCATCTGGAAATATGTCAAACACACATATGTTATGCCAGAAGACGGGTTCTGATGCACTCGGAGCATTGGAAAGAATTTAACAACAGTATTATCGCCTCCCAGGGCAATTGCTTTGAAGGAAAGTGTACCTAGATAGAAGCTATTTTTACAACTTTATTTTCCTATGCTCCTTAGTAATTATAAATCTCTTTAGGGCTAAGCATTAATTCCATTAATTAATGAATGCGTGTATTTGTTTGGAGAGATTTACTGAGTATCTACAAGCAACGGCAGCATTCTCTGTGCTAAAGGCAAAAGAGACTTCTGACAAGATGCTCTCTGAGGGCACATAATATACCTGTTGAGGGAGACACATAACTGAATTCATTAAGGGAGGAGGAAGAATCTGACTAAGGATCTGATGAGTGACAGACAATATCTTCTGACAGAAAGTATGAAAATCAGGACAGATTTGCCTGTAAACTTTCTGAGAAGGTTTTGTTGCAAAGAGGGGACTGAACAGCCCGTTCATACAAACTGCAAAAACACGTGGCTTTTGGTTAAGATGGGGAAGGACCCTGAAGAAGGTGGATTTGGACTTAAATCTGACATCTCCTGGTATAGTATAAATCTTAAATGTCCCCAGATGCATGGTGTGTAAAGGTTTGGTCACCAGGCTGATGCTTTGGGTGAGATCACAGTTTTCAAAGGTGAGACCTGGGGAGCAGTGGTCTAGTCATATGAGAGAAGCCTCTAGACAGGATTGAAATGGGATGTTGGGAGCATGGCTCTTCCTCTTTCTCTTTCTGCCTCCTGCACAGTGTAGCTCTGATATATCCCCCCATCAGAATGTGATGACCATCTGTCAAAAATCACGATCCCAAATATGACCCTTTCCCTCAGAAACTGACCATCTCAGGGGTATCGTATAATAGAAAGCACAATCTAAAAGTTTTCTTTTCATGATGTAACAAATATATTTTGAGCATACATTCAATAAACACATATTGTCTGAGCATATACCATAAACCTGACCCGGTTCTAGAGGGAGAGAAGAAATGACAAGCAAACACTGACAAGGTTTCTACGATTAAGGGCCTCTGTTTCCAGTGGGTGCCACGAAATTTATCAAAAGCAGCAACAACAAAAACCAGCAGAACCAGAGCTGGCTAAGTGAATAAGGATGCACTCTCCCTTACCTGACCTTTGTTGGGAACAGTGAGACCTCTTATCTATGAGTTTGGTCAGAACCTAGGAAGAGCATCCCACTAAACCAGCTTATTGTAAACCAGTTCTCACACCCTTAATGTTCTCCCACTGTGTGTCTCTGTGATACTGAATTCCCTTTGTTGCCCTTTTTATAACAGTCTCCCCCCTTCTCTCTACTGCAGCAGACTTAAGCAAGCACTCTCTTGTTCTTTCACCAGGATGGGCTTCGATTCTCTTTCTTGAACAATCTCTGAAACAGTGGAGGTAAAGTCGCTGCCGTGGAGGGGAGATCTTTAGGGCCACGGCATTGCTGTCAAAGTGGAACAAGAAGAGCTGCCAAGGGAAATGAGTCTTTTGCTGCAGTTCAGTGATTGGTTGCACCTAACTTTAGAAAAGACAGAGGAAAGAGCCCTGAAGCCCAGCAAAGAAGAATATCCAAATATCCTGCTTGCCAAGTGTGAGGACCTAAGGTTGAGAGTTGTCTACTGCAGAAGGCCACTCAGAGTTGTTCATGAGCTGACACTTCACCAGCATCTAACTCAATGTGTGAGAACAAACAAAACTCAGCATCTCTCTCTCTTCAGTCTGGTTCCTACCATCACTTCTTGTCCTGTGCATCCGATGCCCATCATAGAACTCTGCTATCCCTTTAGGCTTTTTTAAAAAATCTAGGTAATCAACAGGCCTATGATGTCTGCCTCATTTTATATATATATATGGAGTCTTTCCTCTGTCACCTTACAGCATAGATTCATGGTGTTTTGCATGGGTTGAGATTCTCCTAGGTCATTCTCTCTCCTCATTCTATACTAGAAAAAGATAACCTTTCTGAATAGCAAATATGGTTCTCTTAATTGAGATGATTGAATGAATCTCACCATCTATATAGCATTATTCATCCTCTTGACATCTTAAGAAAATCATCCCAAAATGTACCCTTTCCTTATTCTTTACTTTTGTAATATTTCTCTGCTAATGCAGGGCCAAGCAGGCCTCTGTCAGTACGCAATAAAATGACCACGACTTGCCAAAGAGGGCAGTTGTTATCCAGACAAAAGTAAACAGTATTTAGAAAATGTATGGGGTGCCTTTATTCTCATTAGAAAACCTTTTTACACAGGTGTGTGCACATTCACCCCCATACCTGTCCCCCCACAGCATGTATTCTTGCATGAGTCAGAAGCATCCCTGTCCCTGTACAGGTGGCAAGTCTTTTGTCTCTCCTCTCACTTTCTATATTTCTCTAATGTGACTCACAAAAAGTCTGTATTCTGTGCTGGCCACCTTCCCCACCCAGCTCAAAGCAGTGGAAGATAGGGATTTAATTCTGCTATCTTTATATACTCAGTTCTACAGTAATTTTAATGAACCCCTGGCCCATTTAACCTGGTAATAATTCTTTCCATTCTGAGACAAATTTCCAGTACACAGTTATATCATGGTCTCTGTATAGAACACATGGCTGCCACCCCAACTACAGTTAACTGGTGCTGTGGCCTCAATATCTGAACATTTCAGCATTCCAACTAAATACTATCATGTTAATATGATGTGGTACTAACAGGAGGTGGGGGCTCTATGAACTGATTGAATTCGGAAGGGAGGGCCCTAAAGAATGGGGTTGCCGGTCTTATGAACAGTGTCCATTCTTTTGTGTGAGAACACAGCTCTCCTTCTCTCTGGAGGCTATAGTTACCCTCTCTAGATGTCAGCAGGCTAGTGCAGAGTCTGTAGATGCCAGAACTGAGAGACCAAGAGAAACAAATTCTGTTTTCTGTTTTGTTGTTTTTGTTGATGGTGGTGGTGGTGGTGCTGGTGGTGGTAGTGGTGGTGGTGGTGGTTTTGTGGTTTTGTTGTTGTTGTTGTTTTTGTCATTTTAATAAATCACCCTATTTTGTTATAATTACAGAGAACTCGATGATTCATTCTTATTGTCAAGATGATGGAATTTAGGATTACCTAGGAGACAGGCCTCTGGGTAATGTCATGAGTGAACTTTTAGAGAAGTTTAACTAATAGAGGGAAGAATTACCCTGCACAGGGCTGCACAGAGATGCACAGAGATGAATCTCTGCATCTTTGCCATCTCAGTGTGTGGTCCCTAACTGAGAGCCAAGAAGAAAAGAGCAGACCAAGCAGCAGCAGTCATTGATCTCTCGCTCTCTCTTCCTCCCTCCCTTCCCCTGTCTCACTCTTCCTCTACCCCCCTCCTCTGTTTTCTGTGTTGTCAAGGATGGGGCATTAAGGGAGATTCCTAAGTCCATTGAAAAAGAAATATACACAGAGTTCCAGAGAGATGATCTGACTCAACACACCTAAGGAAGGGGTAATTTTGATGACATTTCAGGTAGAATCAAAGGATATTGTATCAGACTTCACATGAAAATTGGTCTCCAATATACATAGCAATGAACTTGGTTGGAATGTGTCAAGGTACTTTTCCTTTCCAGAAGGCAGAATTGAAAAGCCAGGAACCTGCATATTCAGGGAAAAGATATCTAAGCAAGTGTTCAGGTTTGGGTATGGCTTTTCTTAATACTTATAGCAAAATTCCAGAAGAGTAAAATAAATTAAAGACAGACACTATTATTAAAAGTGGAGCAGTACCGAAAACTTGGGGAAATTTTCAATCTGTTAGGTAGGGGTGTGAGAGCTGTTTTGGTTGTAGAGAGAATGAGGAGGGATGCGTGGGAAGGAATAGAGGAAGAAAGGGAAAGAAGAAAATGAAGTTAGTATGTTTCCATTTCAAAAGCATATTTTAAAGAATGTGTGCAGGCAGAAAACACAGGAAGTGTATCCAGCTGCCACTTGAGCCTACATTTCAGATTAGAAACACAATAAGAAAGAGAGGTTAAGGTTACATCTTACTAAATGCAATAATCTAAGACACCAGAAAAAGCATTGGACCAACCTAGGCCTGTATGTGTTGAAATCCAGATATCAGGTAAGTGACAGGCAACTCTAAAATGCTGTGTTTAGAAGATCAGACTCATTGTAAAAGAGGGATTTGCCTGGGTCATAATGCAGATTACTGCACATAATCTTAGTATCGCCTCTCCAAGGCTTGTGTCTCCAAAGCAGGGACTCTGCTCCCTTTTCCCTTTCATTTGCTGTGGTTCACAATTCTCCCTTTAAATTGAATCATCTGAGTCCTTGAATGTAGCTTTGAAAGGAGGGACTGGAAGGTTTCAGCCATTTCTAAAGTAACTTCGACAATTTAGTTGGCTTTAAACAGTTCTTGTCCTTTCTGTCTCATATGAAATATACTCATCCCAGCATCAAAACAGATGCATGGATGAGCATGTAATTCACCTTCCCTGTACAGTGAATCATTATTTCTGCTAATTGTGATCTAGGAAAGTTAAAACCAGGGGCCCTGATATGTCTAAATATCGACCTTTATTCAAACATCATCATTCACACTCTGGGTTTGAGTTGGTCTATTTCTTTAAAAACTGTAGAAGTAGAGCTGTAATTAGCCACCTGCACTGGGTGATGTGAGACAAACTATTAATTGCTTTGACTGTGAGGCAGTGAGACCAGAACTTCTTAACAGAAAAACTGGCAGGGAGTCGAAAGAGTGAGTGACAGAAAACCAAAATCCAAACCAACCAAACAAACAAGAACCACGTGGCTAAAGTAAGGTCACCTAAGGAATAAATTTATCACACTAGGGTCGGAACTGGTGGGACCATATAATCAGACCCAGGGTATCAGGGCTCAGGTGGCATTTTCAAGTCTACATGTGACAGCTGCCTTGGGGAGCTGCAGTGAACATTCCCAGCACCCCTGCAGGTCACTGCACTTTCATACCATGTAGTGTCTCCAACTCAATGATGTAAAACAGGGACTATAAGCCGTTTTCAATTTTTTTTCCCAATAAAAGATATTCAGAGTGGTTCTGAGTTGTCTGTCTTGCAGGTAAGCTACTTCTGCCTTGATATAAGAGTCTGAATGAATGCTCGGTTCAGCAGAACAAAGCAAAAGTCCTTGTCTATTCTCATAACAACTTCTTAGGGAAGCAATGTGTGGAATGAACTATATACATGTACATATCCACACACCTGCCTCAACTGGTTCTCCTGAGATGCTGGAAAATTAGGTAGCAACACGAGTGTCTTGAAGCATGTATCCAACAGATGTTTGAGCTTGGGAAGGAAACGTCATAACGACGTGAATAGAAAGGCAGAAGCAGGAGATAGCATTCAATTTGCATCCCAGTGATGCAGGGCATTCAAGTACCAGCACGAGTTAGCAAATATTGCTTTTTCTCCTTGCTATATATAGCAAGTAAAGCTCAATAATGATGCACTGGAATTAACTTATCCTGTCATATAGGATAATTTCCCCAGGGGAAATCAACAGTGTCGTTAGATGCTGGAGTTGTATCGGATATGATTGTGTACACGGGGCAATGTTTATATAGCTATTCTGTTAACATGAGAATGTAGCAATGGATCAACACAGAATAACATTTGCACACTTACTCACTTACCAATAAGAAAATTTTACCTGCATCTTCTAATAAAGTAGTTTTGATGGCCCAACGTACTAAGACTAGAGTGGTTTTAATGTAAATGCTGCTGCAGCTGCATGTTTATTTCTGGCCAGATAAACCACCACAAGAGTTAGAAAGTTGAAAGAGAGCTGTAAAAATCACCCCAGAATCTCTGTGTAAGGAAAGGCAATTACAGGAAAATTGGGCATGTTTAAATCATTAGTTTTACAGTCTTGCAAAATACCCAATGTTTAGGAATTCACTTATATCCTATAATTGATAAGAGAGAATAGGATAATATAAAATTCTAAATTCAATCTACAAATGCAAAAAAAAAAGTTGAAAGGTGGAAGAAATAGGAAGAAAGAAAAGGGGGAGAAAAGGAAACCAGTATCAAACAGTTCCGTACACATCTATGGTCCAAGTATACCAACTAGAAGACACATTGCCAGACAGGGTACAAACAGAAGAACTAACTTATGTTACCTAAGGAAATCTACTATTACTACAAAGACTAGAAAGACGGTAGGTGTTAGATTGGTAGATGGGTCAAAAATAAAAGGATAGAGAAAGTATATGCTAGTTCTAATAAAAAGAGAAAGTGTATTGATTTCAGAACAGGTTAAATTATCAAGCATAATATGAAGTGATACAGTAGCTTGAGATATAGTTCATTAGTTTTCTCTCCCAGAGGATCCAAGTTCAGTACTCAGTGCCTGTGTTCAGTGGCTTTCAACTGCCTGTAACTCCAGATCTAGAGGATCTGACTTCTTGCTTCCTCAGTACCTGCTCAGTACCTCAGGTGCATATATCTGTGCAAACACACACACACACACACACACACACTCACACACACACACTAAAATAAATAAAAAAGATAAATTCCGGAGTATATGTCATTAACAATTCAATGTACACTCACTTAACATCCAAGTGGAAGCATACATGAGGCAAAAAAACAAAACAAAACAAAAACAACAACAACAACAACAACAAAAAACCCAAATCATAGAACTTTGAGAGTAAATCATACACCTCATTGTTACAGTAGATTTCAGGACCCCTCCATAAGACATGGACAGAACAAAAAAAGGGGGGGGGAGAAAATCAATACAGACATAGCTGAATTCAACAGACCCAAAGATCAACTGAATATATTTGACATCTCTAAAATACTTTATTCAGAACAGAGGTTTGCACATTCTTCTAAAGCTTGAATGGAGCATTCACTGAGATTGACCACATCTGGAACAGAAATTGGCAAATTGAAGAGGATGAAGTTGATAAATACAATCTATTTTCAGAGCACAATGAATTAAACTATAAAACAGCAGATAAAAGATAGATGTTAAAAAAAAAACTTGTAGACAAACAAAGAATGTACTCTAAATAAGCTATGAGTCAAAAAAGAAATCCCAGGAGATATTTAAAACTATTTTGAACAAAGATAAAAAATGTAATATAGAAATATGTATAGTATATCTGTGCTGAAAGCAAAATATACAGTATTGCATTGCATATGCTATAAACAATGAAAGATCAACACATTTCTATCTTAAGAGACCAAAAACAAAGAGTAAACTATATTCAAAGTAATCTAAAGAAAGTAAGTAATACACTTTGAGCAGAAATCAATGAAATTGCAATAAGAAAATCAACAGAGAAAATCAATATGTCTTTAAAAAACTCATTTTTTTAGACAATCAACAGAACCAAGTAATAGAAACATCAATATAGACCCTATGGACATGATAATATAAAAGTTTGACAACCATATGTCCACAAATTTGATAATTTAAGACAAGGCAGACAAACCACCTGAAAGAAATACCTTCTAAAACTCACACACAAAGATCTAGATATTATGAACAAACCAATGCCTATTAACTAAATTGAATCAATAATTTAAAACCTCCAAGAAGAGCAGCCACCAGACACAGATGGTTTCACAAGTAAATTCTAATAACCAGTTAGGAAAAATCATATCTAATCTTTATAATCTTTTTCAGAAAACATAAATGAAGCAAATACTATATGTTCAGAAATGGTCTTTATGAGAAGTAAAAAATTGCAGACCATTATACTCTACACATATAGAAACACATCACCACAATATGTTAGAGAATTGAATCAAACAGCATACACAAGAATTGCATCACAAGTATTTATTGTAACCAATAACATTATAGGTCAAAACAAGCACCTAATGATAGCAACAGGTGCAGAGTGAAGATCATGCAAAAGCCAACGCCCATGACTAATGAAAATCCTCAGCAAAATGAGAATGAAGGGAACTTCTATAACATGACAGAAAATATGTACAAAGCAAAGCAAGACAAAAATCTACAGATAACATCACAGCTGAGGAGAGAAATGACAGTGTCCATGAAGATCAGACATGAGGCAAAGTTGTGTCTTCTCACCACTACTTTTCAACATATTAAAAGTCCCAAAGAACACAATAAAATGTTTTAGCAGTGAATACAATGTATATGTATTAAAAAATGATAAATAAAATTGTTTTTATTTGGAGATTGGTGATCAATGTAAAAACATATTATCCTTCCATCATAAAGTAAAAGCAAATAAATAAATAAATAAATAAATAAATAAATAAATAAATAAATAAATAAATCCCCAAGAAATTCTCCTGGAAGTGATAATAGTCTAGCAGTAATGCACAAGGTTAGTATCAGAAAGTGAATCATGTCTTTCCTGCATATGAATAATAAACAGGAGAATTCTAATATTAAAACACAGTGCTGCTTATATTAATGGGCTTCAAAATGAAACAGGTATGATAAATATGGCAATGGATACAATACTGGGGAAAAGATATGAGGATGGAAATGAGAACTACACACATAAACTGATGGACCATACTCTTGGAAATGAAGACAGTATTGCCAAGTTATTAGCCCTTCCCAAACTCCTCTCTGCATCCAAATGTTCTGGATTTTGACAAACTGAATCCAACATCTATAGGGAGATACATCAGACTCAAGGTGGCCATGACAACCTGTAATTCTAACCTTGGAAAGAAAGCAGAGCTAGGCATTCCACAGAACAAGATAGCCAGCAAGACTAGCCACAAATAGCAAGCTCTTAGTGTGACTGAGTTAAAGCAGAGACTCTGCTTTAACTAATAAGGTGGAAATGTGATAGCGATTGATTTCTCACATCAGAGTCAGGCTTCACCAAAAACTAATACATGCACACATGTACCCACATATACAGAAAATTCATATACACACTTATGTACAACACACACAAACACACACTCACACACACACAGAGAAGAGAGGGAATGAAAAATAGCTTTGCTAAAAAGCTATAATTATCAAGAACATAGTATTGGTGAAAGAGTAGATATAAATCAATGAGGAAGAAATAGAGAGCCCAGAAATAGTCCCACGCAAGCACAGTCAATGGGTATTTTTAAAAGACAGAAAGAGACATGATGAGTAAAGACAGTTCTCAGATATCAGACTTGAACAAACCACACAGACACACACACACACACACACAATCACACATACACACACACACAATCACACACACAGAAAGAGAGGGAGAGACAGAGACAGAGACACAGAGACAGAGAAAGAGAGATAGACAGAGAGAGGGAGAGAGAGACAGAGAGACAGAGACAGAGAGACAGAGACAGAGAGGCACACAGAGAGAAAGAGAAAGACAGAGAGACAGAGAGAACAGAAACACAGAGAGACATAGACAAAGGTAGAGGGACAGAGAAGACAGAGAGATTGAGTGAGATAGAGACAGAGAGACAGAGAGAGACAGAAAGAGAGGGGGAAAGTGGGTAAGACAGAGAGAATCTAGGTTTTTATACTTCTCATGAAAAAGAACTCAAATTATGTCTAAGTGGGCACACTCAGGTGTAGTTCTCCTAGGAGATATTATCGAAAAATCATAGATTACTTACGATGTTATTATCATTTTTAGATATATTGCCAAGAACGGGACTTACAAAAGAGATAGTTGATAAAGTGCATGCCATTAAAATTCAAAAGTTCTGGGAGCAACATTGTCAAGAGAGTGTGGGAATAAATTACAAAGTCAGAGAAAATATTTATAAAGGCCTCCTTTATATAAAAAATACACAAAATCTCTCCTTAAAAATCAGCAATTAGAAAACAAAGAACATAGTTGAAAGAGACCAGAAGACTCAGACACAGCTCTCACCAAAGATATGCAGATGGTCTGGGAGTATGAGGGTTGATGTAGGCATCATATGCCAGTAGGCAATTGTAAATTAAAATGGAAAACCAATACATCCCTATTAGAATGCTGAGGTCCATAGTACCAATATGCCAAGATGAGTATGCTCACCCATGGATAGTGGGGATACAGGATGGCACTTCTATTTGGGGAGATGGAATGGCAATTTCTCATAAGCCTCAATTTCTCTTCCCAGCATGCCACACAGCCTTCACACTCCTTGCTATTTACCAAGGAGAACTAATAACTTCTGCCAATGCAAACCTCTGCACCCAGGGGTTTAAAGCAGTTTGATTCATAATCTGTCAAAATTCAGATGCAGCCATGCTCTCCATTCAGCAGGTAAACGGATAAGGCAACTGTGATACTCATGTCTGAGTGTCATTAGACAATGAAAAGAAGTATGATGTAAAGGCAAGAAAAGCCACTTAGGAAACTTAAATGTGGCAAAGTGAAGGAAGACAGTCTTATGTGACTTTAGATTATGAGTTTCCAACTATATGGCATTCTTTAAAAGGCAAAATTATGAAGACAGTAAGTAAAAGAGAGAGGGGATAGGATAAATAGGCAGGTCTTTTTAAGACACTGAAATTTCCCTTCCTGTCATAGTAGAATCATGACATTACATGTCTAAGTCCATAGAATGTACAACACTGGTCTTGGATTTCTACATAAACCATGAACTTTGGAGGATAGTGTGACATTGCGGGTTCATCTGGTGGGGTATAGCAATAATGGGGTCTCCGAATGTGTGGGATAGAAGATCTGGAGAAAAGCTCTACACTTTCTGCTCAATTTTGCTGTGCAATGAAATTTTCCTGAAAGAGTAAGAAAATTAAACACCTCTGTGCAGCCAGGGTGAATTACTAGGGAATCAGGCAGTCTCTTAAACATAAGCTTTGCCAGGATCTTCTAACAGTAGTGTAAGTTTGATTTTGCCTATGAAAGTGTGTGTGTGTGTGTGTGTGTGTGTGTGTGTGTGTGTGTGTGTGTGTGTGACAGATAGAGACCATGACATCTCTCTAAATCAGACAAACTGGTGACCATAGAGAATGAACCAGTAGAGGGCAGAGCACTGCACAGAGCTCACAGTGGAGATCCAGCGTCCCCCTGTCCCTAGGGAGCTGAAGAAAAGCTGAGCAGAAGCTGCTGAGAATGGCTGGTTGGATTATCATCATAATTTCTCATATTTTAGTGCACAAGTAAAATCTTAATGAGAATAATTTTGACATTTCAAATTAGCAATAAAGCCACGTCATTATTATATTTAAATAGCAATGTGTGGTTTTCTAAGTTGAGCAGACATTTTAAACACACATCAGTCTAGTCTTATTATAGGATCCCTGGGACTCTGTGCACTGAGCAACCTTTACACTTCATCTGGAGCATGTTTAAACGGAGGGGACACTGTTACCACCAAACATCAACACCGTGCTTTCAGATTGGTTAAAAACTAAAATCTCAAATCCCCTTCCACCCTTAAAAAATTGTTCTCTCTATACTAGAATAACCACTGAAAGACTAAGAGTTAACAATGGGTTGCATCCATTTTCCTAGTTTGTGGCAGATTTTGTGAGAGTTGGGATCAAAGGAGGAAGGGCAGGCATGGAGGCATAGGTAAGAAGAACACAAAATATAGGCTGGAAAACAAGGCGAAGGACTTCTCTTCAACAGTAGAGCAGAAAGTTGGAGTAAGCCTCCCTTAGAATGAATTTGTATGTTGTCAGGTTACAATGAATTTCACACTGTCCCCATCACTGAATCTTCCTGCTTGCTGTCACCTACACCTGCCTAGCAGCCACAGTGCTGGCTATCCCTCAGTGCCAGGCTAGTATGACATAAGTTAAAGTCACTGGTGTCTGTCCAAGTGTTCAATCGAGGTAGCTGAGAAATGTCACCTTACACTCAGATAACTTTAAAATTTCTCCCTCTCTCTTTCTCCCCATGCTCTGAAATTACCTCCAGCTTATTTGTCTGGCTAGAGGTTAATGGAATACTAATGATGTTAATGAGCCTTTCACGGGGAAAAGTTTTTTTTTAAGAAAGAGATATAATAGCTGTTTTCCTTCCCTTTTAATCTTTTTCATCATTTAAGAGTTACAGGCTGAGACAATTAGCAAGTTGCACAGAGCTCGGTCTCCCTGCTCAGTCACAGCCCAGTGGGGCAAAAAGCAGGAGCCAATTAGACAGCTTCTTGCGTCCACAGGTGAGAGCGTGTGGATGGATGTAACATGCCGCTTCCTGCCAGAAGGCACAATGCTATTCAGGGAGAAAGGGGGGAAATTAACAATCTGTTGACGGAGCTCCTCCGTGGCAGACTGACTGTGAGCGTGTGCTACCCAGAATGCCAGAGAACTGCCACCACTTGTACCTGCTTCCCTCCATGAGATGGAGAGTCAGAAGAAGAGCCACGAACCTCAAAAAGTTTGGAGTCTGTTTGCCAGAGCATCCAAATATTTAGTTACTTAAAAAGAAAGTCATTCTACACTCATAAGGTTCCAGAGAAAAAAAATGAAGAATTTTTATAGGACAAGTTAGCAATACTTCCCAATTTCTTGGGCATCCTTCCATTCAGTGATGTTCTGGCATGCTGCCTCTTTATGCTTTGAAAGTATACATAGATGCATATGGTAATTAAAACAAGAACTCATAGTGCTGCTGAAATGGAAAAACATTGAAAGAAAAACATGTCCAAGATTTGAGCCAATCTCGATTGTGACTCAGCTGGCGTTCTTTTTTATTTTTGGTGAAAAGGCCCAAAATGCCTTCAGCAAATGCCTTAAGAAGGAAATCAGAACACTCAAGGGGAAGGACTATGAAAGCAGCATTTCTCTTTTCTCAGAGTGTTGATTTCTTTTGTCTCTAAAAGTGGACTTTAATTAAATGAATCGTGATTCATAATCAAGGTATAGAGGGAAAATACTAAACCCTCAAATCAAAATCAGGAATTGTGGGCACAATTCTCCAAGAAAGGTCATTCTCTCTCAGAACCCAACTATTAATGCCAGCTAACCCAAGGTGTAACACAATGCAGGATATTAATAGGCCAACATAATTTTGAACAAATTACATGTTATAGATGTATAATGGGTTGCTGGGTCCATTAAGAATTTTCTATGTATCTTTAAAATGTATGGTTCTGACAAATTCCTAAAATGTCAAAAATCAACCGAAGGTTTGTGGCCAACCTATACTGTGTACCCCATCTACTTGTGCCTTGGAGAGGTAACCATGGTCCAGATGGAACAGGAAGTGTGGGGCTATAAATGCAAGGTTAAATGCATGCCTGGGATAAAAAAGATTGCAACCAGTCATGCACCAAGCACAAAGCTCAAGGGAGAGTAGAGGTTATTCAGATGAAGCTTGGTGACTCACTAAGGGTGTTGTTGAAGAGGTTATAAAGTATAAGTAATGTTACTCTAATAAAATGACACACAGAACTGATGTCTAGAAGCAGGAGGCAAAGAAAAGATATGGGTTCCAAAAATCCACCAATGATCCACAGAAATCAGAACAACTCTGAGTGCTGTGGAACAGATGAACAGAAATCAGACAACATTCATCAACGTTAAAAGGCTTCCCTTAGGTTTGTTTGCCCAAATTCAGAAACAGGTTTAACAAAGGATGGTAAATAGTATGAATACTGAGATTGAAAATATACTTAATAGCAGATTTGAAATAGTAGAAGGAAAGAGAAGACTCTAGAAAGATCTAGAAAGCTGTTGGCCAGGACAACTAAAATGAGTGCTTCCCCTCACAGAATAGTTATATAGAAAAATCATTATGTTCGGTGTTCAATGGCACCACTTTGGAAAGGTATTATCTAGATTGATTGCAAGTTTAGCTGAACTGAACCATTCTAATGTTTAAAGCTCTTACTCCCAATTTAACAGCATAGTTCTAGTTGCTCAATAACCCACTATTCTCTCGAACCCATTTAGCAATAATTTTACCCATTTCCTTCATTCAAACACTCATTGGAGTAAAGATGCTTTGTGGACTGATGTCATTATGAACATATTCTCATACTGTCCACTTGGAATCATAGACTTCTAGAAGGCAAGTGTTGCACCCATTTAGCAAACTCTGCCACTCTGTGAAAAGTACCCAGCAAATCTATATCAAAGATGTTCCGCAAGAAATGATGACAGCAACCGAAAATAGTCCCAAAGAATTTGTCAAGTGCCTGAGATGGTACCATCAGCACTAAAGCTTTTATGCACATTGCATCCTTGTTTTCTAAAGAAATAACGAACCCCCCCAGCAGTGTAAGGAACTACATAATTGTGTAGATGGAGCTTCAGTGCTAACAGAAATGTGCTACATCCAGATGGCAAATGGGATGATGGTGGAGTCAGGATGAGGAAGCAACTAATGATACTTCAAATAGCAAACCGCAAAGCAAATGTAAGCACAAATGACATGCCCAGGACCAGACAATGAAGCACATGTCAAAGTCAGCTGCTTGGGTTGGGGGAGGAGGAGACAGAAATAAAAAGTAAATATACACTGCATAAACATAAATATGGATGCATGACAGAAATGCAGAGGCACTCTGCACTTGCCGCAGACCAGCTTTCGTTCTCCATCCTTTCACCCATCCTCTCCTGGCCCAACTCCACTCAACACAAAATGAAATGTGGACTTCCCACTCCTCCACTCCTCCAGTGGCACCCAGAGGTTCCATCCATTGCCTGATAGTATTTTCCAAAACACAGCAACCTTTTTTGTTTAAGAAGTAATAAAACCACAGTAGTATTTGTTTGTGTTAGGCACCACCATTTGAAAACTGAGGAAAGGAAAGCTCAGGTTCTCTTTGTTACTCATGCAAGGACCCAAATTGAAACTTTTCTCTAGCTTGGTTAGACTAGCTTTTTTTCTACACCCAGGAGACTTAGGATAGGTTAAACTCTGAGCTCTTTGGGAAGTGGCAGACAATTGTATTTAGGTAGGAATGACAAGGCACATCTATGTAAGTGATGTGATGGTATGTATATTTATTTTAGATTTCTATTTATATTTTCATTAGAGGCTGTATATCCTCATTGAAAGCTGCTACAGTCTGATAAGGGCAACGAAAAGCACTCTTCAGAACTGCCGGGATAAATGCTGAGATAATGCTTTTTAGATAGACAGAATGCCCTTGTTGATTTATGGGACCATTGTGATCCTTGTTGGTGCAGCTGAAGCTTCTGATACAGCTGGAAGGAGAAACTTCCATCAGAAATGAATGCTTCTAGACTTAACCTGGTTATCCAGACAATCTGTCAGCCTACCAGAGCCAAATTTTCTATTGGTGTGGACAAGATAGCAAGACCACGGGCAGGAAACCTTTTTCTTAGTATACTTTCCCTATGTTTTCTTTTTGTGTGTTTGCTTTATCTAAACAGTAATAAAGACTCACCATGACTCGGTTTCCATTTTAGTCTCCTTGCTGACTGCTAACTCATGACTGCCTGCCACAAAATGCTCTCACATAAAGATGCTGTCAGAGCAGAGTGGTGCACTCTTGACACTGAGCACGAGAATCTGCACAACTTTTCTTTTTCAGCTCATTTTAATGTTTACCTACTTTTCCTAATTTATTTTCTTGTATTTTTTGATTCGTGGCGTACTCAAGACAGAGGGGGGTTTGCTTCCGCTCAGGGAGATACGCCACCAATCTAGCTGAGACCACAGATGGCGTGGGATGGGATGACTACATCCTTTCCAGGCTTGTGGTGGTCATTTGTATGCAGCCCAGCATCCTATACGACCATCAAGATTGTTAAGGGAAAAGGTTCAGGATGCACAAAAGCAGTGCAGAGGAATTCTTCTTGTTTATGGCAGGAATGGGTTCACTTTCCATAGAGAGGGGAGTATATTAAGAAGGAAGCAATCCCTGGAAAACACTTCCCCATTTGATTTCAGAGAACTGCAGGGTGCAGCTGTTGATCAGTGTCAAAGTTTCCTTACAGGTGGGGTCGAGTGGTAAATTTTCTGTGAATTAATATGCAATTTCACTTCCCGTATTGGCCCTCTGAGATTGTTATTCTCCTATGTGCCCACCAACTGTAAAAATCATGGGTTTATCAGTATACCAGTTACACAGCTATAGTGATGTATACTGAGTTCACTGTGAGTTCAAAGCCAGCTTGCTCTACCTTGTGATTTCTAGGTCAGCCAGGGCTATACAGTGAGACCCTATCTATAAAAACAAAAACCTACATGGATACTTGCCTATATATGTATTTGGCTGTCACACTTTCTCCCCATTGGCATGGCTGTCAGACTTTTGGAGATGGCATAATGTCAATTCAATCTCCCTAGTAAAGATACCCAAGAATCTATGATATCTCAGGGAGAAAAGACCCTTTAGTTCTGAGGTGGATAGACCATTGTACACGTTTTTAAAATGTTAAGTTAGCATAGAAGCTTTGAGAGTCTAGAGAAAAAGCCACCTTACACATCTGTTCTGTGATCCATAATTAGTCTGTGCTGAGTCATCTCACTCTTCCTCAACCTCCATCAACTCTCTTTTATTGATTAAGTACAAATATATCACACCCCCTAAGTACCAATGAGACAGATACTATATTTAGTTACTTTAAATATCTCTAAAGATAGCACTTTACAAGCTACAAGCAATCAAAACTACATTAAATGCACAAAAAACATACTCTCTTAACCATATCAGGCAGGAAAAGTTTGGCTAAATGTTTCCCACATCCCTATGTGCTGGAAGCCTTGTAAGTCTACTGCTTAAGGCTCTTTTTAAGCCTCAAGGTTCCATTAATAATCATAGTCTATGTTGATCACTTCAAAACAAAGCCTGGCTTTTCTCTCTTACTCTTCTGCCCTCAGCCAGTTCTCATCCCTCCTGGTGTTGTTTTCTGTTGAATTGAACTTGGTTTTGCAGCTCTCCAAATGTCCCACCTAAGTCCTCTAGACTGTCCCCATTTCTCTTTATCTTCTTTCTTTATCTCACTTCTCATTATTTTCTTTCAGAGTTCCAAAAAGTCTGCTGCGGGATTGACATACCTGGCAGTGTGACCTCCTTGACATTGCCCCTGGACTCAGCCATGGATGTGCCCTGTCAGAAAGCTCTTGAAGATCAGACCCAGAATTGGAGACATGACTCACTGCATTTGAGACTAGGGAAGGCAGACTTTATGTGATCCAATGTTCTATTCAAATCAGAAGGAAATGAAAGAGGAGCTGAAACTAAGCAGAATATCTGGTGTTTAAGCTCAGGAAGGCTGAAGCTGAGGAATTTTCAGCACTTGGCAATTTTCCTTTTAGTTTGTAGTGTGAGAAATATACGAAGACTTTTTTTTTTTTTTTGCTTAGCATGACTTGGGTTGGAGATGGTACTAGGGTTAAAGATGGTACTTAGGTTCTAGTGAGTAGTAGGTAGAATACATCTTAGCATTTGGGCTTCTGAAACATATGTTCCATAGAGCATGGCATTCGCGTGGTGGAGTTTTCTACTAGTAGTGAGTATATGACAATGCTTAAACATCAGTGAACAGCCTTGATACATGGGAGGTATTCCTTCATCAAGTACAGGAAAGACCACCTCTTGTTAAACATAGCATCATCGTGGGAAATGTTACTTGGCCTCCGAGTGCTTGACAGGTGTCAGAGAGCATTGCGAGAAGATCTACAAGAATTTTAACCCATCAACTGGGCTGTCATGTTCAGGAAGAAAGCAGTGTTCTAACCTCAGCCTCTTAGAGTCAGATTTACAGTTTTTAATGAGATCCAGATCAAGTTGTGGCTTCTGTACTCTATGTTCATCTGTCAGATGATGAGACTCCTTCTGCCTAAATGCTTAGAGCTTCTGATGCTAGGAATCTGCAGCATTCTTCTTCTGTCCTGGATACCTTTTCCTTGGCTCTTAGAGTCAGGTAACAAATAAGACACGAAATAATATAACATACTCCACATTTCAGTAGTGTCTAGGATACAACTGAGGGGAGGAGGAACCTGAGATCCAGGATAAATGAAGAAATGGGTATGACTGAGGTATTAAATATTAGAACTACATCTTGCCATTCATGAATTCAATGTGGTTAAGAAGTTTAAAAATCTTCTTGGTTCTTAATTCTCTCATCTGTGAGATGAGAATGACAGTAACCATAGCTACCTCTTTGGTTGTTGATATGCAAAGCTCATATATTATGAATTTAAGTGGCCCCAAAGACAAAGACACAAGTGTGGATCATACCAATTGCTTTCTGAATGTAGAAGACATTTCTAAGCCTCCATAAGCCAGTCTGTTCTTTCTAGACAGTAGAATTTATTGTGACATTGTTTGGTGGAAAATATACTTAAATAGGGGCATGTGAGTGAAATGCACAAACACACTGGGACCCCAGCAAGACTCATCTTGTGCCATTTCTAATATATGAGGGAAAATGTCATTTGTACACTGCTGCTGGCACTGTCCCTTCATTGTGATTTAGAATAAAATCCCAGCACAGTGTTCTTTTTATTTTGCTTCTGTCTGGGGTAGAGAGGTTTCTGAGACTCTAGCCTGGTTGTCTTCACTCTCCGGGAGGTTACCTGACTCTGTGTCTCAGCACATTCCCCGTGTTATTCAGTGCAGGTCTGTGTCAGCATCAGCTCTTTCATTGGTTCTAATGGGCTCAAGGGTTCCATGGACTCAATAAATGTAATATTTAATATCCATGAGAAAAGTGGTCTACTCTGATGGGCCTTTCATTATCTTGCCATCTGGAGCTCCCTTTGAACTCAGGGAGCCCACCTGCTAGGAAAACAATGAACTCTGGTGACTTTGTATGTGTGTGTGTGCAGACAGAATGCCCATAAAATAAAGCTGGTACCAGAAGAAGTACTTCCTGGCAGTTGGCTTGGGCAGGGTGATCCTGTATGAATGATACTGGTCCTATCATTTTCTGGGAGTTTCACTGGGATTTGATATTTCCACCTTTGATTGGCACCAGTTAATAACCCCAAAGATGGGGAGGATGCTTACATTATAAACCAGAGTTATCTATGACTTTATTTTCTATCAGCTTTGTTATTCAAGGGCAGCAGAGAAGGATATTATTATTTTTTCTTAAAATGGTGTTATAGAGTCACAGACACAGGGCTGGGAAAATGGTCCTGTATATCTGCTTTCACAATGATTCTCAGGAAATATATTGCCAGGATTGTTTGCGATATTCAAAGAACTCATTTGTGTGGTTTATTATCCCTGTGTTGATGTGTGATAGCTATCGTGGGGACAATGCTGTTTGTTCCTTAGATTAATCTGGGCAGTACCATTCTATTATATCTTTTCAAATTATATTGTGTGTGTATGTGTGTATATCTATATATATGTATGTATATATATATATATATATATATATATATATATATATATATATATATATATATAGAGAGAGAGAGAGAGAGAGAGAGAGATGATCCTGACCTTGAAACCGATCCTAATAGTCACTTGAAAAAAAATACCTAAAAATTAATGTTTATATGAATAAAAACAATCATGCATTGTGGTGCTCAGTGTGTAAAAGAACTGAGTGCAATCAAATTCAAAACAACCTAGCAAATAAACTCTGATCAGTCTTTATTTTCTCCAAATCATTAAATCTGTGGTTCATTTTCTAGACATGGGCAAGAGAAGCCATCCCTGTGCATCATTCTTCCATAGCAGAGAAAATAAAGTTGGAGTGCAGAGTGAGCCAACAAGGCTGCATGCTTGCCCAATTTTCCCTGTATATGAACGCCAGAGGCGTAGCCATGCTTGCCTGAAGCAAGAAAATGTCCTCCCTGTCTCATGCTGTAACACACTGATATATCCCTTTGCCATAGTCCATAATGTGTCACCAGCACTTACAAAGCCAGTGCCAAGAGTGAGCAAGTGAGAAGGCCCAGGGGACTATAATTACATCTTCCTCAAGGAAGAGCAAACTGCCCTTTGGGCAATTTCCCTGTGACTGCCCCTGCCATCAGCTCCAAAGAGGGGTGTGATGACATCTGTCTTCTTGGTATGCAGGCCAAATTTACTCGGGACCTGGTAGTTACAATTTACACCCGCCATTTCTGAATATTTTGAGATAAGCCAAATACCTTTTTAAATGACTCATTGAAGCTGAGTGACAGAGCTGGGTTTGCTCATAGTCATCATGCAAAAATGGCCTTCCCATTCTGTCCTTCCCCAGAGAGACAGTGGACATGTGAAGAGCTGTCCCAGCTCTTCCCATCTGCCTGCCTATGAGGCTGGAGGGACGGCTGGCCACGTGCCACCCATTCTTTCTCCTCTCCTTGGGATTAGCTTTTAGCTGGAATGGGAATTGTTTCTGTGCTTCACTCAAAGACTTCTTTAAGCCCATCAACACATCAGCACTTCATTCTACATTTTCTTAAGAATGGGTTTAGACATGAACCTTTGAAACTTGCACAGAAGGAAGAACAAGGAAGACAGAGAAAGAAAAGAACCGGGGCCATGTCTGTCTTGTAAATATTCCCTGCATGAATATCATAATGTAATTCTTGAAACACAATAAACTCCAAGGTTGCACAGAGTCAGGGAGGAAGGCCAGCCAGGTTTTCTAACTGACTCTTCTTTCTCTTCTCTCTCTCTCTCTCTCTCTCTCTCTCTCTCTCTCTCTCTCTCTCTCTCTCTCTCTCTCTCTCTCTCACACACACACACACACACACACACACACACATGCACAAATACACACACATACAGAGTTAATGGATAGCATAATTTTCTCACCACACAGGAGCCGTAGAGTAAACAAACCCCAAATAATTGAGGATCGTCCTTCTTTTCTCAGCACACAGAAGATTTACAGAAGCCTGGTGGCATCTGCAGGCTCTGCCCTCCTGAGAACCACACACATTCTGCCTTCTGGATGCTTTGCTCATTAGAATGGAGGTGAAGGCACTGCTGTCCATTATAAAGGTGTTAGTGCTATAAAACAAGCAGGAGGACCACAGATCAAGCTGGGAGCACCACGGGAGTCCAGGCCCTCCTGGGGAAGAGGCCACTGCAGGCACAGTTTTTCTGTAAGCTCCCAGGTGGTGGTTTTTAAGAAACAAATCACAAGAAAAGAGAAAAATCCTTACTTCCAGTTGCTAAAGAATTTCTGCATTCAGTTTCTTACTGCTGTCAGAAATCTAGTCCCAAGGACTGATGTCACCAGAGTGCTCTTCTCATCAGGGGACTTTCCCTCCATTTCTTGCTCTGTGTAAACATCTATCAGGTGCCTACCGTGGCACTGCTCTCTATGCTCCTGATGCCAATGAGTGGGCACACCATTGTTCTACTTGTTCTCACAAAAATCCTGGGGCCATTCCGATTCCTTATTTATTCCTTCTTTTTTGTCTTTCCACTCTCCCACCTTTCCTTCTTTCCTTCCTCCCTTCCTTCTTTACTAATATTCTTCTCTATCCATTAAACTCTCACTGGTTCTGACTTCATAATACATCCAAAATTGGGTATATATACTTACCCACTACCTCCACAAGACACAGATATTTCTATTTAACACTCCAAAGCTACGGTACAGAATGATGTTTGGCACAGATCTGGCATTAGCCACCAGATTATATGTGGTAAGAATCTTAGGACCACCTATATAATAAGTATTCTCTCTCCTGAGAAGACCATCAACTCTTTAGGGTCTTAAATGGAAAAGAGGCAGAAAGGGCTGTGGGCATAGGTAAGAGATACCATGTTTGCAAGGTATGTGCTACACACTCTGTGACACCATGAACATTGAACAGGCAAGCAGATAGATAGCCAAACACATAAGCATTGGGCAGCATCAAATAATATCTAACTGTATCTCAAGAACACCAGAAATTTCTTCTATATCACTTTGAGAAATCCTCTATTTCTCGGTAGCATCGGCAATGCAGTCTATACTTTCAGGGGCTGCAGACCAAGTGTCTCTCCAATTCAACTATGTGTTTAGGACCTACTTGGAATACGTTAATATGTAAGCTTGTTTTAATTTTCTGAACTTTTCAAATTTTTAAACAGAAGCTGCAAAACTGTCCAGAAATTTTTGAATAGTTTCACCATATGTAAACATATTTTTATAGTTTTCCTTATAAGTGTTACTCACATGTTTGCTTTTTTATACTTTCACTTGTAATTTTTAATAAATTGGAATAGCCATGTGCATCTTCCTAAATTACTCCTGTGTTTAGTTCTTAATGGGAAAATTCCTTAAATTCCTTTTTTAAAGAAAATATTTTTTTAATTTTATGTGTGTGTGTGTGTGTGTGTATGTGTGTGTGTGTGTAGCGAAGACAGACAGGGAGAATACAAGGGAGAGAGGCAGAGTGTGCTAGTGACTGTACAGGCAGAATTGGGCATCAGATCCCCAAGAACTGGAGTTAGAGCTGTCTAGGGTGGGCTTTGGTACTGAACTCAGATTCTATATGGGAAGAACAGTAATCATTCTTAACGACTAAAATATCTCTCTAGCTTTCCCCAAATATTCTTTATAGAAAAAATAATTCCCAGGATAAATTTTAAAATCAGGAATTTGAGGTTAGTACTACACACATATTATTATCTGGCATATGCAAGTTTAATCAATTTCAGGTGATGCATGTTTGTATGTGTGTAATCTTCTTAGATTTCCCCTCTCAAAATTTCTCTTGTCTTCGAGATGCATGTTTGTATGTGTGTAATCTTCTTAGATTTCCCCTCTCAAAATTTCTCTTGTCTTCGATCCCTCCTTTCCTCTCTCCCTCCCTCCCTCCTTCCCTTTCTCTCTCACCCTCTCAAAACAAACAAGCAGAAACACTCCAAGAAGCAAACACAGAAAAAACAAAACAAAACAAAACAAAAAACACAAAACCACAAAAATAGAAATCAAAATAAAGAAACGGCCAATACTAGACACCACAAACACACACACACACATACATGAGAGAGAGAGAGAGAGAGAGAGAGAGAGAGAGAGACAGAGAGACAGAGAGACAGAGAGACAGAGAGACAGAGAGACAGAGAGACAGAGAGAGACAGAGAGAGAGAAACAGATGGGGAGTGGTTACAGAGGCAGCAGAGTTCTCAGAGGTGGTTTTGGTCCTCCCACCACCAGTGTTGAGAACCAAACTCAGGTTCTCTGCAAGAGCATACACATTCCTAACTACTGAGCCATCTCTGAAGACCTTTTTCTCGTTTCTATCTTCCTCTGCCTGTGTTTCTTATCATGAACCTGTTTCTGGAATTAGCTCCTTTCTGCTATCATATTCCCATTGGAAGCAGCATAACACATACTTATCCAGTCTCCTTTATATCTATTGCATGACCAGTGTGGTGATTGCTGTGACAAAAAAAAAGAAAAAAAAAAAGAAAAAAGAAAGAAAGAAAGAAAGAAAGAAAAAAGAAAAAAAAGCATTATCAAAGTCAGAAAATAAGTATTCATAATATGCCTGTGTCTGGAATAATATGGAAAGTAAGATGTTGCCTCTCCACACTGCTTCCTTTCTTCTTATAAGACTGTGACATGGGTGAAAATTCTGGAACTACATTGTATCTAGATCTTCAGCTTCACTTCCTTCAAAGCTAGAGAAAATCCTTTATGAAGACAATGCGATATTTCGGTATAACTGCATTCGCAGTGAGGGATAGATAGCAACTTCCTCAGCCTTTGCTGGTGTCACAGGCAGGAGCTGTCCCTGTGGTATGCAGACATACTTAGGATGCATGCAAAGGTCCTGAGTAATGTGGCAGGAAACTGAAAGTGATGGGATGGATTTTCTCTTACCCCAACCCTTTTCCAAAGAGACGGAAGCAAGGGGAAAACCAGCTTAGCAGCAGCTTGCATTAAGGAATGTAAGGCGAGCAGGATGAGAGAAGACACAGCTGATCTCTAGGGCCACCTGTCTGCTCAGGACACTGCTCCTGAGTAAATGACCCTAGGGTGAAAAGCAGCTTTGCTCATCCACTTTTGGCTGCTGGGCACAGAACACACTTCACGTTGCAAACAGCTCTACAGCCCTTCCTGAACCTGGAATGGAGGAGCAGGCTGTCAGCTTAGTTCTCCTGCCTAGCCTTCATCCTTGAAGGGCTCTCTGCTGCCAGGAACATAGCAAAGTGCCCTCCTGCACAGACTTGGGCATGGATGAGGTCCAGAGAAGACCCTCCACTGAGCAAATGGATAGTCTGGTTTTTAATTCAAGTATTACAATAGCGGTAATTTGGCACTGATTAGCAATGTTAGTCCCGGAGGCCAAAGGAGGACTGCAATCCAGTGTAAGGCTCGAAACAATTACTTCCTTTAGATAATCACTTTTTTTAGAGGCCAACTGTGCATATAAATATCACATCATACCAGGACTTGGCAAGTGTTTATCAGCCCCAACTCAGGCAACTTCTGCATCCTTTATGCCCTAGGCACTGGAAATTCTGTGTTCTTTCAGCCAAGTCCAAAACAATCCTGTTGGCCAGGAGACAACCAGAGATGGAGCTGGGGTGCATTTGGTTTCTTCCCCTCCCCACAGCCTTGCTCACCTGCTCAACCCCAAAGAACTAAATCTCATCATCCGTGTTTCTTCTAAGATGTGTTTTTGAAATTATACTACCTTCAAAATCCCCTGTCAAATTTGTAGGAAACTAGAGCCATGTGTTTTAGAGACAATGCTTGGACAGTGGCAATAGGGTATAAACATTCATTCACTTCTGGGTTCTTTCACCAAACCTTTACCAAGCATTCTTACAATAGGCTCTACCAGGGGGCGCCAGAATGGATATCTAGTAATATAGTTAAATCTCTATGAAAAACATATATAATCAATCTTCATTATAACTTAGGATCAAAGCCAGGGTTCCATGAATTTTAGTCAAGCACATGGGCTATATCCTCAGCATCCATTTTGTACACATTGATGTCAATGCGGAAACACAGCTCAAAGATCATAAGAGAAAGTATACTGTGGAGCTCTAGTTCAATAGCCATGGATCAATTACCCCAAAACCATGTTCCAATGAGGTAATGGTTTCATGATTTTGTTTTTAGTCCCACACACACACACACACACAAAGACAAATCACTTTCATTTAAAAATAGATTACTGGAAGTATCAGATGGGGTGAATCAAAGCAGGGAGGTCTCTGCTATAGGCCTCTGATGTTATCTGGAGGAACCCTAAGCGGGCTGTTGGTGCATTCCAAAATTCCATCTGATAGTCACAAGTGTAGGGTGGTGCACCATGCCATCAGACAGAAAACTTCATTAGGTTGAGCGGATTCAGAAACCCAGGTATTCTCATATCTGAAGATGGTACGCATTTCATCTACTCCCCACCATATTCCTATCCTGGAACATGTGACCATGACACACTATCAAGAGAATTGTGACAATCATTCACACAGGGGAAACATCTGAAATCTCTCCACATGCAGTCGAGGCATCTCTAACATCTCAGACCAAGGCAATAGATAGACCCCCCCCACCCCACCCCAAAATGTATATAAGACCCTATCCACAGATATCACCAAAGACCATCTGAGAGCATATGTCTTATAGAGCTGTATTACTGTGGGGAAGAGAATTCTCTTCCAAAGTTTTTATCACTGGAAGCTGTTCAAGCTTACCTTGGTCTCTTCCTGCTCAGTGGCCCTGACCTTGGCTCTTAGCTGCCTGCTGTGCCCCTCCAGCTCACTGTGTGACACCAGCTACTTGTCCATAGCACCCCATCACCTGCCACCAACTCTGGAGTAGCAGTGGAGAAGATCCATCAACCCACCTTGATCTGACTCTCCCTCCACTTAGGAGAGGGCAACTCTAGCTACTGCTGCCAGAGCCCAGCAGAGGATAGCATCCACAATGAGGATGTTAAGGAGGCTACAGGACAGGCTTGTGTTGGCTTTGTATCTGAAACATTCTAGCTCCCCAGAGGCACAGAAATGTTAATCATTCCATCAGCTTTGGAGGGTCTTCAGCCACGTCTATCTGGGTACTTCACTCTATACTACAACTTATAAATTAGTGAAGCTAAGATATTAACAAAAATGAGTAACAACGGAATACAATAGTTATGAGAAAAATATTGTAATAAGTAATATGAAAATTCTCTTTCTCTTAGGAATCAGGACATGTACTTGTAATCTTCGATTGGCTGAAGGTAACTGGAATCAATGGAGCATACATAAGATTCAGTGAGCAGAGTACTTTCATCAGGGTTGGGCAAATACCATTTGCATTCCAAAGCCTACGCCTTTAACAACCTGTTTATTTAATAGCTGCTAAGGGCTAGGCACCATTCAAGGTGTTGTGAATACCACAAAGTCCATGACTTCACTGGGTTTAAAATCTAGTTGGAGAACTCTAATTGCTAAGCCTTCCTAGGTACTCTACCCTCCAGCAGACACTGAAGCATTTTAGATGAAGCAGTTAACTCCATCCCTATAACACTAGAAACCAGGAGCTTTAGCCTCCAGGGTACTTCCAAGCTGAAGTTCAGACATGATAAGAATGTTGCCCAAGGCCATCCACTTAATAAATATCAGCTAGTAATTAAACAGGAGACCTGGCTTTGGTAGATGGCTGCCTTTTAAAGCATGACTGGATTCTGTCCCTGAAGGACAAAATCAAAGATCACAGGGCCTAAATAATCATGTGAGATCACTCAGAAATTCCAACATGTGTCAAAATCTTTTGCTTGGAGCACTCTACTGTCACCCCAGTTTCATAAATATTTCTGTCTGGCAACTCTGGACCCTTGACCGAACTTCCATTGACAAGGAAGAAACCAAATCAAATACTGTGGCTTTTTTTTTCTTTCTGACAGCTTATTCTGATAACTCTGACTCTCTTTATTGAGATCCATCTGATAGCCACCATACTATCGGGTATAGTATATACAATACTAACATACTCATCTATGTTAGATTCGTGTGCCAAACTGTGTGTAGCACTTCCATCTCTAACTCCATAGAGTAATTTATTATGGAACCAGAGCTTTTCAAGAAAATCTTCCTACTCCAGATCATCAATTCTTAGGCCGTGTACCCACCCATTGCTCACTTTTGTGGGTTGCCAGCAAAGGGAAGATGTCATTGGAATATCTAGATACACATGGGTAAAGGGTTCTTGAGTTATGAATCAGAGGGATGAGTTAAAGGTGATTTTATTTTTTGTTTGCTTGTTTTTTTTTATCATTCCCATATTACAATTCTTAACACTTCTCTCTTAGCTGGTAAGAACTAGGGAAATAGTGCACATATTATATCATATACTCCTGACCTATTAAATTATATTTTAAAATACTAGAGTTTGTTTTTTGCCTACCTACCGAATAATCTTCCTTCTAGCAGATATTTTTTTTGAGAGCATTATTTTATTTTTGACAATTCTTAAGATCTCCTAAAATTTCTAAGACCAAAAAAAATTCTTTTATGTGAACACAAATATTTAATATAATTGGTCTCAGAAAAATGCCCCAAGCAACTTCCAATGCTAACATTTCTGCATGCTTGGGAAATGATCATAAGTAGTCAGGCTTCTTTCCCCTTCTCTTTCTTTCTTTCGTCCTCCTTCCATTGAAAACCAAAATAAAGTGTTCATGCTGTCTCCCATTGACACTCTTAAAGGCATAAATTTTTATGTAGACCCTAGACAAATGTTTACTAAGATCTATACTCTCAAGCTTCCATCCCCACCTGATGTTTCTGCATATATTACAATGTTGAACATGATTTGGGGCTATCAAAAGCACAGAGACCATTGTAGTAGATTATAAAGAGCTGTTTTTTTCTACAAGAATGTGTTTGGGGCAGCTCTTTTATAACAGTAATTGTATAGACAGTCCTGCTATGGGCATCCTTGACTCAGTCCTCTTGAGTTTTCTATTTTGCTGTCCTTAGCAAGAGATGTTGGGTGAGATCCCCTCCTGGGACAATTGATTTATAATGCCATCCTGCTGGTTGGTGAGGAGCTTGCTGTTAGGGGAGGGGTGTATTGTCTTCTTACTTTGTTCTCTAGTCTCAAAAGGTAAGCCTACCTTCTCCTGCAACATGGCCTTTGGTGTTCCACTGGCTTACTTCTATGACCTCCATCTTGCTGAGGTTCATCATATTCCTCCACATTTTCTTTATTTCTCAGGAACCCCTCCCACAGACCTGAGTACACAAAGCATAGGAGGGGCTCCAGGGACCTGCCCACAGAAACTACCTGCCTCCCTCATCTCTTCTTTCCTCTTTGTTTCTAGTCTGGCTCAGCCTTGATTTACCTGGCTCTTCACCTCTTAATTGACAGATGACTTCTCTCAATTTTACTTCAACAGGCACCAACAAGGGAGTCCAACATACCTGCTTCCAATGGTAAACTGAAACCAAATTTCTTCTCCAATATCACTTGGCAAAAGTTATTTCAGAACTGTGTCATTTTCCCTGGTGGCCAGTGAACCACATTCCTCCTTCCCCACTAACTTCTTTCCCAGAAGGTATTTAAATGAGCCATGTATTTGGAAGGCATTAGATGACAACTTCAAAATACTTTGAAAGGATATTCTAACACTTTTCCTAGAGGCATCTTCAGCCAGAATTATGTTACTCCATGACATCTTAAGGAGTGAGCTGGAAACTTTCAATCCATAGAATCACTCCCCACTCAGAACAGTGTATGCACCATGACAGCCCCAGGGACACTGGCTTAACAGAGTACTTTCCCTTATGACATCATTCAGTAAGAGAGTCCCTCCATTCCAGACACTTTATTGATTATATTGTTCAGGCTCTGCCTGTTCTCATGGGTGATAGATTTTTGCCCTTACATTACCCTTACATCTCCCAGGCTTTATAAGATTTTGAAAGGATCATGAATACTAAGCAGAGACCCCTGGTGTAGAAATTGTCATGCTAAACATCATGTCCTTTATCAGAGTCTGCCTGCATTTCATTCAGATGTGTAGTTGCCAGGCCTTTTTTTTTTTAATTGTTTACCCTGACTGAATTGACAACATATGCACACATAAAAGCTTCGTTCTTCACATTTAAACAAGGGAGGTTCTGGAGTCCAGAAAAGCACACCCAGAGAAGGAGAAGCTGATCTGTAGTGGTTTCTCTCTTCCCTTCCCAGAAGATGCCTCACTAAGGGCCATCTGGTCAACTCAGCATGCATGGAGAAGCAACACAGGGTCCAGATGGTTGGGCTCTTGGAGGGTTCTTCATAAGCCCATGCATTCAACCCCTGAGTTACCATATGCCAAAAGGTCACCCCATTCTGAGTGGCAGTCTTCCCGGGTATTTTCTCTGTGGTTTATCCTGTGGAGTCTGCACCCTGATGTTCTCGGGGTTATGAGGTTTTAATGAGTTGTCATTATAATTACTGTAAGTACCAGCTAGCACCATTGAGCTCAGCCTCTCCATTGCACCAAGGGTTTCAGAAAAATCAAACTGAAAGAAGGAGGGCACATATCAAGTGCATCTTACATAGGTAAAAGCAGATGGCTTGTGCCGTTTTGGTATCTGTCTTTCTATAGCAATTCCAGTAAAAGCCACTATACCAAAAGCGACTGTATACCTTCGCAGCCCAGGAAGCAGTCTTATCTCAGTGTGCAGGTTGGGTACCTGATGGTTTAAAGGACTTGGGGGAACAAAAATGTAAAAGAACAGTACAAATGAAAAGAGAGTTAGTCTATTGCTCCCCAGTAGTTAAGCCGAGTCCTCAAGGAATTTAAGACTGTGCTTTTATTCTCCCAGACTCTGAAAGTGCAGCTTTCCCTGGAGGTAAAAGGTTAAGCAGTATGACATTTACAGTCCTCCCTCAACCCCATAATGCCCCACCCCTGAGATTTTTGCAAAGCACTCAGTAGATCTGCTAGACAGGCTGATATAGAATCGTGAGGGCTGGAAATCCACTCTAGCCTGCATGCCCAGAGCCCCTCTGTATAGATTGTGTGCTTCATCTCAGAATTCAGTGTCCCTTCCCTAGAGTCTCAGGTCAATGTAGACTCAAGCTGGTGACTGCTGTGAGTGGCCCAGAATTCCCCAGGATCCTGTGACAGTGTGGGAAATCTCATTACAGCCTGACATTTGCTGAGCATCCCTCAAGGGCATAGGTGCTCATTCCAATCACAGGGTCCCACTGCAGGGCCCAGCAGGCAGCATGGTGGCTTTGAGACTGAGCTGTCACCTTCAGCATCCCTTATCCCCAAGCTTCTGCTAGTTACTACAGAGTTGAAGGCTTGTGTGCTTCCTATTTTAGGAGCCTAGTGTATTCCCCTAATTTCTGTCATCCCTGGTGCTTATTAACACCTAGATACTCCCTACAAAAGACCTAAGGAAGTAAGATATTCCCTTTGCCCCCAAATGGCAATTTGTTTCATTCTTAAGCATCCCTGAATGTTCTGAGCAGACATTTCTGGCAAGGCGCCAGGTCCTAGAAATTAATAGAAAGAAAGAAAAAGACCCCAGTCTGCTGAGCTCCCTGTTTTCCAAACAATCTCTTGGAATGGTGGTTGTAACAACCACAGATACACCAATTCGTCACACTCCTGGCTCCCAAAAGCTCCATTTGAGGAGCATTTTCCTTCCTTAACTCTCTTGATGTACACTGACAGTATCCAAACCTATTCCAGCGAGGCTACTCCAGGCTTTTATATGTACTTTTAAAAAGCATGCATAATATACCTGTTTTCCCCAGGTGAACTAATAGCAAGAGGTAGTTCCCAAAGTTTATAATGGATCTGAAAAATTCACATGGCCTAATGACATCATAGCTAATGTGTCACAACCCAGGGCTGTGAGCCTGTTTGTAGTGACTGTGTTGCTAGTCATATGAAATACTACATGTGGGACTCTGGGGATGGCTGTCAATGAAAGGTTTGTTTTGCAAATCTGAAGATCTGAGTTCCATTTTCTGAACCTAGGCCAAGTTGCTGAGTGGGGTGACATGCACTTGTAAATCCAGTGCTGAGGAGGACACTAAAGGTTCCCTGGGGATCACTGCCTAGCCCAACTAGTCTATGCCACTGATCGACCTGTTTTCAAAGAAAATGGACTGTGGTGCTGAAGATGAGACTCCAGGCTGTCCTTTAGCCTCTATAATACAATCATTTAGTCACACAGCTACTGCAAACACAATCATAGTAGAAAGTTCTTGGTAATGTAATTATACTATTGGCTCGTGCATTTAGTTGTATTATGCTTTCTGTAATTATTTTAGAAATAAATACAATGTGCCTGGGTACCGTAGAAACTGTTTTATGCAGCTCATGTATACATGGTCTTCTGATTGCATCACGAGATCGTGTCTGGTAATCGAGCAAAATTCCTTGGTCACTGCAAGGATACTTTGTGAGAGTCACTCAATGACAAAATCAGTGAAAAATAAATTCCTCGCAGGATGTCCCTACTGGTGACACATGAAGGTCACCTCCTCTATAGTTAATGGATCAGCCATGCCCAGGATCTAAGTTTGAACTATAATTACTTGAACTTTCTGTAACACAGTATCTTAGTTTTGGTTTCTCCTGCTATGAAGAAGCACTGTTGTCAAACACAACTTGGGGAGGAGAGGGTTTTTCTGGCTCAGGTATCCATATCATAGTTCTTCAGTGAGAACAGTCAGGGCAGCAATTCCAACAACGCAGGAGCTGAGGCAGGAGCTAAGGAAGAGTACAGCTTCCTGCTTATCTTCATGGCCTGCTTTCTTATAGTGGTCAGGGCCACTAGGGGTAAAACTATCCATAAGTGAGTAGGCCCTGCCATATCAATCAGTAACTAAGAAAATGCCTGACAGGCCTGACTACAACTGATCCTGTGGAGGCAATTTCTCAACTAAAGTTCCCTCTTCTTAGATTGTTTCACCTGGTGTCAAATTGACAAACCAACCAAACAACAATAAACCCCCAAACTAGTCAGCATACTTTGTCTATTACAATAAGTGTTAGCTCCTACACTTCCACCTATAATGTTCATGCTTTACATACTGAATCTCTACTCTTTGTCAAACACTACAACATATTTATTATGATCTCATTATCCATTTCTTAATACTTTTATACTAACTGTATATTTGAATTCTCCCGAGGAAGAGAATTAATAGGATTTTTCTGCCTAATATGTATTAGATGTGTGTGTGTGTGTGTGTGTGTGTGTGTGTGTGTTTGAGAGAGAGAGAGAGAGAGAGAGAGAGAGAGAGAGAGAGAGAGAGAGAGAGAGAGAGAGAGAGAGAGAGAGAGAGAAGCACATACACTCACAACAGGATAGGTGAGGGCTGGACTAATTGTGAAAACTGACTACAGAGGACCTCAGAGGCCAGTATTTTGTTTTCTGTTGCTTGAAGGTGAGGAGATGTGTGCCCAGTTCACACAGAAGTTAAGCTACCCTTCCTGTGCTCTGTAGTTCTAGCTGAGCACTCCGTGTGTTTGATAATGTCCACCAAGACTAGTGAGGGGGAAATCTTCTGGATGTAGTCTACTTGTTTAAACACAATTTGGAACATTTTCACAAGCATACTCTGAAAACGTTTTATCAGTTACTTGAAATCCTCAAGTCAGTCTACACAAAGCACATAGTAAAGTAGAAATTTGTGGTTTCTTTGGAGACTCAGTTAAGTTATAATGATGTTTTGCTAGAGCAGAAAGGTGAAAGAAAATTTTGCTGAAGTAGATATCAGTGAAAGATTGTTTTGCTATACAGCAAACACAGGAAGGAATGGGTAATGTTTAGAAAGAATATAAATATGACTGTAAAGACAGGGGGATCTTGAGATTTGCTTCACCTTGCTCTACTTGCCTTTTCACTGTGTCTTCACTGATGACACACATGTATTTACTGTGTCTTCACTGATGACACACATGTATTTGTTCATCTTACATTGTGTTGCTGAGCTTTGTCTGTGGTGACTTCATAGAGAGAAACTCACAAAGAACTTGTGAGGTTCCTGTGGCTTCCTTTCTCTTCTTAAGATCTGGGTGGTTGGCAAGCCTCATAGTTTCTTGTGGATTGAACTGCCCTAGCTGACTGTGTGTGGTGTCCTCTGAGTAAACTAGACTGCAACTGCCAATTTGTTTGGTTTTTGCTAGTGGACTGGACTAAAGACAAAAATGTTTGTAATCACCCCCAAAGAACTATTTCTAAACAGGTCTACTTCCCTATATCTGAATAACCTTTCTTTCCCACTGCCTCTGGTGGGTTGTGAGCTGGAGAGGAGTTTGAACCCTTATTAAAGTAGGCTGTAAAAAATGTCAGCCTACCACATATAGAGATGCAAAGAAAGCAATGGAGCCTATGTACATGATGTCAACATTTATTTTATCATTTATTTACATTTTTATTATCGTTGCGACGTGAGTAGCTCTGAAGTTTATGTGCCCACATGTGTGAATGTGTGTACATATATCATGGGGTGCATATCCCATGGCACACAGGTAGAGGTCAGTTTTTTGTTATTGCTTTTCCTTTAGTTCTATAGGCAGTTCTGAGTTCCATAGATAGAACCCAATTTCTCAAAATTGAACAGTGAACACTTTTACCTGGGGAACCACCCACCCAGCCTTCATCTCAATGTAATGTGTGCATGCCATTTTAATTTCAGAGTTTCTATAGAGAACGAATGAAAATCTTATAGAGAAAGCTGTGGTGTTTGAATATCTAACCTCATTCCTACAGAGACAACTATTCTCCTGAAGTTGATTGTATGTGTTTGTTCAGTACACAATACCCTAATTACTTTGAAGGGGACATTGAACAAGCTGCCCAAGGCCTCTGGCTACACAGAGGGCATTTGACTGTAATTCGAGCTTCTATACAAACAGGAGGAGGTATAGAAAAGAGGTAAAGCCTTCAAAGTACAAACAGAAGAGTGGCAGGTGTGAAGACATGGGCGTGTTGAACTCAACTTTCTGAAAGAGGAGTAGCCAGGAAGAGCAGTATGTGGCTTCCACATGGCCAGCCAACTCTTTTGGATCTTCATCTTCCCACTTCCAGAAACTCAAAAGACTAATGATATCTGTAAACTTAAAAATGTAGCACTGAGCCGGTTTGGCTTTGCCTCCTTGTCAGGTTTTGATCATAAGCTTGTACTTCCCAGCTCAGTCAGGTCTCCAGATTTTAGATTGAACTTTCCTGAGGGTTTATGACCAGCCACTGGAAAACTGCTTTGCATATCTATCAAATAATGGTAATTATAGGTCTGCTATCTCATTGGAGGAGACAAGCCATCAAAATTAATTTATTTAATAAACATTTACTGGATATCTACAAGTGGACCTACACTAGTTAAGAGTCCACAAATGCAAGCAAAAATCAATTGCTGTCCTCGTAACCTTGTAATCTACTTTAGAATGGGGAGGAAGAGGAAAAGGAAGATCAAAGCACTGAACTGTATTTTACTAATGGGGAAATGTAATCGTTACTTGATTAAATTTTACTAGAGGTAAATCTGGTCCTTGATCTATGCAAGGATCAAACAAGATTTCCTAGCAGGGCCACAGGGTCAGGAGGCACTCCCACACTTATCTGTGGGGGATTTGTATGGTTGACTAGCAAAAGTAGGGGGTGGCTAGTGCTTCTATTCACAAACAAAAGTATGGTTTCCTGGATATACTGTTCTGGAAACCCCTTTGGCATTCCTTATATGCCCTCCATGTTTTTCTTGATGTTTTCCTTCAGTGTCTCATTCATTTATCTCCTGCACCTCATGGTGAGAGCTGAGTGAAGACAGGGAAATGAATGGAGTACGGAAGGTGCTGATGACTGCCCTCCCCATCAGGCAAGGGTCTCCAGATGTCCTTGTAGAGGTAGAATTCAGAGCCACCGCTGCTCTTATCATTGTCCTAATGCCAGCTTCACATTATTGCCTGCAGAATATAGAAGATCTCGCAACCTCTTCATTCTTTTGTAGATGTGGAGTGGAAGATTACAAAGGACACAAGTCTTAAAGAACAGTTTGCTTTGTTCCTTTTATGACATGTCCCTTTGTATCTTGGTAAGCTAAATCTTCCATCCCAGATAACAAACTTCTCCCTCTAGTAGAGGGCACTATTCCTACTGTTAAGAGGTATGTAGAGGCTTGAAAGAAAATACCCCCACCCGAATAGACTTATAGGGCATGCCAGGAGAAAGAGGTGTGTCCTTGTAGGAAGAAGTGTGTCACTGTGGTGGTGGGCTTTGTTTGACTCTTATATCCTCAAGGTAGGCCTCTTGTGACAGTCATTTCTATAGAAACTCAAACTAAGACATGTTTTAAAAGTGAAAAAATTAATGAAGAAACAAACAAAAATGCTTGACAGTATCTTACAAGAAGGGTACACAAAGAAAACAGCTTCATTTGCACTTGGTTTTCAAAATAGGAACCCTGTGGCTAGGAGACACCATTCCACTGGCTGAATACTTTAGAATAAAGATGATCCTGACCACTAGGTTCAACAGCACGGCTCCCCCAAAATACTGACTTTTTGCAATCAGGTATCCTCTAAAACCAGGGGATGGAGACATGTGATTAGGGTCAAGAGATTTAAAAAACAAAACAAAACAAACAAACAAACAAACAAAAAACCACTGACATTCTAAGGAGCCAATCTCTCATAAGGATCTTGGAAGTTGTGTTGCTATCAAGAGACTTCTGCATTTGCTTCTGACCACAATGCATCCCCCTACCTACAACCAAATCACATGGAGAATACATAAAACATGATTGCTCAGGTGCTAAGACTAGGTAATAAAAAACAATAGTCCTCAAGAGTTCAGAAATAAAGTTTCTTCCATAGCTGCTGCAACCCATTGCCTTAAGAATTCATATGTAACAGCCCAAGAAAGTAAAGCAGAGCAAACCGGAAGGGGCCCCTGAGATGAGGTAAAGTTGGAGAAAGGCAAAGCAGCCAGTGTTTATAGCATACTCTACTAGAGCTGAGAGAATTAGCTGTCCAGAAGAGAGGTGGGAGTTCTGGAAAGAGCCCTGTGAAGGATGTAGCTGAACACTAATGAGCTCATGCAAGTGAGGAAATGACACAGCGGAGGAGAGAGGATCACTTGATTAGCAGAGATGCTAAGGACACATGATGAGGACAAGACCCTGTTTTTAGTCTTTGAAAGAAAGAAAGAAAAAGATACATGGTTCATGGGACACTGAATAACTTCAGTGGCAGGCAGAACTCAGTGCTGGGGAGAACATGACTCACATTCCACCAAACAAGTTTTAAAAAGAGGATTTAAAGTAAAACCAATTTTTTTCCTCACAAAATTCATTCAGGAGGAAAAAAACGAGAGTATATAAGGAAAATAGAAATGTCCAGTGTAAAAGAATATCACAACATCTGGACTTCAATAAAAATTTACCAGACATGAAAAGAAACAGAAAATACTTACATGGAGCTAGGAAAACAGGAGCAACAACAACAACAAAAATCAATCAACTGAAAATACTCTAGAATGAATGGGAACTAAAATAGAAGGTAAGGATAATGCAGTGTTATTCCATGTCTACAAATATTAAATCGTCTTATGTTCAAATCTTTATATATCTCAAATATCAAGCATTGATGTGATCTTTTTAAGAAAACAAATATAAAATATAGAACAATCACAAACTAAAAAGTGAAATAAAAAAGGGGGAAAGAAAGCTGCTTAGTATCATATGTTGTTGGGGAATTAGAACCTGGGGAATAATTATATATCGTCGGCACTTAAAAGAATAACTGAATTCCAAAACGCCTACAGCCTTAAATATTGGCAAGACCGGGATATGACAAGGGCTCATATGCACTTCTGGTGGCATTCAAAATGATATGACACTTCTAAAGATGCCCTGCAGTCCCTTTTCTTCTTTAAAGGGGATGTTTGTGTGTGTGTGTGTGTGTGTGAGAGAGAGAGAGAGAGAGAGAGAGAGAGAGAGAGGGAGTGTGTGTGGTAGTGGGAGTGTCATGACACACAGATGAGAATCAGAGGACAATTTGTGTGAATCAGTTTTCTCTCACACCACATGGACCCTGAGATTGAATTCTAGTCATCAGCTTTGGTGGCAAGTGCCTTTACCTGCTAAGCCATGTTGCTAGGTGATGATGATGATGATGATGATGATAATGATATGAAGAACAAGAATTATTAAAACAGCTGTTATAAAAATATTATAAGAAGTTATTGAAAAGTTAAACATAGAAAAACTTACAAAGCAACAACAGTAATAGAGTTTTGCCTCTATGAGTTGAATATTTAGCGTCCACATAAAGAGGACTACCAATGAATACTTTTATGTATTTTAATAGCTAAGATTTTAAGTGCTCTTTTAACATCTTTGGTCCTCATGCACTCTTTTTCATTGTCATATGAAGCACTAGTGTTTGACAAATACATTAAGGTAACTCAGTGAAAAAACAGGCCCTTTAGTGAATGGTTCTGGAAAATCTTACACATGGAAAAGTGGATTTTAATCACTATCTCATTCCAAGTACACAAATTGAGTTGAAATAGATCATAGACACAAAACCTCCAAACCAACCCAAAACAAACCAAAACTTTAAAGATCATGAAAGAACAGTTTAGAAGCTGAATTTTATCATAACTAAAACCTGGTCTTCAAACACCAGAGCTCGGAGAATGAAAAGCCAAGTGGGTATTGAGATGCCTTGTGAATAGTTAATGTTACCATGATGCGACCTCTTCTAGGAATGCATATATAAAAACTCTTATAACTCAACAGCATGAAAACAACAGCTCAATTTAAAAGTTGGCAAAAGATTTAAAAATACCGCTTCACCAAAAGAATAATATTTCTGGCAAAAACTTAAATGATGATAAAAAAATGCCATGAACAGATGCCCAGCATTATCAGTCATGAAGGAAGATAAAAATTGGGACAAAAACAAGAAATCACTGCATATTTATTCCACTGGTTGAGGTAAAAATTAGCTGGTGTTGATAAGAAACAGAGACTCCAGGCTTCTCGTGTGCTACATAAATAGCAAAAACAACTTTAGGAAACACTGAAGCTATTCCTTAGAAAGGTAAATATACTCCTCACACAGAGGGGCTGGCACAAGAGAAGCAGGTGTGTACTCATAAAGAACTATGTGCAAACGTTCCTACCAACTTAAACTTCAGTGCCTCCAGAAACTTCACTGTGGATTTATAAGGGAGTGGAATCCCAAACTGTAGTGTGCCTACACAGTGATATGTTGCTCATCAGAAAGAAGGAGTGAGCCTGATCCATGTATTTGGCTGAGTTATGAAATAGTTTTGTAGTGTGGACCAAACTAGATAAAGTGCATGATGATTTTATTTATTAAACACGGGTGCATATGGAAACTACAAATAAATTGATTGTAATGAAAAATAAAACAGTGGTTGCCTCGCCTTGAAAAGAGGGCTACAAAGGAGGAAAGACTCGGGGAGACATCCAACGCATGGTTATTTTCTCGATGGCAACGATTTTCTGAGAGCATAACATACTCATGTATATGACACAATTTATCAGAATGTATGAGCAAATTCTTACGGTCCACTCATATACCCCAGTAAAACCGCCAAAAGAGCAGCAGAAACCTTCAAGCCCCTCAGTGGGCTTTGCATTGGGTTAAATACATGGGTTGGGAAAAGACCAAGTTCACAGGAATATTCAGGAGCCACACATACTGTGACGGATGGTGTCTTCAAACCCAGCAAGGAGTGTTAGCATTTTAGAGGAACTCTGAGAGTCCTCAGAACAGAAGTTATAAACATCAGAAAGCATATTTGGGGTTCAGGGGGGATAACAACTTGCAGATTAAATCCTTGCCAAGGAGTTTCTACTCAGAACACTGAAAACAAGTTCTCTGGATGCTGTGTAAGGAGGACCAGGGCATATGATCCAAAGTCTGACATCATCCTTCTACCCCGCCGGCCGGCTCCTGGGAAGTGACGGGCTGGAGCATGCTGGAAGCAGAGTCCTGAATGCAATCAGACATAATTGCCTTCTCAGTCTGATCCCTCTTATTCCTCCATTGTCTTGGCTCCTTGGTTTCCGCCCTGTGTCCTTACTGTCAGCTGCTGACCACGTCTGTCTGTTCCCCTCTCTGTCCTCCTGTGTTGCGTAGCCCTGTCCTCACGATTTATTTTTCGTGTTCTCTTAACTTTCAGGGCACAGGCCATTTATTCCAAGTTTCTTCCTATCACCCCTGGAAACAGGTCCATCCTCTACTGCCTCTCTTCCCAATATTTGACTAATAATAGCAACTCCTTCTGGAAGTGAGGGAAGGTAAAAAAAAAAAAAAAAAAAAAAAAAAAAAAAAAAAAAAAAAAAAAAAGACTTAGATGACATAATAGCAGGAAGGAGACTTTTGGGGTACTTACTAAGGGGGACCATGGGGAGGGTCCCTGGGAGATAACAGGGAAGAAAAATCTACTTAAGTTCACTTTGTTCAAAAAAAATTCCACGAGGCTGTTGACCTTGCCGGCCAACTTAAAGCAGAACAAAACAAAAGCCAACTTTTGCTAGTGTGTGACTTTTTAAAAACCTACTATGCTTTGTCAGCTTCCTGGGGCTTTGCCTTACCAGTCCTGGTCCATCTGCAAGATCCCTGTCCCCTTGGTTTTACAACAAACCCCAGCAAAGCAGAATTCATTCAGTAAGAGAGGGGGGAAGAAAAGCTTAGGTTGCAGGGACTTTATACATCAATAAGACATATGTATGAAGCTGTTCAAATTGTTAATGGTTCACTGTGAAAGACCCAATACCACCTGGGACAAAGCACCTTACTAACCATTAATGAATAGGCACACAGAGAATGTGAGATAGCTCGCCAGCTCCTTTCACTGCCTTTGATAACACAGGCTCCAGAATCATCCCCGCTGTATAATGAAAACCTCAGCCTGAATTGTATCAATGCAAATCACAGGAGCTGCCTGCAAGCTTGTGTATTATAACTTATCTGTGGGGCCAATAAAAAGATATGCCATTATCAGCCTTGTCCACTTAACTATTAATAAGGTTCCCTCGGCCCCTTTCATCCCACCTCTCTCTCCAGCTCCCACTGCTAGCACCAGGCGCCTGCTTGCCTTTCCAGCTGGCGGGCTCGGCCAACAAGAACGGAGTACCATAAGCTTTACAAAATACAATGCATGAAAAGGGAAATTACTTGAGCGTTCTTCAGGAACTTCGGGTCTTCATTCCAAACCCAGAGATTCCCCAGGACTGAGATGCTCCCCTTCCCCATTCCTAAGTAACAACACTCTTTCTGTGCCACAGAGGGGCTACCCCACCCCATAGTTTCGGTGTCTTCAACCTCTGCTCTTGTCCTTTGGAGCACTGACGGCAGGAGGATGACGATGTCCGGGGACTGCTGATGACTTGGGAGGCTGGCTCTGGGCCTTCTCTTGCAGCTGGGGCACTTGCATCAGGAAGTGCGTCAGCCCTGTTCTCTGCCCCTTTTGCTGTTCTACAAAGTCCTACGCGGTCCTCACCAAACCATACCCAAGAGAGCTGAAATAGCCTGCGACAACCAGCAGGTGGCGGTCTTCTCTCTCAACCCAGAAGCCTTGGGCTGCAGGAGAAAGCAAAGCCCTGTGAGCTAGGCTCTACAGAGAACGCCCGCAAGGTCCTTTGGCACACGGGTTTTATGTGTAATTATTGTCACTTTCCTCTGCTGGTATTTTCTTGAGCATTTTCCCCTCTTCCCAGGTCGTCCTCCTTTCATTCTGCCTGGTTTTCTACTGGGCATTTTATCCAAATTTACAGATGCCCTTACCGTCTGGATAACAGCCTCACCTCACATTCCTTTGAGAATCTAGTGATGTATCCAGAAATGCAGTCACTCAAAGGAAATCTCCGAGAGAAAGATTCTGGCCGGCGTTTTTCTTATGTGCCCATCTACCTCGCTGTGTCTGATACTCCATTCGGGTTAATTAACAGCATGCTGAACTCCCTTTCTGATGGCTCTTGCATGTCTGTACCGTTTCTCATGACCTTCACAACATAATTCCTAACAATAAATAACACCTGAAGTGCTATTTACCTCCACTTATTACAGAGGCCCGGGAGACAGGCAAAATGCGTGCCTGATTAACGTGCGGTTAGCTGGATAACTGCCGAGACTTGACCAGAAGAAGTTGGGCTTCCATTATGGCCTGTTCCCTTTTAGTGATGCCATTTCTCTGTGCAAGAGCAGGCACAGGAGTTGCTCCTCTCCCTCCACAGCGTGTCACATATCTCCTTAAATTGTTATTACAGATGGGGCCCTGTGTTTGAAACAGGGTCCCCTCTGATAGCAGTGCCTCCTAAACCTGTCCCCATCCAGTCAGATGTTCTGTGTGGCTGACCAATAATCAACCATGAATATTTATAGCATTTTGTAAAGCACCTTCACCCGCAAACACTCTGTGTAATTCTGAGATGATTTAGTGTACAGGATGAAATTTTCCCAGTGCAGACTAGGCTGAGGCTGGGTGACACCAGTACCCCCAGTGGGTGCAGTGTATCCATGCCCAGGATTGCTAAGACAGGGTTCTTCTTCTAATTGGGTACCTCTCTCTCCCACACATGGCCTTTGCAAGCAGTAACACCAACAGCAGTTTCCTTAGTTTTATTTGGGAAAATGCAGGAAGAGTAAGTTGCTTAGACTCACATGAGAAATGAGAACGCAATCCAGCAAGTTGGAGACTTGCCAGACAACAGCTGCGACCATCCACTGTAGGAAGAAAAGGCAATATTGACCGAGAAGTAGCATATCGCTCTTCACACCTTCATTCTGACACTGTGTTCCTCACCTGTATTTATTCACAAGACCTCGGAATCTACTTAGTATGAGAAGCTCATTTCTGGCATCTGCAGATGCTCAGGGATGTAGTGCCTGAGATGGAGAGTGGGAGACAGGTAAGAAAAATTAATAATTCATGCTGTAAATCCCATTTTGCTTTCTCGCTGGGAAAAGGGGCTCCTGTGAGGGAAGATGGAGTAAGCGGTTTGGAACGATGTGCAGAGACAGGAATTTGGTTCTGGCAGGGTGGGAATAGAATGTCTGATGCAATGTCCAAGCTCTTCAGCAGAAGCCAAAGCTGGCCTCAGACAAGCTAGAGCTCTCGGTGCTGGCAAAGGTTTGGTTCTCTTCCTGCCTCTGTCTGACAAAGATTGGAAGCCCATCGAGGCACACAGGGGTCGAAGCTCCACAAAGCTACTTCCTAGGTCAATAGAAAAAGCTGTGAGAAGTAATAGAAGCCTGGAGCAGCCTAGGGACCCCTAACACTAGAGATAGGCCCACTTCCTGAGGGGTGAGGCAAATGGGCAGAGGAGAAAGAACGGCTTCCCCATAATATGGAGCTCTTTGAATCAGACATACAGGTTCCAATGAGTGGAAGAGGTAAGAGGGGGAGCTAGGGAGAAGCAAAGAGAGAAAACGAAAGCTGATGGGAGGTGGGTAAGGTCAGGCTGCCTTGGAAATTAGACAGGAAATGTAGGGTATGGCTAGATTTTGAATAAGTTTGAATGCAAGGGATTTGGGTAAGAAAGATTGGCATGGTTCATTGGGAGTGGAGAGTGAATTTTCTCAGGATATTAGCTTTCAGTAGAAAAGGGTAATTAATCATTATACTCTCTTTAAGATCCATATCCCCAGTAGCCCAGGGAGGCTGGCTCGGTTTCCAGTACCAGGCATGCTGTCCTTCCTTTTGAGGAGGCCTTATGTCCAATTAGATCCCTGTTGATTGCTACTAAAGCACTAAAGCAGGCTACTTCTTGTACTTTCATGCATCTCCTGCCATGCTGGTAATTTTCCTGGTTCATAGTTGCTTAGGATTGTCTAATTCTTCCCCTCCATTGGCAACTTGCACAGTATTTCCACAAAGCATCTCTCCACTTTGCTAGAACAGAAAGCTTCTAAGAACATTCTAAATCTCATTCCTGTATCCATGGATGCATTTAACTACAACTCCCAATCGAAGAGGCTTCTATATAGAGCAACCTGACACCATCAGAGAAAAGCATAAATGGACACAATGAATCAATAGATTGTTGGAATTGTTGCGACAATGCGGAAATCCACGTCACAACTCCTGCACGTACAGTTCAGGAAACATCACCAAAGAGGGGGCAGAAAGATCTCAAGAACCAGAACACCAGGAAGTCTGCTCTGAACCCGACTGCCCTGGAAATGGTTATAATCACAGTATCCATAGACACGTTACTGTGGAAGATTACACTGCTTCCCATCCCACAAAGAACTATGGGTAACTAATGACTGCTGAGAGGAGAATCAGCCTTTCTCAGAGATGAGAATCACTCATCATCATTTTTTATTGATTGCCCACTGCAGACTGATGAGCTTGATATAGTGTATGCACACACACACACATACACACATACACACACACACACACACACACACACATCAACATGTTCTATTTATAAATATTCATACACATGTGTACACAACATGTGAATTTCTGTATGTAACAAATGTAATGAAAGAAAGCAAGGCCATCATGTAGATTTATGTTAAGTCAATACATGACTGGACAGTGGAGAGATAGGTGGGGAGAAGGAGAGATAAAGATGGAGCTTGAGAAGGGTGATCTGGAACCAGGTGAACTTAATTGGCCCTAGGTAGATATAAATATTTTAAGGGATTTTATAGGTCTAATATCTCATCTAGAAGGGCAGTTTTTATCTTTGTCCATTTGATGTAACCTTACTGTGTAGAGGGTTTGTGGATTGAGAGTTTGATATATAAATCTGTATGAAAAGCTATCAGGCCTTAGTCATGTTTGTGTTGGACAATGAAGTAAAGAAGACGCTGGGGAGGTAATTCCACCCAGGATGGAAGCAGTCATGTGGACTAAGTGAGACCGCTGCGGAGGCTTAGACCGAGTGGCAGAGTCCGTGTGCAGGCGCCATACTAAAAGTGGCGTCTGCAGAGTGAGATCATAGGGGCTGATCCAGAGTTGAACTAGTTTATTATTTAATATTTACTGCAACACCACCAACTTAAGAGCTGGAGGGCATGGGAGGTGTTTGAGGAAGGATAACTGGAAGAGCATGGGAAAGGGATACAATTCTATCTTAATAAAAACATTTGGTGTGGACTACAACAATTACCCAGAAGCATTTGCATATCTCCAAGACTAAAAAGGCAAACGGACTTGTTGGGCACATCAGAAAACATTAAGCATATCAGGAAAAACATCGTCTTTATCTAAAGAGGGATGGCATATGTACCAGGAAGCTCGAACCCAGACCCTCTCGGGAAGGAATAGTACTTTAGCTTAAAGGCGGGGTACAGAGAGCTATAATGTCTTTTCTTTCTGTGTAGTTCCCCAGAGTGCCTGGACAGGCAGTGTTGGCTTCAAGCCTGGAGCAAGTGTCCTCAAATCACCAGATCACTTGGAGATTTTCTTCATTTTCATTTTCAAAGGTGGCTAACCTGCTGGTTTTCTCAGTCCGTGACTGCACAGTGCACACACCTCTGGCCCTCAGCATCCTCTGGCCACCCTAAGGGATCCCTAAAAGGAGGGCTCTTTTCATATAGCTCCCTACCTTCTGCTGCTAGGGCCATAGAGTTGATAAACCCTAACACCACTTAGACAGGTCCTTCTCTGATGGCCTCAGTCAGGTTCTCTCCCCAGAAACCTTTCCAGGGATGCCAAGTGGTGAATATATATATATATATATATATATATATATATATATATATATATATATTTTTTTTTTTTTTTTCTGAGTGGCAAGCCATAGGCAGCAATGTTCTCATGGTCACCAATCCATTGCCATTGTGTGTTCACTGAATGCCTCATGCTGGCACACTTTGCTAAAGGAGCACACTGAAAATAGAAACAGCAGGATTTGCTCTCCACTTCTGAAACCTTAGAATGAGCTGTGCTTCAGAGAAGGCTGCTGAGCAACTGCACGGGGCTCAGCATGCATTTCTTTATCTAGCTGCCAGGGTCTGCTATGTGTTTTCCACCCTCCCACCAACATGACTGAGAGACCCTCATAATGGTGCTACTACCAGTGGACTGAACATGGGGACCCCAATGAAGGAGCTGGAGAAAGGACTGAAGGAGCTGAAACGCTTTGCAACCTTATGGGAAAAACAACATTATCAACCAATCAAACCCTCTAAAACTCCCATGGTCTAAAACATCAACCATTGGGCACTCCATGGAGGGACACATGGCTCCAGTTGCATATGTAGGAGAGGATAGCTTTGTCTGGCATCAATGGGAGAAGAGACCTTTGGTCCAGTGAAAGCTCGTTTTCCAAGGCACTGAGGTGGAGAGGGTGATTGAGAGAGGGTACACCTTCATGGAAACAAGAGGAGATGGAGTGGGGATGGGGATAACATTTGAAATGTATATACAGAGAATACCCAATAACACAATTAAAAAAAAAAAAGTGAAGCAAACCTAAAAACCATGAAACTACATAAAGTTGCCTCCAGTCCACAGTGGGACTGAGCGTACTTTCTAGCTTTGAGAGTCTTGTGGACTGAAGGTGAGTTTATGTGGTTTCATGCCTCATTCACAGATGGAAAATGCTCAATAGCTAGTATGTGGTGAAGCTCATGTTTAAATCCATTCTACATGAAGAATTCATCCGCTAGTCTGGCATACACCTCCATGGCATGCCTTGTTGCTGGGTTGTCTGCTGGTCCCATCTATGACAGGCAGGGCTACCTGCAGAAGTTTCCAGATTGCCAATACTACCTTTCTCTCCTTAGCTATGTATTAAGTGTGCACTCAGAACTGGCATCTATAATCATTTGGATGTTGTTGAAAAAAATGTCTTTAGTTTTTGTTTTTTTCTCGGTTGCCGTGATAAACACCTTGACTGACAGTGACTTGGAGAAGGAAGGGTTTATTTGGATTGTAGCTTATAGTCCATCATCAAGGAACCCAAGCCAGGAACCAAGTCAAGGTAAGAATCTGGATAAAGAAACAATAAAAGGTCAGAGAAGATGGCGGCTTCCTGGCTTACTCCTCATGTCTCACTCAGATTGCTTTCTTTTACAACCCAAGACCACTTTTCCCAGGGTGGTACTGCCCACAGTGGCCTGGGCCATCTATATAAATTATAAGTCAAGGAAATGTCTCATAGACAATTCTACAGGCAAATCTTAAGACTGTGCTTTCTCAGATGGACTCTCCCTCTTCCCAGATGATCCCGTCCTTTGCCAAGCTGACCACAAATTAACCATCCAATACCCTGCATCTCTTTTGGCTCCTTTGCCTACTGTTGCACCTTAGCTTTTTCTTACGCTTCTTTAGCCCCACCCCTCTGTCTATCTCTTATTTTTTATAATATCGAACTGTGTAGCCCCATGCTACATAAATGACTCCCTCATGTCTGTCAGTTACACATTTGTGGGCTGTTTTACTGTATGTCATCAGCCACATATAGAATCTGATTTCTCTGCTTGAGCGGATAAAGGACTGTATGGACCTGTTAACAGCTCCTGTCTTTATCCACTCTCACTATAAATGCAACGCATTTGAAGTTGAAATCACTGTTGTCTTCCTCCTCAAATATTGCTCTCACAATTCCCTTAAGGGTCCTTTTATAGTAATCTGGGTTTATAAAAATGAGGGTCAGTATTTTTTACTTCCTTTGTCCCTTACACATAATCTATCTGCAATCTGAACCATTCTTCTTTCACAGCATCTGCCTCATCCATCTTTCCTTAGATCCTCATTACCACCACCTTGACTTCCAAGCTGTTTTCAAGACTATGCCAAGTTCCTCGTCTTTGAGGGCATGGGCTTCCTGGGTTAGTGCCCAAACTTTGGATGTTATTAAAGCAATTAAATAAAATAATCATCTCATAGAGTGGTTCATATAATTAAACAACAGCCACATGTTAACTAAAAATTTTACTGTGCAGCAGTTATTAATGTTAATGCTCTCCAGCCCTCCTGCCTATATTCCTACTCCCCCAAAATTTTTTTTGAAACCTGTAAGCCTGACAATATGATTTAAGTAATAAAAAATGAAAGAAAGGAAGGAAGAAAGTAAGTAAGGAAGGAAGCAAGGAAGGAAGGAAGGAAGGAAGGAAGAAAGAAAGGAAGGAAGGAAGGAAGGAAGGAAGGAAGGAAGGTTCCCAAGTGTACAGAAAGCAAATCAGACTCGGTAGCTAGCATTCAACAATCCCTTCCCTGGCTGTCTATCTTTATTCTATCTAGATAAAGCAATTGTTTCCTTCTCCCTGGTCCTATGTTCATGCCACCCCTACACTGGGTAAACCTACACTGACTCATTTGGAAGCCTAGGGACTTAGAACATTGTTTGACATTCTCCATAACACCTTCTTTAGTTTTCCCTAACCCTACTTTGCATTGTCATCAATATTGCCCCGTCAATAGGACCTACCATTAGTATCTGTTGTTTTTAGACCTGGAATCTATAGCCACCAAGGCCTAGTTATTTATCTTACATATCCCTGTGGTGCATGATACATAATAGCTCTTCAGTGGCAATTGCCATATAAAGATATATGTAGTGCAGACAAATGCATGTGGAAGGAACAGGAAAAAGAGGAAATAGTAACTTCTACATGATAAAGCAAACAAGGCTAGAGATAGGTATTATCAGATGGGAAATCTGATGGCCATAGACCAACAAACAAACATTTTCCTTTAAGAGTGCAGGTACAATGTAGTCTGTATTCTTATTGACTTCCTGGATTGTGTGTCCTTTGATGTGAAAGCAACTGTATGGCTTGGGGTCAGGTCACTACTTTGCTTATTGCCCTCAGGTGTAGTCAATACTTGCAGACTCCACATGCTTTCCAACTTGACATTTAATGTGTCTTGGGCTTTGCATATACCACTCTCGTAATGATGCATCTAGCAACCCACTGGTTACCTGATCCTCTCACCAGCATCAGGGTATATAAACACTACTCTGTGAACAATGGGGTGTGTTTCTCTTCCTCTGGACAACTGTCATACTTATATTCTATTCAATTGTGCTTTAGTTAGATTTGCATGTGGAGGATAGAGAATATGCAACAAACTGGGCTTGGCTACATGCACAATAAGGCAAATGTGTGCCCTCAAGTGAACTTTTGAGTGAATCCCATATGTAGCACTTTATACTTATACATAATTAGGTGTGCATGATTGAAGTCAGATGCATAATGGCAAGGGACACTTACAGGAGCAAAATGATTTTATGGCCTAATATATCAGTCAGAACAAGAGAGCCACCATCACTATGGTACTTAATAACCATTGAACACCACTAAAGGAAGCCCCAAATGATAATTGGGCACCTCAAATATTGTTTCTCATGTGGCCTGTATATTACGATTTGTCCTATCATTTTGCTTTAAATAAAATTTCTCTGTTAATTGTTGCAGATATGTAGAATCCTTTATTTCAGTTCTTTGAATAAGACACTAGGAGCCTGGGGAACACCCTACCCAGATGTGGCAAACGAATAGCCAACTTGTTCTGTTTTTCTCTCTGTGTCTTTCCATGTTTGCCTCTCTCTCCCCGTGTCTGTTCCTCTCTCTCTCCCCTCTCTCTCCCTCTGTCTGTTCCTCTCTCTCTCCCTGTGTCTGTTCCTCTGTTTTTCTCTGTCTCTCTCTGTCTCCATGTCTCTCTGTCTCTCTATCTCTATCTCTCTTTGTCTTTCTTTTTTCCTTTTTTTTTTAAATTGAACAACTTTATTTTAAAAAACAGAGATAAATATACAGATTTTAAAAGCATTTTTACATAAAAGTATAAGACTACATTTTGGTCAGTACTTGATTTTTTTAAAGGTTTGATAGTATGCATTAAAATCTTACTAGTTACAATGAACATAAAGTACGTGTAAAACAAGATGTAACCTGGAAATAGTCAAAGTTTTATTGGTGTGTAAAGATTAAACATAATGATTTTTCTTTTTTCTTTTCTTTTCTTTTTTTTTTTTTTTTTTTTTTTTTTTTTTTTGAGCTTTATATTGTCTGTGAGTTGTTTCTGGGGTGTTCAGAACTTTCTGGGGTTAGTATCCAAGACAATTATCAGTGTCTGTCTTTCTTTCTGTCCTTCTATATGTCTCTTTCTTCTGCTTTCCCCTCTGTCTTTCAGCATAATTTCACCATGGATTGTGTGAACCAGAGGGCTGGGACTTAACAGGATGGGTGTCTGAAAGTCTAGACTGAATACGAGCTGATTCATGCCACATCATGATGTGTGAGAGAACAGACAACAGGTTTGCATTCAGTGCCGAAAATCTCACTTATTTGCTATAACGTTGAAAATTGTTTACACCTATACACTGTTCAAACATTTCCCCATATCTCATCTTAGTTGAACCCCAGAGCAAACCTAGATAAGGTGAGATAAATCTGATTATGCGACTTTGCTTCTGCGGTAATAGACTACAAGCATATTTATTGGCCCCCGTCCTTAATCACACAACAAGGAGATAGAATTTTTGAGAAAGTACTTACTAATTTTCCCACTCTACCACATTCTCTGTCTTAAATATCCAAGCTGACGCTTAGTGAATTCTGTTGCTATTATTTTCTTCAGAGGCCCCCAAACAGCACATCGCTGTGGTACCAACAGCAGACATATAAACCACATCCATTCTTTGTTAGAGGGAGGAGAGGAAGAAGGTGGAGGGCTCTTAAGATGAGGCTCCAAAAAGAGAGAGGGGTGAGAGTGCTCCACTCAAGGCCAGGCAGCTGTGTCTGGCTCTCTCTTTGTGTCTGAAAGCGAAGTGGATCCACTTAGTCCGGGTCTGCATGCCTCTTTGTATCGTGTCCTCTTCTGTGATAAGAGGACTTGGAGGGCAAGTTCCAGAATGGAATGTGGAGCAGCAACTTACTTCCCTAGAAAGATGGATACTTCATTTGCCAGAAGAAAAGGGGGGGGGGGAGAAACAGCCATTCTTAGGTGTTCACTGGGTCCTTGCTCTTGAGGATTACTTGTGAATTATTGCTAGTCCTACCAATCTCTCTCTAGCTAAGACTATCATTTTTCCTACCTACCACTTGCCTGCCACAACACCTGGGCAGACCTGGTTCAACCTAAAGGGAAATGAAGACTGCTGTAATTCACCTTGTACCTTCTTCCTTAGATTACCTTAGTCCCTGCTTAGAACTCTGAAATCCTATGCCTTTGGGTGCAGGTCCATCAGTTTTACATAGTACCTTGTGGGGAAGCAAAATAAGGTAGATATGACCTTGATTTGAATAGAATGGACCAAGTTATCTTTTTCTTCCAAGAAGCTCAGAGGATGCTGGCTGTGATGACCCCTACCCCCAACAAAAACACAGAGTGCTTTCAGCAGGTGTTTGCTATGACTCAAAGCTTCCTAAAGACCAATTAAGAGAGTAACTATGCCTTTGGGTTATAAACTAGTTTCCTGCTATATATGAATATCTATAACTATGGCTTTTTTCATGTCAATCTTGTTTCATATAAACTGGGGCACACTTACCTAGAATGTGTAAAGCCCTGGATTCTGTCTGTAGTGCAGAAAACAAAAGAAAAACACATATATTGGGATAAATGATCAAATGTCTCCTTCTAACAATTGAAGCCATCTGGTCACAGTAGATAAGAAGCTCTCCTATCACATTCTAGTTGAAAAATAGGAGTTGTATATATAAGCTTAGCCAGTAGATCAAAAATCCATACCCAGACAGATAGGTAACAAAGTGAATTTAGTAAGCAGAGAAGCGATTGAATTAAAATTTTGGAAGGCAGAAAATAGCTCCTTTGAGGCATCTAGGAAAGAAATGTCTTGACCTGTAAACAGCAATGGGGAGCACATAGAAACTGCACCATAAAATGTGACATTTGGGACAACAGGAGATGTTTGCAAGATAAGTTGAAAATTCATGATGTTCACTTTGATTTCTAAAGTATGCTTACCAAGTTCTTTGAGGGAAACAGAAAAGTACAATAAAGGTGTTCACCAATGTCTCAATTTAACCAGACCAAAGAGAGATTTGATAAATAACTATGATTAATGTTATTTGAAAGTTAACTATGATTAATGATGAAAATTATAGCCCAAGTATAGTCTGAGAATGCCAAAGAAAGCCATCCTTTGTCACAGGGGAGACAGTGAAAACAGAGGTTGAACTGCTATGGGGTAGAGGGAGCATTAGGTGAACAGATTTCCTGGAGAGAAGTCTGGAAAAATTGGGTGGTGGTGATGGTGGTGGCACAGTACTGCAAATGGAACCCATGGCTTTCTGTATTCTACGTGAGCACTACCACAGAGCCACACCCTGGTTTCAGAAGCCTGGAACATGTGTCAGAATCATGTTGCATAGAACTCAAGACAAACCACAGCTTGTGAATGCCACCCTCAATAAAGACAGGAATTTCTAAATCAGACTTTATGATATACTAGACATAGATAAACCTGCAGGAGGAAGACCTATTCAAAGCTGGAGATTTAGTCATGGGGAGATTTTCATAATGACTGGCTTTATCACAAATATGGGCTCTGTGGGATTGTGGGGATTTGAGAGAAAGAGAGAGAAAAACTAGATGTTGTTAAGTTGGACATATGACATATGGTTTTATGAGGAAGAGTGACACCCAATAGGAGGTCACTGCGGACTGTGTTCAGTCTTGTTGCTAATATACAGAGCAAGGGCTGCGATGAGTGGAGAGAAAAGGTAACTGAAAAAGATTCAGTATTTTTCAGAAATGGCAAATGGTAGGAGCTGTAGCTCAGTTCACAGAGTTCTTGCCTAGTACTTACAAGGTCTCAGGTTTGATTCCCACCCCCACATAAGCTAGACTTGGTATTTAAATGTGTAGTTCTAGTACTTACACAGGAGGAAGAGGCAGGAGTATCAGATATTCAAAGGTGTCTTTTGCAATATCAAGATGTCAAGGACAGCCTGTAGTACACAAGCCCTTATCTCAAAACATGTATTTTTAAGAAATGACAATTATTTGAAGTACACATTGAGAACTTGTTTGGGACTTAATTTGGAAGGAAGAAGAAGAAAACCCTTTCCTTGTGTTATGGTGGTTTGATAAGTCTGCCTGGCACTAACAGATGCTGGCCTGCAGCTGTGATTGGACCATCACACCACCATGGCCAGTGGTTTTCCCTGCTTAGTTCTGTATCGTACCAACTCGGAGGGGTACGCTCCATTTCTTCTAGCTTCTATGGTCATTGTGATTCATGTCAAACAGTCCACAACTGGATCAAGTACAAAGTCACATTGAAGGCAAGCCACTGTAGGTATAACAGCTTCCCATTTCTACATAACTCTTTTCAGTTTGTGTAGTTCCAGGTTTAGGTTAAAAGTTACCAAAAATAATGAAAGAAGTAATTTCTTTGGCACACTCTGGACCATATGTTTCTGATCCTTATGCCAACTTCCTGGTTCTTCTGGACCCTGAGAAAGTAGAAATTCCTGTTTTAAACTTCAAAGGTGTGTTCCATGGAAAAGTACCACCATATGACTTTGAGAAACGCCTTAAAAGGTATTAGGTATTAAAGATATGTATAGAATCCTATCAGTGTTAGCTCTTAGACAAACGTGTTATTCCCAATTCAAACTGCTAGTGTAGATTTATACTAAACTTCTGAGCACTGAGTTTACTACAGACTTGATGTTTTCTGGCCCTGTGTTTCTAGGTAAGTTATTCATTCTTGATGGGACCTGGTGACAAATGAGCCAGTGTAAGAGTTCCCAAAGGAGAAACATGGTTGGTTAGTTGGTAGAAAGAGTCTTCATCACCACCTTTTTTCTCAGCCTTCTCTGACTGGTACAAAACCAAAGAGTCCCTTATGGGTTAGGAAAACGACAGGGCAGGATTTACTGTTCACTGTAGAGAAGGGAAGAAAAAAAATCTCATTTGATATTAAATTTCTACAAAGAGCCTTCCAATTTGTCAGCTGTTCCCCTCCCGGCCTCCCTTGTGTATTGACAAGGTGAGGTACCTCTCTCAGCACCATGGTCTCCACAATAGGAGACTTCAATGAGCCAAGAGTGCTTAAATAGATGTCTCCAAGGCCATCCCACTAAATTGACCACAGGGCACCAACCCCTGAGAGTCAGATCTCTCCTCACCACTAATCACATGAACCTCAAGGAGCTATCAGGGGCACAATCTCTTTTGCTTGCTGTGTTCCTACTCTTATGCCTGACTTGCGAAATCATTTTCCATGTGTAGATTTAGCATTACTTCTTTCTTTCTTTCTTTTTCTTTTTCTTTTTTTTTCTTTTAGCAAAGCAGAAAGGAAAAGGGAAAGTTACTGGCTCCTCTGAATGGGAGGGGTAGAATAGAAGGAACAAAAGATTGGGACATTGGAAGAGTCAGCCAATTTGGACAAGATGGCGGGCAACGGGGCAACAGGGAAAGTTGAGACAGGCTAATGACAGGCCAAGCAACTCTCAGAAGCAATGTCTCAGGTGATAGGAAGATCAGAAACGTCCACCTGCTTCAGAATGAGAAGAGACAGTCATCTGAGCCAGAGAGATGGACAAAAACAAACGGGTGTGGGCTTACAGCATCGATCTAACACCTGATAGGGTTAACTGAACTAACATGTATAATAGTCTCTACAATGCCAAGGATTCAACAAGAGCTACTATCTTGAAACTTTCTCTTTATTTTACTGTGGTCTCCCTCTCTGTATTATAATATAAATGCCGAAAAGTATCCTAAACAAAACTCGAAATCAAAACACTCTGAAGGCACTTTTTCTTATATTTCTAAAAAAAATAAAAAGTAATATTTTTAATAAAATGATGAACAAGATCAACCAAACTATGATTAAGATACATTGTTTACATGTATGGAATTTTCAGAGAATTAAAAAACAGAATATGGGATAGAAAGAAGTAGTAGATGATTAGTAAGCCAATGACAAGAAAATCTATGGGATTTTCAAGTGCCAGGGACTGGCTACACTGGGCAGGCCCTGTGTTATATAGATGTTTATCTGATAAAAACGCTCATACTTGAAGAATTCGCCAGATCGCACTTTGCTATTCATTCTTCAAGCATAGATGGTGAGTTCCCTTCTATCACTTCATCTGCAGAAATGAGTGATTACCACATTTAACTCAAGGATACCCAGACTAGTGCTTGTCCTATAGTAGACAGCCAGCAAACACCTGCCGTCCATCTATGTGCCCCTTTTTGTCTACCCATGCAGTCAGCACAGCATCGAACCCATCCATGGCCATCAGTGATCCCAGCTGCCTCTCTACTCCTCCCCACCCCTGTCCCCAGCTTTTCACAAACAAATAAATGGGTAGTGGGTTCCCCATAGGGCTTCACCCCTTTCGAATCCAGAATTTCCCTTCTGGCATTTAGGGTCTCACTTACAGTTTCTATTCTCTGAGTAGGGAGCCTTTCTTCCACTCAGCACCCATGTGATGTGAAGAGCTTTAGTCAGTACCCAATCTAACACTCTCTGGATTCGTGACCCTGTGCCACTGTTCCGAGAGTGATCTTGGAGTGATCAGAGGACTTACAGGGAAGGGCTTGGCAGACAGAAGCCATCATGTTCAGGATTTTGTATCCTGATTAACAGGCTGGGTTCTTAGGGAGGAAAAGGGGGATAAGGTGCAGGTGAAGAGGAAAAAGAAAAAGAAAAAGAAAAACCCAACCAGCTCCCTGCTGTTTACATTCCTTCTCGGACCACTGCAATTCATGTGCTCTGTGACCTGGGAAAAGCAATAGACCCAGACGGCCACCTCAATTCTATTTAGCAGCTTAAAATCTAAATTGATGGCTTCTCCTCTTCTCCTCTGAAGGTCTTTTATTTAGGTTTTGTGGTTTGTCCGTCCTAACTTTGTTACGCACCATGATACTTGCAAATGGGGCAGCATAAATTAGGACGTGGTGAGGATAACATGAGGGGTAGGTCCTCCGGGAGACTTGTACGGCTCTGGCTTGTGGATGTGAGCAAATCTTCTGATTTGACATTGCAGCATACAACTCATATATTTCTCCCTGCAATTCCATTTCCCACTCTTGTCAGCCTACCTCATTGAACCAATGCCAGGAGAGGCCCCAGGCAACTCCTAGGCCTCCTATTTCAAGTAAAGCAAAGTTAATTTACTTGCATGAAAGATGCAAAATTGAAATCTCTTCTCTTTCATCCTCTAGACGACTCGGTTTGTTTCTGGCAGGCCAGTTGCCCTGTTCAAACCCTGGCAGTCTCCACACTTGCTGCTGTCAGGGGCAAGAGCTAGTGGCTGTTTGTATGCCGATCAGCAATGGGAGCCTTGTCTACTTAGATGTTACAGCTTATGCACTGTGGTATCGCTAGGAGCCCCCAGCCGCTTTTCCTGTGGTTGCAGCTGACCTTTAAGGAAGCCTGAGCTTGAATCAGCAGCCTGGTAATCACTAGACCTGAACTGCAGTCACCTGATTTGGATCTCAACCCTGACTACTTGAAGGAAAGGTGTCTGGAAGGTCACAGTGGAGCTGCCTTAACTGAGATTTTATTGGTCGAGGAGCAGAGTACACAGACATTCCAATTCTTACCGCACGTACCCAAACTCTGAAGAGCCATATATTGTGTTCCTGTACCCAAACTCTAAAAATTCACATTGTGTTTGTGTACACAAACAAAAAGGTGCATAATGTTTTTCTATGAACTTACTCCAGTGATGTTCCAGCCTCAAACTTGGCAAGTTTCCGTAAGAGCTCACATAACAATCAAATGCTCATAATCCTCAGTTTTACTGACTCACAATTTTATACCACACACAGAACACACTCAAAATTTCCATCTTTCCAAGCACATTGTCACAACTGTTGGAAAGTGAACTGCCATGAACGCAGGCATCACAGTTCTGACAAGACAAGGACCAAAGACTGGCTTTCTCACAAAATGGTTCTACTAGATACACCGGTCCAGATATCATGGAAAATATTCCAGACACAAGTATACTGAGATCCCAAACTGCCCTTTAGTATGCTTTGTATTGTAGGATATAAAACTATCCCCCTCTATGGAATGTTATGGTGACCCCCGAGACTGTCACACAGCCTCTCCTGATTCAGTATCCTGCTATTTTCTGGTTGTATCAAAAACTAAACAACCAGCAAATGATTTTTAATTTCTAAACAACAACAATAAAAAAAATTTACACTTAAAAAATGGGATGAGGTGGGATTCCCTCATCTTTTAAAAATGTTTCTTGAGCTACTCAAAAACTAGCATTTACAAAATCGTTGATAAGAAATATTCCTCTGGATCATACAAGAAGGGAGGCAGGGACCACTGAGACACGATGGGTGCTTAGTCAGACTTGGCTTCTTTCTCTTCTTCAGAGGCTGGACTCTGGTTATCCGTCTCTCCATTTTCTACAGGCAGATCTGTAGTTTCCTATCAGCCACTTCAGCCTGTTTGCCCTTCGCTCCCCTCTTCCCTTTTATTTGCACTTTTCTGTCTGCTGCTTTATCCCCCTGCACCCCCGGCCTTTTTCAGGTTCATGTCCACCTTGGCAGGGTCGGGCTTGGCGGACAGCCTCACAGAGCTGAGCTTGGGCTCCACCTTCGCCTCTTTATCCTTGCTAGCCTTGCTCTTGGGGCATCATGGCAGCCGGGTGGGAAACATGAGTGACGCCAGATCTGTCATTGAGCTTCACTGCCTAGCCAACACCACATGAACTGCCCATGGCAACCCTTATGAAGGAAAACATTTAATTGTGGCTGACTATAGTTCAGAGGTTTAGTCCAATATGGTCATGGCAGGAAGCATGGCGGGGCAGGTAGACACGGTGCTGGAGAGGTAATGGGAGCTCTACATCTGGATTCAAAGGCAACAGGAAGAGAGAGTGGTCCTGGCTTGAGCTTCTGAAAGCTCAAAGCCCTCACTGTGGCACACTCCGTCCACCAAGGCCCCATTTCTTCCAGTAAGATCACACCTTCAACAACGCCACTCCCTACAAGTCTATGGGAGCCATTTTCACTCAAACCACAACAGGGCAGAAGTTACAGAAAATAACCAACTGGCATGCAGAAAGAGAACAGGGCTCTTCTACTCATTCCTGGATGCTGGGAGCATCTAGAACCCATGTGAACCCTGTCTCTGCCCCTGGGCTCTCTCTATCCAGGCTGCTGGTTAAGCATCACCACCACCACCACACCCGACTCACACCCCTACTCCCACCCTGTCACTTGTCACTTACTTCTCTCCTTCTCACTCCCTCTCCTCCTCCCCGGCAAGGCTTGGAACTGCCTTATTTCCTTAACCCCTTTGAACTTAAACAGCCATGCACGTTACACAGTAAACACAGTCTCACAATAATCGCCTGTAAGGCCCATGGCTGGTGGGTGACAGGACAGAGGGCCCAGAAACTGACCCCATCTCCTGTGTTAGAACCTATGCCAATCCCTGAAGGGGGACCCTTCATCATAATCACTTCACGTAGGAGGAGTCTGAGGCTAGCAGAAGCTATGAACCTGTCAGGAATAGACATATCAATAAACAGTGACTTACACCTAGACCTCTTAACTACACTTAAGGTCAGCAGGTCTGTAACAGGCAGGGCTGAGGGTTTAGACTCCAAATCCACCCTTGTGGGAGAAATTACCATCCTTGCTCTTCAAGCTAGGCTGACTAATGTACTCCATCCATGCTGCTCAGTACTTTGCTTAAAAGGTGAGTGAAACCACAAGCTGCTCTGGCTCTCAGCTGATGGCCCCAACAGTTCCCAGGACAGCATCCAGACTACCTTTTAGCACTGCAGTTCTCCATCAAGATCCAGGGACAGGACCCCCACAGACATCCAAATCCTCAGGCGCTCAACTCCTCTGTGTGATAAAGGACTTGCATATAATCTATGTACATTCTCCCACATTCTTAGAATCATCTCTAGTTTGAATATAATACTTAAGATAATGCACCTGCAATATAAATGCTTTTATTCTGTATTATTCTGGGGGAATTACATGGAGAAAAGCTTAAACGCCATTTTCTGCAGATACAAACTTTATTCTTTTGGCCTGTAGGTGTTTGAACCTGTGGGTATGGAGGGCTGGTCGACTGCAGGTGAGCCTCGCCATCCACCCTTCCCTCTCTGTAGAGATGTTCATGCTCCTTAGCAAGCCTTCCTCTTACCTGCCTTCTTCACATGAACCCAGCTCTTCCCATATCCCAGAAAGTTCGAATGGATTCAATGGTCCCGATGGTCTGAATGGTGTGGCTTCCAGTCCCTAGCATTTCCAAGGCAAACAGTCTATGGCCTATAGCTGCATGGTGGAACAAGGGGTGGGAGTGCTACAGGCTAAGGGGGCTCTTAGAAAGCCACATGGTCCCCTACCTCTGAACTATTCTTAGAAGAAATGGCTTGCTTCTGGAACCATCTCAAAGCATTAATAATTCATCAGCCACAGGAGGAAAAGCCAAATTTTTTAAAAGAGGGAAACAAAGATCTAATGGGCCCCAGAGACTCCCACTCAATTGGCAAACGTTGTTTTTATATTCGTCTGCTGCAGACATGAGATTTTTTTTTTTCAGCCATAACGGACATAGGGAAGAAAGGATGCGTTTGCTTAAAAGAAAAGAAAACCCCCAAATCCAAAACAACAAAATACATCTTTTAAAAGTAAGAAGAGTCATAGCAATATGATTCCAAATATCAGAATGTATTAGGGTTTTTGTATATAAATCTTCATCAGTGAAGGAGCTGGAAGAGAAAACTGTGGTTATTATTAACATAACATCTCTATATAAAAGCAGAGTCTATAAGAATGGAGTAGACTTGAACACAAGCCAGACCCTGCATATCACAGCTCGAACCACAAAGTGAGACTTTGCAGCATGCATTTTCTTTCCTTCTTGTCCCATCTTTGTTCTAGCCCAGGAATCTCTAGATGTCTGAAAGAGAAGAGCAAGGAGATCAGGTGGGAACCTAGAGCCAAAGTGTTCCAGTTTTATGTCAGTGGAAATCTCATAAGTGACAATCACTGCTGAAAAGGACCCCAGTCCCATGAAAAGCTGTCTTTCCACTCAGGACCACTAAGGATGCTCTTATTTTATTGTTCTTTGATGAGATTCCTGAGGGACATCAAGTCTGTACTGTGACCATCTAGAGGCTGCAGTGCTTCTTATATGAAGAAACACAAAATCACAGGGCCAGAGAAGTAGTTCAGTTGGCAGGTTGCTTGCCTTCTTTGAGTGAGCCTTGGGCTGGGTTTATAACACCACATGTAGCTGTCTGTTCATGTACACTTAGGGGGAAGAAGAAGTTAAATCATAAGTTTGTAAAGGTCATTCATAAAGAAGAAAGAAAAGAAAAAATCTGTTTGTTTGTTTATAGGCATTAGAAAAAAAAGAAGACAAAATCATTACTGACTTTTCCCCCTCATATAGTTTTTCTATTATGGAATGCAGGCAGCCAAACTTATCTGAAGTTATTTTTTTTGTCTTAACTGTTCTACCAAGGCAGCCAAACCTATCCGAACTTATTTTTGTTTTCTTAACTGTTCTATCAAACTGAAGGAGTAAGTCAGAGGAAAAGCAAGTGCTTATTTATGCTAGCCAACTTTCCTTCAGTGTAACATTTTATCTGGTAAAACTGACTTCATACAAGAAAACATATTGGTCCAGGCTTTATGGGTTCCAGTTGATGATGGGTCTCAGGGCACCGGTTGGTGATGGGTCTGCACATGCAGGAAGAATGGTAAGGAAGTGATAAAGAAAAATTGTCATGTGATATCCAGGGAGGAACAAAGGAAAAGAAATAGACTGATCTCCCACATCTCCCTGGAGTACAACTCCCCTAACTAAGAATTTCCTGGTAGGCACTACTCCTAAAATTACCATCCTGGAGAACAAGCCTTCCAATGAAGGACCTTTGGTCCAATTCACAGCATCCTTTTCACTCTCTACTTGACCTTCTTGCTTCTGCTGGGCTCCCTGGTTGCCTTTGATTCTGTCTCCTAGTGACAGAGGTGGCTTGTTGCTGTCTATGGGTTCCTGGCATTATTCATTGAGTGTCTGCTTCATTGTTCTAGAACATAGAGGTTCTCTGAGAGGTTGTCTCAGCAAAGTATGTCATTCTACAGGAGACTTCCTGAACACAACCATGAAAAGTTCTAATTGCCAGCATCCTTTATCATCTGAAAAAACATCCACCCTCTCTAGCCCCATTCCCTAACCTCCACGGACACACAGTGACCCCTTCCCTCCCGGTCTCCCACAAAGCAGGCTGTTTTGACTTTCTTCCTAGTAGGGAGACATTTCTTTAGTAATTTGGGAGTGTTAATGTGCTGATGCAGGTAAATTGTAATTAATTTCTCTCTAATAGATGCGTGGGTCTATCTAGGCCCCTCATTTTCCTCCCTTCATTTCTTTATAAATATATGATTTGACAGGTTAATTTGAAAGCAAAGTTAGATTCTTTACAGCCATCTAAGCAGAAGCCCCAGCACACAATTTACTGTCTAGTTGTGTAAAGCATAATAAAAGGTTGAAGTCAGGTTATCCCTTTTTTTCTCATCATTTTGCTAATTTAACCTTTTCCCCCTTTATAAGGTAATAAAATATTCATTTTACAGCCCCAAAACCTTGGCGAAGGTTCTATGAGGGGCAGTATCCATACAGTGTGCCGCCCCCCCATGCTGACCTGCTTCCAGGCGAATCCAGTAGCTTGCTCCATAAGATGCTCTTTTAGAGTCCTGGGGGAGGCACTGGGAGCATTTTGCTTTGGCATCTGAATCAAGACTGAGTCAAGCTTCCCACGTTTTGTGCAGCTCAGAGAAAAAGGGTTAGAGATTGCTGGAGGATTTGAGGATGCCAGAGGATCTGCCCCACAGTCAGGTGCTCTGAGACATTCTAAAAGAATGCCTGGAAGGAAGGCCATTTTCTCTCAGCAGGGGCTGAGTTAGCAGGAGGCTATATGACTGGAAGATAGCTGACTTTTCTACAGACAGAACTAAGCCTTGGAGAGACAAGAAGAAAACCCAGCTGACTAAGTGGTAGGCTCAGATGATTCCCTGCTCTTTGAGATTACACTGAGGAGAGCTTGGGAAACACGGGGGGGGGGGGGGGGCATACCTCTTCCCTAACATTCGAATGTCCCCTTGATGTAGAAATTAGTTTCTATACCACTTGTACCATTATCTCTGGTCATTTGCTTAAAATGTCTCTGTTCCCAAATTTGGTCACTTGAGAACAGACAATATCTGAGGGATTTACAACTCTTCCTGGATGAAAGAGATTGTCCTCAAACATTTGTTCTAACAGCACAGGCTTGTGGGGCCCATATCTTATGGCACCAGATTATCCCCCTCTATGCCTCTTCTTTCTCCTTTCCTTGTCATTCAAGTTATAAGAAAAACAACAGCATCTAGAAGGGAAGGATGCTGGTGGTTCCTTGTAGGAGGTAGCAAGGGGACTGACCCTTAGGAAGTAGGAGTTTTGTCAACTGTCAAACTCAGAGGTTCCAACTAGACACTGACATTGAAGTTCCCAAGGAGACATGTATACAGAAATGCCAAGGAGAGAGGTTTTTAAGCTTTCACTGTTTACCTCTTTCTGCAGAACACAGGAAGGGTCTAACTTTGGCTCGAAGACCTTCAGGGAAATGTGTGTCTCAGGAAGAGAGAGCTGATTAGTACACAGTGATCATTAAATATGTCAGAGGTCAACATGGATCCTCTTGAAGAGATAATGAGGAGGAGCAGCTCATCCAGGGAACTTGGACCAGATGCCTGATACTCAACCCAAACCACTTGAGTATCCTATCTCTGGAGGTCCCTTGGGGAATATGCTGAATGCACGGGGGCTAGAAAGGAGACAGCTGTTACTCTGCTCTTTAAGTGTGTTCATGACCTAGGCATTTTACTTTTAAATAATTAATCAGTCACTTCAGTAGTGCTAGGGCTTAAACACAAACTATACTCTCAGCTGCTTCTTTATTATTTTTAGGATTGCCATGAGTAGGTTAACCTGTCTCACCCTCCATAACACTCCAAAATAAGCAGTCTGATGAAGGCTTTCAAATAGCTAATTTCTCTCTGAATTTTATACAAGTGCACATTTTAGTGGCTATATCTCCCTGCCATTTTTGCATGTCATTAGGATCTTTTATTTTCATAACAGATTATGCAATTATGACTATTCTTCCATATGAAATTTAGTTTCATTCTTTCTGTCCAAATATTTGGGAAACTTCATTCATTAAAGAAAAGGTCTCTTTCACTCACTGTTATTTTTAATTATCAGCATTAAAATATCTCAAAAGGCTGCCTGAAAACTGGAGAGGGGAGCCATTTATCGGGGAAACAACTCAAGCACATCAGAGGGAAAATACTATCCAAAACTGACACAGGCAGATGGATTGAAGAGACATGGAGTGTGCATCCCGATTGGGAGGTGAGCGACTGACGGGGGGAAGGGGGGAGAGAGCTTGGAGCTGGAGAAAGGAAGAAACTCGGTGGGGGTAGTAGAACCTTGAGTTTTCGAAGGAAGGATGCTAGGTTTCAAAGGGCAGGGCAGAGGGGATTCTGCACAGCTCCAGGGTGCAGTCAGAAAGCTCTCAGCAAATACAAAATGGGATGAGACGGGATGAGGACTTATTCTGCACATCTCTGCATCATTCCGGGTACAGGCGACTAAGCTTTTCCTCTTAGGAAGCCCAACTGGCTATACAAACGCCAGAACAGACATTCTTGCCTCCTGTGCTCCCAGGAAAGTTCTTCAGGCCAGAATAAGCAAGCCAGGGAATCCTTGCAACTAGAGAAAAAGACAGGCTGGGAGGCCAAGGATTGTTAGTGCTCCAATGTGTGGTTTTGCTTGCTTTTTTGTTTCTATCTTCTTTTAACAGAGGGACCTCCTGAAAGGGTGTCCCATTCAGCTTTACACATGCTGACTTTTCTTTACCCTTCATCCAACTGTCTGTCACTTGGTTTCCTCTCCTACCACAAAGTCGACAACTAAAGACTTCAGCATTAAGCTATCTCTACTTTCCTCATAAATGGGTCTTTTGGCTTGTCTTGAAAACCACATATTATTTTGGTTTGCATGAAATCTCTTTTGAAAGTGTCTGGAATTCTCTAGTTAGATTTGCCCTGACATCTTCACTGGACTTTGGCAACCCTTGCATGTAACCCCGAGACTCCTTTTCTAGAATGTCTCCTAATTCACACACCACTGTTTATTATCATCCTGGTCCAGCATTATCACTCACGGTGACCAGGTTACTGTATGAAATCTACATATGTACATTCATTTACATCTTCCTGTCATCTCTCTATAGATCCAGATAAAATGAAGCCCCAGCTCCCACAAATGCCTGCTCCCAGCTTGCTCCTCCTGTTTCAGTCACTATTTTGAACACAGCAACCCTTTGTCCATTCAATTTTTGGGCTCTGAATCCTAGGGACCATCTCTGCCTGCCTCTCTCCTTCTGCTCTTCAACTTTAAACTAAACTATGGACAGATTCTGAATTTTCTGACCACAAGTGCTATCAAAACTCCCCCTTTACTCTGGTCTTTGGACGGGGTTAGGATCTAACCCTTTCCTATGAAACCTGCAGGAGAGCTGCCAATGTAAGACCTACAGTGTTAATTTCCTGCCAGCCTACAGTCTTTCTTGTCAAGAAGCATCCTTGCCAAATGCAAACTCCCCTCACTCCCAGGCTTAAATGTATGTAACATTTGGTTTTGATCTTAAGGACAAACATCCCAGTTGATTGGTAAGGGCTCTGAACTTCCCTTTCCCCATTTTTTTGAGACAGAGTCTTGCTGTAGAAACCCGGTTGGCTTCAAACACTTGATTTTCCAGCACAGCCTTCTGAAATTTCAGGTATTCTCATACCCGATTCAAACTTTCATTTTTCTTCTTTCAAAATTCTTAACTGAATTCTTAACCGATGCTCCACATCTGTTTTCCTGCTCTGTTCTTAGCACCCTGGCCCCAGCAATCCAGATTTCTCACCTTGATATCCCAGTAGCTACAAGAAACCATGCACGTGTTTCCACAAGGACTTCCTTCTCAGCTGGCTGACAACCTCCTCTGCCTTGAGGTTTCAGGTTTACTACCACAGTTTCCAATGTACCTTTAACATGTGGCCTATGAGTCACAGGTGTCCCGAGATATCTATGAACAAAGTGTGTGAAATTGTAAACTAACTGGATACAGTACAAGGTTTTGTGTTTTTGTTGGTTTATTTCCAGCTGGATGGTACCATTCTCAAATGCAAACACTAGATGACAACACTATGATCCGGTGTCAAAAGCCAGGTGTGCCCTCTTTGCCTCTCAGTTTCTAGACTTTCCAGAGTCTTCCTTGAGAGACCAGTCAGTCAGTAGCTCACCTGTCCATTTGCCCGACTAGCTCATGAGCCTGAGAACTTTTAGGGGAAGAACCATGTTTCTCTGTACACAATGGGAGACAACAAAATGTTGGCTGAGTTATCTAAAAAATAAAAATAAAAATGACAAACAGTAATTTGCCCTAGGTCAGGAGGTGATGGTGGCATGTGTCTTTAATCTCCTCGGGAGGCAGAGGCAGGTGGATCTCTGAGTTCCAAGACAGCATAGTCTACAGAGTGAGTTTCAGGGAGGCCAGGGCTACACAGAGAAACTGACTCAAACAAAACAAAACAAAACAATCAAAACAATAATTCTTCCTAAATCTTACAATAATAAAGAATCTTCAGTGAGTAATTGAAAAAAATGCCTTTCAAATGATATCCCTCGAGAATATATATAATGCTTAGAACAAGATTTAGGCTGAGGATATAGCTCAGTGGTACTGGGGACTTGCCCAGTATGTGAGAGAGTCCAGGTTTAATCTGCGCATGAAATAATTAAAACAATAGAATGAAAACCAGCCTCAGACACCCAAGAGTCTACCACAGCTGGGACTGAGGGACCAGAGAGCCTGTGTCTCTCCATCCATCCCAGCAGCCCTCACAGTCGGCCCCCTGCTACACTGCATCTCTCTGCTTCTGTGAAGCAACTTAGAAAAATGCAACCTCACAGCCAGGAGATATCAGGCACTCGGCTCCAGCTACATTTGCACATTTGCATTCTGCTTATCAGGTCACCCAATGGCAAAATCTTCAGAGGGAGCCAGCAATTTCTCCCTCATACTGAAGCTAATGAGCAAAATAGCTTTCGCTGAAGGACAAGAAAAGTCGGAGCGCGCACGGTGTACTGCGGGCTCTGCGGGCAGGCTGTCATAATTATGAAAAACCATCACGAGACTTACAAATTAAAAGCCGAGGAGGAAACTTTTGCCCTATCAGGTTCGCAGAGAAGCATCTCACCATTTGTCAGGACCAGGCAACTGCAGAGGGAGCTGTCTAGAATGCTGAGGGCCCACAGTCTCCCATGGGTTCCCAGAGGGGACACAACATCAGCTGTCAGTTGGGAAGCCGGGGGCAGGGGGTGTTTTACATCCTCTTTGGGCTATTCCTTTATTTCTAGTCCCAGAGGTGACTTACATTAGCAGGTTAACGACCAGCAAGCTTGGCTGAGTAGCAATAAGCAATACGAAGTACCAGGCCTTCCTTCCATCCTCTACCCCACCCCTTCCCCAGTCTGCAGGGTTTCTCAGCTGCTACTCTGAGCATCTTCTAAAGCAGCTCACGCAGAGACTAAAGGAAGCTCATTTCTGAGCCAGTTATCATATCCTCCTTTGGATCAAACTGCAAACTCCAATTGTTCCAATCTGTCTAAACAACCCAAGGAAAATGGGGCTCAAATTGTCCAATTTTTCTGTGTCCACCTAGCTTGCTAATTTAATTTTGCTTCCCCCAAAACCTGAGACCCTGTCCTGCCTCCTCTGCATTGATTTGAAAAAATGCAAAAGCAAAAAAAAAAAAAAAAAAAAAAAATCACATTTCCAAAAACAAATCATTTTGTTGGCCTATGGAGCACTGGCGACACAAGAGGCCGCATCTCAAGAGTCACATTCAGGTTTCCAGAGAGGAAAAACAGGAAGCAGAGCACTATAGATACTGAAAAATAATATGGAGATTAAGAAACAAGCATTTCGGTTCTATTTCAGCTTAACTCGCAAAAGAAGAGAACAGTTGTGACAACCACCCTCACAGTGGTAGATGCTCAGCTGTGTGCTTAGGGGTGTCACCACTGGATTCTGGACCGTTTGTTGGTCTCTGGTGTCCCCAAACTCAGTTGAGAACAGCAGCAAAATCCCACCTAGTTCTGAGGCCGGAAATGTCAGCTTTCTCTGTTACAGGAAGGTGATTCGAGATTCTGAACAAAATACAAATGGCTTAGGTGAGAAACCAAACCCCAAAGGAAAACCTCATCAGCAAGTGGTAATTTCAGTGATGTTTCCAAGAATGCAAACAATGTATTCCTAGATGTCTTGGCTTATTTTCTCAGAACTAAACTCCATAGGAGGCACAAACTGTCCTAGGTAAGGACCCGAATGCACAGACAGGGGACAGCTCCACTTCTGTCCACAAGGGGTCGCTCACACAGCTAGTGAGAACCAACAGTGTTGTGGACGGTCCACTTTCCATCGCTGATTAGTCCCAGACAAAGCGATGACCCTGGTGAATTGCACACTCAGATGTCATGCCCCCTGCCTGCATCACAGGTTTGTTAATAAGGAGAGTTGCATGACTGCCCAATTCCTGAAATGACTTGGCATGTCCTCTCTGACCTTTTCTCTCTTCTGTACTGCACTCCCAGGCTACAAAACACATACACACACATACACACACACACACACACACACACACACACACACACACACACACACACACACACGGAAACCAGATGACCTGCTGATGCTGAGTGAGGTCAATATCACTGGGGACCAAGAGGAAAAAACCTTCAGCATCTAGGCATTTGGACACAAAACCACTCTGTGCCCAGGTTGTACTTTTCTGAACCGATACTTTATTCCCACTGGTTCTCTACACTCTGATCTTGTTCCCGAGGAAACGAAGAGGTCAGAGGTCTCTCTGAGCAGGATAAGCCAGGTGGTGTTGTGATCACACGTGTTCAAAAGCATTAGAGACTACTATAAGCTGCTCATTCCCTCTTGCTTATGAGCAACTATCCCTCTGTCCCCAAATGTTTTTACCACACATCAAAGCCAGCACAAGGACCACCCAGTGTCACATTGTCAACCTCACAATACAGGGACTCCAGAAGGACAGCGAATCCAATGTCTAATTGGAATTGACACCGTCAGTTCTTTCCAAGCTCCATTGGCTAAAACTAGTCACGTGACTAATTTAAATTATCAAGAAGAAAGCAACAAATTGGTCTTCCACAAAGAACAGAAGCATATTTGTCAGTCTGGCTGGAGTCTCCCACTGTGGCAGTTCATACTCTGTCACCTTTGGAATTAGGATGGTTCCACTATTGCAGATTTGCTTGCAGGCCCCCTGTCCTTTGGTCTGGTGGAAAACAAGTGTGAAACCATGTGTGCACCTTGACCCACCCCAGCTTCATCTCCATTGGTCTCAGCTCTGAGTTATCAGCAGCGGGGTCCCAGTTTTCCGTGCATTTGTTGTTTGGCCTCTGACAGGGAACCCACCAGTTTCAGTTTACTCTGAGGAATAAAGAAGCCAAAGCTAGGAGACTGCAAGCTGTAGAGAATTCGCTAGAAATCAGAAACCCACTGTAGCTGAACAAGGGGAACATGGGGCTCATTGCATAATTTTTAAACCCTACTAAAGGCTCTGTGTGATGTGTCTACATATCTATAATCTCTATATATTTCTGTTCGGGAATGCAACATCACATTTAGGAAACTTCCAGAAACTGTCGTGTAAAATGCTATAGGAAAAGCAGAGCTGAATCTATCCAGATACATCCAACAAATTAGTTGACACAACCAACCATCCTCACAGCTTAGTGGTCCTTGGACAAAGTTGGGAGAATAGAACAGGATAAGGATCAGCCATTTACTGTATATCAGCACCCAGGTCCTGCACACCAAGAAATGACAGTTTTGTGCATCACTGAACTACATGTTATCTCTGAGCCTTTCTTGAAGCTAAGCATACGTTTTGTTCCTGAACTGATTTTATTGAGCCTAGGCTTCTCTATGTTGGCTTCCATCTTGATGAGTGCTCTTGCTTCCTGACCTTTCAGTCTTAATTCTGCCATCTCCTTGGTGGGGTGCCTCCAAAGATCAGAGCCTCCAAAATGACCCTTCAAGTATTTTCCAGAGTGCTATCAGCTTTAGTATTGTTGTCTGGACTTTTTTCTCACCCCAGCAAGATGCTCAGATTCATTAGAACTGGAGGTGATAGTCTCTTCTGGAAGAGTCCTGGAGAGTTCCAGTAGAGTACCAAAGGACACAAACTCAATGAAGCATGTGACTAGCTGAACCATCATATGGCTTGTTGCCCTAAGCAAGCAGGCTGCCATGTTCAGCATGACATGAAGATTGCCCTAGAAACAGCCGGGGAACCACCTGGATCTTCACAGAAATCAGAACAAAGAGCCTGATGAGGAGCAGACAGTGGGCTGGACAGGAACAACAGGGACCCTGCCTTGCATTTCTTTTAAGTGTCCATGGCTTCAGAAGTTCGAGGAAACAATCTAGACTGATGGTAATGGAAAGACATAAAATGTAAAGGGAAATTTTAAATGAAAATTCAATGATTCAGTAGGAGAGACTTTAAATAGCTCAAGTGCCATGAGAATCAGGAAGGTGTGGGCTCTTTAACTAAATCTAGATGTTGGGCCCAGCAGGATAAAGGAAAGCTCAGGTAGTACTTATTGTGTGGGTGGTTAAGAGTTCCACCTAGTTCTCAAATGTGGAGATTCATCTGATAGAAGAATGGTGTTTAATTTTGCTGATAAGATATTAAATGGAGAAGTTTAAATGATATACTATATTTTGATTTGATTATTATTAATTTAAAAACATACACTTATATGTATTCAGTCTTAAATGCAAAGATTCTATGCTCTTTGCAACTCCTTAGCATTATGAAGCATAATTCTATGCTCATTACAGGATTGGAAAGCACATACAGCCAGACACATAAATAATATTTTGACACAAAAGGAAATAAAGCTGAAAATTATTGCAATAAAAGCCTCAGCAAACATCTCCCAAAACCAGAGTATTTGAATTCCTACACTACTTTTCCAAGCCAGACCAAGAAAAAGGTACATAAGAAATTACATTATTCCAAGCCACTAAGAAGATGTTGCTTTTTACATAAAATGATGATGCTACCTAGCTATCTGCCGAATGATCACTTTCTAAGGTATTTTCTTCTAATTGGAACATAGGCTGGCTTATTGTCAGCTACAGAGAAGGAAAAAGGAGGTCAATGGAAGAAATGGTAATGTTGAAAGGAGACATGACCCTCCTAAAAAGTGAGGTCCCACAGCCCCCATACCTAGGTATTCAGGGCAAGGCCCACAATGCATAAGGAGGCACAGTCAGAACTAACCATCTGGTTGATTTTGCCTCCTACTTAGTTAAGCCTTTTCCTACATGGTATCACTAAGCTGAAGGTAAAATGGAACAGTGTGGAGGTACAGCAACTCTAATCATGCCCACTTGGTGTGTCTTCTCCCATCTTCCTTAGACTGGGCTTCCCACAGTAAGCCCCCCCCCCACTTTGTGTCATCACTAGTCTTCATGGAGAAATTGGGGCTCATTGTACACTTGCTACTGATAACTGAAAAGTAAAATTGATGGTACTAAGTCAATGTGACGCAGAAAGATCCCTATGCAAGAAACCTCATAGTTATAACCACCAAAGAAACAAAGAAAAAAGTGAGTGTGTACATGGACCAGAGAGATGTCACAAAGGCAAGCACATGCCACCTAGTTTGCTATAGAACTTGTATGCAACATGCAGATACCCCTGTTACCTTATGGAAAAATTAGAGTTAATTCACTTCATGTTGTTTTGATGGTAAGCAATGTGAGCAGAGCCTATAGTTTCTTAATTTGCAAGCATCATCTTGCAGCCCAGTGTCAACATCGGATAAAACTCAGTGGATTCTTGGAGAGCTGGTTTATAAAATATTCTGAGGCTACCTAGTTACAGCCAAGGTGAAAGGTGTGCTGCTGTAATCATAGTGTAAAGGCTGGGTAGATAGAAAATGTAACAAGCCCCACAGTTATTGATCTCAGAGCACACGCCAAAGCATATGATGCAGTGCTCAGGAGTAAATATTGTTCTTCTGTCGGCCCCATGCATAAAGCACAAAGATTCATCCTTACCTGGAGGGGAAGGTGCATGTCCATGAAGGTTTAAAAGGCAGACGTGAGCCAAGAATAAATTGTTTGTGTAAAGGTTACAGACCACTGCAAAACCTCTTAAATGAGTTGTTTCTTGGAGATTTCAGTGCATGGGGCTTACTACCCACTCTTTCTCCGACTGTTTGGACATCCCCCTCTAGTGACAAACTTCTCTCCAAATGCATGCATGCCAAACAGATAATCTTTCAGAGTTGTTCAGTTTTAATCCCCACCAGTGCAGAGAAGCTGCCCTGTCTCCTGCAATAACAGTATTAAACTGAGGGATAACAGCTGTATTTCATATGCGTGGACACCATAACTCCCTTTGAATTTCATTTTGCTTTTGCTACCACAGCAACTTCAGGCAGATTTTCATTTTAAAAAATCTATGGCTTGGCTTTCAACTTGTTTTGTACGATTTGGATAACTTCTCTCCCATTCATGAACTGAGTTAGCGTACTTCTCTCCTCTATAAATAAAGGGTTGCTGTGCCACTCGCCACCTTTCTACTTCAAACCCAGCAGCCATCCTGTTTTCCTGAAGGGGAGCTTTGGAAGCCACCAACTGCAGGGATAACTTGCCCCTCTGTTTAGTGACTCATACCAAAGTGCCACTAAAGGTGTTCAAATTATAGCAGTTACAGTACAGTGTCACCAGATGACTGATCTTTCAGCTAGAGTTTGCCTTAAAGAGCCAGTGAATGGAGATGAGTATTTTGGGGGCAAGAAAACCTCAAAGCATCATTTCCTAAGCACCACCCCCTTCCCTGTGAGATAGAAGTGGCTCAGTCTTAGTGTACTAACTTAATTTCTGGAACCCAAGCCTGTAACACACATTTCTCAAGCGAACGAACAAATATCAAATGGATTATATGGTGGAGTTGAGGGACAGGGAAAAGCCAGCTGCTTGCTTTTAGTCTAGAAAAATATCCAAGGCCATTAGATGGGGAATGAGCTGGACAGTTAGAATGGCAGAACCAAGTGTCCTTTCTTGAGACCTAGGAGAGGAAGGGACATAACTCTAGGCCCCATATGAGTAGCTAGGTATTTCATGAAGCTAAAAATTTCTGCCTTGGCAATGTATTAAGATGTGTTAATGGCTTGGTCTCAAGGACTCCTGGGAGGTGGTTTTTAGGTGTTCTATTCAGAGGTGAGGAGTAGTGAAGGGGTTGGTAAATGGAGCATCGTTCTCTTAAAAAGAACTTTTTTTGTCATTTTTAAGGACAAAAAAAAAAAAAAATGCCTTCTTCACACTCCTTACTCTTGCTCTCTCAAAGTGGTGAGCAGTTTTTACTTACTTTTATGGGTTCCTGTCCTGTTGTCACAGGCTCAAAGGCTCAAAAGCAACAGTACCGGTTTGGTGTTCAGAGACTGGCATATGCAACGTGAAACAAAAAATAACCCTTTTCTCTTCATGAGTTGGTCATCTTGAGTGCTTTCTTAGAGAAATGGGCAGCAGGGTATCACCTTCCATGTGGTGCTAAAGGACCAAGGCAGAGACTCTGAAGCTGGTTCATGTCTGAAGCACTAATTGCTATGTTATGTCTGGTTATTTCCTCAAGATTACACTGCAATTATTCGTTCAGTTGCCAGGAGTAAACCTAAGACCCCATGTTGGTACAATGTCAGAAAAAAAGAGAGTGAATCCCCTCCTCTCATGTAGGAGGGGGTATATATTTCATCAAGGTTAGACCTTTTTGGTTTACAAACACACTGAGAATTCCAAACCAGATGGGCATCCTTTGGAACTCCTAGTCCATTGACTCCTGACACAACTGTTGTAGTGAGAGAGAGAGAGAGGAGTTCTTCCGAGTGCTTATTAGAATGTCTAGAAAAGCTTCTTGAATGCCTAATGTTCTTAAACAGCATTTTAATGATTTAAGAGTAAATGAACCAGAAACCCATGGATTTAATTTCCCTTGAAATACATATACATTTAAAAATTAGGGGGGAACATACTCAGACAAAATATATTTGTAATTTGGGCACAGCCAGAACACTCTCCAAGTTAGCTGAGCCATGCTCCTGCAGTCTGCACGCACAGAACATGGGCTGAGATCTGCACAGAGCTTTGCAGTGTCTGTGGCTCAGGAAGCCTGTTGTCTCTCCAGCTGATCGAGAGACTGAGGTCTTCCTGCTCTCTATGTGTGCCACTGAAGCTATGAACAGGGACTCTGGGGCCTCTCAAACCACAAGGACACAGTGTAATGCCCCTATTCATAACCTGGATATCCCAGTACCCAAAGCAGATGCAGGAATCTAGTGAGCACCTCCTTGAGCAGAAGTCTTGTTCCCCACAGAACTGTCTGGTACCACTGCTCACCTCTGGTGCAACCTCCTTCATTCTGGGTTTGAGCATGAAGCTGGGATATATCCCACTTTCAAAATGGATTCAGTCTTCTGGTTAGGCAGTTAGGATTTGGAGGTTGTATCCCCAGTTTCTTGCTCTGTGATTCTCTTGCTTGTTTAATCAGGGGACCAAAAAGAGGAGGCATCAGGTGGTTTTGTAAGAGGTGCCCTACCACACACTTTCTGGTCCTGATCTTTTCTCTCACATTCTGTATTTCTCTAGGATGCTTCTTTAATGACTTGAGGCTACCTGAGTGTCTAGACTCCCAAATCCTACAATGCTCTCTGCTGTGGCCCATCTATATGAAAGTGCTGGGAGGAACCACAGAATCCATCTATCATAGAGAAACCTAAATGATGAAGACAATGACTTTCATGTTGAAAGAACAAAGCTGCGTAGGCCACTGTGTGCAAGTTTTGAATCCACTCCCAGGCATTCACTTGATCCATTGATTGTCTGATGGTGCTTCAATCACTTGAGGATAAAAGTCTCCCTCTTCTTTCATCCAGCAGTAATAGACCCTATGCTCTGCTCCAGATAATACTAGGATAAGAATACTATTGAATAGTAAGGGACGACCAATGTCTATAACGTTCTCCCAAATGAATAGAAAAGAAAGCACTTAAATATTACCATACGCCATAATAATAAACATCACCACCTAGGGTTCCTGAGTCCTTATGCTCCCTACATAAACTTATTTAATCCACAGAGTAACCCCACTAGTTGATTCAGTTAACTTGAATGATGGGACTGGTATAGAGTGATTAAATTATCTGCCCCGGCTCACATATCAAGTGACAGATAGCACAGCTGGGATTTGAAGTCAAGGATTTTACAGTACAGAATTATTTATCTTCAGGTTTTATCTGGTTTTTTTTTTTTTTTTTTTTTTTTTTTTTTTTTTTTTTTTTTTTTTTGGTGTGGTGTGTCTTTGTACCCTCTGTGTGTGTGTGTGTGTGTGTGTGTTATGCAGATGTGTGAATGTGCATGTATGCCTTTGTATACATCTGGAGGCCAAAGTAGGACCTTGAGTGTTCTGCTGAATCATTCACTGCCTTACATTTTTGAGATGGGGGTCTCTAACTTAACTTAGAGCCTTAGAGCGATGCTAGAAGTTAGCAAACCTCAACAATCCTTTTGTATCTGTTTCTCCCCAGTGTTAGGATTCACGTGTGTGAAGAATGACTCTTGGCTTTTTACATGGGTGCTAAGGATTTGAACCCAGGTTCTTCTGCTTCAACACCAAGTACTCTTACCCACCAAGCCATTTCCCCAGTCCTCAGAGCTGTATTCTTAAAACAACTTTACATAAAAGAAGTGGTTACTGCTGAAACATTGGCGCAGGTCATGGGCACACAGAGGGATCAGTTGTCTTGGCTGTGAGTAGCCATGGAGACGGCAAGAGATGTTCTGAGAATAGGCAGAATGGTGATCATACAGTTGTGTGGAGTGATGTGGGAGATACATGGATCTCCTGTCTCTGCAGAGTCCTATACCTCAGCAAACCTTCTCCATGAACAGTACTACATATAGAAATGAAGCCCGACCTGACCAACTCAGGCACAATTGGGACAGTAAGCTCAGGGTAATTCAGATGTGAGAAAGAATAAAGTCATTTGCAATTATCAGCCCTGTGCTCTTTGTGGGAGTGTTAACACTGCCCTGCAAGTCAGTTCTGTGTGAGTGCTTGGCATTGTTTTGAATCACTACCCCAACATCTTTTGCATATTATCTAGAAGAGAAGTGTGTGATTAAAGGCAAATAGGCTCTGCCCTTTCCTCCAGTGTTTGGCTGTACCTATTCGTAGCTAGAAATAGCACTGAAAGAGAAAGGGGCTAAAGTAACAAGGGGGCTGGGAGATTGTTCAATTGATTTGCTTTACAAGCCCAAAGACCTGAGTTAGATCTTTAGAATGTATGTTAACTAGCGAGGCTAAGTAGCATACACTTGTTCGAAATCAGAAACAGGTAGATATCTTGGACTCCCTGGCCAGCCAGTTCAGCCTATTTGTCAGGTTCTAGATCAGCGGTACCCAAAGAAGGATGCCTACGTTTGTTCTTTGGCCTCCACACTTTACATGCACATGTGTATGTCCATGCAAGTGAACACTCACACACACACACACACAAACGGGACGCAGAGAGAAGCTAACATCCACAAGATGATGTAGGCAAGAGGAAGTCCTCAGTGGCCATGGGACAGAGAGCTGGGTAGCAGGCTGTCCACTGCCTGCTCGTACTACTTCTTTGTTTGTCTCCCTCATCTTTAATAATACGATAATACAGCCCAAATTGCATAGTTGCTGAGAAATGCAAAATAAATAATGTATGCAAAACCTCTAGACACATGTTAAGAATTATCGGTAAACACAATCCCATTTTCTTGTCTAACTCAGTCCAATCCCAAGCAGATCTGAAAGCTAGCTGCCTTCTAATTCAGGGCAAACAAAAATTCTGACCACAGTCTGTCTTGTCAAAGGCCCTTCCCACAGGCTTATGATGAGTCTGAGAGATTTTTGCAATGTTGTCCAATTCATTTTTTTTCCTCAGCCATAAATATGTTTGTGCTTGTATGTTTTCTCACTCTTGAAACGGCATCACAGCATTAGGGTTTTCCTGTTTTGCCTTCAGTACCCCATCCATCTGTTTGTGTGGTACCTCTGGACGGTTGCATGCTGTCAGTGCCCTGTTACAAGCTAAAGGTCCCCAACCCTGGGCTTCGACATAGTTCACTCTGGAATAGGTTAAACCAAGTAGCTTGACCGATATCTAGCTACTACCTACCCTTTCACCTATTCGGGGGAAGGGGGTATCTACTCTGCTCACATGGTGAGTCAACCAGAAATCTTCATTTTATTTATTTTCTTCCCATCCTGTTCCTCCCTACCCCATCTTTCATTAAGTATTAAGGGTACTAAGTTTTCTTACCTTCCTTACATTTTTTAAGAGAACATAAGGGAACAAAAAGACACGACAAGCAACTTCCATGAAAAGTGATGTAGACTGTTGGGGTAAGAAAGATGGAGAACGTTGCTTGGGTGCAGTTGGCTGTTGAAGAGAATGCTCTAGGTCATTTTTACAGTGCATGGCTTACAACAGTAGCAGTGGCACTGGGGAAGTATTTGGGGATATCTGTTGTGCCCGGAATGAGGGGTTTTGTGGTTGAAATACAAAGACCTGCTAACAAAAAGGTCTTCAAAGCTCAAGTGTGGGGAATAGAAACACATGGGCATAGACAGGAGAGTGGGTAATATGATTACACCCATGGTCCCGTTTGTTGCAAGCACCAGTCCTCAGGGTTTCCGTGGGGCTCAATGCTAAGTGAAATGCTGTTGGGAGGTAGGCAGAGAGTGACACTGAAAGACTATGATTGGTGTCCTAAGAACAAAGGACAGCAGGAAGTCTAAAGAACAAAGCTGACAGAGATCTTGTGCAATCTAAGGAAATATGAGCTAGGGTACAACATAGGAAATCTCTTCTGAATCACTTAATAGCAAGCCTTGGTCCTAGAGTCAGTGAACCCAGCATTCAGGAGGTGTTCAGAAACCACGGGAGCCTTCACCAATAAACGGTCCTGCAGACAGGGATCGGACCGCTTACCCTTTGTGTGGTCATGCTCTTTCTTGTGTCCTAGGAATTGCTAAAACTCCTTCACACACAGCAGTCCATCTCATTATCCAGAGGGAAGCAACCTTATGATTCTATCATTGCAAATGGGCTGGGCACTGAGGAATCAACCAACTTTCCCAAAGTCACACAGCTACAGTACGATCAAGTGTCATTGGTACTCCTTCGGGGTCCACGTCCTGGCACAAAACAAACTGAAGATGTGGAGCAGGCAATCCTAATCTGAATCATTTTCATAACTCTCACAGGAATGAGAGTTATGCCACTGAGAGAATAAATGTCAAGCACAGACAAAAGGAGCAAACAAAGAGAGTTTTTGCCTCTGGTCTCTGCCAGTTGTCAACCCTGAGACAAAACAGTTTTCCACTCTGTGTGAGGATCTACAGCTGTCCTCTCCTACTTTGCTACTAAATCTCTTGTATGCGTGGTCTGACACATTTCTGATAGGTTTTCAACATGCTGGTGATATAGAAATAAAATTTTAAAAATTCAATTTCTATTCCCCACAAAGAGGGAGGCAAACTGTTTCTGCAGAAATTCTAGATTGGTTAGAGATCCAGTGTGACCGTAGGAGGAAGTGCTGAGTGCTCCTAGTGGAGTCTGAGAATGGTTCTTGGAAAATGTAAAGTTAAAATTCACTTTGAAAAAAAGATCTGAGACTCATCTTGGGGCTACGTTTGAAGAGTGAGATAACCAATTTGAAAGGAAGGATGTTGTAACTTAATTTGATATTTGGAAAAACAACAAATATTTAAATAATATTGCCACCCACAAATGAAAAGTAAGTAATGCTGTTTTTCTGGCAGAATATGAAGATGAACAAACACTGGGATATGAAGTTCCAAAGACTAAGGAAAAACAAAGACTGTAGAAAATGGATTTTTCTCCAAAGCTACACAAGGAATCTATACTATGAACCATTCCACCTAGTCTTAAGACCCAGCAACAACTACCAATATAGTATAGTGTATATGTGTATACATATATGTAGATGCTAGGTACATATTACTTTTTCTCTTAGACTCAATGTACATAGCCTGTTTTGACAGATAACCAGTTTGATCCCAGTTCAGAGAAAGATCAGAAACCATGCAGGGGAGGGGGTGTGTTAATTTCATCAGTTCCATCAAATAAAAGCACAGAATAACCATCTTAACCTGAGCTTTAGTTAAACACATGAGGCACACTGAAAAAGACTTACTCTTTATCTGCAATGAAAAAATTCAGGCTTCCTGAGCAGTTTGCATTTTACTTCATAGCTTGAAAAAGGGTGGGAACCACACTCTTACATGACTGGAAGTGGGCAGGAAATCCTGGGTACCTAAGGTCCTTCCTCTGGAAGGAATCTGACTGTGATGAAGGGAAGGCTAAGACTGGGTGGCTTGCCCCACAGTGAGTGATGACTAGCCTGTTCTATGAGGCATAACAGGGTTTTTGAGGAGAAATGTGAATTCCAGATCCAGGAGAAAAGATTCTGGTGTCACCAGTAGGTGGCTGAATAAAAGTGACCAGTGAGATTGACATAACTCTAGTAGGTCTTTATTCGACATGAGGAAATGCCACATCTGTTCACTGTAAGGACTAAGCTGAGGGCAGACAGCACAAAGAACTTTCTCCTTATAATCTAAGGATTCTAAAACCAGCTCAACAAATAATTACATGCACAGAGAATGCAATTACTTACAAATGAAGGCAGGCTAGCAACAGTTGAAGAGATGAAGATGGTAGTGGCTGATTAATCAATTAATTAAATAAAAAAAAGTTTTGAATACCTACAATAGTAGGTCATCAAAGCTGGCAAATGCAGGTTCTGTAAAAACCTACACAGCAGTTGGCATGAGTTACATAATTCTCAGACAACCAAATAAGGTCCCTCCAGAGAGCATTATATTCTACAAAGTAAAAGGTGTGTGTGGGGATGGTGTGGGGTGTGAGGGGGGAGATAAGTAAAGGGTAATGTTGATTCAAATTGTTCAGCCAGACATAATAAGAGGAAGCTTTCAGATAAGCAACACTAAAGTTCTAAAGGCTGGATGGTCCAGGCAAAACAAGCAAACCAGCCTTGGATGAAGTGCCTGTGGGATATTCTGGTTAAAAAATAAATAAATAAAAGAAGGGTAAGGGTAGCTGAAGGTGAGGAAGAAGATAGAAGATGTTCTGGAGACATGAGGGCATTGGCGGTGACTAGAAATGCTATGACTTCATTCAAAATGTTTGAGAATGCTTCTTCTATCTAGGTTTCAGCATGGGGAATGACATGCTGGTATGTCCTATAGGATAGATCTTTTTGAAGCTGTGGAATGCAAACTAGCAGATGCCATACAAAGCTACGTGTTATACTTCTGGTCATATCTACAGTTGGATTCAGATTGTGGCAATGGAAGTGAAGGAGAACAGATGGACTCAGAAAGTATTTAGAGGAAGAACCAAGAGGATTGCACACAAGAGAGGGGCTAGAAACACAGGAGTCAAAGCTACTGCACAATACACCAATGTCATGTTCTGAGGTTGCAGAAGATCATGTGAAGAGATGGTTGGCATTGGTTTCCAAAATCAAATGTTCGGCTTGAACATTTAAGGTTTGGGTATAGCTGTGAATTCTGTTGTTGTTTATATCTAGTGCTGAGATTGGTTTCACAGGAAAGTCACTCAGACAGGAAAGTGCTGTGCAACTTTACCACACCATAGCCCCTAACATGTTAAGTTTGGAATATCTATCAGTTATGTAATTCTTGTATCAAATAGCCAAATTACAAATCAAATAGGCACATGGAATGTAACTTGTAACAATTCGTATTCTGATACAGAATATATTTACATACATATGTACATACACAGTAAATGTCCACATGTAGTGTATGCAGTCAGGTTTAATTATTACCCTTGAGAAAGCAGAGATAGAAGCACAGGCATGGGATGTTGGTATGGACAGGAGCTGGTGAAATCTCTCTCCCACATGTCTCAGTGACCAAAAGAGATCCAGAGTTGGAGCCACAGATTTGAAACAGAAGTGATTCACTCAGACGTATATACAGTTAGACTGGAGAGTATAAAACGTAGGTCCAGAGATATTGTGAGCCTTTAGGTAACTGTCCTGAGTGATGAGCAGATATACAATTTAAAAGGAGTAACAGTGCTGGGAAGAATTTGGGCACTCAGCTGCTAAGATGGAAAAACCCACTGGGCAGTTAGACTGGAGAGCACAGTGAGAAGTGGGTGTGTCCAACAAGAACGATCCTTCTTGTTCTTCTGATTGAAAACAAGTGCTTCATTTAAAGCTTGTTTCAGGTAGCAAACTACCCTGCATCAGGCATGAGCTCCTCAACCCTCTCCTGTAACCATCTGGACTGTGGGCCTGGCGCTCTGGCTTGGATGATGGAAACCTTAGCAGAAGTGATGCCATTTGCAGAAAGAGGCCAAGTTGATGATGAGGTTTTCAGGGAGCAGGACAGCCGTAGAGCTCATTGTCTCATTTATGAGTTGGTCATCCAAATGCACATTTTCCACCTGTCTGCATCCCTGTTCCGTTGCTACGAGAGCAATTGAGGAAGGTATTTCCAGATGGACCATTATCTCTGCCTTCCGTTATCCTGTCAGATTGGCTTCTTGTTGCTCTGCTAGCCCTCTTTTCCAAAAAGCTCTCATCTTGCCACCCCTAATACCTATTATTTACCTAGCTCTGCTCCACAGTCTTGAAGTTCAATCAGTGACCCCTGAAGGGCAAGAGTAGGCTCCACTGTTCCCCATTTCTACTGGCAGCCTCCCATAACCCATGATGCCCGAATAGCCTGTCACTTTTAGTATTTTTAGTTTTTCAAATCTCAGGTTTCATTTTCCCTCTGGGTGCCAGGAAGATGAGGAAAATGCTGTAGCGGAGAGGAAAGATCAATATCCCACAGGAAGCCTCAGACCTGACTGTTTGCTCTTGTGTCTGATGCTTGATTGTCTAGGGAGAATTTCACTGCCAAGATCTAAGACTGCTTGTCTTTCCCCAAAGTTTTATGGAAGAATTCTTCTGAATATCTGGTCTCTCAGGAAAAGAGGCCAAGGCACTCAAAGTTATCCTGAGCACCGAAATCCTCAAAATATGTCAAAGAAATTGCAAAGGACAGGAGACTACGAGAATCTTTGCCCCTTTTTCTATATGTAAGAGAAACCTCGTGGACAGAAAGGATGAAGGCATGATGCTGAAGAGATGGTCATGGGCTAGAGATGAGTGACTATAATGTACCTGGTTTATACTTGCCTCCTGGAAAATTCATGGAAATTGATTTAAAGTTGGTCTACTTCTGAAAAATTAGTCGTGGTGTCTGATTTGAATGCATAGCAGAAGTCCCTTGTATGGAAGTAGCACATAATCCTTTGAACTGCTTTGGAAGGGTCCCCCTTCTTTAATTTGAAGTACTCTTTATGTCATTTAACAATTTTCCCTGTACTGGAATTGGCTTTGAAGGCACGTTAATTTATTCAGCAGGTGTGGTGGCAGTGCCCTAACCCCCTCCCCCAACTCGTGAAAAGGCTGGAGATCTAGGTGCCATGAATATGAGCAACTTGAGTAGTGGAAAGGGTGGACCAATAATAAAAAACAAGAGCATATTTACAATGTAATGTTATGGTGAGAAGAAAGTGAGACATGATACTATACTCAGAAGAAAAACATGGAGGGTTAAAACTTTGTATCGAGATGAGAACTAAAGGGATAAACAGTGGGAATAAGAAAAGGTGGATTCTTCAAGCAGAAAACTAGATGGCACAGGCTCTAAAGAGACAGAGCTCATGACCGTGGAGGGAGTTAACGAAAGGCCAGGAGCCTTTCCTGGGCATGTGGGGGTCAGTACTCGGTGGAATTGTGAAAGACAGATTGGAGTCAGGAGTTATCAGTCAAAGATTTTAATCTCTGATGTGGAGGTTCCTGTTTCTGATGATCTAAAAAAACACAGACAGTGCTGTCTAGGTACCAAAAAATCAACATATTTACCAAACCATTAGAGATGCCCTCAGTTGTATTAAACATATTTAGTACATTATTTCATTTAACTTTAATATCTATTTAGAGATGAGAAAAATTATAGCCTAAGATACAGGTCTGAAGAGAATAACATTAACATTTGTTTTCCCCCTATAAGTGTACAGTGTGTTGATAACCAAACACCACTTATGAAATTCTGAACTGATATTAATATTCATGAACTTTGGTCTTCCATTTCACCATGTTTTCAAGTAACATTAGCCTTATTGAGACAATAACAAAGTCTATGCTTAAAAATTACTTAAACTGGTAATGAGGTTCCAAGTCCAATCCTCATAATCCATGTCAAAATCAGAGCAGCCACAAATTGTAATCCTAGAGTTTGCAGGAAGGTTGCTAGGTTTTTGTGGCTAGCCAGCCTATCCCACTTCATAAGTTCCAGGGGAATGAGAGATCGTGACTCAAAAATCAAGATGGATATCATTAAGGAACAACATCTGACTTTGAGCCCTAATCTCTGAACAAACATGTACACACATACACACAAACACAGTGTACAAAACCACCTATAGCTAAAACATTTAAAAACAATCATATGACCTTTCAAGTTGGTAACTGCTTCCATATTTTTGTGAAAGTTAGATTGTACTTTGAATCACTTACTAGAATTGCTACAGCTAAGATCACGGGGTTAATCCTCTGATAACATATTTAATACCTGTATCCCCCACTGAGTAGAAAAGCCTTGAAGACTAAGGCTCCTGCCATAAAATTACACACAAGAATACCAGGCCTTGGATACAACACATTGTAAGAACTTGAGAAAAGAAATAAACAGAGATGAGCGTCCTCCGACATTCAGACACCCAGAACGAGAAGCAGAATGATTCAGCAATGCTTTTTCCTCTAGCAAATTAGTTCCACAGGACAGGAAGCCACCAACATCCAAACAATGCCATCCTGCAAATTACTCCAGATGCCTCTCATCACAGAATGAACAGTAACTACATCTTGGTGAGTACCACCCTGACGGTCACAGGTCACATTGAGCTCATTTGCTTGGTATCCTGTTCAAGTTTAAGAACTTCTAAAACAATCACACTTATAAAACAATAGAAATTGACACATACAAGTATATGTATGTATGTAGTATATTATATGTATATATGTGTGTATATGTATTACATGTCTATGCAAGTATATATGTTTATGTCCATGTATGTGTATGTGTATGTATATGTATGTATTTGTGTATGTATATATATATATATATATATATATATACATATATATATATATATATACATATGTTTTGCCATCTTAGCCCTCAGAGGAATGGGACAGAGCCTAAAAATGCATATACTGAGTTTATGAGGCAAACAGTGAAGTTGACAGATGAGTCATCACTCTGAGCGTTGAAAGGAAGATTGGACCAGGGGTCGCCGGCACTGGTGCAGGCCCCTTTCTCTTCCATCCATCCTCCAAGGATCCCTAGTCAGCCAATGCACTGAGACGCTGACATAAATCAGGGGCAACAACGGATGAGAATGAAGAAGTGGCCAGGCAGACATGGTGCTGCAGCCATCAATCAGGAACTAATTCAATCCTGGGAGATGCCTAGTTTGATTAATTTATGTCAGCATTTTCTGTGTTGTTCAGGCCCAGTCCCTTGTGTCTTCTCTTCCTTTTCATTCTCTACTTTCCCAGACACACAGAAGTGCCCCACCCCCACAGTCACAAGGAAAGGAATTGGAACCTCAGAGCAGATTTTCTAAGGCCATTTCTAGCCAAACTAACAGGGGTAAAAAGAGGGAACAGACCATTACAGTAAACCCAGATTCAAGCTCAGAAAACCATCAGCCACCAACTGCTTAGAGTTCCATTGCTAGCACTTCACAGTAGCTTCTACCCCAACTGAACAAGAATCAATAACTTTCCTAGTGGTAATAAAATACACTCCTGTATTTAGTAACCATGATGGAAATAGTGATCACAATTTCTATCATTTATTAAACAACATAGTCACTCAGTGGTGAAGTATGATTGGTACTCCTTGTTGAAAGCATTGGGACTCATCTGCATGGAAACATATTCATAAAATCTGGTGCAGTCTAGAAAAGAAGCAGGGGCTAAACATTTGAATATATGGTGTGCTTCTGTGACTTAGTTTCTAGAAAAAAAATTTAAAAATGGAAAAATTTAGACATATATGTGTGTGTATCTGCATTTTTAACTTTCTATAAGACTACTCTTTTAATATTTATATCCTGATTTTATCATGACATTCCTAACATTTTTAAAGACTCACACAATATCAGAGGATCCTTCTGAGCATATGCAGAATGGAGACTGTGCTATCTATATTTGGGAGGACCCTGGTTCCAGTGGGTAGACAGGAGAAGGCCACAGCTCGATTCAAATGGAAGAGGCCCTGGACAGAAAGGATGTGGCCAAGGACAGAATGATGAGCTAGGTGACCTCTGTAGGGCTTTCTATTTTAGGGAGCTGGTGGTCAGATTCTCTCCAAGCTGACAGGCTGACTCCTTTATTGCTTATTTATTTTTGTTATTAAAGATGTTTAGACCTTACTTAGTTAGGTAGAGGTTTACAAGCAAAACAGAAAAGGAACAAAAGAAAAAAGCCCAGACCAAAGATGTTTTCCATTATGGACTGTGATCCATGACAGGCAGCATCTATCAAGAGCACAGTGTCTCTGTTCACACATTTAATTAGGAAACCTGAAACGGAAAGGAAAGGACGGGAAAGTACAGAGAGCTGAAAGAAAATCCTATAATTCACTGACAATTTGCTTTTTTTTTTTTTTTTTTTTCATATTAGGACAGTCTGAATTTCAGTGTGTCTGGGTGATCTGCATAGCTGCGACTAACACACTCAGGACATGTTTGCTACGGCTAAGCAGAATTGTCGGGAGTGCAGCCTCATCGTCCAGGCTTGAGAATCGCTCTCCACATTATTCTGTGTTTACCCACATGTGGAAAACACTGAGTTTCATGTAGTTATTACTATTCCAAACACCAAACAGAGACTCTTGAGGGAAAGTTACAGAAAACCAAGTGTTAGGCTGAAAAAAGCAAGTCTTCCTTATATCATCAGTGGAAGATGGAAGCTGTATCATCCTTGGGCGGGGGTGGGGGTTGTGCTTTATGAAGTAACATGGCTCCATCAGAAGAAGAGGGAAGGGGACCAGAGTTCAGCTTATTTATATTTGTGTCCCTCTTTCAACACACTCCAAAAACATTCCAATCAATGTCCGTGGAAAGTTAACAACGATAATTACATCGTGCCATCTCTATTAGGGTGTACAAATGAGTTGTGTAGTCTGCAAGGGTATTACCTCCAGGGCCACATTCCAGTTGCCAGGCATCACTTATGTGGTTGTTTTGTAAAAAAGGATGCTGACTTGCTAATTAATATGTAGGAACACACCTGTGAATGGGCTCAAGGCAAGCTACCTTGTGTGCGTGTGTGCATGAGTGTGTTTGTGCACCTTTGGGAGCCACTGATCTAAGCAGGGTTGGACACAAGCCTAAGGGAGGCCTATGCTGCAGTAGGAAATAAAGCTGGGTGACTGCAAAGGACTTTTTAAGACTCTAATTCAAAGAAGAAAATGAAGATGGCTGTAAATTGTGGCAGAGCCCCAAGGAAATCAGTAATCTTGAATCGCTAATGCTAATTTATGATTTTGGGCAGGTTGTTTGAACTTTATTAAGCTTAGCTAAATCCACTGAAATGAGTAAGGAAATAAATAAACAAGTCCAAATCCTGTTTTCCTCTCCACAAAAAGAATTGCACCAGAGCCTAGATTTCCCATGGAGTGTTCCGGAATCTAATTATTGGAGTAGCAGAGAAAATATGCACATGGCTTCAGATTCATCCTCAACCATCGGTGTGATTTGATGTCCCCAAAGAGTGAGGTATTTCAGAAATGACCGTGGTAATATCCCCTGTGCCCCCAGCAAGATCTCCAATGATGTCCATGAATTTAGCTGCCCCAAAAGATGAGGAATCTTATGGACCTGGTCCCTCCTGCTCATCACTGTAGCTCTACACTTTGATATCAAAGCATTAAATCCCAGATCTCAAATGTGCTACTACAGAGTTGCATTTGTTTGCTGAGAAGAAAGGGAAGGGTGAGACTGGTTTGAGGGCAGGGGCCATGTGAGCAGTTTTAGGCTGTGTCTGTTCTTCTGAAGAAACCTGGCAGGAGGAGAGAAGGGGATTTAAGGCAGACTTATGATTCCTCTGTGCATCCTAGCATCTAGTTTTCATCAGTCACGTGGTATTTATCTCCAAGCACAGGTTACAATAAGCAAACAAAGTCATTAGTACTTCAAAGTCAGGAGCCCTTTGAAGAGTGGCTCTCAAACTTCCTGATGCTTCTACCCTTTCATACAGTTCCACACACTGTGGTGACCCCTTCTCCATATAAGCTTATGCTGCTGCCACTTCATAGCTTGTAATGTTGTTACTGTCATGAATCACAATGCAAATACATGATATGCAGGATGTCTGATATATGACCCCTAAAGTGACCATGACCCACAGGTTGAGAACTGCTTCCTTAGCAGTATAAATATGATATCAATAGACTAAGGCTATGAAATGTTCTTCAGCATCTTTGGCCTCAGATACACACTGTGAACCATAGTCTGGGCCATTTTGACAGTGTCAGAAAAATAAAACTAGCTTTATTGGAGCACAGTCTCTTCGCTTCATGTGCCAGGAAGGTCAGAGGGCAAAGACAAAGACATGGCTGTTTTGTTGTTCAGGTAGGAAGACAACTGCATGGCCTGCTCTCTGTAGAGTACTGGCAGGGCAGACAATGACCTTCCTGTGCAGTCTGTCCTGGCTGCTCAGATCTCTACAACTAAAACCATTCTTCTTTTAACATGCAAACATATGTGAGACTCTTTCCAGAAGCAAAATGCAGAAAAGAAGCATGTTTTCCATCTTCTAAAATCCTACAGCTAGTTGAAGTTAAACCCTAGTTCCCTGTGAACAAAGTAAAAAAATAAATAAAAATAGAAATAGCATCCTGTAATGCAAGAATGTCACAGCTGCAGTTTACATGCCCATGACAGGGTGAAACTGAGTGTTTGCAGAAGCAGAATGGGCAGAAGAGGCCAAAGTTTCTAGAGCAAGATCAGTTTATAAGTACATTCAACTGAGGTAATTCTTCCAGAGAATCCTTAATTAATAACTTGGGAGAATTTAATAAGCATAATTGTGTTAATTACTGCTCAAATTCAAAGACAAGAAGACTAATTAAAGCATGCAGAAATGATACAAACACATGTACAGTATGCTGTGGTTTTAAAGAGAAATGATATTTCAAACTGTTTCTCTTTACTGTTCCTATGGATGGGGGGAACATTGATTTAATCCTTTTGACAAGCTCAAGTACTTGATCTCCCAAGGATGTCCAGTCTCCCTTTTCCCTTTTTCCTCAAGGCCATGAACTTGATGGCCTTCTTGCCCATAGACTCCAGGTATTTCTGAGGCTTTACATGTGAAAACCTGAATAGAACACACACACACACACACACACACATACACACACACACAGTGAGAGAGAGAGCATGTTTAAAAACTAAGTCCTAATATTTCCCTCTACTCTCCTTCCTTTCTTCCTTCCTTCCTTCCTTCTTTCCTTCCTTCCTTCCTTCCTTCCTTCCTTTCTTTCTTCCCGAAACATCTGTTGATAGATAGGGGGTTAACTGCCAAAGCTGCACATAGATCCCTTTCAGATCTGCCCCATGTCCCACAAGTCTTCCATTTGGCAGAAAGATGATTGGCAAAAAAACTGTCATCAGATGTATTACTAATCCATGTGCTCATATGTATGGTGAGGATTTGCATACATTGGACACATTTCATACTCTTTACTGGCCCTTTCACAAAGCGTCATCTTCAAAAGGCAATAGCCTGGTGCTGATCCCTCAGCAAAGTAATTGGAAGGCTGCCCTGAAATTGCATGCCCCCTTCTTAGTTGGCACATTGTTGTGTCTTACAGGGTTGCCTTCCAAGGGCCAACTACTCAGTTCAATCTGCCTTTACAAGAGCTGAGTACAGCTTTGGAAACAAAGAGGTTTTCCTCGTAGAGATCCCCTCTTGGAACAGGGCTGCTGCCATTGCTTCTCTTTTTAGGTGTTTGATACCTGGAGGTTTTCAAGGAAAATGTGACATCATCTCTAATGTCAAACAATGTTGCTAGTCTGAGTTGATGGTGCCTCTTCAGTGCCTCACAAAGCAAGAATAAAAGGAAGCTTCCCTGCAGCATGCAATGTGCTAACCTTCTGAGAGGCAGCTAGCTAGTCTACTGTAGTGGAAATCCATGCTAAAAAGGGTACCAAAAGATTAGTCATCCCATTGATTTCTTATTATTTTTGTGCTAGGAAAAAAAGAAAAAACCTCAACTTCTTTTGAAACATAAAGAAGGGATGCTACAGTGTAATTTGTGTGTTTATCTAAGCTGAACAGATCTCCCATTCTTCCCTATTAATACCAACCAAAGGCTAATGCAGTTGCCAGCTGACTACCAGACAAACCCTCAGAGGAAAGAACATAACAGGAAAGAAAAGAAGAGAAAATGCTCTTCCTCCAGAAGGCAGCCATTTGAATGCTCTACTTAGAAGACTGCTTTATCCTAACTCTAAAAGTGTGTCTTAATCTCTAGTATAAATGGCAGATGCACAGGCTGAAGGCTCAGCTACTAAGGGCTTGCCTCACAAGCAGGAGAACTTGAGTTCCATCCCTAAAACTTACATTTTTTTAAAAAATGGCAGATCCTGGGCTTGTTAACCAGACAGATTAGCTTACTAAGGCAGTGATAGACACCACCTATCAAGTGGATGGTACCTATAGAATGATACCTGAGTTGTCCTCTTACCTACATGCTCAGGTGTACACACACAAACACAGAGAGTGGGGGGGGGGAGAGGGAGAAGGAGGAAGAGGGATAGGGAGAGGGAGATTGGAATACAACAGTTTCTTAGAGATTCCAAACATGGTCCCCACCCCTTAGAGAAGAAAAAGGGTCCATTATGTCAAAAGGAATTCCTTTCTAAAGGAAGTGGTGGTGTGATAAGCTGAGGTCCTGAATAAGTGGACACAGACATGGCTGGCTAACACAGGCCTGCTATAGAATGCAAAGAGAGTTTGTGGGGCTGAAGAAAAGGAGGTGCAGCTAAAGATAATGATCCCAGATACCTTCTCGTTCAAAGAAGAAGGCATTTTTTCCTCAACTAACCTCCTTTTGATTCAACATACACATCTGTAGTCTTAGCCCGCAAATAGCCCAGGTGAGGATGTGAATGTGTCATGGAGACTGCTGATACACAGATTCTGTCATCACTGCCACGTGAGGTTATCTGGGGTCATGTTTACCTCAAAATGATATTCATTAATATAGCTGTGGATTTAAATCTTTATTAAAGGGGCCCCAATAAGGTTGCTAAAGAAAGAACCTAAGGAGCTGAAAGGGGTTGCAACCTCATGGGAAGAACATTATCAACCAACCAAACCCTCCAAAACTCCCATGGAGTAAAACACCAACCTTTGTGCAAATTTTGAGAGACCTATTGATCCAGTTGCATATGTAGCTGAAGATAGCAGCGTCTGGCATCAATGTGAGAAGAGGCTTTTGTTCCAGGGAGGGCATATTTTCCCAATGTAGAAGAATGCCAAGGCAATGGGGTAGAGAGGGTGATAAGGAGGGAGTGCACCTTTGTGGAGACAAATGGAGCAGGGGCAGGGTAAAGGAATAACATCTCAAATATAAATGCAGAGTACCGAACAAAAAAATGTAAAAAGTAAAATTCCAAAGGGGGGGAAAGCAAAAACAAACAAGGTACCTATAGGAAGAAATTGTTCATGAATCTAGTGGCAATGATAGGGAGATATAAGGTCTTAAAAAACAAAAAAAAAATAAACAAAACAAATGAACAAACAAGAAACAGACCCACAAAACAGAAAACAAAGTCTACCTTAAACTATATCTTGGACTGGGCCAAGAGTGAATAAGAGGAAAGCAAGATAGGCATTTGAAACCATGTCCCCACTCCAACTCCATACAACAATGTGGGTAGTCCACTGAACCGGACTAACTTCCTTTCTACTCCACAAAAAATTCAGGACTCAAGACTTGCCCAAAGAAAAGGCACCTATCACTTATGGAAAACTTAGTTTAGGGAAAAGATTCCTTGGGATGACTGAGTTTCCACCCCAATACTGCAAAATCTTTGCTTCTAACCACTTTGAGGAAATTCTTGTACCCCTGGAAAACTCATCAGAAACTCACTTGGTTATTAAGAAGAGGGTAATACACTGACAAGAATCCACTTTATTTTTGGCAGCAAGTTTATTCCATGGGAGGCAGAGTCATGTTATTTTAAGAGAGACAAAGAATTATAAAGCTTGACCATTTGCCTTTGAGGTAGTCATAATGGCTGTAGTGATACTAAGTAAACATTCAAATTTTATAAACAGCAGTAAAAGATACTCTGATCTAGAGTCAAATGAACCTAAGGAAACCCATGTCCTAAAGAGGAAATAAACCCACGCGCAGCTCCAAAGAGCTTTACAATGTTTTCTGCACTAGCACGTTAAGCGAATGTCTTGCTTTTCAATTGCATGGGCCTCTTGTCACTCACTGAGATACGATTAACTGGTTGTCTTCTGAGACCCACTTATCCATGCAGCTCAATCCCATCATCATGCCTGATTAAATTCTTGGTAGTTATCAAGCTCAGCAGAAATGATCTGATATTGCATATGTAAGGTAAAGAAACAGGGACTCTGCAGATGACCCAACCCTCAAGCAGAAGCCAGAAAGGACGGATGGCTTCCTTCCAGAGAAGCGTACAAAGAACCACAAACTGAGACTCAGCCACTCACCTATCTGCTGACCCAGTGCTGGGCACTGATGGATAGATTGCTTTGTTCTGAGATGCTGCCAGAATCTGGAGGAGAGAGAGTGATGAATATAAAGATGAATGGAAAGCAGTGGTGGCTGCTGTGGTGGAAGGAAGGAAAGTGTAATGTTCAAGGCCAGGTCAAAAAGAGTTCGCATCTCATGAAGCTGGATACAGCTTCCTGGGTGAGAAGGCTTTGTGTCCTCAGACTTGATGCTGTGATTGTGAGACATTGATTGTAGGAGATGTTTTTCCATGAGGAGGAACAAATGGGAGCAGCCATTCTGGCCTGAGGACAAGACTGGACATAACAGTAGTACCTGTCTCTTAGGCACAAGATTGTCTGTCATGCAGTATCATTATGCACACATAAAATCTCCATTGAAGGATCTATAAAAGCCAGGTCCATTAAATTAACTTTCTAGTTAAAGTCATTAAGACAGGGAACTCCAGTTTAGTAGATCTCTGATACCAGATAGGGAGCTATTCAGAGTATATATTGATTGAAACTGCAGAATGTTCACCAAATACATTTTTAACCACATGTGCTTAGGACAATCTCATGCCCAGGAAAAATGGGAAACTGTTCCTCCGCATGTATGTAATCACCTGGCAAAAAGGGCAAATAGGATGGTTTCCCATAGGCTGGTCTATAGTCTTATCCTAAACGGCTCCATCCTGAATATGGCTTCTTTCATTTCCCTTGGCGCTATAAGGGATGGGGGATGAGCCTACATTGACACTGGGTAGTTTAGTCTGATAGTGAGCTCAGCCCTCCTCTTACCTAGTCAGTCATAACTTTATCATAGTTGATTGCACAAAAATTTTAGAAACTTCTATAAAGTCAACACAGCTTTAAACTTCAAAAAAATGGTTGGGCACAGAGATGCCAAATATAAGAAATGCAGCATGTTCATGACAAATACATTTTACAAAGAACGTCAATCTATCAATCACTAGATTAGCCCTAAAACACCTTAAGAAAGGCGAGAACTGACACCCGTAATCAGAGTTCATTCTCCAATTACATTAGGATAATCATTGTCTGGGCCCATTTGTGTTTGTATAAGATTATTTGATTTCTCACACTAAAAGGTCTTTTATTACCAACCATCAACACTGTAATAGCAGTCCTAAATGTGAAGAAAGCCACTTAAATTAATACAGCTTTCTGATTTTATTTCACTGTGTCAGCAGGGCCGCTCTGGGAGCTGCTGTGTGCAACAGCCAGTCTCAGGGAAGGAGAGAACCTTGAACAGCAGAGCCACAGGGATGGCATGGGCAGGCTGGGAGGGGAGTAATTAGAACAAAGGTGCTTAGTGAACAGTCCAGAAGTTGAAACACGCTAAGAAAGCTCAGTGTACAGAGCAAGATGGAGGTCTGATGGGGGATGGAGAATGAGAAGCAATAACAAAAGCAAGATTTTAGAATAAGAAGCAAGGGTTTAATCCTGGGTGTGGTAGCACACAGTAGGAAACAGACAGGAATGTCAAAGTTCAAGTCCACTATCAACTATGTAGTGAGTTTGAGGCCAGCCTGAGCTACTTGAGATGCAGCTTTCTGCTGTCATACAATCATTGCTTATGAAGATTAGAAGCAGCTTGTCCTTTCTTTTTTCTTTTTAGACTGATTTATATAATGTACCTGAGGCCTGTGGGTGGGTGGAGAAAGAGAGAACATGTATGCATAAACTACACATCACACTTTGTGTGGAAGTCAAGGGACAACCTTGGGTGTTGCATCTAACCTGAATGTCCCAGGCTGATTAACCTGCTAGCTTCTGGGTATTAGCCAGAAGTTTAGTGATTAATGATGCTTGTGCTACTATGTCTAACTTTTACATGGGTTCTGGTGAGCTAATCCTGAACCACATTCCTGGAACGCCCACATTTTAAAACAACAACAAAGACAAAACAAACAATATACACAACAAACCAAGGTCTTGTTATTATGTAGCCTTGACTGACTTGAAACTCAAATTTTCAAAGATATGCCTGCCTGTGCCTCTTGAAGGCTGGGATTAAGGGTATTTGCCTCTATACCTGGGTCTGGGCATCTGAGGTCAATTTTCTTGTGTGGCCAAGGCTTTACCCACTGGGCTTTCTCAGACCATGAACATGAAGAAGTTAAGATGGCACCTATCTAGAGACTTCACCCCTGCATGACCGTGTCCTTGGTACTGGAAGATACTCTGCATGTTACCAAAGAAGAAATTTAATCACTAAAGGAGCTACAAACCTTCCAATCTACAAGGTGTCCTGCCTGTAAGATATGCTAGTGCAGAGGTAGCATAATTCTTGTTGAAATAACCAATTGATATCTGATTTGATTGGAGACCCATTCCACGAGATGGAATCCATACCCTGAACAAACGACTAGGCATTCCAGAGACCTAGGCTAAAACCAAATACCGTAACTCTACTAAAGGAAATCAGTAACAAAATGACTTTGGATGATGTTCTGCTCTACTTATAAATCAGTGCCTTTGTCAGTCATCATCAGAGAAATTTCCTCCTACAGCAAAGAGACTCAGAGCCAGAAAAAATTAAGAAATTGAGAGACCTTGGAACACTAAGTCTTAAATGGGATATTTCTGTCAAAGGTCTTCCTTCAGGGTTCAGGGAACCTTCTAGAAGAGGAGACAAATAAGAGTGCAAGGACAAAGGGGACAGAGGATACAACAGAACTGACAAACATAGGAGCTCATGGAGACTGACTAACATGCATACCTCCGGCATGGGTCTGCACCAGGTGTGATCCTAGAGCTGAAAGGATAAGTGGGCAGGTGCTTCATCCCTAACTAGTTGGAGATAACCCAGATTATCCTAACCCCTTGCAGATGAAAGTTTGGTTTTCTTCTAGGGATTCTCACTGGGGAAACAAACTATTCTCAATCGTAGACTATGTACCCAGAAGTAGATGACCATAGAAAATGAACTCAAGAGCATCTTTGGGGATTCCTTGTGTCACTTTGTCTCATCAGAGGATCTTTGTTTCCCTTTTCTTTCTTTATCTTTGCTTTTAAAGCATTTTATTTTATTTTATTTTATTTTTCCTCTTTTCCACACTAAAGGTCCTTTGTGTTTAATATGTTTATATTATGGTGTTTAGTTTTGTGTTTGTGTAGAACTGGGTATGTCTCTTCATCTATATCTGTTTCTTGTGCCTTTTCTTAGGCTCTTTTCCTTCTGTTTGTTTTTTTCCTGTTTCGAATGTGTTTGTCTTATCTTATTTTAGCTGACTTTCCTTCATTACCATCTCTCAGAGGCCTGCTTGTTTTCTAGTGAGAGACAGATGGGGTGGATCCAGACTGGGGGGAGGTGGGGAGGAACTAGGTATAGAAGAGGTCAGGGAACTGGTAATCAGAATACATTATATGAAGAAAATCTACTTCCAATAATAGAAAAAATAAATGCTGTTGCATATATTGCAGAAAAGGCTGCAGCATATTGTTATATACAAACCCCTTATGAGTATATGTATATATACATACACTAATTTATTAGAGTGGAACAAATCCAGGCAGCTATCTTTTCATATATCTATCTTTCTCTGTGGTGAAAATTTAATTAATTTAATTTAGCAAAAGTATCTAGTCCCAGGAAATATTATTGTAACTATAATCTTAATGTTGTATATATGTCCCTTTGATTTGTTTAGCTTATGTATTTGACACCTTGTATTATTTCATTTGAATCTTCCCCATTTCTTTCCCTACTACTCTTCTGAATTTTGCATGTATATTTAACTTGTTTCTTTAGGTTTCACGCATCAAAGATGATACAATATTTATCTCTGTCTTTTTCTGTACTTAACATAGTATTCTCTATATTTGTCTGCATTGTAGCAAGCAGTAGGGTGCTTTTAAAGTCTGACTAATATGATAAATATTGAGCACGCACATATGCAAATGCAATATATCGCAGCTGTTCATTTCTAAACCCATGGATGAGTATTCAAATTATGTCCCTATCTTGACTATTGTGAATCATGCTATGGTGACCATGAGTGGATGCATCATTACGAACTGGTGATCTCATGTAAGTGGATTAGAGATTGGGCATTACACAGTAGCTCTTTGTTTCATTTCATTTGAGGCCTCTATACTATTTCTATAGGTTCATGAGTCTTAAAAAGGACCAAGATATATATGATAACAGAAAGTGACCTTTCACTTCAGTTCTCAGAAGACACAGGCATTATGCTCTCAAAACACATCTACTCTAATGACAATAGAAATGTGGTTCTGAACATTGTCAGCCTACTGAGATTGCACAGTCAAGACTAAAACCAGTAGTACAGTTTTGATTCTCTGGTTATTTCAGTTCCGGTTGGAGCAGGTATGAGCCAGTTTGACAGTTTACCTTAAAAATTAGACATGGCTTTCAATGGTGTTTAGTTCCTTCTCTAAAGTGATCTGACGACAAAGGCCAAGGAACAATGTGTTACCTTTCACCACATGCAAAACATTAGGTGTCAAATATATATAATCCCAAATATAAAGCAACTGGCCTTTTAGAGTGCAGTTTAAGTGGATGCCATTTGCTTGCGTGGGTCAAGTTAAGATGATGATTCATTTGCAAAATCCTATTCTGTGATGCAACACTGAAAAGTAATTGAAAGTTGTGTGCACGACCTGCTTCAGGTGGTCTCTGAAATGGATGCTGACAATGGATTGACAAATTCTGTTATGGCTGAAATGAGCATGAGTTGACAAGAGAAGGAAGGGGAACTAGGGACCAGAGGTTGTCTTGGGAATAGCCTACAGGGGAAGGGTTTTGCTCCATCTGCCTCCTCAGTGTTCCCACAACACTGGATGGCTTTTGCATGCAATCACATAGCAACATTATGACAGATATGTTTCATCTAGAAGTTTCGGGATCCTTGGGCCATTCATGAACAAGCACTCGCAGGGAAATTTGTTCTTTTATTCTCCTTTAGCAGGTACAAGCAAGGAGTAATCGATAATAATAAGTAAGCCAATTACACAGCCTGTTAGATGGTGTCAAGTCCTAGAGAGAAGTTCTCAAGCAGAGTCAATTGAATGGTCTGGTGCTGTGGGGGTGGGGTGGGAGGATTGCGATTTTAAGTATTATTTTCAAAATACACTTCATCGAGAAGGTGACAATTAAGAAAAGATTCGAAGCAGATGAGACAGAACTGTAAGTTATTGTAAGACTTAGAGCAGAAGAGTATCATACTGTGGTTATTTTAACAGATGCTGCATTGAGAGTCTGCATCTGGCAAAGCAGATCTGGGGGGTCCTGTGGGCATCCTGTCGGTGATACATAGCGTCATCCTCTGACTTGTCCCTAAAACAATGTGAAAACTTGACATTTAGGTTTCCAATATAATTTACTGTCTTCATCGCTTCACCCTTGCCTGGTCCCCTTAGCCATGTCTCTCCTTGGGCACACACAGGTTCAGGTTTTGTGATGAGTTCCATCAGAAACTCCAACTTGGGCTGGCCAAGCTTCCACATCAGTTCTGCTGTGTGACCTTAGGTCTCATCATTTCCATAGAAAGTGTGAGCTGTTAAACCACAGACTCCAAACTCAGACACCTACTTGGTTTTTGTACAATCTCCCTGGTTTTCTGACTCAATCTCGACTCACATTCTACTTGCCACCTGCCACTCCCACCCCTACTCATCAAGAAAGGGAAGTGGCATCTCCCAATCAGCAGACTTTAAAGACATTAGGACTTGGCCTCTTACAAAGTTGACGCTGCTGAAACTACTGCATTGAGAGCTTTGACAGACCATCTTTGCCATTACGAGGTATAGTGTCATGCACATGTTTTATATACAGCTTTACAGCTTCTAAAGTGTTATCATAGCCTTTATTTCACAGGATCGTTGTCATGTTGCCGTGAAGTAGACCATACAGATGGAACTGTCATCGGTTTTTATCTTTTTCCTCCCAATTTATAAAGTGGGAAACCGCAGATCAAAAGAACCAAAGAAGCTATCCCAGACCACACAGCTGACACATGGCAAAGTCGGGACACATTTCCAAGTCGTTTCACTCCTGGTACACAACACTGTCCAAACATGAAGCCAGCTCTGGGCGATAATAGAAAACAGCTTTTGAAACCTTCTGTCTCAGCTGAAGGTCTGGAAATATTTTACCTCGTTTCTGACCTCTAGATCTTGAGTCTTTGTTCTCACAGGAAAGAAAAATGACATCAGTAGACAAACAGGAGGTATGTCTCAGATCAGTCGAGTGAGTGCAAAGAATGATTATATCAGCTGAGGAACTGACCTTGCAATTATCAGTTAAGTCTTTATCCAGTCCTGTCTGGATGTTGCCAGACACCAGACTGTTTGCCCGTTATTCTAACACACAAGCCAGACTTGGACCTTCTCTTTAGGCAAGCTTCCTTCACCTTTGACCTTGCCATAGTCCTGAAAGGTACTGTTTAGTGGGGAAGCATTTCTTCATTACTTTATTTCCCTGCTTTGAGCAGTGATGAAAGCAGTCCAGGTTTACCTTCCTTTTATTCCCTCCATGACAAACAATTTCTACAGCTTAGAGACAGAAAGAACTGAAACATACTTTATTTCCTATTAGAAATAGCACCTTGAATTATACTAAAAAGTTTGAACCCTGGATGAGAGGTAAAAGAAAAGTCACAGATGAAAGAGATGGGGTAAAATGTGTATCATACTAAGATGGCTAGAATGAGGTTTTACCAAGGGTAAAATAACTGGTAGTCAGAATACACTATATGCACATGAGAAATAATTAAATAAAAATAATAAAAGTAATACAAATAAATACAACCTATAAACATATTTGTAAAATGTCAAAGATGGACTTTCCAGAATTTGAGGAAGAAATTAAATATTAAGGAAGCAGTGGGAATCTTTTTATTGTTTCAGTCCTGGCTAAAGACACTTTGTGATCTCTAAATGGACAAAGCAGAGTTCCACACATTGTCCTCATCAATTCAGGTCTGCTGCATTTCGATCTGACATGTACTATCTTTCCACCTCTGCCTGACTTAGAGCCGTTATTGCTGTGATGAAACACTGTGTCCAAAAAGCAGGTCAGAGAGGAAGGAGTTTACTTGGCTTATAGTTCTGGATCACTATTCATCATCCAAGGAAGTCAGGACAGGAACTCAAACAGAAAAGAAAGCTGGAAGCAGTGGAGGGGTGCTGCTTACTGACTTGCTCCTCATGGCTTGTTCAGTCTGCTTTCTTATAGAACCCTGGACCATCAGCCCTGGGATGGCAGCATCTGCAATGGGCTGGGCCCTCCCGCCCATCAATCACTAACTAAGAAAATGCCCTACAGGATGGCCTGCAGATTGACCTTACGGAGGTATTTTCTCAATTGAGATTATCTACTTTCAGACAACTTGTGTCACATAGAGATGAAAATACCCAGCATGCTTTCCTTACAAGACTCAATTGCTGTACTTTGACACTAAATTGAAGTGATTTTACAATGGACTTGACTTGCATATATAGCTACCTATTTGCTACCTGCAATGATATTTTTAGTGGCATGCTAACATAACTCAGCATATCAAAACTTCCTTCCCACAGCTCCACAACCTTCAAACAAACACACAAAACATTTATCTCCTCTCAGTCCTTCTTCCTACTCAGCTCTGATTTCCCACCTATAATATGTCTTACATTGTCCATCAGTGTACATTTTGTTCTGCTTTCTTCTCTTCTTGTTCCCAGAAATTTCACTACTATTGTGCTTCTCATAAGCAAGAAGAACTTGCCCTCCCCTCTGCCCCATATCACCCTTAAAGCTCTGAGCGATGAATTTTCCCTTATTCCCATAGTTGTCATCTTTTCTCCATCTCCCCAGTCAGTTCTCTGCCCCAAAGTGAAGCTGTGATTGACTTAGTTCCTTAGTTCTACTCTGCCAGGTCACTAGAGGCTTCAATATATAAGTAACATACATATTTATTTATTGAGTATTTGCTATTTGTATTTGGTATGTATGTATATATGTATGTATGTATGTATGTATGTATGTATGCATGTATGTATGAATGCATTCATGCATGTATGTATGTATGTATGTATGTATATGTTTAAGTTAGGGTTTTACTGCTGTAAACAGACACCGTGACCAAGGCAACCCTTACAAGGACAATATTTAATTGGGCCTGGCTCACAGGTTCAGAGGTTTAATCTATTATCATCAAGGTAGGAGCATGGCAGCATTTAGGCAAGCATAGTGCAAGAGGAGTTAAGAGTTCTACATCTTCATCTGAAGGCTGTTATAAGACTGACTTCCAACCAGCTAGGATGAGGGTATTAAACCAATACCCACAGTGACACACGGATTCCAACAAGGTCACACCTCCTCATAGTGCCACTCCCTGACCCAAGCATATACAAAGCATCCCAGTATGTATGTATGTATGTATGTATGTATGTATGTATGTATGTACATATGTATATATGTATGTATGTGTGTATGTGTGTATATGTGAATGTGTATGTATATGTGACATAAATGTGAATGTGCACGTGTGTATGTAGGCACAAGACTGTTGTCAGGTCTCTCTTCCTTAATCTGTTTCTACCTTACATATTAAAGAAAGCTCTCTCACTGAACCTGGAACATTCAGTTTCAGCTAGTATGGCTGACTAGTTTGTCTCAGGCATTAGAAAACTCATGTTTATTTGCTGGGTTTACCAGCAGGCTGCCAGATCAACCTGGCTTTTATGTGGGTTCTGAGGATTTGAACCCTAATCCTCACTCTTGCAGAGTGGGTGTTTTGCCTGTGGAGTGATCTCCCCAGGCTCTTTGCTGATTTTGTTGTTTATATTCCAAAAGCCCAGTGTAAACTCCACAGGGACAAGGGTTTTCTTTACTTTAGCACTGTACCCACATATTGTAGATGAAATTGTGTATGTGTTAAGTAAATTAACACATACATGAAGAAACAAAAACTTGTCTTTTTTCCATTGATAGTTATATTTTAGGTATGAGTTGTAAACATCTGGCTTTAATCCCCAACTGTACACACAACAGTACTCTTCTTGCTTTGCCTTTCCTTTTGTATTGTACATTGAACTTGGAGACAAAGGGAGCAAAGTGCATCACACAGTTACTTCAACCTCTGGAATCAACTGCTCCTTTGAATATGTTTCTTTCACACTTAAACATGAACTTGAAAAGAGGGTTCTTAATTATGAAATACTATATACAGGATACCTAATAAGTAAGAGGAACAGCCATTCTCTCCTTTATTGGAATGCTGAATGGTCAGGACAGTCATTTCCTTTCTTGTTTATAAGACAGATCTTCAGTCAATCACATATTGAGGATCTGATTTATCTGGATGTGATGCTTGGGTTTAGCCAGTATAAATTTCTCTATCTTATTCCCCTTGTCACTCATTGTATATGCTGGTTCATTTTCATATATAACTCAACAAATTTATTAGTACAAATTAAAGGTCATTTGCCATTGAAGGTCTCATCAATTTATGGCTGATTCTCAAAGGAACCAGTTGTCTGGGTAACTGAGAGAAAGAAGCCATTGTTTCTCCTCTGGAGGCTGTGTAAAGCCAGGGCAATTGAACACTCTTCTAACAGAATTGGGGAAGTAAATAGTTCTGGCTGCCTGTGTCAGCAGACTACATAGAGATGCTTCATCCTTCCCTGGTGGGTTCTGGTTGTCTTTTCATTCAATTCTACATTTTAGTTGCAAAGGGTTTTATCATTTCCACATAGTTCCTATTGGCCCCAGGCAAGCAGGATCAATAATTTTACAGACAGCACCTAACACAGACGTTCCTGATGCTTTCCATTCCCAAAGGCCACAGTCCACCATGCTGGGACCAGCTGGGGATTCGCTTTAAGCTACCATCAAATCCCAACATCTAAAATTTCTCAATGAAGAAAAACACCAAAAAAAAAGCTCCACATAAAGCCGGATTCCATCTTGCAGGGCAGCATGTTGCAAACATAATTGCTGCTTTTTCTGGAGCTAGTCTAAGAGATGAGAAGCAGAAAGAAAGAAAAATGCCATCAATGTATACCAGAAACTTTCTGGGGATGTTTTAAAATGACCATCACTATAACTTCCTGTTGCCTCTTTCCTTCCGTCCTTCTTTCCTTCTTTCCTCCTTCCTTCTCTTCATTTTTGACTATTTCTTTCTTCACTTTTCACCTCACACATTGACATTTAATATAAAATCTACCCATTCAAAATTTTCAATAGATCTTAGTATCTTTACTGTGTTGAACAATGTCCTCCAATCAATTTTTAGAACATTTTTATTACCCTAGAAAAGGTTCTGTTCCTCTTTTTCTACTCCCAAACTGTCTTGGTAATGGTAACTACTGATGTTCTTCTTCAGTTCTCTAGATCTGTCTTAGACATTGCACATGCATAAAAGTACCATATGTGGTCTTCTGTGTCTAGTTTTCTTCCTAGTATAATATATTCAAGTTTCATATATGTTTTACTTATATCAGTATCTCACACCTTTTATTGGCCAAACAGTATTCTAGTAATACATTTACATGTAGCTTTTCTGCATACTCGGCACTAGTGTAGACAATTGTGTGGTGACACCTATGTTACCTTTGGGTGTAAGGCTTGGCTGAGATCACTGGGTAGCACAGTAACTATGCTCACACCTTAGAGATGTGACCAGATGGTCTTGACAGAAACTTTTCAGTTTCTTTCCATTGTCCCCAGACCTTGATATCACATGCTTTTAGTTAGAGCTGTCTTCTGAATATTCCCTATGATTTTGGTTTTCATTACCTAGATTAGCATTGTTAAGTGTATTTTTGATGTATGCATGGTTATATCTCATGATTTTGTTGAGGAAATATATTTGGTTAGTTGTTCATGTTTTTAAAGTTGGCTTCTAATCTTATTAGCCATTTTGGCTTCTGGTCATATAAGCAGTTTGCAAGAGAACTTTATCCACTGCTTTCTTTAAATGATTGTTGATCCTGACTTAGAATGTCAGGTATATATTTCTGTACATTAGCGGTCATTGAAATAAAATACGTCTGTCTTTCTACCTAAGAAGAAAAGTATACCAGTCTCTCTTTTTAGCTCCTGCAATTTCACACATTCCCACTTATATTACAATATAAGACTGCCATTCTGAAACCTATGAGCAGTCATTGACCAAATTCATAAATGGGGAAACATTTGGTGAATGGTTTACTTGCTTCTAATCATAAGTGAAGAAATCCCTAGAAGTAAAGAGATGCAGCACTGTTGAGTGCTGATATAAATTGGAAAATATATCTTTTGATGTAGGTACAGAAAAAATGAAGTATCATTGCACACAATTAAGTAAGTACTCATTAAATATTGGCTTACTGAATAAAATGCTCAGAAGCCCTTTGTGAGGCATTGGGTTTTAAGTGCTTGGCTTTTCTCATTTAGAAAAGCAGATGAGAGGGCGGGATCATTTCCGTCTTGGTCTGAGAGGTTTTGATCTTCTGAAACCAGAGCAATAACCCTAATGTCTTGATGCTGTGATTTTTTTTTTTTTTTTTTTTAAATTTGGACAGGGGCAGAAACTCATTTCCAGATTGATGGCCCTATCTAAAACTGAGTCCATTTCCCAGTGAAGGTCATAAGATATACATGAGATGGTTTTTTATCTAGTTTTGGAAGATAAACAGATCTGAGTTGGATGTGATTATCAGAAAAACCGATTACTCAGACCCAGAAGGGTGTTTAACATCATGTGCCTGCAAGTCTATGGCCCCGGCACTTAGCACCGCTCTCTGAATCTTGACATGGACCTACAGTCCCTGCATTCCTGTTTCTGCTCTTTGTTGACTGTCCTTTGTCTTTACTTTGCTTTATGTGGTCAGAATTGCTAAAAAGTGTCTAAGCTTGGAATCTCTGCAATGCTTTAGCTATTTGGTTTGAGCAAGCCACTTAACTTCTCTGTTTTCTTTTGATGCTCTTAAGTCGGTGATTCAGTAACCTCAAACCACCAATACTGGATTTTTTCCCCCTTTATGCTCTTATTAACATGACTTTTGAAATGAGTTTCAACTAATTGTAAAATTATTGATGGGAGAAAATAGTTTATTTCTTCTGACCTTAAATTTATTCTCTGCCAATGCAGAAATCAATAGAGTGTACTGCTGGCAAATGAAGATGAGGGGCACTTAGATGTGATCCAACCTGACCCAAATAAATGGTGTGTGGTGGTGCTTAAGAGGTAGATGGGCAAGGGAATCTCTGCAGCGTCTATAACCCAGGAACCACATATGATAGATGTGTCTCTATCCAACTCCAGGCTGAAGGAGCTCTATAGATCCAGAATCTGTGTAGTCTCTTATATATTTACCCTTCTTCAGCAATTGTAAATGACAGTGAAGAAGAAGAGAGAGGAGAAAGTCCAGAGACAAGTAATAGTGTCCCCTCTATGTCTTTGGAGAAGTGACATGGACACTATACAAGTCATTATTAGAGAGTAAACCTGAAAAGTATAGAGTATTTCTTACAGTTAAATCAGGGGTAGCTTTTCAGGGCATGAGGTCATCCTTAACTTGGAAAGAAGCCAAGAAAGAGAGTCCACTCCCAAAGAGAGTCCACTCCCACAACACTCAAAATGCTACAGAAGTTGAATTGACCACAAAGACAATGTTTTCCAGGAAATGAAAAACACTAATGGCATTATTTTCATAATTCAAATATGTTCTTTCAGGATAAACACATGCTCCTTTTGGAAACAGATTTAATGATGATGTTTATCCGTTTATATCTGTATACTGCTGAGACTAGTGACAGCACTCAATAAATAATAGATAATGATAATAATAATCCCCATCCAAAGTCTTCAGGAGAAGAAAAACAAGACCCCGAGATTTATTGTTGGCATATACTGTAAAAATCGATCTGGCTCCTTAAATAGAAGAACTGCCTTGAGGGAAGAGAATTAATTGATTTATGATGCAAAGAAAATGTAATTTTAAGAATTACAATAATAACAGCAATAATCAATGTCCTATATGGCTTGTAATAAAAAAGGGTGGGGGGAGAAAACAGTATTCAAAATAATACAAGCTATTACTTTAGGAAATGGAGATTTTCCAAGAATGTAGTACTATTATGTTACTGGGTTCCTTGATAAGCAGTGCCCACAGTAAAAACATCTTACTGAATTGTATCTCAAGGAGGTAGGTCACCCATTTTGGGTACAGAGAAAAATTTCTTTCCCTAACTCTCTAACCTATTGAGCCTCACTTTTATATATTACGTCATCAGTTATTACTTTGGACCATCCCAAGCCTGGCTCCAGACAATACCTCATAACCATGTTCCACACCTAGACTTTCGTCCTCTACTACCTCCTTCACCTTGCCTCCATAAAGCACCAAAGGCCATTTCTGGTATATTACAATGATTTCTTATTGCTTATAGAATTCAGAATCTACACTGGTGATGATGTTGCACCGTGATTTCATGGCTTTGTATTGCATCATGCTATCCTTTCTGAAACTTGCCCACTGACCCGCTCACAACGCCTCTCAAACCCCATATATCTGCAGCTTCATTCAGGTTGTGAGCATGGAATTTATGATGTAATGCATTGAAATACTTCCCAAGGGTGCAGCTCTGGGGTGAGCCCTTTCTATATCCTTCCGTGCTGCCATCTTTAGTGTGGGCACACCTTTCCCCAGCTGAATCACAATGTGCCTCATCATAATATTTCTTTAGTTGTGTGTGCAGGCTCATGCATACTCATGTGCACATGCGCACATACACATACACCCACCCCCCCACACCCACACTCACACACTCTCACACACACTCCCCTCTAGTAAAGAGTAAGACCAAAGAGTTTATGAGTTTTATGTGTAGCGACTACTTAATATGTACTTATTTAATTCATTGCTGTGGAAAGGACACTCACAGGAGAAAACATTAGTCTCTTCAAATTTTATACTCTGACCTTTAGTAAAACTATAACCACATCTTATTTAGCTTCATGTTAGCTTGGCAATAATACTTATAACATATGAAATCTTTTCATGTAGAACATGGAATAGGTATTTGATAAAAATCATCATTGAAAGCAAGTACTTTAGGAAGAGAACTCCTGAGTGAAGACACTGGTACTTTTAACATGTAGAACAAAGGCTTTTCTGTAAATCCTCAATCTCTCCTTCATTCTGACTTTGATGATAACCTCTTTATGATATTAAGGTTCCTTTGCTTTCTGTCTTTAACACTCATTATGGCTCCCAATTAAGCTCCATTGATAAAAATCAAATGTTACATCCTGTCATCAATCACACATTTCATAAAACACTCTCATGATGTCTGTGCGGGATTAAATGGGTTTAGGAAGAAGTATGCGATTAAAAGTCATAAAGAAAAAATAGTCTTTAACTTTCTATGGATTAGATTTACCATTTAAGTCACAGTTGTCTCTTATGTGACTTCAAGTTCTTAGTGCACTATAAAAGCTACAAGCAAGGGGCATATCTGCCTTTTCCACAGCTCTGTTCCTAGCCCTCAGCACGCTCTTGGCACACAGTAGATGTATTTGGCTCATGAGTGAAACATATTGCTTTACAAAGTCTGGAATGATCCCTAGGAGTAAAAATATGACTAGAATTTTTTTCTCCTAATACAAAGAAATTCTAGACATATTCTGGGATATAGGGGTCAGGCATGGCAGTGACTGACATAGGCCTCTTTTGCCAAGTTACTTATGAGACGCTCCAGTACTCCAGTATTCATGAACTACTGAGATGAGTACACAGCTGTCTTTACAAATCGAAGAAAGAAGTAAATAGAAAAATAGATGCAGGAAGAACAAAGAAACTTAACTAATTCTTCATGATGACTTCGAGGTTTATTGCACTAAGTCAGGTGTGGAATTTCTTAAACTCTCTAAATCAATTCTGCCCCTGAGCCTCAAAGGGTTATTAATGGATTTCTTAAACACTGTGGTGGTTATCAATGTTAGCTTAGGCTATCCATCCACATTGACACACATTCTTTCTCTTTACTTTTCCTCCGGTGGGAACATTGGTGTCTACCTTCTATCTAGCAACCTTCCCAGAGGCTCTTGGGAGTGCTCGTGTGAGTGAACATTTGCTAAATTAAGAGTCCAAATGTAAGATCCTGAATACGGACTATTTTCCAATTCTCTTTCCAGTCAAATGCCTCTCAATGCCCGACTTAGAGTTAAGCTCCAATTCTGAAATGCAAAACTGTGTTACCCTTTAATATCACTGTTCATGGAAAGATTTATGGACAACCAAATGCTATTTCTTTTCTTTTATGCAAAGTCCATAATAGAATAATGGAAAAAAAGGGCAGGTTTAGAGTAGAGGGTAAGGGACAATTGAGAGCCTCCTATACCAAAAACAAACAAAACAAAGACTACTCTGAATGCACATGCATGGCTAATCACCCTATTGTTTATGTGGGTACACTTGTAATCAATGAATGCCTGATATTCTAAAGAGCTCTTTATTTACATGGCTGAGCATACAAACTTGTTCCTGTAACTGTGGTGACCCCAGAGGCTTACTGGAAACAGGCACAGTGTACAATATGACTTTCTTCTTTCTGATGAAGACAAGGGGAAGGCAAGGAAACCAGTACATTGCCAAGATTGACTTCCTGTAGAGTGATGCTCTGCCCCAACTCTTAACAAAGTGTATTCTGTTGCATTACACTGAGCCTGGATGTGGATTCTATTAAAATAACAATGTTTTAGTATCATTACAAACAAGAAGGAGATTAACCTCCTCTGGCCAGAAATCTGTTATGCTGTCAGGGCATAATACTTCTTTGGGATCTTGCTTTGTGAACTCCAAATTGGTACAAGAGGTATAAGTTAGTTCTCCAACACAATATTATTCTCTATCTAGCATCTGCTCTTTGGTAAAATTCCATTAGGCCTTTATGTATTCATTCAATTAATGCAGAAACCATATCAATTCTCAGTTCTGTACTAAACTCAGCACACAGTACCTGCCAAAGAACGTGACATCAGGAGACCCCATACAGTACTGAGCCTGTTTGTAGGCCCTGTGCTCCATCTTCTTGCTTTTTGAGGGTAGGGGCTGAGGTTGGAGATAAGATGGTTGAGGGGCCATTTATCAGAGAGGAAGGAGCAATCACAAGAGTAAGCCAGTCTTTGGAAGGAGTGTGAGGCTTTGTCCCTGGAAGGCTGAGAAATGGTGTTTATGGCCATGAATTCCAATTCGATAGCAACAGCACTGCAGGAAGTATTGATCTGGCAAAAGCTGGAGGCCTTCCAGCAAATTTGAGCCATCCTCTCACAGGTGCCCGTATGCAATTGACTTTACCAACTCCTTGCTTCAATGGAGCAAGCATGAGCTCAGTAAAGACGTTTCTCCAATTAGCCTTTAGTCAGAGAGCAAGTAAGAGGTGGAAGGAAGAGACATGTACCAGGGCATAGAAAAAGTAAAAGTTAGATACTAAATGATTTCCTCTGGGGCTCTACTACTGGACTCCTCAGTCTATTTCAAAGACAAAATTATCAACCCAGACAAGCTATTTCTAAGAGACTCCTGTTTCATTTAAGAGAGCCATATTTGTTATACAATAAGAAGAGTGATGAGATTAGGATATTTCAGCTTTGTTGGAGCAAACAAAATATTACTTGGATTTTCTTCTGATATGAATTCAAAAGATTTTTATCCTAGATAATGATTTTTATACTGATAGGCATGATGAGAGTATTTATAACAATATTCCATTTTGATTGTTATAGATCCTGAATATTATCTTAAAAAGTCAATGGGGAGACATATTTTCATAGCCACACAGGTGAAAAGCCTTCAATAGACTTATTATATCTTCACATCTCTGAGTTAAATAAATGGCTTTGGTGTTTGAAAAATGTGAACTTGATCACAGATTGCATTTAGTGTAAGAAGTGGGCCACATGACCTAGTTTGACAAGACCAAATAAGGCCACACTCCACTTTGAATGTCTGTGATCTATGTGCCCAGACCTGTGAGTGCTCTGTACCCTAACTACCATGTGCAGCCAAATGGAGACCCAGATCTACAACCCTCCCTCTCTGACTGTCTGAAATCTCCTCACCCAATCTCAAGAGCCCCTCACCCAATCGTGTGAGCTCTCTTTAGCCAAACAGCCATATATAACCTGGCCAAGCAGGACCACATAAGGTAGTCCCTTTATTATACCATGTGTGACACTTGCCCTTACAATACTGCAGGTAACAGTTCCTTCTACCCTGGAATGCCTCTGCCTTTCACCTGCTTCTAAAGCCCTCAAACTAATTTCCCACAAGGGACCTACCATGTCAGTGCTTGATAATGAAGCTCCTCAGACCCTACCTCTCTCTACCCCATTTTGTCTCCCTCATCACTTCAGTCTGCTGTTTACCTCTAGGCTTTTCTCCAGTGGACTGAAAACACAGAGCAACAGAATGAACTAAGAACATGACATCAGATTTATGGACCTTGCCAGTCAAACACAAGCAATATGAAAAGCCAAGACTATAAGTCTGCTCCCCACAAGGCAACAAATGCTATAGTAACATAATGGCCTCCAAAGAGAATGAAATTCAAGACACAGAATTCAAAGCAACACGTATAAATACATTAAAGGAGTTCAAAGAATTTAAAGAGGACAAGAACAAGCAGCTCAATGAATTGAGAGAGGACATGAAGTAAACTGTCCAAGAAAATGCACATGGCCAAATGCAAAGGGGAAAACAATTCAGAATACAAAAATAGAATTGAATAAAGAGAAAGACTGAAAGAAACTCTTTTTTTTTTTCTGCAATGAAAATTCCCATTAGCCAAATGAAGCCTTGTGAGGAGCACTACCAGCAGAAAGGATCACGTGAAAGATAAGAGTATGAGGGCTTGAAGAAGCACAGAGAGCCAGGCAAGTCTAGGTTAAACAACCACCCCTGGATGGATTGACATCAATATTAAGAGAGAATCATCACCTAGAACTGCAAACAGTGTAGAAACCATACAACTGAGGGGGCTTAGGTACTAATGGGGAGCCTTTTACTCTGCTTAGCTACACTGCCACAACTAACTTTCCTTCCTTCTCTTCTTAAAGTAGCCTCTCTTCAGTCAACAGAGGTAAATGCAGAAATGCAAGGCTGTACAGGATGCTAAAGTGAAGAAAAGTTGAGGGTGTGGCCCTAAAGTAGCATTAGTGTAAGAAGCAAAGCACAAGAAACATTCTGCAAGAGGAGAGGAAAGAAGGGAAGAGCTTGAACGTATGAGGGCTTGAAGAAGTACAGAAAGAAAGGCATGTGAAGCTCCACCTCCTAACCAAGAGTCACCCATGGAACTCACAGCAGCTGGACCATCTGGCATGAGACAAACAAAAGCCTGTCCACATAACTGTCAGCCATGGATAGGGAAGGGGCACATATCTCCCTGCCACTTACCGAAGAACTTCTGACATGTTCTGAGTATCCACTGAGGCACACCTGTCAGACTCTAATGGATAGTCCAAACACAGTCACACAGAGGATCCTAGTGCAACTTTGTGGAACCCAAAAGAATGCAAAAACTTATGAATATAGGACAGAGATCTGTGAAGAAGAGAAGGGCTTGGAGGGGGTGAGAGTAGCGAGGTTGTATTATGTATAAGTTGGCAAACAGCAAAATGTACTAAAAATGAAAACAGAAAGAAGAATGGGACCCTAAGTGTACTTACTTCCCCTTGTACAGATACAATGATATTGAACAGAAAAGAGACAGAGGTGAGAGGTCCTTGTAATTTGAGCAGGTGGTAGATGTGAAGAAAGACTGTTGGGAGAGGCCACTTGTTCGGAGAAACTGCTTGCAGAGTACACTACCATTTCCTGTGTGTGCCTGGCCCCCACAGCACAACCACTACCTGTGTGGACTTGACTGGGACATTGGTCCCCAAGGGAGATGGTCCTCTCCAACAGCCGCTGCTCTAATGAGAAATGGGCCTTTGGAATGGCTTTGGTTGCTTTGGTCTTAATGAAGAGACTGCAGAAGACTCACACATCAGCCAGAGGCTTGCAAACGGTAAGCTGAGAGTCCTATCCTAACACTGGTTGTTTATGAATCTCTGAGCTCCATCTTTTTGAATCTTAAAATAGTCCATAACTGAAGGCGTTTGAATAAATAACATATTCTTCTGTACACAAAGAAGGGAAGCAATATGATAGATAAGAACGGCAGGGTTTCTTTCTCAGAGAGAAAATAATGTAGACGGCTTAAGCTGGCTGGATGAAAAGAAAAGAAGCCCCACTGCAGTAGACTTGGAGAAACCTCCATCCTCAGCGGTAGGAGATAAATAACAGACTATCCTGACCTGACCTGGGGCGGAATATGTGGCAAACTTGACAGGGAGTCTGTTGAGGATCTTAGAGGTTCCTACTTAATGCTTTCTTGTGTGGGTTGGGCAGTTGACAAGAAAAAAATGTTAGCTTTGAAAATTATCCCCTCTATTACTATTGTTTTAGATGTATTCTTTCTGGTATATTTAAGAGAATTCTCTCCCTCCCTTCTCTTTCTCCCTTTACCTCCCTCTCTCCCTCCCTTAATAAGCTTCACAGTTCGGTGCTTTAACACAGACACAGGACTTTTTGTCACCTAGTGATGAAAATCAGATAACACAGAACGAGGGAAAGTGCTTGCTGAAGAGAAGAGCTAAACAAATTAATCCTCCATCTCTCAGAAGAGTGAGGCCAGAGTAAGCACCAGGACAGTTTTGGTGTCACTACCATTCTGCCGCTGTGCTTACCCTGTCATCCTTCTGGTGTATTCCAGGGGGTGCACAGTCCAAAACACTTTCCAAGCAAAACTTTGCTTTCTCTAGAATGTTCCCCAATCCATATTTTTAGAAGAATATTAAAGCGTGGTTGTGGTGTGTGTGTGTGTATGTGTGTGTGTGTGTGTGTGTGTGTGTGTGTGTGTGCTCGCACGCACACACACACATGTATATACATGCACATGGCACACACAAGAAGGTCACTTGACAACTTCCAGGAGTTACAACTCATCTTTGCTGTAGCAGGATCTCTCCTGTTTCTACAGCCATGGTGCATGCTGCAGGCTAGTTAACCTGGGAGCTACTTGGTGATGTTCCCGTCTCTACCTCCCTGGAGGTACAAGAGTACTGAGCTTACGGATAGATAGATGCCAGACTGCCCATGTTCGCATGAGTCTGAGGACTGAACTCTAGTCATGAGGCGTGTGGGGCTCCCACTTGAGCATCCTGAGCCACCTCGTGGCTCTCTTTTAGCCATGGGCACATAGTTTTACTGCATCTCAGGTTGACTTGGAATTCACTATGTAGCTCCAGCTGATCACAAACTCATTCTCCTTCTCTGCTGTTAAATGGCTGTGATTACAGGCGTGTGCTAGTAAACTGAGCCTCTCTCTTACTGATGTCAACAATTAGCAAATCCTACCTCTTTTCTTTCATGGCATGTTGTACCATTTTTGAGGGGAAAAAAACCTCCAAGTCAACTAGAATCATCTCTAATATCTGTGTTTGTGTCTTGAAGAAAAGAATTGATTCTTTGTGAATTCAATGTCATGTACCCCAATTCTATTCACCTCCTCATCTCTTATCTATGCTCTACCCTTGCAGCTTCCTCCCAGAAAAAAAAAAACAAACAAACAAACAAAAAAAAGATGGTCCATGCCATGGAAGCTGTGTCATGTCACAACATGTCCCACAATACACCCTTTTGCCCAAAAAGTTTTTCTTGCAAATGTCCATTGCACTGGGTCATTTGTCCGGTTCCAGGTCTCTGGCTTCTGCTCCCCCTCACTGGGATCCCCTTAGATATCCTGTTGTTGCCCTGTGCTGTGGAGACCTTGCAGCTTTGGTTCTAGATGAGCAGGCCCGCACACACTCCAGCAGTTCATAGCTGGAACAGATCTTGGGGTTGGCCAACTCAAAGACCTGGATGTGGGCCTGTGTCGTAGCTGAGTTTGTCAGCCTGACAACTCTCCCATGCTCAAACCATCAGGGCCAGCTGGTGCGGTGTGAGGCTAGCTCACTTGCTCTCCTGTTCTTAGGGCTAGCCCTCCTGACCTCACACTCTAGAGACCAGTTCACATATGTCCCTGCCAACAGGGCTAGCCAGTTCTACTGTGCAGACAAGGTGCAGGACCTCTCTCACGAGTGCTTAGCAGGCCAAGAGTAAAGCAAGCTTGCCCGCCCTCATGCTCTTGGGGACAGATTTCCTAGGATGACCAGGGAAGGGGCGGGGCTTGTTCACCAGATTGCTATAGCTGGTAAAAGGTAGGGGCAACTGCACAGCCCTCAGACATCAGCATTGTTTCAAGAGGCAGCCTAGGCCAGGGATGTCCTCATGGCCTTGGTTGTAACAGTCCCCTCCTGCTGTAGGGTCAAAGACATAGACATGGCCCTAGAAAGCAGTATGGGCCAGGACTTTACAAGTTGCCTCAGCATCTTCCTCAGTTCCTCTTCCTCTCCAGATTTGCCCCTCTTCATTATGTATATAACATTCTGCTTCTTTTTATCTTCCATCTCTTCAACATTTACTTGCTCATCGTAGTGGTGCTAGGAGTCTCAAGGTGTCTGGAGTCATTTCAGGTATGCTATGCCCTGCCACATGTAATGCCAAGCAGAGGTCATCTTGGACATGTTCTGCCTGCCCAAGCCTAGTGGTACTAATAGGCTGGGTTCATCTCTGGGGTGTGCTCTGCCCACCCAGGCTCTGTGGTGCCAAGTGGGAGTTGAACTAGTGTGTTTTTACTCACAGCTAGACTTAATGATCCATCTTCTTTGAAGGACTTCTGCAATTAGTAGCTTGTGATAGCATCAGAGTGAGTGTGTTTCTGCCTTTTTGATCCCTAAATCCTTACTCTCAATATAAGCCTCATATTCTCTATTTCATGTAGAGGATAACTCATCGCTCTTTATAGCTAAAACCTTTAACAGGGGAGTGTATTTTACAAAAGACAGTCTTACCTGGAATATACAGATAACCAAGTCCTACCTAGAATTCAAGATTGCCAAATATTTGGTGAAATGTTTTCTCTAAGAATATTCCAATTCTTTTCTTCAAGAAGCCTCATGATCGGACATATTTTCCATGTATTTGTAGTAAGTTAATGTACAGCATATGGAGAGAAAATGGACAAGCAGAAAGATGCAGTCCTAAAACCACCTGTAGTATAGCCTAAGCTTAGTGGCTCAGGAAAGGTGGGAGGGAGAGCCAATGAGCAGAAAAGAAAAAAAAAATGGAGATTTCTGGAATGCTAGGCAGTAGTGTCAGAATAGCAAGTGGTTTTTGTTTTTCTTTTTTCTTTTTTTTTTTCCTTTTAATGTTTCTGTGCTGTGCCCAAGGCTCAGAAAACTACATTATAGCTTCTCACTGCCTTTCCACAGTTCCATTTCAGCCTTTTCCTGATGAATGTTACTGTTACCTGTCATTCATTTATTCAATAAACACTGTGTGAATGCTTATTAATTGCTATGATGCAGGGTGGGGACAGCTCCTATCAAAGCAGAGCCACTCCCTCCGTGGGGTGTATGCACAGAAGAACAAGCAGACAAAACACTCACGAGTAAACATTTCTTTTACTGTCAGCTGTTAGCAACTGCTATGAAAAGACAGAGAATACAAGAAAACAGAGAGAGAGAGATTTAAGAACCATTTAGATTCAATAGTCAGGGAAGTATTTTAGAGCAGGTAATGTTTGCCCAAAGATTGATACATGACGACACATGTATGCCTGGAGAAAGCTCACTTTCCTTTGTTTAGTAGACATAAGGGAAGGAACAGTAAGATTTTATTTGTCTGCAGCTCAGTTGGCTGAGTCCCTCTTACACTCTCTCATCTGCTACCAGGAAGATCTTACAAGTCAGTTCAGCTTCTCTCCTCTCTTTCTTATTTTCATCATTTGTAAAATAAGGAATTGGATTGCTGTCCTTTATGGCCCAGTAGTGATAACCAATGTCACCATTTTCCACCCACCCGTCCTACCCCAGAAAGAACTGATGACCTACTCAGCAGCAGAGTACAGGGTCTTATACACATGAGACTGGAAACAGATTTCACAAAACTCTGTTCCCTACTTCATAACATCAAGGTATCATGCCCTTACAGTGAAACTTCTTCCAGGAGCAACTGGCTTGGTCAGTCTACATCTTTGAAAACAATGACACGTGTGGGAAGCTCAGGTGAGGAGTAGGCTCTTTGACTGTGGCTTAGTCCCACCTCCAAAGGGGTCACAACAAGACCAAGCAGGCTGTTTGATTTCACTTGAGACAAATATACAGTAAGTGAAATCAGGTTTATGCAAGGGAGTTACAGTGAAAACACACCAGCTTTCATCCTAGTTTCTCTTCTTGTTTATAGTATAATCTTGGACCAAAATTAAAAGTAGCCATTGTTCCATGGCTCTATGTGCTAGGGCAGAGTGATGAATCATAATCTACTACAAGGGCTCAGAAGTTCTACTATCATGTTGCTGCTGTACAAATACAGTTTGAGACTTGAAGAGAATAAATAACTTACTATAAAGATGTAAAGATAGGAATATTTGAATCTACGTGTATTAGGGCTTTCTAGAGGAACAGCACTTATAGAATAAGTGTGTGTGTGTGTGTGAGAGAGAGAGAGAGAGAGAGAGAGAGAGAGAGAGAGAGAGAGAGAGGTGGAAGAGGGAAAAGGTGTGGTATTTATTAGAATTGCTTACAAACTATGGTTTAGTTAGTCCAACAATGACCATCTATCAATAGGAGGTCAAAAAAATCCAATAGATGCTCAGTCCACAAGGCTGAATGTCTCTCTCAGCTGGTCTTCAAGATACAGGTACATCCTGAAGAAGTAGACTCTAATGCCAATGAAGGAATAGACTCGGAAGGAAAGGGGAGAGCAAGAAGGCAAATCCTTTGCCTTCCTTTACATGTCCTTTATATGGGCTGCCACCAGAAAGCATGGCCCAAATTTTATATTAATCTTCTTCCTCAAAGGTCCAGATTAAAAGTGGGTCTTTCTACTTCAAAAGTCTTAATAAAAAAAACACCACCAAAATGGAGACAAAACCCTTGCCGGTTGGCCCAGCCACTTTGGTTTTAGTTCCAGATGTTGTCAAGTTGATAAGCAAGAGTAGTCATCATACACTATAGCTTCAAATGGGAGGTTTTGGTTAAAAACTAAAACTAAAACTCACTTAATTTCTTCAGTGCTGTTTCCCCATGGAATACACGTGGGAAGAACATGAGATGGCACACATGTGAACTGTCAGCAGAGGCAGTTCTTTTTGCTGCGCTCTGGGAACTAATGCTTTGCAGTGTCTCTGGGGCCAGGAGGAAGCACCCTTACGTCTCAAACAAAAGCTGCCAGGAGTCTGGGCAGGAGCTGGCGAGTGAACAGAAGGCAGTCACCTCAGCAATTTTTGAGATTTTTAATGTCTCTAAATACAGTCAGTAGGAAGCTGTGAATTATCTATATAAAGAGGAACTTTGAGACAAATTATCAGAAAGGGTTGATCACCCTCGATCCTCAGCTATCCCTGACTATGAATGATTATAAAAATTCTGCAGTGTTCTGCACTTGTGGAGGCCAAGTTAATGAGGCATTACTGTATCTATCTGTCAGATTATGCTAAGCCTTTTAAATAACATAATTTCTATTCATTGCAGGGTAGCTTAAAAAGATGCAACGGACAAGGAGTTCCTTTCATCTTAATGGAGAACTGGCATCTTCAATTAGAAAGTATTTAAACTATGCTAAAACGTATCTTCTGAAAATACAAGGAAGAGGAGGAATTTAAGTGAGGTTAGTATTATCTGAATGTCAGACTGAAAGAAAAATAGCAAACTGGTCATTTGGCTTATCTTGAAAATTGCTTGTAAGGCCAAATTTGAAATTTCTATGTTGATGGTCATGTGAGTGGGTGGTTTCTTTCTGACCTCTAAGCTGTTCTTCTCCATGGCCTATTAGTCTGAATATTAAGAAGACTGACTTACATGTGCTCTCTGGGCACATGGCTCCATCTGTGTTTATACAAAGAGACTCAGGGATTAAGGAGGTGAGTAGGCCAGCATTTATCATGCACCTATGGCTTAAGTGTGACACAGCCTGAGTTTCTCATTAAGTACCTTTGTAAGATGTATATACACACACATACCCAGGAGAGCTAAGTTGTTGGGTTATTGTTGGGGGTGGGGAGTGTCTGCTCTGCCTCAGGGCTCGGCTTTGGGGAGGCAGCATATGGAAGGTTGGATTGCACTTACTTCATGCTGTTGCCAGGCCAGTTTGGGGGGAGAGGGGGTATAGGGCAGCCTCCGGGCACTGCTCCATGGGTAGGGACGCTTGGCCTGAGGACAGGAGGAGCTTCTCTTGAAGGGGTCCCCGGACCTGCGATAAGCCCCGGAACCTATGTTTTCCCCAGACTCTTGGCCACCCAGGTGCTGCTGGAACAGAGTAGGGGCCCGTGGGTGGGATCTAGCCTGGGACAAGGGGGAAAGAGAGGGGAGCTCTGCCTGGTCCCCCAGGTGAGGGTCCTCGGTTTGTCTGCAACAGTTTACTATAGGTTTGGTGGTGGTCACGGCTGAGAACACAGAGAGGCCTTGTAAGGGAGATTAGATGGCAGGGTCTGTAGGTAAAGACCTTCTCTACAGCTCCCAATATCAGCTCCCGATGGAAAGGAGATAGTTCGTGGATTTAAGACATTTATTATCTCGGCAGAAAGTGGATGAGTAAAACCATACCCCGACTTCTCATGGTGGACCTGAGATTACCTTCTTCAAGGAGGAGTGTCTGGGAAGAAGAGCTTAAGCCTCCAGGCCTTTATAATAAAAATCTTTCTTGAATCTGTGGTCATATCCTCACCTGTAGAGGGGCGCTGCCCTACGTGATTAATGGCCACAAATCTATGGAGAATTGTGGCTAGTGATGGCATTCTGGTTTCAGGAGTAATGCAAGACTCCTGACCTTTCTTAGGGTCACCAGAGTCTCAAGCCTCATCTCAACTAGGAAGCAGATTGCTTTTCACCACCCACAGCTCCACATCAAGTGAGTGTGTGTGTGTGTGTGTGTGTGTGTGTGTGTGTGTGTGTGTGTGTTTCTGCAACACAGAGATACATGTGGTAGTGGCACTGGGGGACTGGATATAAACTGATAAAATAACTTTCTTACAGTGTCACGCCAAGACCCTTCCTAAGGGACAAAGGCAACTGTTTCTCCAGAAGCAAGGCATCATTGGGACCAAGCTTTTGAGAGGATGTTTGTCTATCTAATGTTGTTTCTCAGAAATTTAAATATAAACTTACTGACCAATGCTGATTTTGAGGGTAGATTAACAGTATTGTTTACCTTACCTTTTCCAATGAAGAATTCCCAAAGGAGTTCTTTTGCTATAAGTCAGATTTGTTCAGAGAGTTTGTAAGCCAATAGAGCAAGGGCTCTGAATTCCAACACACTTGAGCTCACATCTTTCTTCAGAAGGTAGAAGAGGACAATGGTGCTAGGGCAGGGGACTCTGGTTAAAGCCTGCTTACTAGTGTTACGAGCTTGGAAAGGTATATTACCCACTTTGCCTCAGTTTCTTGATCAGAGAGATAAAGAAAGAAACGTTATTGTGAAAAAACACTGGATCTATAGTAAGCTATTGATAAAGGCTATTTATTGTTCTATAAAGTAAGAGAGATGACCCAGGCCCTCTTTCTAAGAGTGTTTCAAGGTTCAAAGAAGACAATGTGCAAAAACTGCTTCCCATAGTGCCTACACGGTATAATGATCAGGAGATGGGGAGCTATTACTATCAAAGACCAGAGTAACCAGAAATGCATCATAGTACGTCTGTTCAGATAGCTTTTCTGTAGACATCAATGCACTCAGTTCTCTATCTACCACCTAATAGCTGCAGACAGCTCAGGAAATTGCATAACATCTAAGGTCCTCTGTTACCTGGGCTATAAAATATGAAAGTCAAATGATCAAAGGCCATTTTACTCTAAAACGCCTGGATTTTGAATCCTTAGTTTTATAACTCTGTTAAGAGAAAAGAACAAAAAACCAATACAAAACAAACAACCCCCCCCCAAAAAAAAAACAAAAAGAGAAGAAAAGAAGACACAACAAAATGAACAACCTTAACATGTCCATCACTCCATTGTAGCGGTCTATTCTAGAAACATGTACAATCTAAGCTATTAACTAAACAAAGGCAGAGGGTGAGCTTGCAAGGATGTAGAAAGGTTAGTCCAATAAGTGATTACCTGGGTTTTATCTGGGAAATAGATGGGCAAAACACCAGCTGAGAATGAACAGTGTTATACCCAGCAGAAGAAGAGTCTCTAGATGGCCAGCAGTACCTATGGTCAGGATTAGAAACCAGAAATGCTCCAACTCTGCTGAATGCCCAGGTCATCAAATTTATGACTGAATACAGCTCACTGCTTTGACTTCTTTGCTCCGTGCAGTGATCTGGCAATGTAAGGGTGAGGGAACATGGTTCTGGGAAGCCTGTGTAACAGCAGTCTAAAGTAATGTTTCCCATGTTTTGCTCATGTAATCTTTTGAGCGGAAGCCATATAGAACCACAGCTTAAACAGATATTTTACCAAAGCAAGCTCTGTCAGGAAGCTCCTCAGTCCTAGAATGTTTGGTTAATTATACTAATAATAATCAATAAGGCAAAGGGCGGGCTACTTTAAGGTCTTTCAACTATAAGATGTTGATAAATTTTTTTTTGAGACTGGATTTCTCCTGAATCTCAGGAGAGCCCAGAAAGTTCTTTTTAGTCTAATATGCCCTTGAACACGTTGATTCTCCTGCCTCCACCTCTCAAGTGCTGGGATCACATGCATGTGCCACCATACCTAACTGTGGATCATTACTGCCATTATAATAATCCCTTAATCTTAGTAAACTAGGAATCTCTAATTAGCGATATTGGTATTTGTTGCTGCTCTTCCCCTTTGTTCTGTTCTGAAGTAGAAACATTGAGCCATATAATTTTCTTTGCTCTAAGTAGCCACGAGATCTTCACTCATTCAGCTAGTTATCTTTTAATTTGTAAAAAGACTTTTGTCTCTTGTTCCTTTACTTAGCATCTCTAAGCCATGTAATTAGCAGCTCAAACTGCATCCAGTATCCTTGGCTAGGGTTAAGAGTGCCTACTGTGAGCTCCCTTGGACTCTTATACTTGGTCTTTCAGAGCATCTGCTGAGATATATATTGTAATCTTTATTTAATTGTTGGTCTCCTAACTTGATTACAAACTCCATTGCAAAAGGTGCCAAATCTTACTTATTATTGTCTTCTGGTACTCAGCATGTGGACCAGCAGACAGGAAGCACTGAAAAGCATATTACATCATTGGATATAGTTGGGTATATATTGCATTATAGTGTAATGCGCATGTAAAGATGAGTGAGTGGAGGGACACAGGATACAGGTTTATGTTACATGTTTCCAACCACAGCCTGTATCACTGTGGAGGATCAAAAGTACAGTGGAAACTGCAGTGACTTAAACCTTTGGATTTTTCTAGTCCTATCTCTGGGCAGAGAAAATGATGTAGAGTAACTCATTAAACTCTCTTGATCATGTAAGAGGCATAGACTGGAATGATAAAGTGAAATGAAGCATGTTAATAGAGCATCATGGATAATATATCAATGTTAGCTATCCATGTATGTATACTAATGGCCCTCAAGTAGGGAAAGCTCACCTCTGACAGAGATTTAACATATCTCACTTTCTGGTTACTTTTTTTTTTTTCTACTATTGAACCTCATGAAATTTCTTATGTCATTTTACTAAAGAAATTTTCAAGTATCATTTATCCTAGAAGAATGTCCAAAGAAGCAATAAACCTGAAAAACATATCATCTCAAGTAGTGGCCATAATCAGGATAAAGGAACCAAGGGCTGAGACATGGTAGTCACTCAGGATATCAGGATATGTGGCTTCTCAGTTCTTATAGCTCAGTCTTTATCATGAAGACACACACACACACACACACAAAAAAAAAAAAAAAAAAAAAAAAAAAAAAACCTAGTGGTTATCCTATTCGAACATTACTTACCAGTGTGTAAAAATCCAATCAACTTATTTCTGGGAAAATATGTGTTATGTGAGAGTAAGGGCAGGATCAATAAGATACTGTACTTGAGCATTGTTTCATACAGTCATGGCACAACCAACCCCTACTGTAGACTTCACTGGTCAAGAATGCTTTCCTGAAGCCCCCGGCTGTATTATATTAACTATTTCCTCTTACATGATGTGCTTCCTACTGGAGGGTAAAAGGAGCCTTATAAGTCTTAAGATGCTTAAGAAACTTAGTGGGTTCAAAGAGTTCATGAAACTTACAAGGCTTATGAGTCTCCTCCCGAAAGCTATAGAAACAATAGCTGGGCTTGGGGATGGGGTTTAGAGTAGCTGCCTGCATCTGGGGCATGCAGCTTTAAGGATGTAGTTTTTATGAGTCATCTATTATTTATATTAGGATGATTTTTTATGATGCATATGACTTTGAGTTAATTGTGCTTCTGTAAACAATCCCTATGCATAACCCTGATAAGTAACCCCTGATGCTTCACCAAACTATGCATGGTAATCATTTTTTTTTTTTTTTTTTGTTTTGGTCTGGAATCAGTGATCTGTCTGAGGTGGATAAATATTCATTCATATCTTCCTAGTTTGTGTCACAGAAATGATCTACATACTGTGTCATGTCCTCAGTGCATTCTTAAAACAGTCTCCCCTTTGTCACTAGCACTGCATTACTGCTGGAAATAATCCTTCATGTTTGCTGCCTTTGATAGAATCGGACTGTGCATTCACAGAGAATTTCACATCTACCATGACAGCTGACCAGAAGGGAAATATCCAGTGGTTATTTATTGAATAGATGGTTGTAGAATAAGACAGGTTTACAATATTTAACGATTTGTGAATGAGGGATCCTCATTATGCATGAGAAAAGACACTCCTCTCGTCTGGCACACTTTAAGTTTGGGAGTGAAAATACAGAATCACAGATTTTGAGATAGAGTTTGGTATAAGGCACATCCATCAAAGTAAATCTACAAGGGCACATACAGCCAATCGGAGTTTGAAAAATAGTTGATCATTCTTCAAAGGGAGTATTCTTTTAAATGATGTAATACATAAGGGCCTCGATTTTAGCTCTTGATTTATTTGTATTTTCTACCGTGTCAGAAGTTCTGGTGGAGGCACAGTACTCATTCCCTTCTGCGCTATATGTGCCAGTGAGTAAATTTTTGTTGAATAGATGTATGAGTAAAGGAAAGGGTGGACTCATGTAAGGAAGTAACTGGTGAAATGAACCCGACATGAGTCCCGACTCGGTCATCCATCAGTGCCTTCACATTCAGTCTGGAGAAACGCAATATATTCACTCCCAACTGAATTTCACATCTGTTTATTGTGAATAAATAACCTTCATAATAAACATGATTTCTCATAAACTAACTAGGTATTGAATCAGCCGTGATGCCTGTGATAAATTGCAGAAGAAAAAAAAAATCTCTCCCAGGAACAGATGCCTTTCAGTTCAGGGTAAGTCTGCCTGTTTCCGTGTGCACACGCATCCACATGTGCCGCTGGGGTGACGCATAGCGTGTCTTTCTCAGCACGTGTCCCTGACAGAGGAAGCAGAAGCTGAGCCCTGCTTCATTTGGCCAGGCTGTCAGTCACCATTTTGTTCATTACAGGAAAATGAAGTTCATTTGTAAGGATCTGGGGTGGGTAGAGTGTGATATAGAGTAATTGGGTTCTGAACCTTTATCACATAATTTCTTTTAGTTGTATTTATTTTTTTAGAGAATTATGTATTAACATCTGACAGACAGAATGTCAGAAAAAAATGAAGAAAAATGGACAATATAATGAAGAAAAAAAAAACATGTGGTTCCAGCTCCCTCACTTTCCTCCTAATGCTTTCTCCCTTCCTTGGTCCTCACCGGGTTGCTTCCTTAGAGGAGTACAATTCCTTTTGCTAGCCTGGGCTTCTTTTTCATTGAGTTTTCCACTAAAGTTTTTATTACAAAAGCTCATATGCACTTGAGCTCCTCTGACTAACATCTCTACCTCTGAACCAGGAATGCTACAGATATTGAGCTTCAAGTTATGTTTCTTGATTTCTTCCTGATTCCAAGTGCCACCAAAGTAGAAATGACCTATAAAATAGCCCTGTGGGTACTGTGGGTCTTACATGAGTTCAGGAAAAAATGAGTGAAGGTGGGATAAAGTTTTATTTTAGTGCTATAGGAAACATATGATATTAGCTAATAATTTTTTTTTGCCAAATAATTTTCAGGGTGTTTAAATTCCTAAGGAAAAATATACTAAAATCAACCATGGCTTTAAAAGGGTTAAATATGATGGTGCTCATTTGATGTAGGTTAAAGTTTGTTTCTTATTTGTGGCATTATACATGTGTCCCAGATTATAACTCAAAAAGACCAGAAGTCAAGTTTCACATCTGTATCCTACACACATCTGTCCCCAAGAGAACCCTATCTATAGCTTCTCTGAACTTGCTTTTCAGCTGGGAGTTTTTCCTGAGCTTATTAAGACTTAGTGAAGTTAGTGCATTTGTTAGAAGGAACAATGACTTGGGCCTCCCATTGTTTCACATGTCTTAGATTCTTCAAGAAAAGATTTAGCTAAAAAGAAAAAAATAGAAAAAGACAAAAAAGACAAGAATATGTGCTAAGAAAGCTCTCTATGAGCTCTAGTTACCTACTAACAGAAATGGAATGAAGTGTTACTCAGAATGGAGATTTTCCTATGCCAACTCATCTTCCTAGTCATTAGCTGATTGATGAACCTGTCAGGTGGAGTTAGATATTGGCACAGGTGTGAACAATGCAGTGTGCTGCCTTCTTTCAGGCCTTGCCTTCCAGTGATGGTACCCTAGAACCCCAGAGGTGATCAGTTGTCATTAGTTTCAGCGCTTTGAAGTGAGATCTCTGTGTCCAACAGACAAAACATTTACTACCCAGGAAGGTGTCAGCTGACTTCCTGAGTTAGTCTTGGGAACTCTAAGTCCTCCCCTTCAAACACCTGGAAACACAGGTCTCCAACATCTGTATCTGTGATGAATGGCTTCCTACATTCAAAAAGTTTTTATCCACAAATAGTCTGGATCCCTTAGGCACTAAATATTTTATACAGCACACACACACACACACACACACACATGCTGCAAGAGGTTATAAATTACATGGGCCTTTGTAAGAGTTGTGTAGTCAAGACCTATATGGAATCAATAAATGACTAATAGTTCTCAAGGGGGATATTTTTAAATCTTTTACCTCCAGACAGAACAGTGCTCAGTCTTTTGGAAAACGGGGTGTGTGAATGAAATTATCATCATAGAAGAGAAATAACTTTTAATGTTAGTAGAATAACCACGGTTGATAACAATTAAGTATACATTTCAGAATAACTTGCTTTTGAAGTTTAAAACGATGCATATTAAAACTCACCATGTTCATTATCTTCAGCATTACCATAACTACTACTGATCATGCTTTTCCAGATATGCCTTTTTAATCAACTGTGATAGGCCTGCAAGGTAGGCAAACCTAACACTTATTTGAGTGTTTGACCCAGCATCACCTAAGTATGAAGTAAAAGAACAGAGTATCAAAGCCAAACTGGTCTGACTAAATTGTCATCACAAATATTATAAGGCAGTATGTGTACTCAAATAGAGCAAGAACTCTGGCCTAGGAGATGATAACAGAGACTGTGGTACCTACTGCCACATTTATCCTCTCTGTCACTACTGGCAAGATCTTTAAATGTCTCAGCATAGTGAGACAGAACAGGGATTCTTTACCTGCTTGGACCTTGGTGTAAGCCTATATAGAACAACTAATCACAATTGGACAACAACCCACGCATCCAAGCCAGAAACAACAAATACCACAAAATGATTTCTTTTGTTCCCATCAGTGTCCTCAAAACTAGACAAATGGAAGAGAGTCTTTTTAGTACCCTATATTGCTGGGACTAAACTGCCCTAATCCTAATTGTATCTCAGATACCTCCTTACTCCTCATTTCTATTGCCTCCAGATTCTAGCTACACTGACCCCTTCCTTTACTCTTTTTGAAATAATGCTGACTATGTTTTTACTTCACCATCTCTGTGTGCCCTTTCTGGAAGGCTCCCCATATCAGACAGACCTTCCATTCTTTAAGTCTTTGATTAAAGAGCTCTTGTCCCACATCAGCAACCGAAGCTCTGTACTGGAGCTGCACCCACTCTCCCTACAGCACTGCACACATAAATCTCATTTTCTTGGCTTTATTGCTTGTTTTTGCAAAGGGCTGGCCATCTTCACTCTTCTCTGTGATGATTGCTACTAGTTGTCTCTTGAGAGTCCAGAAGTTCTAGGATCATGTTATTGTGCTTCTTATTTATCCATCCCCAGGTCAACATAGAATGAGTGAATGGACTAAGTTTTAAGAGTGTTTCAGCCCAACTTGGACCACTTGGTCATCATCTTGTCCCCATAACTAGGAAGAGATGGGTGATCTGATGACCCAAAATCCTAATGGATTACCATACTTTAAAGTTACATGACTACCTTCATTGTTCTTCTCACCCATACATCAAGACATCATCTAAGTAGTGCTTAAAATAAATCCCAAAAGTCACATGATTGCTACTAAGCTGGACATATTAGTCTTATAATCTTAGTAGTCCATTGCAGTAAAGTACAGACAGGCATCAGCTTACCTGATGCTCCCCCTGCTTGGACTTGCACCTCAGGTAACATCAAGGTTATCAGTACCTGAATGTCTTTATCTCTTAGGCTTACTTCTCATCCTTTTAAAATTTGTAACATACTAATGAATTAGAAAAAAAGAGAAATGTATTAAACACATGCACTGGAGAGTACATGACATTAATGTTGATACCTAATGAGGTTCTTGTGCCAAATATTGCTCACCGTATACAAATTTCAAAAGAACACATTAAAACTGAGCAAATGGAAGCTTTCATAAAGCAATGATGATTATAATGGTTAATAATTTAAAATAAGTGTTTCCTTGTCCAATCTGGTTGTATAACAAACCTGCAATTCTCCAGGCCAGTTCCTCAGATTTCGATTAAGTCTGAAACTTTACTTTTTCCTGCAATGTTATTTAACATGTGACAAGTCTAAGAAAGAAGCACATGCATTCTTCAGAAATTAATTGAGCAAATGAGGGGTTTTGGCAATAACTTGGATGTAGAATATAGTAGAGACATGCCATTCCATCAGCGCCTTGCCCAGTCATCCTAAGAGAGGCTTCCTCCAACAGGTGATGAGAGCAGATGCAAAGACCCAGAGCCAAATATTAGGGGAAGCTCGAGGAACCTCAAAGAAGTAGAGGAGGAAGGACTGTAGGATTCATAAGGGGTTGAGGACATCAGGAGAGCATGGCCCACAGAATTAACTAAGCGAGGCTCTTGGGGGATCAGAGAAACAGAAGTAGCAATCGTAAAGTGTGCATAGATCTTCATGAGATCATTTGCATACGTCTTGGTTATTTAGCTTTGGGTTTTTTGTGGGACTCCTAAGACTGGGAGTGGGAGTGCCTTTGATGTTTTGCTCATTCTTGGAACCCTTTTTCTTTTATTGTGTTCCCTCATTCCAGCTTGAATACGAGATTGTACCTAGACTTATTGGATCTCAATATGTGATTTTTCAGTTGAAGGAGGCTGCTCTTTTCTAAAAGAAAATGTTTAAGTAGTGAATCCGTAGGAGAGGGAAGGGTGGGAAAGGAGGAGTGGAGGGAGGGGAATCTGTGGTTGTATGAGAGAAGAATACATTAAAGAAAAAAGGAAGATAAATCAATATATACAATCATATTTAGGGCACAAAGAAAAAGACATGCCATTTTAAACTTAACAACAGCAAAACAATAGAAAATAGATAATACAAAAGACACAATCTAGTATTTTACATAAGAATTTTTGTTCTAATACATATTTTCAGGATAATTGGCATAAATTTTACTGATGTGTATAGATATCTATAATTTATAATAAAAAGACTATAAAAAGCTTAGGCTAAATTTACATACTTTGTGGATTATGTGTATAAACATGTGTTTATTTCAATGTGGGTATAATTATTACTAAATTGCAGCTTTTAATGGAAAGATCATTAGAGACAGTTGAATATGACTGCATTTAGCTTTCATTGGAACTCCAAAATTATTATCTTTTTCAAAATTTTCAGATTTTTGAAAAACACCAAACTGTGCTCATTTCAAATTCTCTTCTCTAAATTTTCAGGCTGGTGTTTCAAGGTGAATTTAATCTGTATAGTTCATACTCATCTACACTTAAATTATCCATCCAGAACTTTTAATAGCTATTTAATATCCTTATCACCTCTGGAGCCCTCCTAAAAGCCGTTTCACTCTTCCCCACCACCTCTCAGCAGCAGAAGAGGCTGCATTTTGTTCAGAGCAAACAAATTGAATACTGAAACTTTGGGTTATTTTTCCTCTCGGTTTATGACCTATGAATGTAAAGTGGCTTTCAGATGTGACATAACTAATTTCCCCATGCCTGTGAAGCAATGCAGGGTGGGTGTCACATTACCCTTACTTATGAACAGCTGTATAGCCAGCAAATGAGGCAATCTTTGGACTCTTCATTGGGCATCCACAGCATATAAATAGATAATTACAGAAACTCAAACCTCTGTGACATTTTTCATCTGAAAATTGCCAAGGCTGCCTTTAGGATGATATGAGTATACAACCTAAGATTTGCCATAGATGCAAAAATACCCAGTTATAGCTCTAAAATTCTCTACCTTATCACAGAAGGAAAAGGCTCAAGTAGACATACTCCAGAGAAAGGGGTGTGAGTCTTCATGGCTGTGTGCCTTTGAAGAAACATTTGAGGAAAGGGAATAATTTTTAGATGAAAGAGGAAGAAATAGAGAGGGGTTAGGCAAGGAAAGGGGGAGGGATAGAGAGAGGAAGATGGGGAAGAAGAATGGAAGAGAAAGAGAGAACAAACACCAAGACTACAGATTTGAAAATCACTGAAACCCTATCTCTTTTTAATTTTAAATAATTAAAATTTTAATTAGTATATGTTCATTCTACATATTAATAAAATTCATTGTGATTTTCTGATCATGGATAATGTCTACATCAAGTACAGTTCTTTTTTATAGAAACCTTTCCCATCCCTTCACTCTAACCTAATATAATCACTATCCAACATTTATGTTGACAAGATTTCATTGTTATTTATGGATTAACAGTATTCACTGTGTGTATATGTGATATTTTCCTTATCAACCTATCTGTTTACAGACACCTAGATTGATTCCATGTCTTAGTTCTTGTAAATAGTGCTCTAAAAATCATGTTCATTCAAGCATCTCTTTCACATGCTTGCTTTATTTTCTTTGAATAGATACCCAGAAATGGGCTTGTTGGGTCATATGACAGTTCTAATTTTACTCTTTGGTGGGACCTCCAAACTGTTCTCCATCACAGTCTGATACTTTTTCCTCCCATCCCCATTGAGGGGGAGTACTTTTTCTCTATGCTCATACCCGCATTTACTATTTTGTTGTTCTGTTTTCTTAGTGGCCACTATTTTGAAGAAGGCATGATTCCACAGCTATTACTCATGTTATTATGTATGCTTGCCCATCCCCTGTGCTCAGCAGCAGGAGATCTCAGCTTTGTGGGTGTGCAAGGGCACTCGCTAAACCACCTTACTAAGCTCTCTTCTACCAATGCTGATCTCCACATGAGGAGGGGTCTATGCTCTGCTCTCAGTCCACAGCAACAAGTCTTCATATCTTCAGATTGACAGAGAGGAAATGTCTGGAAGGACCTAGAGGACTCTTGATGAGACAAAGAAAAGGTCTTCTGGAAGGTGACTCAAAGGAAGCAGTCCTGGGAGGCAGGAGTGGACTTGCACCAGGGAGAGTTAACCTGGCAGAAGGCATAAAAAGCATGCAAAAGGAAGCCCCTTGCATCAGCAACATGTCCAGCCCACTCTTCTTGCAGTCGGAGCACAGTCTAAGCTGTTCTGGATGGGTGAGTTTTCCTAATAAGACCGCACAAGGCACTAAGTGAAGCTGGCTGCCTGGTTGAATCCAATCCTTGCCCCATTTCAGCTTACCTATTTCCAGAACGTAATCTCATATCCTCACTCTTAGATTCCTTCAGGGCCTTGTAACTGATGAATAGGGCCCTCCGGGGGCAGTGCATGGAGTTAGAGGGGGACGCTTATGTTATGACAGTTATCACCACACTCAGCAGGTGCCTCCAAAAAAGCCAGAGGAGGTGTGGGTTTCAAGTTGCGAGGGGATTTCAGAAAATACATCATACAACCTTCCTCTGAGAGTCAAACGCCCACACCTGATGGTTTTGACCACTGAAGCATCTAGGTAATGGTGAGCACAAAGCCACCTTTTCTTTTGTTAGCTTTCTTTTGTAAGCATCTGACATTTACTTGTTCGAAGCTGTGTTTTATAAACCCAACAGAAAATTCTTCCAAAAAATCAACCAGTTAAAACAACAACAACTGATAGAAGCCATTCTTGCAATAGATGAATTTGGTTTAAAGGAAAAAGCATACACCGTTTAAGTCCTTTGTTATGGATGAAGTAGATGATTTCATTGAAACAATTTCATGAGCTTATGGCCAGATATTTTTCTGATTTTTCTAGCCTCCACCCAAGGGACTGAGTCACTCATTCTTTTTTTTTTTTTTTTTTTTTTTTTTTTAGATTTATTTTATGTGTGTGAGTACACTATTGCTTTCTTCAGACACACCAGAAGAGAGCATCAGATCCCACTACAGGTGGTTGTGAGCCACCATATGGTTCCTGGGAATTGAACTCAGGACCTCTGGAAGAACAGCCAGTGCTCTTAACCGCTGAGCCATCTTTCCAGCCCCCAAGTAATCCATTCCTATACTAGTTGCTATAACAGGGGAGGAGGTCACACAGTCATCACTGCTTGCACACATTTTATATTCATATGCTCTATACATCATTTCTTATGTACATTTGTTTCTTCTTTACAATAGAGAAAATGAGGACTCAATTCTATAGTCTAAAAAAGAAGGCAGGCACTGTCATGACAGAGCTAAGATTATAGCTAGAACTCACCTGAATGCAAACATATGGCCTTTTTGACAACCACATATGAATGTGAACATTAATTAATGTATATCACTAGTATATCTATAACTATATCCTCAAGTCTTTCATTTTGGCCTAGACAGTTTCATTTAAATTAATACACATGTTTATATGTATTTATAAATACATGTAATCATTTGTGGTACATTTATAAATATATAAACCATAGGAATAAATATTGATATGGATACGTACATATAAATATGTATTTGTGTCATAGAAATAAAAATGGTCTAGATTAGTGAACTGATTTTTCTCAGCCACAGATTGTTGTTGAGCACGAAGTTTGTCACTTAGGTGAGTGAGTGACCTATACCTGTCCTTTCAATGAAACTTGCTAGTTATTCTTCAGAAATGACCCTTTCCTGTATGTCTGAAGCCCAACTACACTGGTTCACCTCTCCCATTTGTTTCTGCCTACCCTTTGAGGCCAAGTGTCTAGTTATGCATGTGAGCTACAGCACCCTCTTGCTGCATTCCAGAAAACTCACCTACAAGAGGCCTGCTGGGACCCTCCATTCATAGAACTCTTTATTCTCCCACAGACAAATTTGGATCCCACTATATTATATCAGCCCTGGCTCCCAGGGGGCCTCTTAAAGATGAATATACCTAAAGTTGCTCTTCTTACTAGATGTTTCAGAGTATCCTACCTTAACCTAAGCAAGTATGCAAGAGGTATACAGGGGCAGGGCATTTTCCATAGTGCTTCATACCCAAGAGGGAGACCAAAGCAACAACCTGTGTTTAGCTGCCTCTCAGTCCCCTGGACCCTCACTCAGGTGGGTATTCAGCCAGCTAGTCAGTCATCTATCACCCTTTTTCCTTTCCTTGGTTATTGAGTCCTTTCAGCCTAGTTGTGGAAAGATGATACAGGGAAGAGACAATTCTCATTGAATATGCTAAGGTTTCTGATGGAGGCTTGAATTTCTGTCATTCTACAAACTTCTCTTGAGGCCAAAGCAGTCTTGCTGATACTGGGCCACTTTTGAGCTCAGGGCTTCCTTAGCTGAGATGGATATACCAAGAAACTGGGTTATGGTCTGTAGTTTTTAAATCATCATATAGTAGTCTGAGCTACTGGGGTGGGTACATGAGTTTTACAAAGAAAACAGAAATATTGTCTCAGAAGGCTTTAGGACTGGAATTCATTTGAATTCAGCAACTGCATATAGACATTTAATAATCCCACTAGAGTGATCTCTCTTCTGTCACACCATCATAAAGCCTAGCATCTTCACAAGGTGCCCAACTCCTCAAGCTTCTGTGCTTTTCTTAGTCTTGGGTAGTGGCTGAATATGGCTGGGTTTATTTTCCAGTCTCCATCATGTAGCACAACAGAATGTTCTACATTATCTATTGATCCCCAAAGTCATGCTTTGCCACCCAACTGCCCTATTACTCAGCCTCTAGAAAGATAAGTGTTATGAAACCTACCTTCCACACAAGTGCAAGGGAATGAAGAAATGATGTTTCTCTCAATTCACTCTATACCGAGCTATGCAAGACCATAATATAGCCAGAGAACATTCTATAAGATTTTTCTGATAACCACAAGCACAATCCTACAGCTCTGAAAGGTAGCCAATTTATTATAATATTGGCCAATGAGATGTTTGCAATGACGGAGACATTCTAGATATAGCCTTTTGAGTAGAAGAATTTTACCTAGTTACATATGACTGTTGCACACTTGAAATATGTGCAAAGCTACTGAGAAATTATACTCACATTTTTAGTTAATTTACCTAATAAAAATTTACAACATAATAGCTGCAGGTGGCAGGTGGTTAATACACTGTGCTTTTCAAGTGTTAACAAGAATGAGCATCCTTGGGGGGGCATATATTAAAACACAACCTCCTAGGTGCCGTGGGCAGAAATTATTACTCAGTGGGTCAGGGATGCAATGTGAAAATACATGGTTTCAACAGCCCCCTAGAAAGTGCTGCTTGTTCAGGGACTTCATTTATGTCTCTAATTGAAGAAGTCAGGGTCACTTAACTACATGAGGTCCCTGCTCAGGTCACCCTTGCCTCTTATGAGACATTGGGCAATATCTGGAGAAACTGTTGGTTGTTACCATTAGAGGCAAAGTGGTGGTGGCACTAGCATTTATTTGGTAGATATCACTGATGCTCCTAAACACTCTGTAACTCTTATGTATTCTTTTGTCACCCCCCAGTAAAGAATAACACAGCTTACGCTATCTTTAAAGGGCTGTTATTTTCTTATTTTAGTCAGATCCTGGGTACAGAGTGGTTACAGTAACATCATATTAAGTCAGTGCTAATCTGTCCTTGATATGCCTTGGCCTTGTTTATGAACCAATATTATAGTACCATCCACTCCTCCCCTAAGAGTACCACTCTGAGTAGGTGAGCTGACCCAGGAGTCTAGGATTTGGGTTGCTCCAGCTGTCTTTCATACTGGAAGACTAGTAAGGTATGTCAGGTCCCTAGTACCTCATCATCTAGGTTCCTTGGAGGGAAACAATACAATTGGAGTCTAAGTTTTGTGTGTGACTCACACAAGAATTAGTCACTGGGAGCTGTTAGAGACATGCAGCTGGGAACTTTATTAGGAAAGAAAAGAAGGAAAAGATCACTGAAAAGCTAAAACCCACCCATTCTTCTGAAGAGCAGTCTCATTCATGTGTCCTGAGAGAGCTGTCTACAATGCCTTTATTACCTCTCATGCTGTAGAGTTTTGTCAGGCCTAAAGTCAAAACTAAGGATGTCTCTATGAATATCATGGAGCCCTTACAGACCTTAAACTAGTGTAAGGATTCTGGAGTGATTTTAACCCCCTTATGTATAAATAGTTGCCTGCCTGCCCAATAATGCTTTTTCAGGTCTTAGAATCCTACACACAGTATATACTTCTCTTCCATCACCACTAGATCCTTTCTCCAAACTCTCAGCTGCTAAAGTTCCATGCACTTTTTCATGCCTCTATTTTTAAAGCCTATGTTGAAAATAGTTTCAGGGATTCCTAAATACATATCCCAAGGCCAAGGAACCCTATGTCCTTTAGAGTCTCTTTACAAATCTTTCTTCACTTCATTTCTGTGCTCAGTTGTGGGAGGGCCCCAGTTCTCAGTAGTTAGTCAGAGATTCAAAATTGGTTGATACTAACCTCATTATTATGTGGCCCTTCCATCTTTCTTGGCAGAAATGGAAATCAGAAATCATTCAGTGTATCTTGTTATGGCCTGAACCAATCCCCCCCCCCCTTTTTTTCTGGGTCTTCAACTATGTCATGCTCTGAAGGCCTCCTTGAATGCAGCTGCTGTCCTTTGTATGACACAGCAAGGACCTGACTGCTGCCATTTCCAGTCTTTAGCTGGTCATTCTCATCAACTGCTCCCTTGGCAGTTCATGATTATACAGGATGATGAGCAGAGCTGATTAGTTCATCGGAACATAACAAGTTCATACAGGACTACCAAGCCAGAACACCTCTGAGAAATCTGGGTCCTTAAAGTTGACTTGGTCTTATGCTTCTAAGAACCTCAAATGACCTCCTTGTTCGTGATACTTTAGCTGTGTGATCTCAGAAAAGCAATGTGGTCTCAGACATGTATCTTCTTCTATAACATCTCATTTAGTGGCTGAAGGTACAAATTATGAACTACTTATTCATGTGTCTTATATTGCCTTGTTCTGGAAACCCCAAGGTTCTTCTGTGGTTTTGGCTCCAAAAGGCACAGCTTCTTTGCACTGCCCATGTAAGATGGTATCTCTTATAAGGAGGTAAAGACTTATGGAGGGAGAATGCACTCTTTACCTCTGAACATTCTGAGGTGTTGTGAGAATTAAGCCAACCACACAGAAGCACAGACTGTCCAAGAAATGTTATGTTTAACATAGAAGGCTGTTTTTTAAATTCTGGTTAATGAGTTTTTGACCTGTGTGAATTTGGTCTCATAATTACCAGACTCAGACTCCTGTTAGCCAATTGGGCTGATGCTGTGATCTCATTCATTTCAACCATTCTTGATTATCGGAGTAGATACAAAGGACAAAGAAAAATGCTTAATGTTCTCCTCTTCTGGGTCAGTAGGATTAGGCTGACTTGGCTTTCTGTGGCTGGAGTGGAAAGAAGCTTTCTTTCCCCATTAGTCAACCCTGGCTCTTTTCCTTCCTCTTTTCTACAGCTTCCTAACAAGCTTAACATCTTGCAAACACAGGCTTGGACATTAGGCCCAAATCCATTGGCTACTGAGCTAGTGGTGGGTAGAACTGAGAAGACATTCCAAGGATGATAAACTGTTTAAACAGAAGCTCAGAAAGGACCCATCACACCAAGAAGGTAATGTAAGTCACACCGAAAGCTAAGAGAGTAGGTGAGTCAGGTGAGAGGAAAATAAGAATAAAGCCCAGAGTTAATAAACTCGAGAATAAGCTGGGAGTTGGCCATCAAGAAGGTGAGTGCTACTAGGATTCATCAAGGGGCAGGGATGACTTAAAAGACTCTTGCATGGTTGCAAACCATTATGTGAAAGGCTGCTGCGGAGACAGGATGCTGCTTCCTACATCATGCTATTCATGTAGTAGTTGCCAGGGTGATTGGCACTCTTCAAACAAAACCCAAATGCCTGAGGTACATGAATAAAGATATAGAAATAAATGACCATGTCATGCTTATTTTAAGATCCTTGAACTCATCCTTACTTTTGGTCTTGACATCATAAAGTTCATGTCTGATTGACAGAGGAGCAAGCTGTTTCGCAGCCTCTCCTTTCCTTGCCTACTGTCCATCACACATGTCCATTTTCATCTGCTACTCCTTCTTTTGGCATCTGCTTTATTTTGTCTACAAACTGCTGATACAAATGTCCAAAATAAATTATGCTGAATAATAGATGAAGACAGCTACATAATTTATAATGTTAGAAGCCAAGCAGAAGCCAAGCAGAGCTCGCTGGGCGATGTTCAAGCCTATGGACCTTCCTAGTCACTTACAGCATTGTACATAGGTACATCTAGCCTTAGTTCTAGAAATAATCTGGGGTCCAGGTTGAGTTTGGGTTCATTTTTCTCTAAGTGTGTATCTGTTTTTAGGTGGTCCCAGACTCCCCAAGTAGGTCAAAAGCGAGGATATGGGCAGTCTGGGCCTTCTCTAGTCCAACAGAACTGATAGTACTTTGCTAAGACCCAGCCTTCTTAACACACAGTCTAGCCTTCAGCTGTAACACTCACTATACAGGTCCGTCCCCAAGCCCAGTAGCCTAACCATTGTCCTTGCTCATCACCCAGAGCAGTGAGTGTAAATTTAGAATTATCTCTGGAAATCAGACTGCTTTCTATAAGAAAGTCCTCTGTAACCAGTCCTGAGGCACTGTTTAGGAAGACACTGAGAAACAGGAGAGGCTATAGAGAGAAAGAAAGAACGAAAGGAAGAAAGAAAGAAAGAAGGAAAGGAAGAAAGAAAGAAAGAAAGAAAGAAAGAAAGAAAGAAAGAAAGAAAGAAAGAAGAAAGGTAGCATACCCTGGGAATCAAACAATTACAGCTTTTGCTAGAGATGACTAACCAAGCACAGCATTGTTTTAATTATTTCTTTTTCTTATCCAAAAGGAAAAAAAAACTTACCTCAACGGTGCCTTGTAGCAGGGAGGTGTGAAAAGAATGAGAAAAAAACACAGAATCAGAAAAACAAGGGGACAAGGGTCAGAGGGAAGAAACTGCATCAACTGTATCAGGGGAGCATTCAGAGAGAGAAAACCTCAGTCAGAGTCTTCACACAATCAATGAAAGTCTTTGTTTTGTGTTTCTCAACCCTGCAGGGTATGATTGGAGACAGTTATATAGTACATGTTTTTCCATAGCACTAGGATGTTTCTATTGTTTAAAACAAAAACAAATCCCCCAAACAGGCATCCCTGTCTTAGCCTTCACATCGGCTGAAAATGGGTTGTAGATTCAAAGCCCCCCAATGCTCATCTGTGCCATGTTGGCCTGAAAGGGACTACTTCAGCCACATCTGACCAACCAGTCCTTGTCATTAGCAACCAAGTGTTAAGCCAGAGAAGCTTGTCTGGGAACATCACCAAAGTGGCAAGTAAGCCACAATTTAGCTAATGTGCACCACTGTAGGCCCTGGCTTTGGCCAGAGCACATGTGGGTAGAGTATCTGCTTTGGGGAGGGGTGCTGGGAAGAAAGTGGGTTTGGGGAGGCTCATTTGCAAGAACTGCCCAGCTGAGATAACATTTAAAATGAAGCTGAGAAGGTCCAATGTTCTGTAATCCTGCAGCAGCTGCTCATTTTGGGTTGAGCTTGGGAAAGAACAGTTTGCCATTAGTTTGTCCCTAAGCCAAGATTGGCTGCTGGTGGCTTCTGGTTTCCCTAAGCTACCTCGAAGGGGATCACTCAGCTGTGTCCTAAGGATGCTAAACAACAGAAAAAAGAACACGATGGCTTGTAGTCTCCATCCATGTGTGTGGCCCTTGGGATGCCCTTGCAGATGGGCCTGGCTGGAGACATTGATAGTTTGGATGTGCTCTTTGAAGCTTGGTGCCCAGGGAGGGCAGCTGGTGGGCTTGTTCTGCTGTTCTTCAGCCTGTCATGTACCACTCTTAACATGGTTTGCACATCCTGGAGATGTAGATTATCCCTCAATACAGAGGACCAAGCTGCCCTCTGGGTGTTTGAGCCTCAAAAAGCATAGCCAAAATCCACAGAAGCTTGGCCACATCTGCCTACGTGGAGCCTAAGAAGATGATCCTTTGTTTATACTCCAACTAGGGACTGGAGTCCTTCTTCCTGGGTCTGTAGTTTCTCCCACTTGAGGAAAACCAGCTTTCTTTTTTTTTTTTTTAAACAAACCTTGTGTTGTAAGATGAAAAATAAGACTAAACTGAGTTTGAACATATTAACGGTACCAGGTGGCTTCATAAAACATAAGTAGAGCAATAAAAATATAAATGAGGGCCTCCCAGTAATTAATTTTGTGTTTATACAGTCCAATGAGATTTGGAACTGGTGGTGGCTTTGTATGGTTTTAGATTAGGAACGAACTCATCCTTCTTAACTGGGTCTTGCTAGCCCTCCGATGTCCCTCCTTCTTGGTTCTCCCATCCTGAGCTGAGATAAACTTTGAAGTTTCATAGCACCATGGAGTTGAAATAAAGACTTTCAGCCATCCCATTAGAATGTATCAATAGGCTGGATAATTAGGAAAGCCATGAAGTACTTGGAGGACATAAAGTATTCCGTAAATGCACATTATTCTTGATATAATGATGACACAGTAATAAGAACGTGGCTTGTTGGAACATTTACAGAGTAGCAAACACTTTTCTATTTATTTGGCAATCATACACTTTGCTATTTATAGAAGGAAAAGATTCTCTGGTGCCAAGGTCAGTTCACTAGATAAAGCCAAGAGAGGAGATGCATTCTTCTTTCTAGCCTAACCTTGAGTTCAGAAAGATTCACAAAACCATAGTAACAGAAAAACAATGGAACTAGACAAGATTCTACCCTCAGACTTACAGACTGAGTACTGTACCCTTTTAGATCCAAAGAGCTTTTGTCTAGTAACTGGACAATATTTGACAAATGACCTCTTTGAGCCTCAGTTTCTCATCTTTCAAGAGAAAGAATTAAAATGGGGGCTCTTTAGAGAGGGAGAAGGAAGTTAACATAGAAGGTGTTAAAATAACAGTGAATAAGTCTGAAAAATGACATAAAGAATCATATTATTTATCTAAAAAACACCCTACAATACATGTAGTTCTCTGTATAAATGCACATATATAATTAAAATAACATACAATAAATGAAAGTTTTTCCTCTGGGCTGATATTGATCTCTTCAAGCTCCAAAGAACACCTAACAAACACTCCAATACTAGGCATGGGAACCCCTCTTTTGAATTGTTGGTCAGGTTATCTAAAAATTTCTCAAAACATATAGCATATTTCTATTATTTTTATTACCCTAAGTAAATAATCATTGCTGAAGATGCAATGCACTTCAGACACAAGACCCAGAAGGTTCTGAGCTGGAACTGACATTACTTGTCTCCTATGTGAGGATTAACTTTCATGGTACCAGCAGGTGCCATTTAAGCTTCCAAAGGATGGAAGCAACCAATATTATTTCCAATATATGGTACCTGTGGACCAGAACAATAACCAGTATGCCATGATAAACATATACAGTAGTGTCATGCATACTATGGTGGTAACCAATGGCTCTCTAGTTGGACTTATGAGCTGCTCAACAAAAGAAAAACCATACCTGGTACTGGAATACCAGCCAAGTACTTAAGGGTAGTGAGGTCATGGACATTGAAGGAGAACCTACGATGACCACTTCACTAAACTAGTGTAAACTCTGTGCACATTCTCAATACGTGTCCTTATATCCACAAATAAGTATAACTCTCACCCTGAATCAAGGAAACTTCTCTTTGCAACAGACAGAGACCACCACAGAAAACCACAACTAATCAAAATACAGAGTTGGGAAGTTCACCCCCAATGGATACATCTATAAAACACAAAGCATCTGAGGCTCAGGGAACCATTGTAGACGGCGGGTAGAAAGACTCAAGGAGCTAGAGGACCAGGGAGTTTTCTGAGAGGTTGTGTCTTCTATTAATGTTAGAAGCTATATCCATAAAGTACCACCAATATGGCTGTGTCAACATGTGTTGGACAAGGACAATAACAATAGACATGCCAAAGTAGATGGGGAGATCCCATGAGACCTCAACCTTACATAAAGAACTACAGGCTACCAAAGAATGTTGAAAGAAGGAGAAATAGTCTTCCTTATGGAAGGGCACACCAATTGGTTATTTAATACCACACAATCAGCTTATAAATATACATATAAATAGCATTATTCAGACTGATCAGAGTATATTTTATAATGTTTATGTATGTGCATATACATGTAACAAAAATTGAAAATGATGCCACGAATTTGAAAACAAAGAGGGCATATGGGATTACCTGAATGGAGTATGGGGAGAAATGAGTTAATTTTATTATAATCTCAGAAAAACCTTAGAAATGTTTACATATGTTTATTTGTGTGTATGTGTGCATTCATGTGTGTGTGTGTGTGTGTGTGTTTGTAGGGATAGCATTAATACATGTATAGGTCAGAGGACAACTTAATAGAGTTAATTCTTTCCTTCTACCATGTTTCCAAGCACTGAACTAAAGCAGGCAGGTTTAACAGTCTTTACCTACTGAGTCATCTTGCCCTTTCTGATGTCAATTTTTAAAATCTGATTACTGTGTGGTCTGTGTGTGTATGTGAAAACCAGAGGATAATTTGATGTGTCATTCATCAGGAGGTACTTTTTTCTCTTGTTTTATCTATTTATGGATTTGTCCTGGAGCCAGCTAATTAGGCTAGTATGGATGGTCAGTGAGCTTTAAGGCTCTGCCTCCCCAGTGGTAGGATTACAAGTATATGCCACTATGCCCAGCTTTTTGACATGGACTCTGGTCATTACACACAGGTCCTTGTGCCTACTTGTAAGCACTGTATTCACTGAACTATCTCCCAATCTAGATTCAGAATTCTTAAAATGAAATTGCAAATCTTAACTAAGTATAAGGGTTGATTGATTGACGCAAGGCAAGGTGGCAACCCCATTTAATAGCAATAGTAATTAACATGTAAGTGTTTATAATCGATATCAAATATCTTTCAAATAGCTTTCCGTGTGGCGTGTCATTAAATCTTCAAATGGCTTTGTTTGTCTGTTTTACTACACTGGGGATGAAACTCACAGCCTCATACATGTTCAGAAACTGCTACCACTGAGCTGCTCGCAGCTCAACATACAGCTTCTTGAAGCGTGCATTTGGCAGCTGAAATGTTTATAGAGGAGTAATGTTGCAGAGAGACTAACGTACTTGCACCAGGATGGGTTGCAGTTGTGGGACTGGAAATTTTCTGTGCTGACTGAAGAGTTCTTTTGGGTGTGGGGAATAGATAGAAGACGTTCTTATAGCCTCTTCCAATTCCAAATCCTTTCTATCATCACAAGTCCTAGTCCCTTCCCTGAGCCAGATTCTGGACCAGACCCATAGGTCCATGGTCCTTACCCACTACAGATGGCGAAGTACAAAAAAATGCCCTACACACTGATGTACGTTTTGTGTTTGTTTGTGCAGTCAGTGTTCTAGTCCAACCAGGTCTAAGATCCCTTTTTTAGCATACTTAAGCGATGTTGGTATTTAATAAAGCAAATGATGACAACCTCTCCTCCCAACCTTATTCTTGAAACCCCAATTCCATCTGGACTTGCGGCTATCTTTCCTGAATAACCAGATGTTTCCCAAGTGATAAGTTGCAAAAGCTGCCAGCATCCTTTGCTTTTCTAACTTACTATGGCGAGTACAATGATGGATCTAGGTCAATCACATGCAATATTTTAACATCTAAATTAAATGGCAAGCAACCCTGGAATCCATTACCTTCTCTATCTCTACTGAAATCAAACTAATGGGACTGATTCATTTTTTTTTTCTTTTTTTTCTTTTTTTTTTTTGGTATGGATGGAGCTTGAGCAAGCACAAATGCCAATACAGACTAAGGTAACTCTGCTCTGGAGGGAAAAGAAAGTGAAGATGCTTGCTGTCTAAATGGTCCCATAGCCTGGAGGAACCCTGAATGGCCCTGTTGATAAAAGCAAGTCCTTTTTGTCTTGCTCAGCATCCTGGGAGAGGGGATGAGTCCCTTGACACCTTGATAACCACATTTAAACATTCATAACTCAATATATTCCTGTCATGATCCAATCTCACTGGGAGAGAGAATGATATATTTCATTTCATCAATTTCAGTTAAATTATTACACCTGAGGAAAAGAAAAGGTACCTTGGCTGATGCTACTGTGCCAGCTCAGCCTTGTTTCAAGGAGACTGTTACATAAGCAACGGCTGCTGTCTTTGCAAGGCTTGACACCTCTCCTGTGTTTTTGCCCTTTTGAATCAGTACCAACATCCCGCAAATGTCCCTGTGAACTCTGAGGATGATGCTCATGCCATACCACTGGCACCCAAATTCACCCTGCCTGTACCTTGCACAGCTCCCCGAGGCTTCTCTGGAGACACAGTCTACATTCTCTTGCCGTCTTAGCACGTAAATCAGCTGTCAGCTGCACACCCAAATATCTCCGTTCTCATGATTTTGTCAGATCATCACCACTAATAGGATGTTGAAATTCGCAAATGCATCTATTTCCAATAATAGGCCTATATACTGCCGTCTACCAGTTTGAAAAGAGAGAGGTTTATGCTAGGGACACGAATCTCACATGTCTCAAGAGGGCACCTGGCTTACTTGAATTGGGAGGTAATTTCCTCCTGGGACAGACTGCTGAGATCTCTAATACTGGAAGTTTAAATAGATCGGTGTCTGCAAAGAACAGCCAGCAACCTCAGAATTGCTCAGGAAATCACAGGATTTTAAAAGCAACGGGAGGAAAACAGCAGTTTCCCCCCATGCCTCAACCCACACCCCACCCCTGCATGAACTGGGTTCCCTGTGGCTTTGTCTGGAAATGCTGGGCCCTCTAGCCTGAAGTGCATCTGTGGAGTCCAACAATAGCCATAGCAATATGCTTTCCCTAATCTTTCTTGTCCACACAGACAGCAGTGGGTCCGATTTGTCCTAGACACAGTCAGGGACTCCATCTCAGATGCCCTGGGGGCAGGAACTAGCTCCAGAGTCGCGTGCTTTGGGTGTCAGGCTTGCCCCATATCACCATTCTGGAAGCCAGAAGCTACGTTAAGACACCAGGGACTCTGCTCAGTGTGCTGGAGCCAAGGTAGACACCATCCTCTAGTCACTGACCTCAAGCAGGGCCATAATCTGATCAGGGACCTGTGTTCTTGGGACTAGAGTGGCACTTTCCTTCATGTAGGTATAGGTGGCCCTTGGTGTTAGCTGGGGATTAGATTCAAAACCCCAGAGGCACCCAAATCCACAGATGCCCAAGTCCTTCTCGCTAGCACCAGGGCAGTCAGATAGAGTCCATGAACATTCCCCTCTATACTTTAACTCATCCCCAAACGCCTTTTACAACCTAGTACCACGTAAACACTGTGAAAACGGGCGTGTCACAGGATGACATAGAAGGCTACATGTTCCTCATATCCATGGACTTCTGCTTTGGTTACTTCCTTTTGATTTTAAACTTTTTATTTTTATTGAAAAAAAATCTTTATCCATGCAGTATATTCTGAACTTGCTTTTCTACCTCCCAGTTCCTCTCAGATCCTCTTCATTTCCCCACCCAACCCTACACCTTCTTTCTCTTTCAGAAACCAAAAAAAAAAAAAAAAAAGGAAACAAAAATGAAGCAAACAAACCCGAATTTTTAAAAATTAAAGATCACAACACGCATAAGAATAACACCCGAAAAATACACCAGAAACCCATTATAAAAGCAAAAGACCGGTTAATAAAAAGATGCCCAAACAAAGCAGTCTGAGACCAAAAGTCCACACAAATACTATTGAGTTCATTTTTGCCTTGGCTCACTACTGCTAGACATCGGGCCTACCCTTAAGTGTGCTTGATACACCCAGTGAGACCATTAGAGAGGACTAATTTTATTTTTCATGTAGATGCCAACTGAAGACAGCCTTTTGGTTAGAGATGGAAGCTGGGTCTACATCTTCCTCTCAGCACTGAGGCCCTGTCTGGCTTGAACTTGTGCAGACCCTGCGCATTAGGCCACAGTCTGTGAGTTCTTATGTACATGGTGTTGTTGTATCTATCTAGAAGACACTGCTTTCCTTGGTAGCCTTTGCCTTCTCTGGCTCTTACAACCTTTCAAGTGCCTCATCTGCCTCTCCCTTTGAAATCAAATCCTGAGGAGAAGGATTTGATAAAGACATCTCATTTAAGACTGGGCATTCCAAATGTTCACACTCTCTACACATTGTCCAGTTGCAGGTCTCTGTGTGATTTCCCTTGTTGGTGGAGGAAGCTTTGATTTTTTTATTTTTATTTGCCCCTGCCTAAGTCCAGAGATGCACTATCTACAAGTAGAGAGGACCCAAGTGGGAGGCTGAAGAAATGGCTCTTCGGTTAGGAGTCATTAAGTGTGCAACCATGGGGACTAGTGTTAGGATCTCAGCACCCATTTAACAAACAGGGTAACTGACGTACACCTGTAACTTTACCTGTAAGGGTTCAAATGTATACATGCATATGCACGTGTGTGTGTGTGTGTGTGTGTGTGTGTGTGTGTGTGTGTGTGTGTGTGTGTGTATGCTTGCATGCACAAATATGAAAATAAGTAAAACAGATCTTAAAAAGACATGAAATGAAACAGAAAATCGGCCCGGGACAGCCAGCATTACTATGAAGATACAAAGACATCAAACTGGCTACTCGTTGCCCACACTGACTCCGCATACACCTCTTGTTTGTACAGTTCGGTATTCCACTATGTCTGCAAGACTGTCAGGATTTGGTTCCCCTGACAGAGCAGCAGGGCAAGCAGGGTAGATGTAAAACCTCATTTGAAAGCTAGAGATGACCTCTGCAGCAGCGTCCGGGGTATGTCCAGTCAACGTTGGCAAAGGCCTCACAGTACCAGCTCTTAATCTAAGGACAATTCCAGGCTATCTCCTTCTGCCTCTCTTTTCCCCCAGAACTCCATCATATAAATCACACCATGGAGACAATTTTTAAAGTCATGGAAAAATCCACTCAGAACCTACAATAGGTTAGTCAGCAAGTAAGTCCCATGTAGGTGTTCAGCACAGCAAGTTTGCACGGAGCTCCCAACACTTCATGCTATCCAGTTTGACCTCCCTTCCTTATCACAGGACCTGCTCACTGCCCCTTTCTGCTGCACACAGCCTCCAGCAAATAAATTGTAAAGTCTGGATCACTGGGGGGTGGGGGTGGGAGCTTCTCAGTTTCTCAGCCAGAAGAATGCTCTTGAGAAGTGATTATACTGAACATGTAGAAAGGGTTTAAATCTGTTCCTTTAAAATACTTCCTTATACCTACCAGGCTGGGCCAGGAGAAACAGGCTCAGGAAAGGGACATCAGCTTAAAGAAACAGTGCTGACTTTAAGCCTTGGGTGCATGTGGGAGGCTCTTCGTATGCCTTGGTCTCGGTTTCAAACCAAAGGCTTACATTGGAACACTCTTAAAAGCCTTGGTACCTCACTCCTAGCCCTTTACATCAGAAAGACTCCTGGGAGCCTGGAGGATACTTTCTTTTTACCCTGGAGCAGGTCAGTTCAGAAGTAGCCAAGGGCAGGAGAGTAAAAGCAAAGGATGCCGGAGGAAAGCCAAGCGCCTTGTTTAATTGCTTGTCTTATGTCAAATCTGTTACCTGGTGGCCTGGAGCAAAGACAGAGTGTCCAGCATTCAATTAAAATTTATTTCCTTACTAAAGGGCAATTCTGATCCCAAAGCACATGTGTTGAATACAAGCATCTCTTACGGACACATTTAGCTTTAGCATCTCCTATGGAGGTTCTCCCAGTCAATCATTAGTAGGTACTATTAGTTTGTTGTTCTCTGTGTGGCTTGTATCGGGTATACAGATTTCAGAAGTACCTGACTGACACAGATTGTCTATGGCACATCTGAATTCTAATGGCTAGTTCGAAAACATGCCTTACTGAGGTTTTTTAAAAACCCAGAATAGGAAAAAATAAAAAGTATTAATACATGAAATAACAAAAATAAAGGCCTTTCAATATATCCTGTTATGCATTTCCACTCACTGAACTCCCAAGGCCATGTTTACCCAGCTGCCAAGAGACATCTGTTGAATGGAGATCTGAGCGAGTATTCACACAAGTCTGAAGACATATGGGTGATCTGAAGATAGTCTCCAAAGGATGGCACCGTGGGATGCTGAGAGCTTTCAATGGAAGGAGCAGAGGTCTCACAGACTTCCCCAAGCTCAGTTCTCCTACCTCTCCCTCCTGAGAATGAGTTCTATGAAGTTTCCCAATCTATGTGAAGGAAAGATGCCTCAGAAGAACAGACTCACGAGAAAAATGGCTGGAGTGGGCAGCACACTCCCAGCAAATACAAACTTGGACTGAGCCATTGTTCTATCTTCCCAAAAACCATTTGTCTCTCCCTGAACTTCTCTAACTACCTCTTCCCATAGATGGAGAGGGAAGAGGGGAGAGAGGGGAGGGGGGAATGGGAGAGGGAGGAGGGGAAAGGGGAGAGAGGAGGGGGGAGAGAACAGGAGAGAGGGGAGAGGAGAGGGAAAGGGAGTGGGAGAGGGAAGGGGGAAAGAGGAGAAGGGAGAGGGGAGGTGGAATAGAGGATATGGGAGAGGGGAAAGGTGAAAGAGAGAGACAGAGACAGAAACAGAGAGAGAACCTGGCCATACTTTGAGTTGGATACTCCAAGCTAGCCATTCCCCCACCCCAGAGTTTGCACTCCCCTATGTCTCTTCTCTTATTTGTCTGCCAGTTTTAAGTTTGCTCTGCTCTAATTATCAAAACATCAGAGGCAGGATGTTTTCCATCCTATAAATACCACTTTTTAACTTGAGTGGGATGGAAGACTCAGTGTGGGATGTGGTGGTTGGGAAGTGTGGTCTCCTGGGGATGGGAGCTCACAGAGTAGCAAGTGGCAGCACCTCCTGAGAAGATCATGTACCCTAGCATCGACTTCTCTTACAACAGGATGGGCAAAGCAAATTGGTGAGGGGTAGGGTGCCAGGCATCCAGGGCACTAGGGAGCCATTAGTGGAGGCTTCTGCACTCCATGTTCTCTCCCTTAGTACTTCCCCGGAGAGTGGGAAGGCTAGTGGGGAAGAAGCAAGTCTTTGAACATAGCCAGAGCATGAGGCTTTCTCAGGAGGTGTACATCCAGTCTCCCTACCCCCAAGCCCACACATAACCAAATCAGCTTAGTTTGTACAAATTTTACTGTCAGAACACATTCGTCCAGTTCCTCGCATTGTTAAAATGTTTGGCCATCACAGCTCGGTTGAGGACCTCGTGCCTCTGCTGGTCACAGCTTGCCCACTCCCTCTGAGATTTCTTGGGTTGGGCAGCCCATTTCCTGAAGGATGAGCCCAGGAACCAGAGCTGTCTGTTCTCCCAAAGTGCTGTATCTCTGTGACTTACACACAGCTTTACAGGGCTGGTGATCTGGTGTTGATCGCATGCTGTGTCTGAAATGTGAGCAATTGGTGGGAAGGAGAGGAAGGGGAAAAGGAAAAGCTTCTAGTAACTTGTGATGTAGATCCTTATCTCCCACTGTCATAACCAGGGCATGTTTCAGGAGATTTTCCACACATTTGCAAACAGACTTAATAATAAAAAGCTTTCTGTCTCGACGTGTCAAGTTCCTGCTAGCTACACAGGAAGACACTATCAGGGTAAAGATGTAATGCAATGCGGCACAAGGTCATGAGCCCGTCCCTGTCTGTTATGACATACATCATTTTTCTCCAGATAGAGATGTCTTATAAGTTACCAGGTCAAATGCGCTAAAGAGAGAACACTGGCCAATAGGTGTGAAGCTCTGAAGTGAACAAAGACAAAACTTATTTTTCCTTTATTGAGCACTGGCCCCAAAACCTGGGATCCAATCCCTTCATATGCCAATAAAATACAACCCTTTAGATCTTCACCTTCCAAAGAGAGCACTTCAGAGCATTTCTGGATTTCTCTGTGAGTTCCAGGAAACCGTGACAACAAATATTCGGCTGCAGTTCTGGAGAACTGCCCTTCTGGGAGTCCAAGTCGGGCATCTCTTATTTCTCAGGGTCTCAACATTGCACTAAGCTCTGAGTTAAACACCATACACATTGTAGCAGTGTGTTGTGGGACAAAAGCAATAGTGGAGAGTGACCGTGGTGGCTCTTACACCTGTAGCCCCTTGATTTCAGCTTTGTGACCCTGTGGCCTACCCCTGTGCCCACTGTATCTGTACAACATGTTAAATACAACATGATATTTGTAAAGGACATGCAAAGAGAAACCCTCAAAGATTATTAGCTGCTTTTACTAAAAGAGAAGGAAGCTGTACGGAAAGTACGGAAAGGTGAAAGGAAGCAGGTTGGCACACAGTATATATAGCAGGCTTCTGACCCTATCTGATGACGTCTACTGTTCCCTTCATGAACCTTGATCCAGACAGAGCCCAAGGAGAGGAAGTGTTGGAATCAAATCCAGTTCATTGTGGTTTCTAGGTCTCCTCAGAAGTCTAGAATCTTAGTCACCTTTTTCATCATTGAGAACATTTTTGATAGCAGAAAGGGTGGCCCCGGTGTCCAGACACTTGACTGGAACATCATCCCAGTAGCTACTTAGATGTCTTCTTTGTAGAAAGAGACTTTCAATAGTGGGAGCTCCAGGATTATTTTCCAAGGGAAATAAATAAAAGGCTTCCAGTGAGAAACGGAATGGAGTGGTAGAGAAAACATTGGATTCTGACCAGAGTTTCTTTTCAAATTACTTATGGTTCCTAATGAAGGTGACAATATCTTAAATCATCTCAGGCTACCATCATTAGAAATATACCTGGTAGGCTCACTCTTATTCTGAGATATTAGGGAAATGAGAGAACATGCATCCATTTGTAATCCGTTCTATATGACATAAAATCATTCCAATAAAATCAATACCTTTATCTGATGTGTAAAGAATATTAGGCCAGAAATTAAAACTTCGGGTATTGAACCCTCATCAAATAAGTAACACTAATTCTTCCGTTAATCTGATTATTTAGCACAGCATGAACTTGTGCACAGGAGTGTGCATATGCACACATCAGTGGCTAGTGCTGAGGAGGTCTGATACCGTTGCTTTGATAGATTTGTTTGTCTACTTACTAGATGGTTTGTGAAATCACAATTTCATGTATAACCCAATCTGGAGAGAAAAGGTAGACAAAAAAAGAAGAGAGACCCTTACCAAACAGGAATGAGTATCATCAAGGGAATAAAATTGCCTCCTAATCAAATGCATCATTAAAAGTACAGACATTAGAGCCTGGTGCTGACAGCTTTATGAGGTAGGCATTTGCAGTTAATTAGGATATATGGCTTTTGTGGCTAGAACTGCACAAGGGGGTTGTTTGACTCCAGCTAAATAACACCTGCTTCCACTGCCATGACACCTGAGTCATCAGGAGTTTTGGGGGTCTTTCTCCAAGCTGGCCTTGCCGGTGATCATGGCTAGCACTTAACCTACAAGTATGGCTCTTAGTTCACATAACTGCTAAACATCTTTTCGAACTAGTAACTGCAACTTTTATAAGAATGCATCACCCAAATTATGGACCACCCCCCAAAGTGTGCTGAACTCGAAGCCTGGAAAAAGGCACATCAGCATGTCTTAACTGTTGCTTCATTCTTTCTAGACAAGACATAATGAAGATTAGAACACGACATCCCAAAATATGACACTTTGGTCTGTTGCTTATTTTGAGATGTAGGCAACTGTAAAACTTCATGAACTAAAAGAGATTTCTGCCTTCCCCACTTCTATTTAAAATCAGGACACCAGTTTTATGGTTGAAAATACCCTCCATATCTAAAGAAGAGGACCAAAGACAGTTTTTATGTCAAGATACAGCAGATGAGTTCCGAGATGAATCTGCATAAGCCAACTGAAAGAACATGGATCCTCTATTACTTTCATAGGTGTCCTAGTCACCTGCAGATTTTCTCTCTCAAGTTCAGTTTTTCCTCATCTTCAGAATTTAATGTTCTTTGATTAAATGTTACATAAAGTCCCTAAGTCTTCAAGTATTTTGTCTGCCTGTGGCTTCCTGAATGCATTCCTAAGGCCTCGGGGAAATAGCAGAAAGTCAATCTCTGAGTTTTCATTTGTGCCAAAAGTTTCCGATAACTGAAAAATTATAGAGCTCAGCTGTAGGGAGCCGTATTGGATTTGGAGACAAAGGACTGCATCCTAAGATGGTGCTGGCTTCTGCCCTCTCTAACTAGTAAACACCTCAAGAGCGCATGCACATATATCATGCCATGTTACTGACCAATTATGATAAAACACCTCAGCTGGTGGACAGGCGGAAAGGATAAAAGGAAAGAGCCTCCCGGGCACGGGGTTCCCCTCCACAAAAAGCACCAAGAAAAGATTTCTGAATAAACTGCTGAGAGAAGAACCTGGCCATGTTGCGTCTTTTCCTTGCGGGACGAGGTTGGGCACGACACTCAGCAATGTTTACCTGTATGGAGTATGGTAGGAAAAGAGGCAATGCTCACAAAACTGATGCCCTTGCCTGTAAAAAGACTTGGTTTGGGATTAGGATTGTTGTCTTTGCTGAATATTAATAGAAGTGTAAAATGTTTCTCAAACCACACTGTTTCACCAGCAGGTCTTCCTGATTTCTGTATCCTTGCATGCGCGTGCACGAGCACACACACAAACACACACATGCCACATGTACTCAGACTTCATTTATTTTTAGTAGCTCAATCTTTAGACTTTGCCTGTATTAGTTAACTTGCTAGCTCAACTGGCTTTAGAATCACATCTCTGAGTGTGGCTATGTGTATTTTCCGAGACATTTAGCTAAAGATGCCACCTGAAGATTCAACGCCCACCTTGCATGAGGTCTGTGGGAGTCATGGACTGAATCCAAAGGAGGAAAAAGGCTGAGTGCAGTATTCACTGCTCTTTTCTTCCTCAGATGCAGGATGACCAGTGCAGAGTGACCAGTGCAGAGGGACCAGTGCAGTGGGACCAGTGCAGTGGGACCAGTGCAGAGTGCCCAGTGCAGAGGGACCAGTGCAGAGAGTCCAGTGCAGTGGGACCTGTGCAGTGGGACCAGTGCAGAGGGACCAGTGCAGAGGGACCAGTGCAGTGGGACCAGTGCAGAGTGACCAGTGCAGAAGGACCAGTGCAGTGGGACCAGTGCAGAGTGACCAGTGCAGAGGGACCAGTGCAGTGGGACCAGTGCAGAGGGACCAGTGCAGAGGGACCAGTGCAGTGGGACCAGTGCAGAGGGACCAGTGCAGAGGGACCAGTGCAGTGGGACCAGTGCAGAGGGACCAGTGCAGAGTGACCAGTGCAAAGGGACCAGTGCAGTGGGACCAGTGCAGCGGGACCAGTGCAGAGTGACCTGTGCAGAGTGACCAGTGCAGAGGGACCAGTGCAGTGGAACCAGTTGTCTCTACATCCTGCCACCACATTACTTCTTCCTATGAGGGATTATGACATTAAACTCTGAGCTGAAGAAACTCATTTCCTTCCGCTGATTTCCTCAGTATCTTGTCACATCAAGAGAAAAACAATAACAATATTGCACTAAACAGTTTGTGTAGGGGACTCAGTAACTCCTCTCCATATCACACAAGGCAGGCCCACACTAGCCAGGGAAAATGTGCTCTTTCTAATGTATAATCCATCTCTTGACATGGAAATGCAGGAAGCACAGGGGTGGGGAGGGGTTACCAACTGTAAATCCCAGCAAGCACAGAGAAAGGCAGGAAGACAGCCTTGCTAGGTCTTAATCATCAGGGGCTACATGAAACTTCTGCGTCTCCTCTTCCTTTCTGCCTCAAAGTGCAGCCACAGAAGTGGAATTCATTTAGCCTAAGTCTTTCTGAAGTCATTCCCCCAGTCCTCATCTCCATATATAATAGCACTATGCTACTGCTGTGCATCCTGTCTGGTCTTATCCTCCAAACTCCTTCGTCATCTTGGGATCTCTCCAAACTATGTTTTAATACCATATTTGATCTGAGCAAATTTTTGAAACAGTCAGGAAGTATTCAGCCATTTCCCAGAATCACTGAGGCAGTTGCAGCATCAGAGTAAGCTTGTTTCCCTGGTGCAGAAGGGCTATTGGCAAGCCAGAGGTATTACCATGTACAAGCCTCTCCCAACATTGTATTAACCACCACTGAGACATCTGCGGAGGTTGCTGGGTAATTGAATGACCAGCAGCAGATTCAGGGCTGTGCACCAAGATAAGCTTAATCAAATTTCATGCTTCATGGGCTTCATGGCTTTAGCTGGCCACCTCAGGGGTCACAAAGAAACCCTGTCCCCACCCAAACACATTATCTTTTCTCACCCATAGTTCTACATGTTGGATCAGTTGCATTTTGTGGTTTTATGTGTTTTTTGCTTTTGTTTTTGTTTTTGTTTTCCTACAGTTTCCCCAGTGACAGACCCATTTAGGCCTGTTAGACAGAAACCCAAGAAAGTTCTAAAAAATACATTCCTTTTGTTATCTACTACTTTTCTTAGAGGGAGGAAATGTCACACCAAGGCCAGGAGTAGGCATTTGTGGGGGAGATAGTCGTCAGAGTACACATAGAGAAAATAACATGCAAAGAAGAGGAAGAAGGTAGCAGAAACATTCAACTCGATATCCAGGGCAGGAGGAGTGTTGTCTCCGCACTAGCTCTATGGCAGCACCATGAGTCCACCGTGGTTTAAGTCAGGGCCCACTGTGCTGAACTGTCTAAAAAAGATGCCCTGAAATGAAGCTTTTACCCAGAGAATGCCTCAGTTTTTCTCTCATGGCCTTAATCCTGGTTAGACCAAAACACACAATTGAGCCAGGCTTGGTGGCTTACACATGTAATCTCAGCACTCTGTCATCTGAGACAGGAGAACAGCTGTGATATAAAGACCATCTCAGGCTATATACAGTGAGCTGCCAGTGACAACTACACAGGAAGGTCCTATATATGTATGTATAGACATATACATACACACACACACATTTAAATACACACATATGTGAAAAGGAGCTGACCAGTCACAGCTACAACTGTGAAACTGGCATGTCAAAAGACGTGAGCTCTCACCTCAAAATGAATGAGTTTATTCTAGAGCCACATTTGACTGACTACGACATAGAAACAGAGATTGAGCTTAACCTAAATCCCATGTTCAAACATTGAAACAGTTTCATGAAGCTTTATATCTTTACAGGACAAAGACTATTACAAATTGATACAATTTAAAAATGCATTGGCTGGTATATCAGAGAAGAGGTTACTGCAAGATAGGGGAGCTTCTGTAGGCTTCAGATCCTATTGGGTGACATTTTTAGCTTTGCGGTTAGTGGAGGCTGATGGTCTGCTCAGTCAATAGATTCTAGAGGTTTTTAATCTATTAGTCACAGAATGTTAGTCCTGACACAGAAGTGTGCATGGAATGGCTATTCAGGGGACTAAAGTTGGCCAGAAATGAGATAATTTTCCTGCAGATATGCAATATTCCAACTTGTCCTTACCACTGCAGAACCAATCAATCAGTCTCCGTTGACATAGCTTCTCTTCATTGACAGGAGACTAAGACAAGACTAGGACCAAGACAGCTATGGCTGTCAGCTTTCTATGACTGTAATACCTGCCTAGGCCAGGTATTATAAAGAGACAAAGCTTGTTTTGGCTCAGTTCTCGAGTCTCAATCCATGATTAATTAGCCCTGTTGCTTTGTGACTGTGTTGAGGGAGTGCATTATGAGGATTATTAGAGAATGTGATAGATACATAGATAGATAGAATGCTTAGGCTATGACAGAAGGGAAAGACACCCAAATCCTACCATCTTTGTAAAGACCTCCTGAAGATCTAAGGCATTCCACTTCTTAAAAGCTCCATCCCCTCCTCAGAAAACCACAGGCTGGGAACCAAACCTTAAAACAGACAACCCTTTGGGGGACACTCTTGATCCAAATGCTAGTATTTGGGGTCTTTCTGTATCAGGATATCTAGATTTTTTTTCAGGAAGAGTCCTACTTCTTGAGATGTGAAGTTTCATATCTCTGGGAGCATCCAGAGTGTGTCCTTTAGATGTAGACCACCTTATACTGTGGTTGTTTCCTATTTCACTGGTAGTGTGGACACAATTTGGAAATTTCAGCCACAGGTCACAGAGTTCTCCTAGTACACTGTTGCATGTACGCAGGAGTAGGAAGTTTTCATACAACAACAAAGCTGTCCTCTTGTTCTTTTGTCACTGGATCCTTTTCTACAGATATAAGAAGATCAACCAGGCACCAGTGAGAGGCTAACACATTGTAGTGGCTAGGCTGGGAATAATGAAGTGAATGAAGGTTTTGCACTTGTCAAGGTTAAGTTGACACAGCAGCTGGTTGTCAAGGTAGAAAAGCATGATCCCGCCTGTGTTGGGAAGTAAGGTGAACGAAGACAGTGGGACACATTCTCTAGTGCATTCAGCAGCCTACATCACTGGCAGAAGAGTGTCAAACTGCAGGTTGTTACATTACAGAGACTTATATGTTTTTAAGATGGGTTGGACAAAGGAAAATAATTGAAATAGGTCTAAAAGAACTACTCACCAAGGAGATACTGGTGAAGAAAAAAAATCTTCCTCCCAGGACTCAATGTGCCTTTTCTGTCTTCAATCCAAGCAATACTCTAAGGGTCCCTTGGCCTGGCCATGAAGGTAAGTAAGTAAATCTAGTCTGTAGAGCTTGCCTGGGTCAAGGCTGTAGGAATTTATCTCTTGGTCTCACAGGCCACACCAGGTTAGGTGCAGAGAGACAGACGTGGGATGTACCTCTGCTGCCTGCAGCAGATGCAGTCAGGCTCTGAAACAAGCTTGTCATCCTGTGTCAGTGGTGATGACACTTTGAAAAAGCAACTTTATGCATTCTCATAAATTTTGATGCTGGCACTAGGGGCATTCCTACATTTTAGGTAAAGGAACTAAAAAAAAAAAAAAAAAAAAAAAAAAAAAACAGAACTCCAGTGTTCCTAGGTCAGGATCTGAGGTCGTATCTAGTAGACTATAGGCCACATGCTTGGCCATAAACTATGGGCCTTGGTCCAAGATTTCAGGACCATATATCTAGGCTTTCTTCCTCAAAAGAAGTCCAGCTCTGTGCTGTCCTTTCCTACATGGTGGCCTTTCCCCAAATATGTCTGCTGGACACTTGTTGTACCCAGCCCATTCTAAGACATGTTCTAAGCATAATACATGTAATGATATAACCCCCAAAAGACAAAATGACATTTGTGGACAAGCTTATATTAATAACCATTAAATGGGAGTATTTCTGATATTTTTGGGTTAAATAAATATTTAAAATAATTTCATCTATTTACCTTCACTTCTAAAAACAATGTCTGTAAAAGATTCAGAATCGCCTATGTGGCTCTGGCTGGTCCAGTCTTGTTGTGTTTCAAACCCCTGCCCTATCCTAGGAAACAATGTAGGGTGTTAGTCCTTGAGGAGGGGAAGGTAGTGTCCAGTGCTCATTAGTTAATATTTACAAAGTGCTTTGAAAAATGAAATGCTAGTAATAGCCAGCAGTACTTCTGTGAGCCTTTCATCCCCAGACTTCAAAGTCCCCATCTCAGGCTGCATTATTGTCCTATTACTATAACATTAATTGTGCCTCAGTAGGGCAATGGCTGATTACCTTCTTCTTATCTGGCCAAAGGGACATTGAATGGCTAGCAGACAGTGGTACTGGAAAGCAGTGAAGGAGTGTGAAATGTTCTCTGCATGCATTGAAGATAACTCGCTGTAAACTCTGGAAGTCCAGGCTTGTATATATACATAGGTGGGGAGGAGGCATCCAACAAAGGGACCAGTACCATGATAGCACAACTTAATTTTTCAGTTGGACATTCATTTAAAAAATGGATAAATATTCAATAGAAAATATTTTGAAATTTGGAAGTTTTATTCCCCTGCCCCAGTTAGCTGTGTAGAGTAAGATATTGTACCATGATGTGGGATGGCAGTGAGCCAAAGCTTCCAGTCTGCCTTACCCTTCAAACAGGAGACAACTGGGCTCTGCAACATCCTATATTCTTTTTGTATGTTGGGTTTTACAATTGGGCTCTACAGCATCCTTTTTCATTTATTGTGTTTTATGTGGTCACATCATTATATCTTATAAACACTCATATGTGTACACATATACTCAAAGCTTTATTATAAAATAGGCTTTGTGTTAGATGATTTTGCCCAGTTAGGGCAATTTGCATGCCAATTATACAATGTAGGCAGGCTTCAGTGTTTGGTATTAATTGGGCAAAGTATTGTGAGGACATAACTATTTTCCAATAGGAAATCATAAAGCACTATTGGCATGCAACCCATGGTGACCTCCTGTTTTCAGCAAGTGTTCTCTGACAGTCAGGACTGCCCTGTAAGAGATACCTGTCATTCTTTGTCAATGACAGTGCAGGTAAGGAAGAGTCACAGTTCTTAAATGTGGGGTTCAATTTAGTCCAGAACAACCCTAGATTAAACTCCCACTGGTTCCTGTAGTCTGCAGCCAGTTGACACGGGGAATGACATCCGATGCTGAGCTTAGTCAAGCGGAGAGAATAGGACTACAGAAATAGAAAGGGGTAGAAATAGAAGGAGTGTGCTCCCTGTGGTCCTGTCTCAGCCCTAACCTCAGGTGCTTAGAGCTTCAAGGCCCTGAGGACTGTCTCAGCTCAGGGTGACCACTGCAGCAAAAGTCATACACTCTACCTATCAACAGAGACAGAGAGCAAAAAGTAGGTTGCCCTGCCAGGCACAGAGCCAAGCAGTAACTTCTCCTGGGAGAAGAAATTCCTTTATGCTAATTCCAGGCACCAGGAAGTCAGACAGGGAGAGATGACACAGCTGGATTCCCCCACTGCTCAGGAAGAACTGTTGGAGATGCCTAATCTCTCTGCCAGAGAAATTGGGGAGAGGGAAGAGGGGAGGGTGGAGGAACACAAAAGAGCTCAGACTGACAAGCACTCCAGCCCCAGCGGGGGCTGGGTGTGTGTGTGGATGCAAGGCTTTATAAAAAGGAATAAAATGTGTCATTTCAGATTGGAGAAGTTGAACATTGCTAATTAAGAAATTACTTAATTATGGAGAAGAAAATAAAATGAAGGTATTTTGCCCTTGAGGGGAAAAAAAATCTTTGATTTGCTAAATCAAGGAAATGATTAGATTCAAACATTAAATAATTAGAAATGGCTCCAACAAAAGCATTAGAATGTGCACACTGCACAAGCCTCTAGAGGAACCCAGCCATTTCCTCCACGCCTCTTTTGTAAATAAGTTTTGTCTAGAATAGACTGAACATGCCCACCCTTCTGGCATAGAGACGGACAAGAACAGATCATGTGAGTGTATCTCGGTGCATGATAGCGGCATCTATCCATAATGTTTTATTCATCGCCCCTCAACTATTTTTGCCTCCTGCCCACCCAGTGTGGTTTCTCCCCAAGGCTTAACTGCTTTCCTCTTCTCATCTACTATTCTTCAAAAGCAGATGACACATCAGTCCCTGCAACAGGTACCAGAATTACAGTGTGGTGGTCTCCCTTATCCAACAAGGCTGCACTGTACAGTTTAGAAGTGTCTAGACAAAACAAGACAGCAACCTATCAGCCAGGCCTTGACTCCAGACTTGAAGCATCAGCTCGCTGCAGTCTCTTTAGAGGTGGCATATGGAAGACTCTTTTGCATGTCTTTTCCTGAACAACTGGTCTTGATCCAATATGCACCTCTCTATGGATAATTTCACTCTCTCAAGCTAAACTTTGTCTTCTAGTCTTGGATTTTCAATTTCTCCTTTTTATACCCATTACTTTAAAGTCATCATAGCCAACACAGCACCCTTCATCTCCAGAGCCATTTGAATTTGTTTCAAGGGCTGTGAATGTAATTCAGTGATAATGAGAGCCTATGATGTGCAAGGCTCCTGGATTGCTCCCTAATACAAATAAACAAGAAAAAGTCTTGAATATACCCCACATCTTCCATTGTTCCATGATGAAAACTATACCCTAGCATTTGCCCTCTATACACCACCAGTTGCTAAGCAACTAAGCACACTGTCAGCCCTTAACATAGAGTGTGACATCCTGTGTTTACTTAGTAACACAGTTTCCAGGCATTCTTCACATAGTATACGTAATTACCATTACCTGTCTTTTAAAAAAAAATCTTGTCTACAGGAATACCTCTGTAGTGATGTACTTGCCCATCATGTGCAAGGACCCAGTTTCCATCTGCCATACCAGAAAAAAAAATCCTCCTCAAACTCTGGACACACTCAGAGGTACTAGAGTAATATGGGAAATTTGAAGAGGAGAGGAAGACACAGTTCAACCACAACAGCACTGCACTGTGTGGAGCCCTTGAGTAACTGTACAATGTGGCAGCAAATCCCAGCTATCTGAAATGGAGAGGTATCCTAGTAGTTTGAGATAAAATATGCTGTGCCTATTTCTACACTTACATTTTTTTTCCAGTTATTTGTTTGGGGTATTTTCTTGCCCCATTTAAAAATAACCACCAATATTTAAACACTTAAGCAATTTCAAATCTTCAGAAATAATACACTTTGCATAAAAGAATAAAACAAAAGTCACACAATAGTAAGTAGCATGGTCAACCAGAGCACATTTTCCACCTCTCCTGTACTATTTTATTAGCTTACTTCCATCCTTGGCCTCTGTACTGTGAGATTGTCAAACTCAGTGGCTATTTGTTATAGGCAGTTGCTTAGACCTTAGCCTTAGTCTTAGTCTTGCTGAACTCTAGACCCCAGTGTCTCCTGAAATGTGGAGTCTAGAACATGGAGCAAAGAGGCTGAAGTTTTGCTATGCTGGCTGCAAGTCTGGGAGAGGGTACCACATAAAAGCCAGCCCCAAGTAGAGCTGAGCAGACAGATTGTGGTTGTGCCTTGAACGGTGTATCTTCTGGGAGTGGAGAGAACTTTGCTGGCCCCCTGCCCTCCTCTCACTTGTCATTTTTACCTGCAGTTATTTTTGTTGTGAAAACCAGCTGCAAAGTAACTTGATGTAGGGGACAAGAGGTGAGAGGCATTTATCTTTCCAGGTGAAGTGGAGCGAAAGGCTCTGACTCACACTGCAAATGTGTTCTCAGCAAGAAGACAAGGCCCTGCAGAGGAAACCAGACATCTGCTCTAGGAAACAAATGAGTGGATAATGCTGGGAAGCAAAGGAAGGCAGACCCAGGCTTTTGGAAAGGTAGAAAAACCAACTATCTACGCAGGATTCAAAGTCTATCCTCATCTTTTCTGCTCCTTCCTTAAGGAACTGGAAGCTCTGCTGGGTACTTAGAAAAGGGCAACTGCAAATCGTTATGCTTTGGGTCTTACTAGAAGCAGACACTGAGGCTGATATGGAGACAATTGTTTATTTGGACTGTAAAGAAAAACACCTGTGGGATTGAGACAGGTAAAAGCCACAAGCTGTTGTATCTTAATTTCATTATGGAGAAATCTCACAGCCAGGGGAAAGCTCACACTTCAGAGTGACCCCAACCCTCAGAGCTACCCAGTAGAGGCAAGTGGAGATCATATAGAACCTTGACAGAGAATCCATTGCTGGTCTCCAGAATTGCTATGCATTCATTTCATGGGACCAAGTGAAATAACCTAGGAAGCTAATGAAGAGTGTAACCCTGAATGCATGGAGCCTAGGACAGGTAAGATGGACCATCAATAGTCTTCAAGGAAGCAGGAAGTCCCCAAATACCCATTTCCTTCAAGATGTTATGTGGATTCGAACTAGAAAACACCCTTCTCCTAGTTCGTCATAGTACGCAGCAGTGCAAAGTGAACTGGCTTTTCCTCTCAGATGATCCTCAGCACAATGTACTACAGGGAAAGAAGACAGGTTCCTTTAGATAAGGAGAACTTCTGGACTGTTAACTGTTAAGAAATTCTGTAAATGGGAGCTTGTTTCATGCTGAAATATTAAAGAGTCTCTATGTCCTAAACAAAGGCCAAGTTAGCAGGAAGTGGAAGTAGGTCACAGCCTTCTGAAAAGTCAAAGAAGCCATTTTAGGATTCTGACTTTGCCTCTGATGTAAAATGAGTGCCCCTGGGCAGGCAACGTGGTTAGCAAAGTTCCCGGGAGGAATAAGTCACCGGGAGCATCAGAAATAAAAACCATCCCAAGGTAAATGGATCAGAGTTTGACAGGTTTTGAACATGGGATATGCCTCACGGGCTCAAGTGTAGAGTCTATGGTAGCAAGATTGGTAGGGTGAAGGGATTTTATCTGAAAGAAGTTGAAGCCTTTGAGGGTCATACATTGTCCCCGGGCTTTTCTTCTTTTGCTGCTTCTGATCCACTATGAGATAAGGACCATTTTTGGACACATGTCTACTTCTGGGGTATTCTGCTCAAGAAGAGAGCCAAAAGACCATGGATTGAGACCTTTGGAATTGTGAACCAAAATACCACCAGCGCTTGCACTACTTTCTCGGGTATTTTGTCTTGGCAATATAATGGTGAAATATACAAGCCCTGCCCCAGTGTACAGCACTATCAGGACATTCATTTATTATTTTGCTTCAAATGACTTCAGTATTTGTTATTGGAAGAGGAAGGATGAGAGTCCCATTCAATAAATGTGGAGGTCTGAGGATAACCTGTGGGAGTTGGATCTCTTCTTCTACCATGTGGGTCTTCAGGGATCAAACTCACATGATTAGACTTGGCAGCAAGCATCTTTACCTACTAAGCCCTCTTGCTGGCCCTTCAATCATTTTAAAATTCAGAACTTTGATGAGAAAATAGCCCAATTATTTCGAAGTAGGGACAGTACACCGTTCAAATTTAATCGGCATGCATCAATCCACTCTTACTATGTAGTAAATATCATGCAATTTAGGCAGTAGGGATATGTAGTCTCTGTACACACATGATGCTAATGCAACTCTAGAGAAAGAGGCATCATCGGGGCGGTGGCTGTTGTAACAACCACTAAAGCAGTAGTGTAGCCAGGTCCCAATGAAAAGCAAATGAGAGAGAGGGGGGGGAACATATCCCAGAATGGAAAAGTCTCTAGCACATCCATAATGAATGGCCTAAATTAGTAACAGAGTTTCCCAGCCAGAAAGCTGAGGGACACACACTTACTGTATGAAATGGCATGCAGAAGGAAGAAATCGTGAAAGAAACTTTCCAGTGTTTTCCTGGAAGAAATGGGATAATCATATTTTGTAGCAGAAAGTAGATTATAAGTGGCAAGTTTGGACACAGGGAAGCAAATTAAGGAACTATTTTTCCAAGCATGAAATTATAATGATAGTACCACTGGGGAAGGTCAAATTAAAAACCTATCAAGTAGGCAAAGTAGGTATGGTTTAGTAATAGCAGGGAAAAGGAGGGCAATTGACTTCCACGCCTCCTGAGGGATTGCACTGCAAGCCGTAGCAGTAGCTTTGGTTTGGACTGGAGGCTAGAATGAAAACAGATGGGCATGAGGCTGGGACAGATAAGCCTAAAGCTTAGAAGACTCTGTCTGACAGCACAGCTACAAAACAGGCTGTGTAAGAACATTAGGAAAATCAGGAAAAAGGGAGCCTGGCTTTGGACTGTAACATGGTTTGTGGGGATGGGTTAGCATTAAGCACCAGGTTCTGTATCTTATCCCTAGAACCAGAGCATAAGGCAGGGGTTGAGGAGAGATAGAGAGAAAAGGAGAGAGGGATGGAAAGTGAGGGATGAAGAGAAAAGGGGAGGGAGAGACAGAGAGAATGGAATTCTCACAAGCTATAGCAAGCCTCTAGAAAGTCCTGTCTTCAAGTCTACCCTTATCAGTGCTCTGGAGTTAAGGATATGTGAAAGCCAAACTTGGATTTCACAGACACACCAGGGTCTTGAATTCAGAACCTCATGATTGCAAAGAAAGCACATTTACCCATTGTGCCATCTCTCCAACCCAGAAGATAAATTTATTTGGCTTGTAGTTCTGAAGACTGGGAAACTGAGCATCAGACGACTATCTGGTGAGGTCCTGCTTACCAGTAGGAGCTCTAGATACATAGAACATCATACACTGAGAGGATTGCATACAGGGGAATCAAGCTACTCTGGTTTTTATAACTGACACTCTTGAGATGCCATTGGCTAACAAATAGACTAGTCATTCTTGGCAGAGCCATTATATGGGTTCTCCGTCTTCTCCCATTCTCAACATGGATTACATTACAACATGGGTTTGAGCAGAAGATATTCCAACCAAGAATCTGAGGAGACACAGGAGGCATGAAAAGGAATAGTACAGAATGGAACAGTCAACTAGAGAAGTACCATGAAATTCAGGTAGCTCGGCTAGGCTAAAGTCATTAGTGATAAGGCCAGCCATCATGGTTTATTTCCTAGCACAAATGCTGAGAGAAGAAGAGATAACATGGGTGCTTTGTGATAGAGTATTAGATATGCTTTGGTAAAAGAGCAAGGAGGTGGGTAAAGTAAGATGGACAGCAAAGTTAAGGAATGCCAAAGGGTGATGAAGTTTCTGAAATAGTAGAAGACAAACAGCCACAGTGAAAGGGGAGCAGAGTTGAAATTATGCGAGGAATTTAAAGTTGAGGTAGGATCATCAACTACCAAACAGGAGCAATGGGAAGAGTTACCATGGGGATCATGTGTAGTTTGTGTTGTTGCTGTCCCGTCCTCCAACACTGCAGAGCAACACTGCAGAGACCAAGTATTTCTTCTGGTTCTTTGTGCTGTGCCACCTAGAACCTGTGCAGCAAAACCACACCTCACCCAGGGAATGACGACCAGCCTGTCTCCCATAACCTTGGACCAAAAGACCTTAGAAAACCTTTTGCTGACAGAAGGTGGAGACAATCAAGGTGAAGGTGGCGGAGGACAGGAATCTGGACAAGATCACCACCCAGTTCTGATCTCCCGGCGGTTCATATATTTAAAACTTGCCTTCCCAAGCTGTCAATCCACTCTCAACGAGACAGCTCCATGGTATGCCACCATCACTAGGCAGCTCTCGAGCTCTGAAGAATGTCAAAGCACTTTACATTGCATTTGTGAATTTACCACATAACAAGGCCAGGCAGTCCAACAGTCTGAGCAAGACTTGACAAGAGTGTAATGAAGAGGTAGAGAAATGGATGATGGGTAAAGCCAGATTATGGCTTAGTTGAGGAGAAGCCATGGAGTTTAGGATAAAAGCCACATATTACATGGGGTCCAACCTTCCTGTTAGATACATGGAGGAAACCACACTGCTGCCTTCTCTGTACTGTGTGCACTTAGTGTTCAAGAACAAAATAAACACCCTCTTCCACAACTCCTGAGGCCCCTCTTGGAGAGTAACACTGCATGTTTCATTTTGAAAAACTTTCAAGAAGTTTTAGATTTCTATTTCTTCCTTCTTCTATATTTCTATTATAATCCAACAGGCAGTTTGTTGTTATAAATAAAGAAGTTCCAAGAGAGGAAAGCTTTAAAACTGAACAATACAGTGTATTATTCTACATCTGTCACATTATTAGGCTAGGGTTTAGGTGAAATAGAGAAAGAAAGAAGAGGAAAGAGTGACATAGGGAGGGAGCTACAGAATGAAGGGGGGGAGCAGGGAAGAAGGAAAGGAGCAGCAACAAGCAAGGAGCAAATGCTGGAAGGGGGAGACTCGAACACATTTCTCTAGGAAAATTTTATTTTTAACAAGTAAACTGTGACAGTAACTGAGGAGAGTGGGGACAGAATGGCACCCTAATCTTAGCTCTAGTAGACTGAAAGAATGCAGTGTTTATGAAGAACCATATCAGCAAGACTTCCCTAATTAGACCTTTTCAAGCTCATAAAGAAGGCACCTGAAGACAGACAACATTCCCAAGGAGCAAAGGAAGAGCCACACTGACAGCTCCTCTTTCCCCTGATGCTGAGACTGGTATCAGCAAGCGACCCCTAGAACGCCAAGCATTTGCCAGTGCCATGGGCCCTCCCTTCCCACTTACTGCTTCCACACACCTGCAGCAGGTACCACAACGTGTAGGAGGACAGCTTTCTGCAACTCACCAGCAGGGGCTGAAAGGCCACGCTGTGCTTGAAGTAGGCGATGCTTGTTGAAAATAAGAGATACCTTTCTGTTTTGAGAAAATGCCCCGGGGGAGTAGGGGCTCTCATGACCCTACCATGTCTATGTAGGAGAGTATATATCCATATACCTACTGATGAAAGACTATAGGGTAAAAAAATGCTTCACTATGGCGAGAATCTTCAAGGTTTCTTAATAAAACATGGTTCACAAGAGTCGGCTACAACAGAAGACTCTTTGTAGACATTTATTTTAGATGTTCTGAGTTTGAACATGAACCATGTTAGAGACCAGATAAAGGGCTGCATGACAGAACTGCCCCAGCATTCCAAACAAGCAGCTATAGAAACAGGAATGAAGCTCATTATATATTCTCCACAGCAGACAACGCAGAACTTGAATCCCAGAGATCAAAAGAACCACATGTCCTCTCTCCAAGAGAGACAAAGTGACAAAGAAGACATCCAGACACAAAACCTCTGGCCTTGCCCTTTCTCTATAACCCCCTATCTTTCACGTGTCTAGAAAGAGCAGACCCAGTTCAGTATGCTTGGCAAGCCTGGCGACGATTCTTGGAAAGCTTGGATTCAGGAATGGATATTATTGTTAAAATCATAATTTCTCAAAAAATTGTCAATATTAAGGAGATTTTTTAAGAAGTTTTGTCTCCAAGAATCAGAATTTACTTGACATCTAGAGATGTTAAGCTCTTAGTCCATTGGGTCATGAAAGTTGATAAGTATCTGTCTCATGAGTAGTAAAATACTGCTTGCTTATCCAGGGAGGAGAGAATGGAAGGTATGTGGCTTAGTATCTCTTGCTAGAGGAGGATTTCTGATGTTGGGCAATGTGTAAAAGAAAAGGGGGGGGGTGATGATCTGAGAAAAAAAGGGTAAAATGCCTGCTATGCAAGCATAGAAACTGGGGTGTTGATGCTCAGAACCTATGTAAATAACTGGGCAGGTGGGGCATCCTGCCTATAATATTTAATGCTTAGAACACAGAGATGAGATCCCAGAGCAATCTGGCTTGTCACACTAACCATGTACTGGTGAGCTCTGAGTTCTAGTAAGAAACTGAATAAGGTGGAAACCAACTGAAGGGAACTTCTGAAGTTAACCTTGGGTTTACACACAGAGAGAGACAGAGAGAAGGGGAGAGAGAGGAAGAGGGCATGGTAGATACACACATACACACATATTCACCACACATGTATACTATGCATGTACACAAGAGGTGGGAAAGACTGTTTTTTAAGTCTATGTAGACCACAGTTTAGTGGGATCGGGTATGTTCAATGTGCTATGGTTGTAGACCAGGTCACAGTAAGAAACTGCAAGTCCAACACTGCATAGACCCATCTGGTAGTTTCTGAAGAGGACCTAGGGCAGCTATTGAATAGTAATCAAAGGAATGAGCAGTGCATATGTAAGACACAGTCAAGGGAAGTTGCTATGCTTGCTTATGGCAGACAGAGGTAGTATTGATGAAGGGTAGCAGAGATGAATTCTATCAAGAAAAGCACGGATCTCTCTTAAAGGCCTGATCACTCTGTTCAAGATGGTGCCAATTCAGAACTGCTATGCCAAGGAGTCAAATTTCACCGGTAATCTTGATAGGAACAAACTATGCTCAAACCATACTAGGGGACAACACCCGGTAGGAATTAGAAATATGAGCTTTTCAGACTATGTAGAGAGCTGAGGTATACAGGCGGCCTGTCTTCTGTGTCACAGGGACACTATAGAAGAATGCTGGCCCAGCTTCACACCTCTTGTGCTTGCAGGCTTCAAGCCCTAGGTCACGGAAAAGGGCAGTTAGCAACAGTGCAGCCTTTTTCAGGAAGGTTTCTAGGAACAAAAAAAAAAAAAAAAAAAAAAAAAAAAAAAAAGCTTACTCATTAAAGTTCTGGCTGCAGTAGGGATTTCATTAAAAATAAATTCTATCAGGTACAAGCAAGATGAATCTATTAAGACATCAAAATTAATTCCTAATGGAAAATTCTAAAATACGCACGTAGTGTCTGCATACATATTTTCTGTTAACGTAGGAGAGGCAAGTTGGGTCAGAAATATAAATAGGTAGCATGGGGCAATCTCCAGGAAATTTCTCATAATATTTAATATTAACATTTCATCCAGCTTAGGTATCATCTAATTATGGGGTTGCTGAAGCTTCCAGTCAAATATGCAGGGGATAGCAGGATCACAGTTTTCTTTCCTTATAAATTTTATTTTTGGTTTATTTTCAAATTTGTGAATACTGGGCATTCTTATAAATAAAGATGTCACCTATCAGTAACTGAAGTCACCTGGTGAGGTATGGTAGTCCTCAGCTGGAGCTCGGAACTTCTGGAAATCTTGTTTTTGATTAATGCTCTTATGGGTATCAGTAACTTCCCATGTGCTGATTCCTGCTGACTTTGTCCCAGCCCCTAGGAAGTTCAGTTGTTAGTGTGAGCTTCACACACCCTTTACTTTGGCCCCCGTCCATCCCCAGAGCTCCGAGTCTCAGTGGTAGTACAGACACTTCCTTTTTTTTTTCTTCCTAAACAAAGAGGCATGGAGGGGAGAGATGACTGGCTTCTTGATGAGGTACAACAAAAAAAATATCCACCATTTTTATAAACCTCAAGTTATACAGAGTCTCCCCACCTAGCAGGCTTCAGAGTCAGAACAGGAGTTAATAAAACCAGAAACACTGATGTGATTAATGACGACAACGATAAGTGTTCTTTGGGGTCCCTCCATTTGCTTAATACAGCAAGTTGCATTTAAACCTTTATAACAAGCACAACCTTCAAGGGAAGGGCCCCATCTGGCTTTAAAAGTCCTTATTAGATCATTTAAAATCAATAAGCAAAAGAGAACAAGTAAACCAGGGAGAAAGCCACAATCAAACGAGTTACAATCAAGGCAGCACTTGCATCAACAGTCCTTCCTCCTTCCCTCCATCCCTCCTCCTTCCCTCCTCCTTCTCTCCTCCTTCCTTTCTTCCTTCCTACCTCCCTCCCCTCCTTCCTCTGGAAAGATGCATCAAAGAATAGTTATTCCTACTGTGCAGTGGCCTGGAGTCACAAGTATGACCACAGTGCTGGCCTGTTCTGTACAGACATCCAATCTCTAAATAGGCCTCAGAAATATTGTTCACTGGGATAAATGCAAATTCTAGAATTGGAATATCTAAGAAGAAATGGATATCGTAGAAAGGAAACTAATTTTCACTAACATACTTAAGAACATTTTTTTGATATGTTGTGACAAATGAATAGTTATTACCACCCAAGAAAAGCTGAAATGGGTAGCCGTCCAACCAGATCCATGTCATGGAGTGTTTTGAGTTTATCTGTGGAGCAGGTGATAATGTTAAGATCATAAAGGGGACTTTGGGCACCACACTAAGGAACATGCATTTTGTCTTCTAAGCATCTGTGAGTCTTCAAAGGAGAGATGATTTCTAACAATAGCTCTGGGGCAATTTGTACCTGGAGTTTACAAAAGGCTAGACGTTGTGTGTGATGATACTGTGGGTCAAAGATGTGGCAGCTAGACAGTCTGCTCTTAGGCATCCCTGTAGCCAGGGATTGAGCTTGAAAGAGGGAAAGACAAAGCAAAAACCAATGATGACAACAGCATTCAGTGTATATGCTTAGTGTCTTGAAGTTGGACAGCTCACATTAGGGGAGTATCCTGGGAGAAATAACAGAATCCCACCCCCATTGTAGCTCACAAAGCCCTACGGGAGCTCCATGAGAAACACTATATTATAGGTAGACTGACAAGCCTGTTAAATGTAGTTCTGAGTTCAAAAACTAAGAATCAGGCAAACAGACAGAAGGACTGGCAGGAAAGTCAAATTAAGCATGCAGCTCGATTCAAAGACATGTTGGAATTTTTTATAATCCACAGTTTAAAGAGGAGATAATGAACGGAGGTGTACTCTATAAGTATAATCTAATACTCATCTAATTAGGGTAATAAAATAGAAATAGCTGCTGTGCCATCAGAACGCTAACGAACTGAGCTTCTCTACCTCCCGCCAGCTCACTCTCCTATGGAAACATCTATGACCAGCACTGGTTGCCAGGCAGCCATGACCAGTGCCCTTAACCCCCAAGTGGGAATAGTTTCTTAGACAAGAGGGTCTTAGAGCAGTGTTTCTCAACCTGTATGTCCCAACCCGCATAAGGAGTCTAATGACCCTTTCACAGGGGCTACAAATCAGTTACAGTGTATATCAGATATTTACATTATGATTCATAACAGTGACAAAATTACAGTTATAAAGTAGCAACAAAATCATTTTATTACTGCCAGGAGTCACTACAGCATGAGAAATTGTATTAAAGGGATACAGCATGAGATGGGTTTTGAACCAAAGGTCTTAGGAAGTTATGTGGTACATATGGGGGAATCTGTTCTAGGTTCTGAGTCTTGCAAAGAAGTGAGCATCCCCCAGCAATGGTCTTTGGGTGTGTCTGTTGTCTCCTGCAGCTTTTTAGGCCCCACTCCCACCTTTATGTGAAACTGGGAAAACAACAACAACAATAACAACAACAAACAGCACCACTTCACAAAAAGAAGATAGGCATTAAAATTTTAAAACTTCATTATAAAGCCAGAGGGAAGATTAGAAAGATTTGGGAACTAAAAAAAAAAAAAAAAAAAAAAAAAAAGCAAAACCAAGAAGCCAGACAACCAAAGCCAAGCAAACAGCAATAACAATAATAGTAATAATAATTTTCATTAGTTAAAAAGAAGTGATTAGTAAGCCCCACAAGAGCTTGTTCATAGGAAACACAAACTCATTTATTAATGGGCATTTCCTAATTTGCTACCAAACTGACCGAGGCAATAACTATCTCATGAAAATACACTGCTATGGGTTATAATTGGAGTGTATGGTAGAGCTGCTGATGCATTACAGGGTTAGCATTATTGGAACCATCCCACACATTTTCATTTGTAATAATGTTTCTGACTGCAGCCGTAAAGTACAGAGACAACCAAGAGCTAGATGCTTGGGTGCCACCAAGCTGTGGCATGTTTAAACGCTTTACTCCAGTTTCCTTACCAGTCCCTTCCTCAATAGCAACTTCTCCAATGATTACCTGAGTTAGCCTATGTGACTGTGGCACTTGTGTTAGTGTAGGTGTGATTGTAAGCACTCAGTGTGTATGTGCTATACTGAAGCTTTGTCCTTAGAGGAAAAACACCTGAGGCTACTATGAAAAGTCATTGAAAATCCTGTGTCTTGCCTTGTACATATCTCTGGGTATAAACTGACATAGCCTGTACACAAAGGGACTGTTTATTATTCATTTATTACTAATTACTACAGAGCAAGAAATAGGAGCTGAGTATGCCAGCCCTCAAATCCATACTACAAAATGTTTTCAAATCTAAACCTTTCAGACTACAGACCCATGTGAAAAATTCCACATTTGATCTCCTTTAACAGGTCACGGGCAAAATGCAGATGTGATGAAAATATTGTATAAATTTACTTTGCATAATGTCAGTAAATTTAATGTTTAGACATAGAACTCAACCCCAAGATATCTCATTACATATACCCAAACACTCCAAAATCTGATAAACCAAGTCATCAACATTCTTGGCCACAAATATTTCAGGTTAGTAATCTCCTACTGGTTTTCTGGATATTTTCCCCTCTTGGAGCATCAATAAAATTTCCCTTGATAATAACTGCATTTAAAATAACATAAATAGCTTTCATTTTAGATATAATAAATATAACAACATTGATTATACACAATGGTGACAAAAACATGAAAATCAGGAACAATTAATACTTTGTATTGGCATGCACTGCATCAATTCTTAAAACATTTGCTGTGACGTTTTTCTTTTAATAAACTATTTTATTTGATCTCAAAATCACTAAATTCTATGCTGTAAAGGCTACTCAATCAGATCTCCAAGAACAAGAACAAAATGAAATGTTCCTATTTGTGATGCTTGCTGATTTCTGTGAGGCATGTACTCCTGCAAGGTCCAATTTCAAGTTGACAATAGTTTAATTACCCTATAAAATATCTGACGATTTGACCAGCAGTGGACTCAGCAAAGACTTTGCTTAATAAATTGGGAAAGCCAAGGATGAAAACAGCACTTGAAGTTCTGTTCCACTTGATCACATTTTTACCTTGGTGGCCTACTCTTTGAACACCATGTGAGGTTAGTGTCTTAGTGTTTATTAGGGAGTGAGATTCTCCTAAGAAAGTGAGGTTGACTCAGTTATAGCAGCCCTAGGACATTTTTCATCACACTTCCCACTTTGGGATAGTATCGGCTTTGCTCTTCCTGTCTCCTTCAAGGCTAGAATTGAACAATATCTCAACCACTTACTTCTGACCTGTGACATTGTATGCCTGCACAGACAGAGGGCCTTGCCTTAATCCCATGGCCTGAAGATTCATGCTACTGGGACTACTAGTGATTTAAATAATTACATAGAGGCTTTTTAATACTTTAAAGCTTAGGTGTTTTGCTGGGCAGTATCCGGGATGCTCTAACTAATCTTGGCACTACATCCTGCCACATAGCCAGCTCTACCTCTGTGCTCTGCTCTAGTCTGACCCTTCACCTTTGTATCTGCTGCTGCCTGAATTTCCCCCTTCTCCTCCCTTCTCCCACTGTTTTTCTCTTTGCCCAGATCTGCCCTCTACTTCCTGTCCAGTTATTGGCCCTCAGATCTTTATATAGCCAATCAGATACTATTCCAGATTGACTTAGGCAAGTGAGGAAAGAACAATACAAAAATCCTGCTAGCATTTAGCTATCTGCCAGCTAAATTCAATTAATTATTCAATATACAGAGGGCCAATAGCTGAGTAGGAAGTAGAGTGCGGATCTTCTGGGCAAAGAGAAGGACACTGGTTGTCTGAGTCAGCCTTGCTATGCTCTAACACAAGCTGGGACCGCACACAACTCCTGGGTATGTATCTCAATGTTGTGTACTTGCAGGCTATAGATGAAAGATAGCACCCTTTCCATCTGTGCCTTGAGTAGAGGGTGATTGGCATTAGCAAGAATGATGACTCTGGATCCCTTTCCTCCCTGAGACCAAAGACAAAGAGAAGGTTGGCCTGGCACACCCATCTGCCTCCAACATCTACCATTTAATGGCATGAGTTTTGCAAAGCTACACGCTGTTCAGTCAGTGGACTGACAGAAGAGTCTTTATTTTTATGAATGAAAGATAGAGAAAACTCATGTTCAAATTATATGTGTACAAAATACTAGTGCCAAGAGAGAAACTGGCATATTCTTTTCTGCATGTCCAGAATTAGCAGGCAGGGATAAGTGAAGGTAGCAAACTTGCCCCCGTGGGCACATGAGATCCAGCTGCAGTCCTGCTTTGTCACATTAGGGGGCGGCAATTAATTTGGTGTCACTCCCCAAAGGGGATTCGCCTGATGTTGCAATGTCTCATCTTCTATGGGGCTTTCCTCAGCAGGTAGCCTGGCCCAAACATTCACTTTTGTGCTCTTCTGTGGCTAGTTTAGGGATGAGAGTCTCTAACAGTATAATCTCTCTAGGCTGGTCACTGGGGACTTAGGGTCAAATCTTCTGGGAGTTATCCTGAGGCACATGTTTTCTTGTTCCCTTTGAGATGCCAGCTTTATGCCCAGAAGGCTAGAACCATGGTGCTAAGTTTGCTTTTCCAGCAGTGGCAGGATTCTAATAGCCCATGGGGCCCAACGCCTCTCACCTGCACAGGGTCACCCTGCACACTCTGGAGGGCTCCATAGAGCACTTAGGAGACTCCATCCTTCTTCAGAACAAATAGCAACAGAAGAGGAGGGCCTTGTAGGCTTTGAAATTGAAATCTGCATGATCCATTTGAAACCCCAAAGCCTGAGCAGAAGTAAACTAAAAATCAAATCAGAAGCACGAATTCTGTCTTTCTGGCTATAAGACATCCTCACCTTTGAATGTTAGAGTGGAGGAAATCATAGTGAAAAATTAATCCATTGTCCCCCTTTTAGCTGATAGGAAAGCCGAACACTCAAAACTCACGGATGCCTATTTGAGTTGCCTGAACCAGAGAAAATAACTACCTTGTTTCATTCCTAGGTCTTTGTTTCAAAAGAGAATTTTATGTAAGGCCTGCTTTTTCAGTACTTGACTGTATTAAGAAATTTAATTCTCAATGCAAACTCAGGAGGTCAACATTAGATTCTCTACTTTTCCAAACCTGAGTCACAGAGAGGTTCAATGGCATCCTCCAGGTCATACCGATGTGAGAGTTGAGCTGGAACTCAAACTGCATTTCATTTTTTCAAACTCTGCCATTCAGAGTAGGATGTTTTTGAGACCTGAGCTATAAGAACACTTGATGTGATGACAGCCCCATGCATTTCCATCTATGCCCAAGCGCCTCAATCAGTTTTGTAGGAACCAGTGAATTTCCTCAATCATTGATAAAGAAGTGAGAAAGGAAAGGGATAAATTTTAATATTAAAATTATGAGAATTATAGCAAAAGTATAGAATATTAATTATTAAACAAAGCTTATCCTATCTGAAAGAAAATCAAAATAGAAAGCCAGGCTAGAGATAAAATTAGGTGAAGAGGCCATCAATCAATGAAGAAAGATGGAGTTCTCCACAGTTCTTTATTTAATGACTACATACTACATATTCTGTTCCCTGATACTGCTCTTAGTTTAAGGGTCGGTTACCAGTCTCCCTCTGTATTCCTTATTTCTTAATGAAACATAGGCCATAGGTAAATAGAAAGAAACTCTGAATATTGTGTGTTGATGAAGCAAGGAAGAAGAGGAACAGGAGTACTGTATTGACTGATAAAGACACAGGGGTAGACCTGAAGTGTGCTGACTGGGGACAAAATGTTCCAGAGAGAGAAAAAAATGTAGCCTTTGCAAAGTCCCAGAAGGGAACACAGGTTCAAAGATGGCGAATCTACAAAATTGGAGTCAACAGAGGCTGAAACAGAGGTAAAAAGTAAAGCTGGAAAGGCAAAGATGAAGGGGCCTTTTGTCAAACATGGCCCTACAAGTCATGTTGGAGACATTGGTTTTTGGCCTAACAGGTCACTTTCCCTGGTGCCCTGTTCAAGCCAAACCAGCATGGAGCTGCATCTTGGCAGGAGTACTACAGTAGTTCAGCAGAGGTAGCTTGGCCGGGAACACAGGGGTCAGAAAACTCAAGAAGGAACTGCCCACATGTGTGACTCAACTGGATATAGGATACTGGAGAACAAGGACAAGATTAAAGGTGTTTGCAATTTTCACTGGCACTGATCACCCCAACCTAGATTTCAGTGGCTTAAAGCTACCTCTACAATAGTGACCCTAGGCTTCCATGAGCTCCTCCATCTAGGAACAGTGTTACTTTCTTCCTGGATGCCTCACTGCATGGTCTTCTCCAAAACAGAATAGGAAGAAGAAGCATATAGAAAAAATAAAACGAAGTCCAGAGGTAGAGCATGTCCTGTCATGCCTACTCTCTGGTTCAGCATCTCTGAGAGCCAGGTCTAAGCTAGCTAGAGCCATTCAGTTCAACTGGAGGTAAAGCACTATACTTCTGGAGAGAGTAGAAGGTCTCATTTAATGTGACCCCACTCTACCCCACCACAGCAGTAGTCGATTCCAAGGAATGCTGAAGAGATGCCTAGAAACTGACATCAAGTGAGTATAAGCGGATTTTGACTGTGAAACATATCCTTATGTCACCCCACAAATTACTTAATTTTTCTGGGCCTTCATTTTCTTCCTCTTTAAAAAAAAATGGATAATAATGAGAAAGTATTGTCTAATTGACAGTGATTTGCAAGACAAGATTAAACAATTTATATAAAGCAATAGACATTAAAATACTTGCTAATGTTATGGCTTGCCTCCTCTCTCTGTCTCATGAAGAATCAGTCAGGAAGTTATATCTACATCTCTTGCCAGGCTCCCTTCACCCATGGACAGCCCGCCAAAGATAGACCACAGTTTTCTGACTTGCTGAGGTCCAAAAGAGATGTTACCAAAGAGAGAAAATAGCAACCAGATAGCCTAAATGGAACAGGTTTCCTTTCATCTTTTTGCTGTTAGAGGAACTTTGACATAATTTCAGATTCAATGATTTTCAGGATGGATTTGGAATCCCTTTAGAAAGTTCTGTAAGAGTCTATCTGAAAGACTCCATCACAATTCTCATCCCAGACTGCTCCTGAGACTACACACTGCTCTCAACATTGAAGAGTCAGGAGCCATTGCTTCATCTTTTTCCTTTCCCACTGAAAATCAGAGAGTGGTGCAGAAAAATAGAAAAAAAAATCAGCTACTGGTTTGCTGAAAACAGGAAATGGGGAAGTGGGGAGTCAGAAAAGTCAGAAGAATGAGAGCAAAATTATAGAAAGACCTAGGAAGCATAATTCCTGGGGGTAAAGGGTCACCATATGAAGCCTCCACACTAAGAGGACCCAACTCTGTCCATGTGATAGAAAAACCATATTGCACATGATTACATGCAGGACAGGATATTATCTTTCCAGAAAAAGATCATGTACTTATATTCCGGACTTGATGAAGCTGACAAATGCAATCAGAGCCCTTCTTTCTGAATTCTCCAAGGGAACTGTCAGGAGAATCTCCAAGCCTATAGATGAGGTAAATCTGAGCTTTTCATCCCAACACTGCCTCATAGACCCTGACATATGTATCCTTCTCTATTTTGGCCAATACTGTCTTGTGATCCTACTGCAAAACCTCCTTCCTAGGCATGGTGAGGGACTAAGACTCAAGAGTTAATAAAAAATAAAATAAAATAATCTATAGTTTCTGTAGCTGAATTCTTAGGAAAAAGTATAGCATCACATCCCTAGACTTCAAAATCAAGATGATAATAATACCCATTTTTACTGTATTCATGGTGCTTTTTGAAAATCAATAGAAAAATGCTCATAATAGTTTTTAGAAAATGTACTCTGCTATGCAACTGTCATCAATGTGTCATAATTAATTATGAATTGCGTACATAGCACTCAACAAACTAAGTGCCTTAAGTGGCTAAGATTCTATCATTTGCTGAATGCAATGGGCCTTTTAATTCAATTCTATATTCGATACTTTTAACCACCTTTTTGATTTAGTGTTCTTCTTTTTTTGTGGGAGTGAAATCAAGAACAGGGGTTCTCAAATGCCTTGGTTCTTATTATTACTCTGCTACACTCACTTCAAGACCCTTTTCTAGTTTCCTGACCTCTACAGGCACATCAACCTAACCACCACCACTTCAATATTAAGATGCCCATATGAGAGTAAACACATGACATTTGTCTTGCCTGGCCTAGAGTGTCTCGCTCACTGGAATATTTTCCAGTTCTACCCATTTACCTGAAAATGTCATAACTTAATTTTTCTTTATAGATCAATACAATTCCATTGTATATGTGTGCCATATTTTCAGTAGCCATTTATCTATTGATGGACATCTCAGCTGATTCTATTTCCTAACTACTTGGAACAGAGAAGCAATAAACATGGCTGTACAAGTATCTCTGTGGTAGAATATAGAGCCCTTTGGGTGTCTGAGAGTGGTGTACTACTTTAAATGATCATCATAGTTTTAATTGTTTGAGAACTCTCCATATTAATTTCAATAATGGCTACAACAGCTTACTTACTAGCTTACTCACTAGCAGTGTATACGTTTCACTCTTTTACAACATTCTCAAATGTATTTGTTGTGGAAAATCAACCAGTGAATGGGAAGGTTAGCAAAGACTGAAAACTAATATAAAATCCCACTATTTTATAAGCTAATTAAAAATAGAATTTAAAAAATTCTAAGGGACATACCCTGCAAGGGAGGATAGTGTTGCTCTCAGAACTCATAGGTCATTAAACTGTGTTGAATGTGATATTGTCTTACAAATTAATGATTAAGGAGACCAAAGAGTCTCCCAAAACTATATGTTGTTATTATTGATTTTGGTTGCTCACAAGAAATAGACAAGAAGACACTACTAGAAGAAACCACATATTGAGTTTCAGGACAAAGAGAAATCAAGCTTAAACTAAGCTGCAAATTTCTTTCCTGCTAACTAGTTGTCAGTGTTGAAAGGAATTGTGTAGAGTGTGTGGGAATTTGGGGACAGGAGACATTTTCAATTTTACCTAGCTGTGAGACCTATAAGTTACAATAACAAACTGTCAGGCAAGATATGCCCACACATGCAGTAGTGGTATTATGGTTAATGGGGTAACCAACCTATTCATGACTAGATTTTAAGCCTGCACTATGGGAGGCACAGTACAATGCAATACCTAATACTGTAAAACTTGTCAAAAGCCCATAGCTTGGTAGGTCATAGGTCCTAGGAGAGAACATATTACTGCTATATTACTGGTTTGCTCTATGGGAAAGTTGTCAACCTGCCTTCTAACTACTTGTATTTATAATGGTAGATTAGTGTTACTCCCAGCTTTGGTCAGAGAGCTTCTACTGAAGGGGGCACCAGTTAATACAGAAACTTCTAACCTAGTAAAAGTGCTGATACTCAGCTTTAAACTTGACATCTATACTGCTCCCTCCAAGGTTCCCAGAAGATTATGTAAGAGGGAGGCAGAAAGACTGTAATCTAAGAAAGGAAAAGGATTCTGTGAAAACTCTGTCTTCTGTACAACACCATGGCTGTTGTACTCATGAACTCACAGTAGCAATGGCTACTTATGTAAAACCTATAAAAAACTGAGATCATCAATATTCATTACATCATGAATGGGGAAGGGTTAATGCAGTCTTAACCCCTCTATGAGAAGTAATAGACAGTTAGTTGTTCCCGGGGCAGGGGGTAGGGGAGAGTCAGATTCCTCAGTGGTAGCCACTGATAACTTCCTCTGGTTGGAGTAAATAAGTCCCCATCCATGATCATGCAGGTACCCTAAGTAAATGTAATATGCCCTCAAACAAATAAAACGACATGGAAATAGAATTTTGCAAGGAGAGGAAGAGCTGTGCTGGAAAAGAAAGGATAATGAAGGACAGCATACAATCAAAGTATATTCTATATACATGTAATATTATTTTGAAAGAATACACTTAGCATTTTCAAGAAGAAAAAGACTTGAGGCTCAGGAAAAGGTCCTTAGAAAATCTGGGGTTAGAAGTCATGGCAGCTTTTGCTATCTACCATCTCAAATAGGCACCTCGGAGAGCTGGGTAGTGACAGTTGAATAAGGTGACTTAAGAGAAGTCCTCTTGAATGAGGAAGGCAAAACAATGGAGTGCTTCAGTAGGGAGGAAGAGGTTGGGACTCCGCCCCTTCCAACCAGTAGCTTGGGTTCTTGTTTCTGCATGTGTTGATTCCTCCTTCGCGCCCAACTAAAAGGCATCCTGACAGTCTGGTCAGCGTACTCTGCTGATGTTGCTCCATTCTTCTTTCTGCAGATTAAGCAGAAAGGCTAAATGTTTACTACTAATTGTTTCTCTGAAAACAGGAAAAGGGAGTTAGCATTAATTGTTTCTGACAAGCATTGGAAAAGGTAATGTCCAGAGAGAAAGATGAAACAGGAATTGATTTATTTTGAAGGAAAGACAGGGAACCAAGACTTGGGAAGTGGGGAGTACCTTCAGTTCTCAGACAAGAAGGCTCATAGAAACTTAACCAATAAGCCAGGAGCCTGAATAGGTCTGACCTAGGCCCTCTGCATGTATGTGATGGTTCTGTGGCTTGGCGTTCTTCTGGGACTCCTACCAGTGGGAACAGAGGCTGTCTCTGACTCTTATGCCTGCTTTGAGACCCTTGCATTCCTACTAGGTTGCTCCTTTCAACCTTGGTATGTCAGTTTGTGCCTAGCATCATTGTCATTTGTTATACCATTTTTGGTAGACAACCCTAGGGTGGGGCTGTTGTTTTCTGAAGAGAAATGGAAGAGAAAGGGATATGAGGAATAGGGTACATAGAGGAGCAACTGGGATGAGAAGAGAGAGAAAAAACTGCTATGGGCGTATAATATATGAAAGAATAAATACAAAAAAATAATAAAATAGAGAATCAAACATAGGATTGGGTCCCCATCACAGCAGGAGCGGTTTATTCTCCTTCTCTTCCCACAGATGAAGATAAATTTGAAGGAATCAGGCTGAGTACCAGAGACACTCGGCTGACTTTCCTTCCAGGTGTCAGATGATGATGAACAACAGACTAGAAAACTAAACTGCTGCTGTATCCCCACAAAAACAGAAGGAGAGAGATGTACAGAGAGCAGTCGGAGCCTCTGAGAAACTGTGAGGCCTTGCGCTACATCTCTCAGCCGGTCTCCTCGGATGCCTTTGCAGGGTTCAGATAATTAGGCCCCGCAGTTTCAGTGTGAATGAAGTATTAATAGGCCTCCATTTTCATAGGGGGAGTGAGTGGAACAAAATGAGCCAACCGGACAAGGATCAAAACAGCAATTGGAGAGCAGCCCTGAAAACTGAAGGAAGGCTGCCTCAGGTCCCAGGTTGGAGAAACCAATCCCAAACAAAGCTTTAAAAACAAACAAAGCTGCTTTGTTGAAGAATCAAAGCAAACATGTACCTATGAAGCACCCAGTACTTGGGAATAGTAATAAATTGGCTTCCCATACTTCTCTTCCAGCCCTAACATGCCTACCCCTGCTGAATATATTGATGTACAACTGAAGTATCTATCTTCTGGGTAGCCCATCTCTTTCAATCACACTGTTCCTTGGACAGGGCATTCACCAGTCATCATGATTCCCAACCTTTCCAGGCTGACCCTACCTACCTATCTGGGTTTTATTAAATAGTTCTTCTAGGGGCGTCTGTAATAACTAAAGCTGTATTAGATGTCCTCCTCCAAGGCTGCAAGCTTTCATCATAATCCTTGTCACACTAAGCTGGAGTCATTGCCTACTTCAGGATATAGGTAGGACCTTGTTTGACACACATACTAGCTGGTTTTGCATGTCAAGTTGACATTAGCTAGACTCTTCAGAGAGGTAGGAGCCTCAGTTGAGGAAATGCCTTTATTATATCCAGCTGTATTATTTTTTCAATTAGTGATCAGTGGGCAAGGGTTCAGCCAATGGTGGGTGGTGCCATCCCTGGACTGCTTGTCCTGGGTTCTATAAGAAAGCCATGGGTATCAAGTCAGTAAGCAGCAGCCTTTATAGGCACTACATAAGTTCCAGTCTCCAGGTCCCTGCCCTGTTTGAGTTCGTATTGTGACTTTCTTCAGTGATGAACAGTAATGTGAAATTGTAAGCCAAATAAGCCTTTTCCTTCCGAATTTGCATTTTGGTCTTGGTGTTTTATAGCAGCCATATGAACCCTAAGACAACACATATTAGGATCTCAAGAAGAATGTGTTGATGGACTGGCTGGAATATCTCTTGCCATAATAAACTTCCAACCAAAGGGGCACGCCCATCCCATGTGTATACACACTAGAGGAATGAAAATGTATTGAGTGTAAAGAAAGACTAGACCTAGTGGGATTTGCCATCTCATACCAAGACACTGGATAATGTCAGCAGGTGTTATGACTTCCGATCAGGATGCTATGCAGTAGGTTCTTTTGTGCTGGAGAGCTTCCCACCTTCTAGGCAGGCAAGATGTCTAAATGGAAACCCCCTTTAAATTCTATCTCAGAGTCTTAAATGTCAATTTTGGGACAAATAAATGCCTTCCAGACACATCTACTGTGTTGTCTATTGGGAAGAGAGAACTATGTTTCTGCACCTTAGGTAGATAAAGAGTTGTTTGTTTCCCGAGGGAGGCTGTTTATTATAACAAAAAGGACTTTGTGGGCAGTAGAATGCAGTGTGTTAGAAAGAGCGTAAGTTTTGGAATTAAAATGACCTTGGCACCAATCCCAGCTCTGCAATTTACTAGCAGTATGATTTGGACCACTTTCAGTCTCTCTGAAATCCACTCCAAGTTTTGCTACAGAGGTACATATTTTAATGTTATAATACACACTTGAGCCTCAGTAATTACTATCAATGATCCCATAAATCTAGATTATAAAGAAAAAGACATGAGGGTAGAATCTAGACTGAGAAAACAGAGACCACCAGAAAGGGGGATAAGAGAGGGCAATATAGAATAAATGGAATCACAGTATATTATCTCCATGTAAATAGGTCACATGGAAACAGATTATTTTACACAAATAATATGCACTAATTTAAAAACAAAAAAATTATTCCACATCCCATCTCTTTCTGGTCGTATACTCCTGAACACCTTGGTAAATCTATCTAGGTCACGTTTACTCATTTACAAGAAAAAAAGCCAATCCTCTTTTGATCCCAAGTGTAAGGACAAAGATCATCTATGGATGGAGCACTCCTAATCTAGTGTCTGCAGGGTAAGAGGCACTCAGAAAGCATGAGTGCTTATCATTTATTTGGTTTGCTAATATCATGACATTTCTCCAAATAATTGTTTTGTTGTGACCCATGTTAAAAGGGGTTGGATTTTAATTTCCTTGCCCTCTCACACCAATCTAATAGCTATTGGATGACCCGAACCTCCTTTAAACATCGATATGTTAATAACAGCCATGACATTTTTCTTGATCACATTTCCTCCTGGCCCTAGAAAGGATTCTCAGCAACCATTTAAGGACAGAATACAGAGCCCTGGATGTTCAGACTATCGCTGAGAGTTTTTCTTACATCTCCTGACTCTAGCTGCCATGAAATTAATTTAGAAATACAATCACGAGACAATTGAATAAAACCATTCTCATTTCATCACCTGACAGAAGGCTGTCACAATTCAGAGGCCTTTAGAAGCAGCTGAAAAGAACATCTTCCTAAACATTCAGATTTGTTCCTAACTACAGAAGGATATTAGGTTGTTAACACAAAATTGGTCTATTCAGGTTTCTGTGTCTCCTTTAAGGAGCAGGCTGATTTCTTTCTTAGATCCACATATATTAAAGTTCACAATTAATTTAGATAGCACCATGTGAGCTGATAGTAAAATGTCTAGCAATTAAATAATGAATGCTAGGGAGCCACAGTCATCAGAGATATCAGAATACACCTTTATTATAATGATGTGAAATCAGTGTGTTTTCATATGATTTAATTATAGATTGACAGGAAAAAGTGAAGAACCATAGATTAACAATTTTAGGTAATGCATATATTAGAAACTCTGTTTCCAAAACTATGATTAATATTGAACAAGCTAAATTCATCATTGGATAAAGGAGCATTTGCAGATTTAGAACGTAATAACTCAGTATGAATAAAGATAGAAGAGCTATGACGGTGATATGAGTAGATAATCTCTCCCATGACAAGGAATAAAATGAAACTGCTAGGTAATGCGGGTTTTCCTCCAAAGGCAGGCTTTACCTCATAATTCTAAGATTTTATAGGAGAAAATGTTAGGTGCACTGCTGGTATCTTGTAGAACCAGCTACTACTGTGCTTCTGAAAAGGTGTAGGGGATGCCTTTCAGGGTGTGACCAGGACAGTGGGTAGCCCAGAATGGTACCTTCATCATAGAGCCAGTAAGGTGTATAGGGTCCCATGTGACCCTTACACCCAACAATGAGTTCTGAGTTCCTTTCTTGAAAAGATTCTTTGTGTCTTGCCCATATACGTGTCATTTTCAATAGCTGTGCAAAACATAGCTTAACTGGGCTGATCAAAACTCAGACCTAAAATTTTTGGAGGCGACATAAAGAGTAATTGTATTTTAAAGAGAACTGGGTGTGGCCCTCAGCACAAAGGAGGGACTCTCCTGGAAGAAACTCAGAACAGCTTAGAGTTTCCTGACAGAGGAAAATGGAGCATGTACTTTACAATATGACCACTACAGTTCCACATCATAGCCCGTCATTAAAGCAAGCCCTAGGAACCTGAAGGGAAGAACTGAAGTAGAAGCCATGGAGGAGTGCTACCTACTGGCTTGCTTCCCATTGCTCATCCTGGTTTCTTATAATATTCAGGAGCACTTGGCCAGGGGCAGCATCGCCCACAGTGACCTCAACTCATGTGCATTGATCATTGATTAAGAAAATGTTTCACAGGCTGGTCCACATACCAATCTTATATTTTCTCACTTATGGTTCTCTCTTTCAAAATGCCTCTTGCTTTTAAATTTACGAGCACAAAGATGATCACTGGATTTCAATTAAAGTCACTTGCTGCCTCATTTCAGGCAGTGGCAGCAAAAAATTAGCATTCATGATCAAGACCCGAGTACAGAAAGCTTGGTTTCCATGCCAGAATTAGAAGACACTGTTAACATGTACCAAGAGCAGCAGGCCACTCCTCAACTAGGCTAACACTTATCAACAAAACTGTTGATAAGATACTTCTCTGCAAAAACAAGAACACTCTGTCAAAGGGGAAAGCATTGTAGAGAGTCTAAGGAAAACTCAACACTGTTTCACGGCAAGATTTTCATGATGATGACAAAACTGAAGGAGAACAGCTCTTTCAAGAGGCGTAATTTGGGGTTTTATCCTCATAGCTAGATAGCTATGAGGTATCAATTAAACATGACAGAGGATGGTGAAGGGCAGTAGTGATTCCTGGGAGCTCCTCCCCACAGAGTGCTGATGCCATTCTCACTTTTCTATCAACTGTGTTTTCCCTGCAGAGGGAGAAAGAAATTAAGAGTAGATTTGTTTAAGTGCATGTTTTATTTTGCAAAATTGTATTAGACTGATCAATTGATTGGCTGATCACCAAAAAGAAAGGAGGGCAAAGTTCCCTTTCCTTGTGGCCTCCTAAGGAAGGTAAATTTCATAGCACCTGCTCTCACTTTTTTTCTTCATGTGGCTCATTTTATTCATGTTGGCTAGATAAGAAATTGTATCACAAGAGACCTGAAAAATATTACACGGATGGGGAACAGAAAAGAACTTCTTTTGCTTGTGTGGAAAATGAGAGGGGTGCACAAATGATCCCTTTAGCCTCTTCCAGATCTAAAATTCTATATTTCTTTGATTCCTGAAGGTACATTAGGGAGTGCTTCAGGAGAGGGACACTAACTAGAGAGATACATTTGGGGGTAGGGCTTTCATTTAAAATGGATATCCTGATACCTGTTCATTCTTTCCCATGTGTTCATTCCCAAAATTATTTTGTCTTTAATCCAACATGGAGTTCCTGTGGTTAAAAGATTGAACACATTGCAAACAGCTCATCTTAATGTTTTATATTTTAGTAGTGCAAGATGCTCAGAGACTCTCAGGCAACTGGGAAAAGAAAAAATTTTTTCAAATGAGTGGTTCATGTTGATCCTAATTTATTCATCACAAGTGTGACCCATTCTAAGCCCAGTGGGATATACAGGCATGAGATTACACAATGTACATTCTGAATCCACCTGCTGTAGTTGTTACCAGGCTAAAGATTTTACAAAGCTGTTATGTAACCTTTGGCTTTGAGATCAAATCCTTCCATCTGAAAGGGGAGCTCCACAGAATGCAGGACACTAAAAGAACCTGAGGCAACTGGATGTTCTAAGAGAGAAGAAAGATTTCATCCTGGAAGGAAGATCCTTAAGCTCAGAAAGTAAGCAAACCAAAAGCTTCAGGAAGTCCTTAAAACTGACCAGATTCAATAGGCTCCTCCCTCCCCAAGCACATTCATTGTTAAAGACTGCTTAGAGGGACTTACAGATAAACAGAGCAGCCTAGAAACAACTCAAGCCAGCCAAGTGGTCTGGAAGGAGCAAAGACCATCTTCAAAAATGAAGACCAGTTGAAGTAACGAAAGGAAACTGAAATTAGCAAAACCATCTGAAAGGGAGAACTCTGAGCTGCCTTCAGGCTGTGCAAGATGTTCCAGGCTTCCAGCATTCATGAGCTGTTACCCATGCTGCGGTAGGCTTTGGTGATATAGTTGTCTTTGAGTTATTTGTGCTCCTGTAAGTAACCCTCATTTATGTTCCTGTATCTAACCCCAATAAAGTTCAGTAGTTCAACAAGTGGAGTGTTGGTCATATCTTTACTTCAGTGTGTTGTAGGTTCATTCTCCAAGATGGATAGTCATTTGTTTGTTTATGTCACCCCAGAAATAATGTCAATTTATTGACAATCAAAGGAGGCATAAAAGGTTCAAAATAATTGCAGAACTAGGATCTCAAGGGAAGAGGTGACTAAAATCAAATCTGCTATGTCTGTCCTATTTAACATTGGTGTATAAAGTCCTAAAATGCCCTTGAAGTAGATGAAGCAATTTGAAATTTGCCTGAGGCTGGCAAGGAAGGATAGACACACTGACCTAACACAGCAGGAAAAGATCAGCCTTTGTAATGAGAATGTCCCAATTCACTATTAAGTGAATGTATGACTGTAAGTGAGCCAAATATGGTTCTACCTAAATTCTTGTCTACAGGGCAATGGGATGGCAATGCCTGTAACAAAATGCTTTCATAGATAAAAATAAGGATAATAAATGTAATCCCCTATCCCTTAACCGGGCACAACATAAGCTCCCAGTGATCAGGGTCATATGTCATTTACAAAACTCTCTCTCTCTCTCTCTCTCTCTCTCTCTCTCTCTCTCTCTCTCTCTCTCTCTCTCTCTCCCTCTCTCTCTTAGGTTTGCTTAATATGTAGTGCATGTGTAGATGATGTATGTGTTGCCAGAAATTAAACCCTGGACTCTCAAATCTCTAGTAATGGCTACCACCAAACTGCAACTAGACTACAACTTGTACCTTTATCTAAGGTTGCTAGGTATCACCTGATTATAAACTAAAATCATGAAGGTGAATGGGCTTTAAACATATTGAGGCATAGGATGGGCACAGTGGTACACACCTGTAATCATAGGACTCCAGAGACAGATGAATTGCTCAGTTGAAGGCCAGCCTAAGATCTATAGCCAAACCCTGTTGTACAAAAACAGCCAACCTAATGGATGTTACGGATAAAAATTTTAGTAGCATTAAATGGTAGGAAATATGGATATCATCATAGCCATAAACAGTGATAACAGCTAGCCCCCATTTGAACAGCTTACTCTCTGTGGGACACTGTACAAAACATTTCCCACTGATTCCCTGAATACATACAACTCTATCAGAAGTAGCTAATTTTGACCCCATGTGCAATGATGATGATGATGATGATGATGAAGAAGAAGATGATGATGATATAAAAACAAACTAAGCATTTGTAGCTCACTGGGATAATGCACATACTTAAAAGGTTTTAGTATCAAAAAGTACTACCCTTGTCCCTTGTCGAAATGTCACCAGATCTACACATGCAGGAAATGGGCACACATGTTACTGAGCACAAATAAAACTATTCAGTAGTGTGCTAAGTCATTCTAGAAACTGTATGCCTAATGTAAGGGATATGATGAGCACAAGGTCCTCAAAACCCTTATATCTAATCTGCTCAGGGTCTAACACAGTTACAAATTAAGCATACTCACCTGTAAGAACTATGTCCCAAGGGCCACAAGGAATGATGGATTGCAGTTGAGACAAAACACTGTGTCTTCTGTGTTTCCTCTACTCACTTCAGCTATGATAAACTCAATTTTTAAAAGCCACAGGAAGAGGTTAACAACATTACAAAATAATAGTACGGTACCCAGCAGTCTACCTTACAAATAAGATGATGATTCCATGACTGGCAGATGGGTGGGTGAGAGATACAGGATGATTCATGTTACAGGACTAGACAGAGAACGGTGTCATGAGATATCAATATGGTACTCAGAAGGAACTAAAAATTTTAAGTTATAAGCACTTTTATGTCTGGAATTTTCATTTGTCATTTTAGAATGTGGTTGATGGCAGGTAGGTAAAACCACAGATGGAGGGGAAGGACTACAAGACAACATCTTTGGGGTGCACATCTGCATCCTGCTCCACCTATCCACATTGCTGCAGGGTCTCAGAGGCAGAATCTCTGTGAGACAAGAATTCCCATAGAGAGGGAGGATGCCTAATCTACCATCACCTTCTTTGACCACCAAGCCCCATAGCCCCTTATAGGAGACTTGTATCACTTGGTTCTTACACAGCTTGCGAAGATAGCTAGGATGAACAATAAGCTGTGAATTAAAATGGGCCTTTTAAAGTAGTTGGAGGATGTTGGAATTGAAAGAAAAGAAGTAAGAGATAAATGGGTTTTGCTCATAGAACAGACATACACTCCAAAAAATAAATCTAACAGCCCAGAACACCATGCAAATTACAGTTACTTATTACCAGACAGCATAGTACAAGGTTATTGACTAAATAAAATATGTCACAATGAGACCCACAAAGCATTGTATTACAGAGCACATACATCAGCATGGAGATTTTCTATATAGGCTTCTACTTTGAAGCAGTATTCTTTCTCAGGGGATTATATTTATGTTCTGGCTAGCCTGTCTCTTGTGGTCACATGAAGAGCACAGTAGTTCATCTAGCCAGTGATGCCCTGGGTGGAGTTTGAGCTTTAAGAAAATGAGGTAAAGGGGTGGAAGAGGTGGCAGAGGGTAGAAAAGAGCCAGGTCTGAACACAAACTATCTCATGCTGAGTGTGTTTCTTTCTTATGCAGTCAAACATAATCACTCATCAATTGTTCCTTTACTCAGACTCAGGGTTAAAGCACTTTGTCCTGGAGAAAAAGCCTGTGACAAAGTTTCCAAGCACAAAAGGAAGGCTGGAGACCCAGAGAATCCATGGTCCTAGGAAACAGGGAATCAATAGGGATGGAAGAAATGTTACCATTCTTACTTTTTGGAAAATTAAGGGTCTGCATGTGGATTTAAATTTCCTTTTGCTCTTAATGAGATGACAATCTAGAATACTAGGCCTGCTGCAGTGACAGAGACTCCCTGCTGAGATTAGATTACTAAGAGTTTCAGTATCTCAGAAGAATGCCCTGGCATTCAAGGAGGGCTGGCAGGGAAGAAACAGAAATGTCTGACTACAAGGGGGTGTCCTGCACTGAAGAATCCAGGCTCCTGGAGGCTCTCAGTCATCTTATTCCATTGTTCTTATTCCAGCCAGCATCAAAGGATAGATGTTGACCAGCATTATCCTCTGGCACATTAGTGATGGATGGGCAGTGGGAGTCAAAGGCATTTGAAGAACAAGGTGAAAAGAGTGGTAGTTCCCTGAGTGCTGAAGGTGACAAACCCAGCAACCATCAACAAGCTGTGATGTCAGCCCAACACACCAGTTCTGCACCCTTCAAGTCCCCACTGTCTAATGAAGCTGCCCATGAAAGATCCACATGCCTAGAATACAAGTCTCATGTTCATAAGGAACCTAGTTCCCTTCTTCATAGAAATCTTTGCTCTTATTCAGTAAAAACTTTAGTTGATCATTGTGGCTCTTGAGGCAGAAACTAAAAGAAGAATGCCATACCCACTTCTGTATGGTGAACCAATCCTTTCCTAGAAAGGGAACCACTGGAACCTTTCTGGAACCTTCGCAGCATTTGGAAAGTGACTGATTTCAGAAGTAATCAGGCTCCTCTAGTAAGAGAAAGACGCAGAGAGAGCAGTTTCAAGGCTGCGGGTAAGTCTGCAGATGTTCAAGTTGAGTCACTGCTACTTTGAACTCTGTGTTGAGTCTCTCAAAAGCAAACGTTGAAAATGTTAAATTGGATTTTAGCGATTGCACATGTAGTACTCAAATATGTGAAATGGGCCAAATGCATACATATATCTGCATTCTCTAGTTAATCTACTGCTATACGTATTTCTGTGTTTACCACTAAGTAAAGCACACCGTTCTTTAGCTACATCATTTGCATAACCAAAGCCTTAACTGGTGAGAATCCCAAGAATCATTTGTTTACGTGTTCATTGCTGATAGATTACTTGTGTGAGTCCAGCCGTTTAAGGTTGTGTGGTTATTCCCTGACACCTCTATGAACTCACTGGGCTACAGCATCCTAGCGGATATACGGAGCTCAAGACTGACCTGCACCTGCTATTTGAAGAATGCCTAAGATTTTCAATGAGACCTCAGAAGTTGGGGGTGTGGCTCCTATGCAGAGTCATTGTATGTTATCTGAGTCTGACTCAGTACCAAGGAGGATAAAACAAACAAAATATGACTCAAACAAAATGGGCCTGAAGAGGGATGAGGAAAGAAATATCCTCACTGGATGGTTCATAGGTACCCAGGCCCTGGTCATGCTTAGGTTTTTCTTCAGAACTGTGGCATTATAAGCTCCATTATTTTGCTTAGCGTGACAAAGCAGACTTTTAGACTTCACATACAGGAGTTGCAGGCAACTATGAGTGACAGAGTGGCAGCAAGCCTGTCATAAAAGTAAAACCACATGTCTAGGCCTATGTGATGTTTCACTGGATGAAGTTGTTTCCTACCAAGCCTGACATGAGTTTGATAATTTTAAGGAGAGAAAAAATCTCACAGTTGCTCCCTGACCTCAGACCTCTCCACTAATGCTATGTTTTGAGCATATACACATACCCATTCTCACACATAAACTAAATGAGTAAATTAATAAATGCTTTAAATTTTTAAAGAGCCAATGATATGGTTTAGTGGACTAGGATACTTGCCTCCAAGCCACATGACCTGAGTTCAATTCCCAGGGACCATATGATGAAAGGACAGTGAAATACCTCTTGTAGATTGGCCTCTGACCTTCACACATGGGACTAGCTCCCACAAGATATGTAAATGCAATTTTTAAAGAAATCTACCATTGTCTTAGTTAGTTAGTAAACAGACACCATGACCAAGGCAACTCTTATAAGGACAACATTTAATTGGGGCTAGCTTATAGGTTTAGAGGTTCAGTTCATTATCATTAAGGTGAGAAGAGGGTAACAACCATGCAGGAAGAGCTGATAGTTCAGCATCTTGTTCCAAAGGCAAACAGAAGACTGGCTTCCAGAGAGCTAGGATGAGAATATAAAAGCCTATGTCCATAATGACACACTTTCTTCAACAAGGCCACATCAACTCCAACAAGACGATACCTCCTAGTAGTGCCACTCTCTGGGCCAAGCTTATTCAAAACATCGAAACCATCAATGATAGCTAGTTTAAGTCCTATGGCCTAAACTAAAAGCAGAATGTCCAGGCCAGGAAACAAGCAGTCATAAAGCTTTCAGAAAGAATTAGTCAAGGGTTGGAGATGGTTATAGATTGGGGAGTGGGAGAACCAGGGACCCCTTCGGAGTTATTAAAGTCATTAATAAAAGAATTTACAATTGTGTTCAAATGAGAGCACAAGAATAATTATTATAGCTTCAAAGACATTCCCCCACCACCTCCAGTCTCCCCACTACCAGAAGAGCAGGCCAAGTCATAAACCTCATCTGCTTCCTGGAAGAAAGAAGGAAAAGCGCCTCCCTATTTAAGCATGAGATTAGAAAAATGGCCCCAAGTAGCAGCAAGTCATGGAGGGAAGCTGGAGAAAATGAACAAGTTAACCCAAAAAATATTCAAGGAAATGTCCAAATTGTTAACAAAATGTTTAGAAAGGAGAAATAAAGAAGAAAAGGGAAAGGAGACTTCTGATCCCACATTATTAGAGTCAAATTTTAAACTTTTCTAAGTAGGAGTGAGATTCTGGGAAGGAAAAGTACAGTATCTCATTTAAGAACTAATTGTTCTACCTGTTTCAGCATAGCTTAAAGTACTCACCACACACACACACACACACACACACACACACACACACACACACACACCCCAGAGAGATGGTCCCTTAGCAAAAGAGATTGAACCAACCCTGCTAGAAGGTCAGGTCTTCACCCAAGCCTGAGATTATATTCTCTTGACCAGGTTGTTTTACTCCAACAGCTTGATACACAGCACAAGAAACAAGCAAACAAATAAACAGAATTAGTTAGTTTCCACTTAAACTTTGTCTTCTTGGATTTTCTACCTCAAATGTTATGAAAGATGAAAGGACAGACAGTTCCATTAGAAGCTCCTATACATGTTTATATTAATATGTGTCTACACATTTCCATTTATTCACAACAAATCTGAGTCTCTTATCCTTTGCTCACATGACAGCTATGATTGTAGAGGCTGTAAGAACAGTTTTGAGTTAGTATATCATGTAGGCATTCAACTGCACTGCACCCTGGAGGAGATGCAGGTTCCTAAAGCCAAATGAAAACAGTGGGTGCTGGTAACTATCAGTAATTACCATAACCTTTCAAAAGCCTCCTAGCATGATACTAGGAAGACTTGTTTTCTTAAAATACACATACTTCCTGCATAACAATTTATGTTTAACAAAAATGTCTCGCTATGGGTTTTACAGACTAGAAAAATGATTGAGGGTAAGGTTGAAGAACTTCTGTTTTGGACAGGACAGAGAGATGATGGTGTTTTCCCAAGCACCATTGACTTCCTTTGCCTTATTCTATAGGGTTAGAGCTTCATCATGGTCTATTAGCACCTCATGAATCTCCATTTTGAATTCACAGTCCAAGAGAAGGGTATCACTATTCACCTTGCTATAGTTTGATGACATATGTATAAGTTCTGTGCCCATCAGGGAGATAACACCTTAATCCCCAAAGGTGAGCATACTACCTGTCTCTGCTGGATACTAACAATACATGAGGCACAGATACAGCCTGCTCACCACCATATTTTTAGTATAGGTCATATGATATTTTTCACCTATGGAGGTGAAATTGTTTCACCTATGGAGGGAGGGCATGACAGCTGATATAACGAGGTTTTTCCAGATACCATGCCATTAAAGTACTCAAATCCGTCTCTCTTTTACTCCAGGAATAATTCCTTCTACCTGCTGGTGGTTGTTTGCATATGCTTGGCTCAGGGAGTAGCACTATTAGGAAGTGTGACCTTGTTGGAGTATATCACTGTGGTGAGTAGACTGAAAACCTTCCTACTAACCACTTAGGTGCCAGTCTTCTCATTTGCCTATGGGGAAAAAAAGTAGCACAATTATCTCCTCCTGTGTGATGCCTGCCTGGATGCTGCTCAATCCAACCTTGATGATAATGGACTGAACCTCTGAGCCAGTAAGCCAAACCTAATTAAATGTTGTCATTTATAAGAGTTGCCTTGGGGGTTGCAACCTCATGAGAAGAAAAACATTATCAACCAACTAAACCCTCAAAACCTCCCATGGACTAAAACACCAACCACTGAGCCCACATTGAGAGACCCATGGCTCCAGTTGCATATGTAACTCAAGATAGCAGTGTCTGACATCAATGTGAGAAGAGGCCTTTGGTCCAGGGAGGGCATGTTTTCCCAATGTAGGTGAATGCCAAGGCAATGTGGAAAGGTTTACTAGAAATGAGTATACCTTCATGAAGACAAAAGAGGATGGGAGTGGGGTGGGGGAAGAGGATAACAATTCGAATGTAAATATAGAGAGTATCTAATAATTTTTTTTAAGTTGACTTGGCCATGGTGTCTCTTCACAGCAATAGAAAAACTAAGACACCCCTCTTGCTGTTCAAGGTGGTGGGTGCATTCTTCCATGAGAAGTTCAGTTTCTCTATTAAAGACAACAAGATTAAAAACAAAATAAGAGGCAGACCACTGTACAGCAATAATAGCCAATGCCTTGAAGGAAAATTTATCAGAAGAGTCTATATAGGAATCTGATAATCAGAAACAGTTTCTAGAATATAAAACTTATGGTGCTTAGAAAATCATGTCTCTCTGTTGTAGGAAATACCTTATGAGTGGCAATTATGGTATTTAAAAATTCACCCAGATATGTCAATGGGATTAGGGACATACTTATTAATAGAAAATTGGTGATTCTTTCTATATCCAGAAGTAGAACACTGATACAAAGACATTCTGACCTTGGTTACTCCAACATGCTTTCAAAGGAAAAGGTAGAGAAATAAAGAGTGAATAAGCCAAGAAATACCAAGCAGGGAGAGCGAGAACACACTGGGTTTCAGACCTCAGCTCAGCCCTCACAGTGAGTTTACCCACTGTTCTGGAAACCTCCCTGCAGAGTCTCTGCAATCCATCTGCATTCCTTCCTCTCTTCTCTGTTCCACCCCCTCTCCCCAAATTAACCCACTACCTATAAGAATAGAGCCCCACCAATGCCTCTGCATCTCTTTTCCCTTTCATCTCTGTTCCTTATTGATTGTAGCTTTAACCAATTAGGTCTCAAGCCTTCCACTCAATTTCTTTTGTGTAATGCTGGGGGTAAACCCAAAGTCCCACAACACATTGTAGGCAAGTACTCTACCACTGAGCATCATATTAGCTTACCTCTTCTGTCCTTCTGTCTATTAAATGTTAAAGTGAGCTTTTCTTTACAAAGAAAGCATCAACAGAAAAAGATACAGATTTGTTGTTTTCCTTCATTTATCTTTTCAACCATCTTAAGAGTCCCACAACTATGCCATGCGTTTCTTAGTTTTCAGCACACCAGCATTTGAAAGTATTCTGTCTTTGATGAGTCTCCATCAGTGACAAAGTTCTTTTCTTCCTCATTACTTTTGGGATACCTGGAACATTGATCATCTTAAAGAATGTCCTTCTCCTGAAATAGCAATGTCATAAGACCACTCCCATCTAACTTCCCTAACAGGTCTGTTTCTTTACCTATTCCTCTGTCCCAGTAATTTTAGCAATTGTTTAAGATTTCTGAAGAACTTTGTTCATTTCCATAGCTCTTCTTACTCCTTTCAGTGCTAAAGACTTTCATGTCTCTCAAGTTTCAGATGTACGTTCAAGTTTCTAGTTTACAGACAGTGCCATAGACATGGATAGAAATTGGGCTGTAGATGTAAGTATGCACAACTTTCCTCTAGCACCTTTAAAGACATGTGTTCCTTTAGCCACACATTCTACTTAGGCTTCCCATGTTCCATTAATTGCTAAGTGCTCCAGAGTCCCCTTAATCCTGCCCTAGATCCAGCCATGCAGATTCTCCACTTTAAAAACCCATTGTTCCTTTCTATTTCTGAGTTAGTCTGTACTGCCAGATAATTGTCACTTCTGGCCATCCCCCTCTTGCCCACCAGCAGCCTCCTAACTCGGGCCTGCACAGATGCAATCAATCTGCTACTCTGCTCAATGGTCCTTGTGTTCTTAACAGTTTCTTTTTGCTAAAAAGAAAACATGTGCCAAATGACCTACAAGGAATTGATAGTTACATATCTTGCAACAAAAAAAAACTCCATTTGTTCTTTCAGGTAAAAAATAAACAAAAAAAAAAAAAAAAAAAAAAAAAAAAAAAAAAAAAAAAAACAAAATCAAACCAACCAAACAAAAACACAGCAAATCAAACATTTTAGGTATTCTTTAGACTTCTGTATTAATTTAAGCATGTGGATCACTGTTAGATGAAGTTACAAGATCAATTGTTCAGATAAATGTGGCTAAGTGAGCTTGGACGGAGCTTGGCTTCCATTGCTCTAAATTACTCCCCTTCATCTTAAGCATGAAAGGGTGGGTGGCTGTGAGTAGGGAGTTGATAAGAAATGGGATGGTTCCTTTTTAATGTCTTCCTTTCAGATCCCAGTATATTCCCATCTAAACATGTTCTGTGGTCAAGACTTGCAATGCATCTTTTTGTTTGTTCCCATTAGGAGCTCTTTAGGTATTGTTGTCTCTATTTGTAGATGAGGAGAATGTACTAAGAGAAAATAACTGCCTAAGAATAAATTGTAAAGGTGAGACTAAAGCATTCAGCCTAACTATGGGTTAGCAGTTATTTCTTGAATTCTGCAGTAGTGTATAAGTGTGGACTATGAGTTTAAAGCTTCATAAGGAAGTCCTAGATGTTTACTGATCACAAGAATGCATGCTTCCCTCCAGGATGCCTTTTCTGTCTGCTTGAGGACCAGCCTTGGATTACTGGGCACAGACTGCAACAAAACTCCAGCATTGCAGAAACTGAAGCCTTGAGATCAGTGTATGTCATTGAAGATTCTGTGAATCCCAGCACAAAGATCAAGAAATGAAATGAACATGCAATGGCAAAGAGGCTGTGTTGTTGTATCTTTGCCATTAAAAAATAAAAGTGCTTCATATTAGTTCCCTTAGAGATATGTAAGGATGCAAATAACTTTCAATAAAATAATGATTTTGTACATATGGAGAATGGCTGTTTGACTCACTTTCCTCAATGTCAGCTTAAATTCATTTTCCTACTCTGTTCTGAGGGGCTTTGCAACCCCATGTTAGAAATATGTGTGTGCACCTGTGCAATGAGCCAGGAAGCTATAATGCTGGACATATAATTTTCATTTGAGGGAGATTGGGTGGCTTAATATTAGCTGCAGACCCAATATTGTGTAATTTATCAACAAAAGCAATAAATTTCTAATGCTCTGTTTCTCTAGTGTGTTTTGCCCTCTTCAAGATGCTTCTAGTCAGTGGGAAGGAATAAAGAGGGGTGATTGACTCTTCTTTTCCCAGCTCATCTTACAGAAACTTGTTGAAGGCTATGTTGTCTTCATTTTGTACTTGAGAAAGCTGAGGCATGCAGCCTTTTAGTAAATCTGGTACCTTCCCATTCCAGTCAACAGCAAAACACAAACTAACCAAGCGTCCACCTCTAAAGCCCACACACTAAGCCCCAGAATTAAAGGCATCACTGGGACTTAAACCTGGGTAATTTCCAAGTCAAGGTCTTGTTCTCCAGATCTGACAACTTCTGAGAGGTGTGATTATAAGGGAGACCAGGACACATACCTTGGTGATTTCAAACCCTTGATTTCTGACCCTTGACACTCAGCCCAGTGAAGAGCAGAGTCCCTTAACCAACCTTGTTCACACAGAAGATGACAAAGGACCAACAATTTCTTGATCTCTCAAGTGGTCATGTTGAAGTTACATGAGACCATGCAGTTTTCTTTTCTAGGTCTAAATTTGTGTTAGAAAGTGTCTGGCGCTGCTGCTGTAAGAGCATGGAGCTGTGGCCAGCACTGGGTGCTGCACTCTCCCAAGCAACTGCAGGCAGCTCAGCACAAATGAACCTGTAAGCCAACATTAATTTCCTGTCTTCCATCTGAGGGCTCCTGATAAGCAGTTGTCTAGCTAAGCATCCAAGACAGAATCAGACTCGGTCTTAGTAGCTCCCCAAGCTGCTCCTTCCAGCTACCACTCTTCCTTCCAGTACTGATTGCCCAGAGTACAAGACACATCCTGAAACCATTTTCAAACAGAAGACCCCTCCCCTTTCCACCTCAGCCCTCCTCCTGGCTGCCCCGGGCATCTTTGCCAGCCCTAGCCACACACCTCAACAGAGATTCTCAATACATTATTGAAAAATGTCTTCCTACAGCAGGCAGAGAAATGAAATTTCCCCCATTTCAATTATTTTCCTTTCTCAGGCATAGAAATTGAAAAACCAAGTCTACTTATAAAGAAAGAAATCTACATTTTTGAAATTTTAGTTTTCACTCAAAACTTAATTGGAAAGCTTAAGGTATTTGTGTAAAAATGGATATGCAATGAGCTAACTGCTTAGGAGGAAACAGTCCCATGGGGACAGAAGCACGGCCTCCCCCTCCCATCCCTCACTCAGGTTCAAAAATAAATAAAATAGAAAGGCAACAGGGCTGAATAGGACTGGAATAAGAAGCAGCTCTGAGAGAGAAGAATCTGTTCTAACCTTGAGAGCAAACTGTGTGCATGGGGAATACATGTTCTTAATGAGATTGGGGAAAATAGAGGAACCCTTCTAGATTTGAATATGAAACACTATATATGTTATTGTATCTTCCCATGTATTTAAGCCTTAAAAATAAATGCAAACTTTTTACCAGCTTGCCCCTTTCCCCTCCCCAGAAAAAGCATGTTCATAACTTTACATCATCTTAAAGTATTTATTGCAGCTGAAGAAAGCAAATATCGTTAGATGCTATGGTGGTTAAGGATAAAAGAGAGAAAAAGAAAGGAAGAAAGAGAGAAAGGAAGGAAGGAAGGAAGGAAGGAAGGAAGGAAGAGAAAAAAATAAAGAAAGAAAGAAAGAAAGAAAGAAAGAAAGAAAGAAAGAAAGAAAAGGAAAGGAAAGAAAAGAAAAAAGAAAAACACAGTTAAGCAAGACTAGATCTGAATTACCCTTCCCTCATTGAAAGCACCAGGAAAGTGGTTTGAACAAACTTAATAGAGACCCTGCCAACTCAGCTAAAACACCCCTTGCTCTTAAGGACCATTTTCTTAGCATAGCCTATTCTGAGGACAAAATGTAATCCTTTAATATTTATGCATATTTCTAGAGGAACAGTACACATACATCCTGCTGGCTGCCAATTGCTTGATGTATCCTCTCTGAATAACTGCATTCTTGTGTGCTGCAGTGAAATGCAACATCCATTTCAAAAATGGGTAAGAGTGCAGTTGAGGTAAGAACCTTGAAGGCAGGGGTGAAGCAGTCACATCTAAGCAAGCAAAAACAGCAAGCCCAGAGCAAGGGCAGAACAGTTAGAAGATCAGCAAGCACCGAGGTGCCCAGGAATCTGACACAGCGCTACCCTTGAGATTTAGTTTACCTACATTGCAAATTATCAGCAGGATAAGCAATCAGGGATGTAGCAAATTGGTGCATATATGATGTTCCAGATCTCGACTTCTTCAGATAACTCTGGGCTGTGTTAATTTGAGAGCTGAAGCTAACTATAAAATAATGGTTCTTACCCAATAGGGAAGATGGCTCAAGCCTTGCAGCTGAAGGTGGTCGGAGAAATGCTGCAGGCAGTGTTCTGTACAAGAGAACCCTTACTATTTCCTGAAGTCTCTTGCCCATTCTGGAAGTCACTCCTCATTCTATAGATAATGTGGAACACTAGGAATAGGGACAGCTCTGCTTGGAGAAAAAGAATCAAAACATGTGAATGTTGTATAGTTCTCATCACAACTAGCACTCCATTCAAGCTTGAGACCAAATGCCTTCACTGTTTAGTATGGAGCCAAGTGATGGTTGAGTCTTTGATATAGACCTTAATATAGGAGATTGACTAGTGTCCTCAGTGCTAGAAGTCCCAGCTAGAAATGGTTCTACAGAGTGGTCCATGCCTTTTGAAATCCTCTTCTGATCTCTGTTCAGCTCTACATATCTATGTGCATTGAGGAAGCTGTTTTTCTGAGCATCTTTCCATATCTGAAGTGGAGAATGGCATTCTTCTAGTCTCCTTCTACCTCTAATATCCAAAAGTCAAGCCCAATGAGCCTTCTTCACTTGTGCACCTGGGCATCAATCAACTTCTTTTATCGAAATGAGCATCATTAGAAATATTGACCAAAGAGGTTAATGTAGTGTGCTGTGCTATTTTCCTGTTCTGGGGACATTTTGTGTCTCTGTGCTCTTACACTGAAGAAAATGTGCTTTGTGCTAATAACATTTAGCAAATGGTGAGGTAAGGCAGGGGAAGGATTCAAAAGTGGCCTGACATTTCAGTCTAATTCTTTCAGACGGTGTGTGATAGTGACTTGACTAGACAGGCAGGAGGATGGTACCTCTTCCCAGAAGCTCACTGAATTTCCACTACATAAGGCCCCATGTCACATGAATAAAGGCAGGCCTTGGGAATAAACTGAAAATGTCATGGGCAAAAGGGTGTGTGGAAGAAAACATAGAAGACTTCAGTGGCAGTCAGGTATTTATAGTGCAAACAGGTATCTGACCTGGATGATAACCTCGTTGTTAGTGGAGAGAGAAAGGTGAATGGAGGGAGTAAGGTGTTCAGACAATTGGGAAGTTATGGAATCTTTTTTGTATGTTTAAATATCATATTATTTCCTATCATCTATGTGCAAGGCATAAAACATACACATGTGAATGGAGTGGGGCACACTCAATGTAAGTAGGTCATTAGAGTTGGATCTAACCATGCATACAGTCAGATTTTGGTTTAGTATACACTAGCTATTATTTATAGCAAAAACAAAACTATGAGTCTTGTTTTCAACTTTTGTGAAATGTGGGTAGCAACATGGTCCTATAAAAGTGTATTGTGATTTAACTGTAAACATTGGACAAAGCTAGTGAGACTCTGAAGAGGTACCATCTTCATGCCTGTTGGGCTGTATTATCATGATGTCCACCATCTGGTTTAAATAAGATAGCTCCACATGATAAAAGATTGTAGACCTGGGTCCTCTCTGAGAAGCTTGGCATATAGGAGAGATAATTAGATGCAACAAGTCCAATGCAACCAGCAAAGACCTAGACAAAGAAGGTCAGAAAACAAGGGATGAAAGCATTAGACCTCCTAGAAATTTACAAAACTTCACAAGGAAGGAAAGCAGAAAGTTCCAGAAAAGGGCCTAAGAAACCAAAGTGAAACTGACATAATAGAGGTGACCTAAGCAAGGTGTTTGTTTGCTTGAGAAGGTCTCCCTAGTGTGTGTGGAGATGAGACATTGGAAGTGAGTTAGAAACAAGGCTAGGCAGGAGGCATCCTGAGTGCTGATATAAGTTATCTGGGTGTTCTCTGACACAAGTTGTGCTGCACTCCCAACATCTGTTTTAACCCAGGAGTGACCTTAGAAATGTCACTTAGTTGGCTGTGAGGAAGATAAATTGGGGTGAATGTTGTCCTGGAGTAATAGCTCAAGGAGACATTTGAACACAAAATCAATGTTCTCTCTCTCTCTCTCTCTCTCTCTCTCTCTCTCTCTCTCTCTGTGTGTGTGTGTGTGTGTGTGTGTGTGTGTGTGTGCATGTGTGTGTGTGTGTGTGTGTGTGTGTGTGTGTGTGACAGTGGTTGTAATCTGTGAGAGGCCTAGTCGGATGTGTCAGAATCAAGGAGGATAGTGGGGATGGGGGGACAGTGAGGAGGGTGAGGATGGTGAGGATGGCCACAGCAAAGGAGCTACATTTAGCTGCTAAAAAGGAGACAGCTGGGGGACACAGAGCTGAGATTCCCCTTAAATAGAATCCATTTAGAATTTAGAATACACTCATTAATGTAGCTCCACTTGCTTAATTATTTTAAAACTATTAATAGCCTCAAAGAAACTTGTCTCAGTTAACAAACGATTTGGTGCCGTTAGGAATGTATACAAGCATGTGCCGTGTGAGATGTCTTAATACTATTAAATGCCCCAACTTGCTGAGTTTCCCAATTGCCCATTCTGAAAGCATAAAGAACTTCTCTGATAAGAGCTGACTGACTCCATGGGGAAATATGAGCATGCATCATATGCAAATATCAGTTCAAAAGACAACTGACAACTCAAAATAACAGAGCAGATGACACACAAAATGTATGCTTGCCAAAGATATGTAGTACAGAGCTGTTTCTAAACTTGAGCTTCAGTAAAGAAATATGATTGAGAGGAATCAGGAAGGTAGGAGGAAAGAAGAAGTTTGTTTCCCTGAAGAAGAAAGAGGAGCCAGGAATTAAAACAGAGCAGCATTCTTGAGTGGAAGAGAGGGAGGCTCTCCTTGCTCTGTCCAGTCCGAGGAGTCTAAACTACATCTCCAAATGCACTTCAGTATTTAAGTGCATGAAAATGTGAACAGATACCACATACAGATGTCCCTTCTGAATCATTCCTAATGTTGAGTTTTTGTTCATGAACGGATGGGTGTGATGTGTTTAATTGGAGGACCAGTAGTTGAACCTGGCCTCATTTCTCCTTTATTCATGGCGTGACTCTTGTATTCATCAATAAAATTACAAATAAAATTACAGCCTGACCTTCTGTTAACCTCGAAAGAGTTGAAGAGATAGATGCATTCATAAGTAAAATGAACTTTAAGCCCAAATGAACGAAAAGAACGATTTTAATTTTAGGAGGTCTACATAAAGCTATCCTGGATAATGCAGAATAAAAAAAAATTCTCCATAAATAACCCAGACTATAATTATTTGTTAAGCTCCTATTCTGATTTTGGCACTGTGTAGAAGTTTAGAAGATTCACAAAAGTAAAATAGGTCACACAAAAAAGGAATAAAAACAGAATGGCAATAACTTATTCATCTTTTTGTCTCACACTCCTAGGAAGGAGATAGCCAAGGAGAGACTTAGAAGTTTAGCCATGGAGAGAAACACTGGGGAAAGCAATAACTAATCCTTTGTTTCATACTGTAGACCAGAGTCACCCCAAAAATCATAGTATAATGGTGGGTGTAGTGGCTCATTCTTTAATCCCAGCACTCAGGAGGCAGAGACAGGTGGATCTTTGAATTCAAGGTCAGCCTGGTCCACAGAGCAAGGTTCAGGAAAGACAAGGCTCCACAGAGAGACCCTGTTTTTTTTTTTAGAAGAATGAAACAATAATAAAACAAAATAATAACAAAATAGTATAAGCTATATACATTTTAAAACATGTATTTAGCATTTAAAATTATATCATCAACAATTTCTAAAATTAAGAAATATGAGACTGGAAGATGTCTCAGTAGTTAAGAGCACTGGCTTAGCTAGCAGAGGAACCAAGTTTGGTTCCCAGCACACACATGGCAGCACACAACCATCTGAAACTCTAGTTTTTAGAGATCATATGTCTTCTTCTGGCTTCCATGAGCACCAGGCAGGCACATGATATGCATACATACATGTAGGTAAACACTCACACACATGAAAAATAAAGTTATAAGCATTAAAAACACCCTGACTTGAAAACAAACAAAAGAACATCATGATAAAAATATTTTCATTTCAAACCAATGGACTAACTGTATTTCAAGTACTCCAAAGCTTTAGGACATTGTGACTATCAGATGGGTCAGAAAAATCTATGAGTAGAGACTGGTTCTTTTCACGGGACTATTCAGTAAAACGCTAATTAACTGACAAAGTTTGGTATGAAACCGGGTGCTTTGCCTGTCAGTGGATCCATAAAGAAATCCTGAAGTAAGAACTCCCTGGGCCAGCGAGGAGAAAGATATGGGGGAAGAAAGAAAAAAAAGTTAGAATGAAACAACGCAGGCAGGGAAAAATAGAAGAATCCATGTGTGTATATCAATTACCAGAGACTCAGATTCCAGGAATAAATCTTGGATCGTTTTGAGCCTAGCCCACCAGAGTTTGAAATGTGTGTCACTTCCTTATGAAGGGGAAGGAGTAGGGAGAGTCTGCATTACACTGGCATTTTTAATGGCGGACTGAGGTGGTAGGTACAAGTCTGTAACTTGTTGACTTTGCATCTCAGCTGGCGTGTTTGGAAAGGAAGCAGTCTGCTTTTCTCTGGTTCAGTCACCACTCAGTGCCTGCAGGAAGGACCAGAACTGAAGTTCAGGTGAATTAGTAGAATTTCATGGTGTATTCGTGACAGGAAAAACAGTTTCTCCTGGTAAATTAAAGAGTTAAAGGTGTGACTCGCTTTTCTGAATTCTCTTTAAATATGTCATCCCACAGCCTAAGACTGGCACAGAACGCACAGCGCTGTAAATGGACTAGCAGCTCCAAGCCAGTGCCACAGTTACCTCTCTGTCTTTCTCAGCACTTGCTTCCTGGAGACCAGAAATACTGTAGCACTCTAAGACAAACAACTCCAGGTCAAGTGCCTTAGTTCAACATCTAAGCACAGAGAAAACCTTACAGACCATGAGGCCTTTATCCTGCCATTATGGCATTCCCTTTCAAGTGCAACACTTTATAATGAAGCATCAGTCTCTGCAGTGAGCTGGGAGGAAGAAATGAAGATGAGAGTCTGCAGCCCAAGGAAGGGAGGAGGATTCTCTTTATAAAGGTTGATGCTCATCAAAGCTATTGGAACTTTCAAAACTGACTGATGTCCAGGCTCTGGCCCTATCAATTATGGCAGAGTATCTTGTGTGGAGTTTCCAGCGCCACTGCTTTCATTTATTTGTACATTTTTCAAATCTTCTAGCTGACTCCCATGAGGCTCTGGAGTTCATAGGATACCTGGATTTGGGATTTGCACTCATGGATATCAAGAATGTACACTTGCCTGGTAGTTTTCCCTATTCCTCTGGAAAGTCTTGAAAAGGTGGAAAAAGCAAGATGATGATAGCATCCTCAAGGTTCTGGGCTCTACACAGCTCCCAGAGCTTATGTGAAATCTTCAGAGAAGACAGTTATTGTAGATGCATGGGGCCTGGACTGAGGGTCTTGTCAAAGGCTAGTAGGTGCTGCTGTCTTTGGATAATGAATTGTGAGGACCAGAATTATCCTAAGTGAGCATGGTAGTGTTGTCTGCTTTTGTAGAATGTATAGACTCTAATGAGTAGAGATGGTATTATTTGCTTGTCTGTTGAAGATCATGTAGTGCTGTTAGATGACCCTACAATGTAAGGAACAAGGTAAGGATGGTGCTATCCAGTCACTGTGAAAGGTCCAAGGATGTGTCAAAGAAGATAGAACCAGAAGCAAGCCACAAAGAGACTTCCTCTAATTCTTTCACTTTTAGAACATTTCCTTCCAACTCTGCTAAGAACACTACTCTCAACTGGTCCTCTTATTCCTGTGACAAAGGCTTTCCTTAACATGACCTTTCTATCCCCCTGCCAATAAGCATTTAAGAAAAGCTGTAGAAGCAGCACCTGTCTCTACAGTAGCATTCCCCTCACCTCAACATTCAGGTGTAGCACTTTGGAGCTAGGCACCTAATGAGGCATGGGAAGAGTCACAGTGTTATTCAGTGAGGATAGGCAAGAGCCTAAAGTACAGATTTGGGTGTTTGAGATTCACATGACCCATGGTGACATTGTGGACAGCAGATGAAAATATGATGATGGTAATTTTTAAAAAGAAGAGCTACTTCCCTCTTCCCTGAGTGAATAATCAGAGGGAAGAGGCTAGCTAGCCCCTTCACGATGCTCTGTGATGAAGGCAGCTCTAAGCATAGCAGCCACGGGCAGAGACTGCTACACTCCACATCAGAGTTGGAGGTGTGTTAAGAATATACCAGAAAATGTCACTACTGCTACAAAGAGAAGAGTAGAAACAGAAACCAAAGCTACCTATTCCATAGAGTACAAGGCAGTGTACTGTGCCTTGGTTTGTAGAACTCTCTAGAAGAATTTCAAGAGAGTCACCATTCCCACTTCATGGGTAAGGTACAGCATAAGAAAGGTCCACTGAACTGTTGTGACCCTCTTTAGGGATATGCAATAGCAGCTTAGATTGTCTTCTCTTCTTGGGAAAATGAAGCTACAGTAAGTCTCAGATCCACAATCCAGAGCTGTTTCAGATAGCAGTTGAAAGGTTCTGGTGAGTGCTGTGAGCAGTAGAACTTCTAAGGATGTACAAGTCCCAAGTTTTCAAACCTGGTTTACTCAGCTTGCATATGCACAGCTATAGTTAGAGCTCTGTAGTAGCTCAGTATTTAAGATACAAGTTGAATAAAAATTCTCACCTTGCCACTTTCTACTGAGATACCAGGAGGTACAGTTAGACTGTGTTTTATGTTCTTAATGTTATTGTGGTTAAACTTTAGGGTTTGTTAGTTTGCTTGCTTGCTTGCTTTGCAAACTTTTCTGAAGATAACTCTAAGACTCTAAAATCATAATGTGGTACACTGGACATTTGGGGCTGGAGAGGAAAATGCATAAGGAAGTGTCCTGGGGCAGGTGCTTCCTAACATTGGGATGCATTGCCTTCTTGAGGATTACAAGACCTCTGCTGCCCAGAACTTACATGTATGTGGTCAGCGTAAACTGCATCCTCATTCTTCCCTGTTGGCAGTAAATATGTCACTAAAATGTGTCTCTAAAGGGCACAGCACCAAAGCTAGCATCTATGTCCCTTGTGAATGTTGTATGACGGGTCCTAAGATGCCAGCAAGCTCTTCACCACTTCTATGCCTGAGCTCTCATGCACTACTCTGAACTTTTAGCAAATAGCCATTCACCTTGGCTTAAGTCACTTTGGGAAGGTTTTCCACAGCTGTTCTGTAAACCCTGCTTTCCAAGTAGCCATAGACTCTAAGCACAAATTGGGAAGCATTAATGACACCATCCTCAGTATTTAACTCTCCACTACTCTTCCAATATGTTCTCAGCAAAGCTCAGATGGCTTCTTTGAAGCATGCATGTAGACAGGCCCACAAACACAAGCATGCATGCTCACATATACATCACACACACTCAGTCCCAACTAACCACCCAGAGGTCAGCCTGCACGAGAAGCCAGCAGGCTCTGTGTGCTATCTACAGCCTGTGAAGGCACAGTGGCAGATTACCCAAGAGAATGGCCTTATAGTTTTATAAACTATTTATTAGGCCTGTCCTGGGGAGCGACATCAATATGGCCATCGGTGAAGCAAAGCAGAAGCTATAAAAATACCATCTATCCCAAACAAGCTTCATAATCAAACAAAGCCCCGTGCTGGCTGGGACAGGTTGTGTTCTGGTACGTAAGGGCCCTTTCCATCTTTAAAACAGGCCATTAAAACACCAGAGCACTTTGGCTCACAGGAGTCTAAATCAAAAAAGAGGAGCAAAGAGAGCTCTCTTCTCCAAGAGTAATAACACTCTTTGAGCACCAGGAAAAACTCATTGTAACAGAGATGTGAGATTGCTTTTCTCATCCTGGCTTCTCAGTTTCTTCTAACACCCTGACAATCTCGAAGAGGTTCAGAATGTCCCCACATCCTTCCTTCCCTCCCCGCTCCTCAGAATCCCTTTTCTCTTTAGACCACATGCACATAATACCCTGGTTGTGATTTATTCAGCATGATTTTAGGGTTTTCAACCTCCTGAGTCAATAAGAAAATGGAATTTCCTACATTTTCCAGCAGGGAAATAATAATAAGAAGAACAACAGTAACTTGAATTAGAATGCTATCATGGCAGAGCTTAGTGGCAATTTCCTAAGGCAGAGAAAAGCAAGAAGATTTACAACACCAGTGGTCATTATGATTGACATTCCCAGGCTGTGCCCCTCCAACTGGCTTTAAAATGTCTTAATAACATGCATTTGAGACATCCTTGTCCTCATACTTTATTGTGCCTGCTCTCATGAGATAATATGTGGACTCCTGAAAAAAAAATGAGGCCAGGTGAAAGTTGCAGGGAGTTATATAAGGAAGCTAAATCTCTTTCTACACCTGGCATAGCGCTTGCGGTTTCTCATCATGATTCCAGAAACAAATCAGCAACTGGAATGTGTGCATGGGGATGCTCTGGTCTAGACCACAGACTAAGTGAGGAGGTCCCTGTGGCAAGAAAAGAGCAAAGGAAAACTTGAAAAGACCAGGGGACAGGGGCTACAGGGAGTGGTAGGTCCCCACTCCAACACATGCCATGGCTACTAATTTGCTCTGTAGGCACAGACTTGGTGGGGCAGGGCAGAGCTGTAATCTCAGCTCTCTTGGAAGTCAAGGCAATTGGATTTTTAGTTCAAGGACAGCCTCAGCAACTTAGCAAGACTTGTATCAAAATAAAATGTGATAAAAGGGTTGGGAATGCAGTTCATCCATGGAGTTGGGATCCTTCTTTTGCACATATAAGATACTGGGTTCCATTTTCAGTGCCAGAGAGAAAAAAGAAGAAAGTCTGACATAGAAACTCAGAGGTTAATAAACCATAGCTAGATAGATGATCCTACACCAGTCTGGGAGACATTTTCTGTGATCTTTTAATTGGTTCCGAAGTACCAGGGAATACAATGAAGTGATTGAACCCTTGGCAAGCCCACATGGAGACAGACTTCTCCCTGTTCGTCTCTGAGCTACGTCCATGAGATTCCCTTCCCCATACATTCCACCAGGATTTCGTTCTGCAGTCTCAGGGACATGTACCCTCTTATACTGAGAACAGTGAGGGATAGGAAGAAGCAGTATCTGCAGTAGTCATTTCTGTTTATTGACAGAACACTTATTTTTCAGATTTTAAAAACAGAAAGCTGATTGTCTCAGTACCCTAGGGGCCCTTAGAAATGCAAGTAAATTTCAGACTGAAGGTGTTCATCCCAAGTGTAGGCAGGTAGGTCAGTCTTAGAGAGCTGGGGCTATGAATAAAATAAGAGGAAACATTGTCTACTGTGATAAATAACCAAAGGTTTAGAATCTGTCGTTTACTTCTCAACCCTGCATTCACAATGGAGAATCAAATAAACTAGGAAACAGGCCAAGCTGAGACTGGGATTCAGCCCAACTGGTGGCCGCTATTAGTGCTTTAGTTAAGTCAGCTAAACTGGTTGGTCCGTATTTACTCCACAGTTCAAAGCTGTGACATAACACCCAGTATTAATCTTGAGGAATGATTTTAAAGAAAGACTACACCATATATCAAGCAGCTGGGGTAAACTCAAGAGTTTGGACAAATGAGGGGGAGTAGGCTGTAGAAACTGATAGCACCAGGAGCACCATCCTCACCAACACCACCCTCCAACAGATTTTTAAAGGAGAAACTCCAGAAGGTTTATGAAGAAGGAAAATATTGGTGCAAGTCTTTTACTTTGCAAGTTTTCCCAGGAGCACAGTTGGACTGTGTACATGAGAGGAGTCAGAGCAATCTCAGCACGAGGTGCTAACAGTGAAAGTGATATTATTTTTCTGGGGTGTGGTGGGGTAACACTGCCTCCCTGAAAATAGTCATCACTGTGAGTCCGTGTGGTACCATAGCTTGAGCCCACCACAAGGGATTTTCATCAGCGCCAACAGCATGAAGCAGAGCTCTGTGGAAGCAAATGGGCACATACAGTCACTATGCACACACATCTGCTAGGAGGCAATCAAGCCCACAGAATGAGCAGATGAAAATTCCCTGCTCCTCAAGGCTCTCAAGGCGTCATGCCAGGAGCTGGAATGATAATGTTACCCCCAGGAGACCTCCTGCCTGGTCCAGGCAGGTCCCGCCTTTGCTTATTCATCAGCACAGGTCCCCTCTGTCCCATCTGGCTCCTCCTGGTTTTGAGCAGTGGCCCCAGTTTGATGATGGGTGAACCATACTGATCCACATCTGAACTCAAGTCACTCAAAAATATAGTGACAGTATAAGTTTGTTGATACAAAATAGACCCGAATCAAGATGAATGTGACCCCCACACACAAATATAGAGAGCAGTTAATAACAAAACATGATCCATAGACAAAGGTTTTACAGGCAGAAAGTTTCAAACATAACTTCCTCCACAGGAGTGATATTTTGACAATTCCAAAGAGTAAAGCCATATATAGATAATATCTATCTTCAACAACCTCCCCACTCAGTGGGCATATGTTTACTAAAAATAAACCTAAGGTTTTCTGAGAAACCCTTAAAATTGCTTCTTTGATCTCAGGGGTAAAACCAAGCACTGTAGGATGGTCACAGGAAACAGGTTGGTCCTTCTACAAAATTTAAAGAAGGCAGGAATCCCAGGCTGCACGAATCTGAACTTTATTGGGTGGGAATGTAGATAGAGTCTAAAAGTACCGCCGAGGATAACTGCCTGTTTTAACATCTCCACCCTCAGAGTAGAAGGAAATTGGAATCAGACAGAAAAGATAACTCAGCATCTGCTATAGAAAACAACACATTTTAAAGCACCCCGCTGGGTTATTTCATTCTAGCCCTTCATTTCCTTTGAGCTATTTTACTACTCTGGAAATTATAGATAATTGATAGCAATGTAAAATAGTTCTTATCTATAGACATGGGAATAAATTCTGCATGGTTAAAGTTTACTGTTTCTGAAATCCTCCTACAGAAAAGCCTAGCCCCCTGACCACTTGTGAGCACATACCAGTATCATCCAAGACAGGCAGATTCTATTCTGTGCACATTTACATTTTTCCAATTTACATTCTGAAACATATCATCTCTGCATGCAGCCTTCATGAATAGCAAATTATGTAAAATATTTAATATTCATTCATTTGCTATGTGTATAAGAAGCATGAGTTTATTAACTATTAGCGAATGGTGGACACTGATCCTCTGGTTGTTTTGCCTAATACAGAATATACCCAAGCACATGCAGTCATGGGTGCAGATATCACTAACTACGGCAGAAGTCCGAGGATGGAGGAAGGCCGAACCTCCCCTGCCCCTTGGAATCAGAATGAAAGATTTCTTTTAGCTATACAGGGTTAGCATTTCGTGCAATTCAGCAGAAAGTAGAAAAACTACAGTGACATCTGTGTTTTACATAGACCGAGGTCAGCAGTTAGCCGTTTATCATGGTAAGCTCTCCTGTCTATTCCAAGTGCAGATCCAGTAATTGTCATCCAGGCCACATTCAGCCTTCCCAACCACCCTGAGTTTAAAAAAAAAAAAAGGCTCAGACTCTAGTAGATAGCACAGTTCTGATGTGACCTTCATGGAACTAGACCTCAATGTGCCAAAGCTAAACACACAAAGAAAATGTATACTGTCAGGCTGCAGAATGGTAATGTTCGTATTCCTCTGAACTTCTGCCTTCAAGGAACCTGTTCATGACTCACACTGGTATACATATGACGGCTTTTATAACTATAATCTAATATACATTGACTTTTCTCCATCTGAGTCATTCATCCAACTTATACATTAAAAACTATATATACTTGAGCAACATCCCTTCTTTTGTAAAAAGGGCAGGGATTGCCTGTGATGCCATTTGTAAGAATTAATTAAATTCTTACAAATCATCCAGCTGTTTCATAAAGTTCACTTTAAGCCATTTTATTAGCATAGAATGTAAAAAAACCCATGGGACCAGTTGGCATACAGAGGCAAGAGTAGCCATTGTTCTCTGCAATTTAGACCTAGTTTCTTCTAATAGTATTGCTAACTGGGTTTCACCTTTGCCTCATTACTCCAGGAAAGGATGCAGACCACTGAGCCATAAGCAGCCATACCTTCATATCTCCACTGTATTGCATTTTCTTCTTCTGAGACTGAAAACTGGGAGGCCTCTGGGCTCTCATTTGAAGGCACTCAAAATAGTAACCAAACATCACTTACCTAGGGAAAGAAAAAGAAAGGGGAAGAGACAGAAAGGAAAGTTAGGAATCCACCATAGCCACAGAAAACACACCAAGGTGACTGATTCTACACAGATCAAGTTGAGTGCAATTTTGCTTTCCCACAGCTCCACGTGAGCCTCAGGCTTTACCTATTCCAAGTACAGGTCTACTGGGGAAATAACACGTGTTGTGACAGCTACAGGTCCTGTCCTGGCTGCCATTTTCCATTCTGTCCTGGAATTGTTACATATATGCATGTGACTATTGTAGCATGGGTCTCTTGAGGAGAAACTGGCTGGGGAGTCAGTTATGTGCCAGGCAGAGGGGGAAATGTGTACAGCCAGCTGCCTTAATGATTACAGAGGCTCTGTTGCTATGTGGTTCAGATGCTGCGAAGATTGAACTAATAAAAAGGAAATGAGAGAACTGTCATCACAGATTACATGGTATTTATTCCAAAATCTGTTCATTATAGAAATTTGCAAGACAAATGGCTTTTCAGATAGAAATGCTGGGGTTTTCCTCCTGGTGTATACATGGTATGTATGAGGGACCAGCTTGTCTAAAACATGGGCTGGCCTCTCTCTCTCCCTCCTCTTCCCTCTCCCTCCCCTCCCCTCTCCCTCCCCTTCCCTCTCTCTCCCTTCCCCTCTCCCTCCCTTCCCCTCTCCCTCCCTCTTCCCTCTCTCCCTCTCTCCCTCCATCTCTCCCTCTCTCCCTGCCTCCCTTCTCCTCCTGCTCCTCTCTCTCTCTCTCTCTCTCTCTCTCTCTCTCTCTCTCTCTCTCTCTCTCTCTCTCTCTCTCCTCCTCCTCCTCCTCCTCCTCCTCCTCCTCCTCCTCCTCCTCCTCCTCCTCCTTCTCCTCCTCCTCCTCTCTCTCTTCCATTATACCCACCTCTAAATCCTAATATAGGTCCTAAAGTGCTCATTGGATGGTCACCAGAAACAAATGGAATCTGTTTCTTTCTCTATATGCTTTACAAATGACTCTGGGGAGCCCCTTCTCCTTAGATTTCACAACATCACTGTCCTGTGGATGAAAAGGACATTATTCCTTTTCTCCTCCTCGTTCTCTTTTTTCAACAATTTTTTAACTAAAAGGCTCAGGGGGTTAATTATTGTTGTTAACCAGCATTATTAACCAGCTAACTCAAGTCACACCCTCGAAGAACATTACAGATTGTGATTTAAGTTTTTTCTTCTTTTCTTTCTTTTTCTTTTTTCTTTCTCTTTCTTTCCTTCTTTCTTGCATGCTCCCTCTCTGTCTTCCCTCCTCTCTCCCTCTCTCTTGATCAACTCTCTTGAACAACATAAGAAGAGGTAAAAAGGAAGATGCTGAAGGTGACCAAGGAAAGGAAGACAGAGGAAATAAACCAATCAAGGTAGAGGAAACAGAAGGAAGAAGTGAAAAGGTGGAAGTCACTGCATAGCTGGAATAAATTCTGCAGTAATATATATCAATGCAAATGAAATGTCCTAGACAGGGAAACTCTTCTGCTGTTCCTTTAACTTTCATGATGGAGGAAAATTTGAACAGGACACAAGGTTGCAATCCCGTGAGAGCCATTCTTACTTTATGTGACTGAACAGAAATGATACTGGTCAGAGGCATAGCTATGTTATGTAACTGTGACCCTTCAGGTCCCTAAAAGGAACAACTAACTTCTGCTGTCACCCTAACCCCTTAGAAATGAAGGATGGTTAACTCCTGGCCTGTCCATTTCCAGCAAAATACTTGGCATTTTGTTGTCTCCCAGTAATTCTAATGACGTCTTGGCTCTCTGCCCAGGAACTTCCAAGACTCTGAAGCTTACCTGACATCTGCATTGCTTGTCTGACGACTTGTGTGATAACAAATGCTACTGCAATAAATGGTATAAAACAGGCTATGCACCATAGCTTCAGAAAGACGTTGACGTATCAGAAAGAGAAGGCTGTCAACCCGCACAAGCATCTGCAGGTGCCGTGGTGCCACAGCCTCTGCTGCATTAGGAAAGAGGCTCTGAGACACTCCCACCCCCACCCAGTAAAGAAATAAAAATAAAGAAAGGAAAGAAGGAAACTTGGGTAGTATCATCGTGTGTGTTGCCTTGTATCGTCAGGTAATTATAGCCTTACTCAATTTATGACACATAATGTACCTAATCCCCCATAAACGCTTCTTATTCATCACACAGCACTTCCTGATGCTGCTGGCCAAGTGAATGGTAGCTGTTTCTACCTGGATGATGGCAAGGCCGTTAATTGTAACACTCCATGAAACTTAATTATGCAAAGCAGAGAGGCAACTCTGGAGCTATTAATCAGAGGTTTGATTCAGAAGTAATTTGTTGTTGGGACCCGAGGAGCTGTTCTCATTCCTTCCACTGTGATGCACTAGTGGTTAATCCTCTGCTTTGATGGAAAGCTGCTGGGGTTGCGGTTAGAACTTGATGGTGACAAAGCCGCTTATGAACATCACCTTGCTTATTAAGTGGCAGATACTCAGTTCCTTCTATTTAAGTCACTTTTAATTAGAGCAACCAGAGTCTAATACCATTCATATTAAGAAAATCAAGAAAAAGTAGCCAGTCACTTATTTCATAGCTGCTTAAAGGTAGAACAGGATGTAATGTACAGGCTGGAGGAAGCTGGAGACTATGACCTGAAACTCATAGGAAAACCATTTCCATCACCTCAAAAAGATAATATAGTATAGCTAGATTGCTAAGGGTGTTGAATTGAGTACTTGCTTCTAAGGAAATCAAGGATGAAGTGATGAGAGTGGTCCAGATAACAATGAAAGGGCTCGACGTTCATTTGTGAGAGTAGATATTATAGGAATAGGAGTGAAAAGACATGAACAACTGAGAAAGACTCAAAGTCAGCCATCCTATTACTAAGTACTACTGTTTTGCAGACCTGAAGAAGAGCCTCGTGGTCTTTGAATACTGTACACTGTTCCCTGCATGTCCTGGAAAGCATGCTTCAAGCCCATTTTTGGAGACAGGGAGACACACATAGCGTCAGTGTTCATTTCAATGAGCTTGTGTCTCATAGATTTACCACAGAAGTGCAGGGACACAGAGGTCATCCTGGAAGAACAGGGGAAGAGAGATTTAAAAATAACACAGAAGCAGAGTAATAATTAAAACATGGTCAGAAGAAGAAAGAAGCAATGAGTCATGGAAGCCTGAAGGATGCATTAGCTGAGCGAGAGTCTGAGAGTGGTAGGGAGCAAACAAAGTCAACACACACACACACTGTCTGATTGAGAGAAGAACAGGTCTCTTTGATGCTCTCTGTGTGGATGTTGCTGGAAAGACATCTCTTCTCATCTTTCCTCTAACCCAGGCTCACACAGTACCTTCCTCAAATATTCTTCCTCCTACCTTTCTAATGTTGACCTTGTTGATAAATGTAAGATTGTCTTAGGGTTAAATGATTCCTGTTTCTGGCATTACACAGTATTGTTCATATATTCATGAGTCATCAGAACACACTGTGCTTTCTGAGAAATCTGCACTTTTACTCTTTGGAATTCTATAGCTACTCTAAGGGAAGAGAGAACAGAAGTAGAATAAAGTCTTTCAAAGACAAAAGGCTCCAGTCTCCAGATTGTACACTTCACCCTTTATAAGGAAAAGGGGTTTTACACAGATGTTATTAAATTAATAAACAAGAGACATATCCATAGATCCAGAGGGTACAAACCTATTCCCATGTACATATCAGCCCATGTGAGGGCTTTTAAGTCAACATATATAAAGTGGCTTGTTAGACTCTGCTGAAAAAGTTTTGTGGGCTGTCTGGTCACAGTTTAAACTCAAAGATTGCATACTGGAAAAACAACCTGTTTCTAGTAGTAGTATGGTTTAGCCCTAGCACACATCTTTAATTCAAGAATGTTGCAGGTTATTTGATCTCACTGTGAGACTGTGAACTGGAAAAAAAAAAAAAAAACTGTTTCTAGTTGCGCTATGACTCACCCTAACACACATCTTTAATCTGAGAGCTTTGTTTATTGTAAACAGATTGAATAAAATCAGCCACAGGTTAAAAGATGGAACAAATAACCAGTAGACAGGGAATGAACATAGGAAAAAAACAGAGAGAGTTAGAAGTCAGGAGGATGGGTAGAGAGACACACAGGAAGTAGAAAGGAAGGACATTCTGTTGAGAGAGTTTTTAAGACAGTGTGGAAAAAAAGAAGTGGTTGTTTTCTTCTGGGAGGAAGGTCCTCAATGAGGAAGGTCACCTGGGTGCTTCCTCTGCCTTGCTGAACTAACCAAATTCACCACAGCGTCTGGCTCCTGAGTCTTTATTTGGTAAAATCAAACATTTGGGATTTTGTTTTAAAAACAACACAAAGGCACAGGTGACCAAAGTCTCCCCAGACAGTCCCTTGGTGGCTACCATGTTAGCCAATCTCAAACCTATGCCAATATGGTGGCAATATATATAACCGCCTTAGGTATGGATAGCTTTTTAGTCTTTGCAACACTCTCCATGTTACCATTAACATCCAGTAGAGTATATCGTTCTTGAAATAGAGGAGAAAAGTGACAGTGCTCTCTCTCAAATGTTGGAAACAAGTAACTAATTTGGGTGGCTGAGGTAGAGAGTGAATCTGTTCAGACATATTTGTTGCTTAAAGATGAGCTTTTCAATCTGGCTGCAACCCAAAATTACTGCTCTGACATTTGTCTTAAAACGAATAAGGAATTAAGTACCAGATCATATCTTAAAAATATAATACATTTTAGGGTAGTTTGCAGAACTCTTCGGAACTTAGAGACACTCATAAGAGTGAATTCGGTATGTGAGATGGCTAGACCTGTGGAGGAGCTGTGTGTCTGTATAGACACACCTTACATGGTTAAGTATCAATAGTGACTGTAAGTACTAGAGGTACTATGAGAACACAGAGGTAATCAAAGGTAGTTATGAACAGTTTCTTTAGAAAAATTCTGTGAACTGCACACGAGGCTGTAAGTTTGCATCCATATAGTTCTGCTGAAAATGAGTAAATCTATTGCAAGCAGCAGTAAACATGCAAAGCAAAACCCCCACCTTCCAAGTATTCACTGCTAAATTCACTTTAAAGAAATGCCATAAGATTTCTGCAAAATCTCCTATAACTCTGAACACCTTACTCTTAATTCCTTGGGATGATAATACAAAATATTTCACTCCATCTACATTCTTGTCAACTGAGCTTATTAGACAGAATTCCCAGAGGAAAAAGCAATGGGATATTACACAGTGAATGGCATTAGCAATTTATGTAAACAAGTGTAATCAACAGTGATCACCCCAAATCCTCCTTTTCCTACTACTACTGAACTAAAGGAGCTTAGAAAAGTGTATAATTTTCTACCATACTAAAATTTCATTTTTTTCTAAGCATGTGAGTTTGTACATTGCATATTGAACACTGCATTTGCACGCTGGATATCTGAGAATGTTTTCCCTATATTTACTTATCATACTTATAAGTAAATAAATACTAGAAGTAAGCAAAGATATGTAAAGAAGACATAACCCATGAGTAAATACACTGACATCTGTTTGGGGACAATGAAGTTATAGCAAAGGCAAGAAAATGTGAGGCCCTCTGGTGTACAGGAAAAAAAAATAACAATAAGGAGACATAAACTGGAGTTGGCATAAAGAAAGAGCATCACGTGGAAAGTATTTAAGCGTGTAAAACCTATTTCCTTAACAGGAGGCAATCCTGCATATGGTACAAGAGGAGGAAACTAACAAAAATGTGCCTTATCCGATGCTCTCCACCTTCAACCACTAACTGCATAATAGAATGCAAATGGTAAGCAAGATGCCTCATGATTGCTGATTGCTGAGTCTGCCATTCATTGCAGTTAGCCTGTTGATTCCTTGTTGTTTCACCAAATAAAAGAACTAGAAAATCTAGCAAGAGAACAAAGCACACCTGGATCCTATTAATAACTAGCATCTCATTGAAACTTCGAATCCTGTCTGGAGTTGAATGAGACCTTTGGAAACTATGCTACTATACATGTCCTAAGGTTGACCTAGAATTATTATCGATGGAACGCTGTTGTCCACTGATATGAGCCATGCAGAAGTAATCACATACTCAAGGCCCAGGAGGAGCTTGAAATGTGAAGAAATCTTTGGAAAATATGTAGTAACAAGGCAAACGATGCAGATGTGAATGAGTACAAGAAAAGCTGCAGAAGAGACTCAGTAAATGCAAATTGTGGATGCTAGCAAGTCTCCTTGTGCTGTCCCTGTGATCCAAGTCCAAAGAAAGAGACAGAAAAGACAGTGTGACCTTCTGATCTTGGATGAAGATTTAAACTTGAATAACTATCAAGACAGAGTCATGTGAAAATGTCTTATTAGAAACCAGCCTCTGTGCAAAATTTTCAACTGGAAAAGAATGATACATTTTAGGCTAGTGAATTGTGGTTTATAAAGGTGTTTGAAAATGAGAGAGACTCAGGAAGGTGTATACAGTAAGCTGCATCACCAGGTCTGGAAGGGAAGTTAAACTCCACAACCAACATTTGTAATATGATAGGCTCATAAATGCTGCTGATCGAGCGAAGAGCTCTGTGTTCACTACTGTCTAGCCCCCTGGTTGGGAGAACAAGAATCCATGTATTAGAATGTAATAGCCATACTTGTGGAGGATATTTTCCATTAAAAGAATACCAAAGAACTGACAGGTATCCAAAGGAACAGAACTCTGTTCACACACTCGACTTTGCAGTAGGCATTGTGCTAAGTAGTTGACAAAAGTTCCCTGGACTGGATCATTGTACAGACATGCAGACAACACTCAGAGACAAGTGGTGGCTTAGCTTAAAGTCCTTGAAGTTTGACAACAGAACTGTCCACTCCCTTCCCATTCCATGCAAGGGCAAAAATGAATAACATGGATTCTCTAATCATTTGGGCCAAGCCAACAGACAAAGTAGCCTAAAATATCTGAATCAAAGAGTAGAATTGACTAAAGGATACCCTGTTGTTATGGGAGGTAAATTGATCCTACATCCTGACACATATATATGCCTTAACTACTACCTTCTCTTACCATTGCCCTTGATTCCCTTTCAGAACTTGAGGGAAAAACTCCTAATACACACACACACACACACCACACACACACACACACACTTTGGACACAGGACTTGGAGAAATGGAGGTGGAACTGACCTGGAAGTTTTGTCCCTTAGGAGGAGCTCTCACAGTATCAGAGGTGCTGTGAAAGCTGCTAAGGGAGAAAAGCAAATAGCTGCACTATCCTGCTGCAAAGCCTGAGAACTTCAGCAATGATGTGCCCAGCACACTTCCCACAGTGGTGCAGTAGTGGCACATTTATCATAGGGGAGACCAACGGTTATCTAGTTAGATTTAAGGCTCACTCAGTAGGAGGGTACTCATGCCAGGTGCTGTGAAAGCTAGCCAACTGCCTGTACTTAAGAGGACACAGGCCCCAAAAGGAAAAGCTACTGCTGACATTTTCTTAACGCAGTATTTCTAACTGTATTGTATATACTTAACCTTATTTCCACAGGTAAGTATGCATCTCAGCTCTCACTGAAGATTCAAGGAGGGGTGCTGAGAAAGGTAGAATCAGTTTTTCTCCAGAGACAAGCAACCTGGTAAGTTATGTAGTCCTAATGTGTCAGTACTACACACACACACACACACACACACACACACACACACACACCCACACGTGTGCGTGTGTATCTATGTATACATAGACTTATATGAATATATACATATATATATATATATATATATATATATATATATATATATATATAAACATTACATGTAGAGAGAAATGTTTAAAGGTTCTCTTTCTCATGCATACAGATATGTATGTGTATGTGAAGGAGGGATAAATATGATACAAAGTACTCATGAAATTCTGAAAAAAATATCTAGTTTCAGAGTATGTTATAAGAACTGATATAAAGAAAACAGTAAGATTCATTCATGGCAGTTTGCTTTTCAAGCAGATTTACTGAAGGCAGACCATGACTTTAAGAGGATCCACCTTCAGCCCTGTAACCTGCCAGCCAGACACCACCTAAAACCTCTGGAGCTCAGAGGAAGGGAGAGGGTCCACTATACAGAGCATGATAAAAAGTCTGATTCTTAACTCTGCATTTCCTCATTACAATAATTCTTTCTTCCTGTTCCCACCAAAAGAGAAAAGTATCTTTTTTTTTTTTTCTTTTTTTACACTGACCTCACAGGGATGCTGTATTATACAAAATAACAGGCTGGATGCACAAAGCATTACCACCAGCACCACCACTGAGAGGCTTAATGATACTTAGTATTACATTATCCTCTGGACCACCCCCTCTGCACCTGTCTGCAGGGACAATCACAACAATACAAGGATGTCAACCTTTGGAAAGAATGGCACATTCCCAGGTAATTTCAATGTCTGTAGAATGAGGCAATGCCCTGCAGGAATTTGAGGAGGTTCCCCTCAGCTAAGAATGCCTAAAACCGATGGAGCGGCTGCCAGAGCCGACAGAGAGACCGCCACCCCTGGCCTAGAGTGGCTGGGACACCATGATGGTGCTGCACAAGAAGGGCCCAATAGCCATGCAGGCCAAGCCTAACCATTCCATCTTAGCAGCTCAGCAACAAGGAGAAGTTGTGAGACGTGCAAGAAATGGGGTGCTGGCCCAAACAAGCAGCATTGTATAACCAAAACCACAGCCGAGCTAGACCAGAAGACAGAGAAGCTGCAACAGGACAGGGTGACCCTGAAGGTAGGCAAAGTGATCCAGCCGGGCTGACAGAGCAAAGGGCTGACACAGAAGGAACGACCTGGCCACAAAAATCAATGAAAAGTCTCAAGTCATCGTTGAGTATGAAAGTAGACGGGCCATTCCAAATAACCAGGTTTGGGGCAAAAATGAGAGAGCCATCTGCCTCAAGCTCTCGGGGAAGGACATCGGGAAGCCTACGAAAAGGGGCCAAAGATGAAATGAACAAGCTCTTCTGGGTGGTCCCCCGGGATCACCAACACTGCCGTGGGTCTTCTCACATGGTCACACAAAACACAGGGGTCAGGCCTGTGTGCCCCCTCCCCTCAACACATAACTGCTGTCAAACAAAGCAAAGCCTTGAAAATAAAGAATGCAGAAAGTTCAAAACGAAAATACACGAAGTACGGGGAGTCTGACTGCTCGGACCAGTTAAGTGCCTGGCCCATGGATATGCGGTTCCTTTTATTAAGTCGATAGTCCTAAGTGATTGCCTGTTATAGACATGCTTATCACTTCTCTAATCTTGCCTCAAAGGCCAGGTTTTACCACTTCCCATTTAGATCTCCTGATGTATAGATTTCAATAAGGTCTCGCCCGGCCCCATATACACTTGCAGGTGTATCTACTTCTCTTCCCTGAATAATTGACGCTCATGCATATTTCCAGGGCATCCTGGGAAACTTCTTCCACGGCTTTCTCTCAGAGCAGCAGTACTTTCCTATACATCATGGACAGTTCGTCTTAGAATTACACACGGGAGCCAAGATCAATGACTGTATGATTTACAGCGGCTCTTACCCACAGCTCGTGGAAATTACAAATAAATACGGGGTCAAACGGCTCACCAATAATTTGACATTGGTAAATCTGGCTTATTTGGAAGTCTTAAATGATAATGACATTCAAATCCTCATTTCAACCCCAAGTGCATGTGCACATTACCTATCGAGCTGCAGGCTGAGGTGCTTCAAGGTAGATCACTATCAGAAGGATGCTGCTCCTCTGAAATACTGTTCTGCTTTCTCAAGTACTGCAGCAGAGCTGTCCCGACAATAGCATAACTATCCATCACCCCGGCCAGCGTGCCTCATTCATCAAACCCCTAGAGTAAATGGGTCAATGCTATTTGCCATTTTGTTCTGTTTTGTGGCAGGGTCTTGCTAGGCTGCCTTTGAACTTGGAATAATACTCTTTCCTTGGTCCCCTGGGTACGGAGATGGCAGGAATGCGCCCCCATGTCTTGTACTAACTTCGATCAGTTTTTTTTTTTTTTCTTTTTGCAGGTGGTAGTACATACAGGTAAAACAAGTCTGGATTTCTAATTATCCTAGGAAAAAACCACAGACCAGTAATTCAGAAGCAACGTGAGTCTAGTTGAAATGATAGCAATGTAAAGTATCAAAAACAATGGCAGCCTCATTCCCGTACATATTTTGAGACAGTGATGCTGACACTTGTTCCGAATGGTGAATTGTTTGTTAGCATAACATTGACATTGGCCTTGATTTACAAAGAAAAATGTCTTGTCCTGGAATTGTTATCCAACATGATGCTTCAACATGCATAATTCTCTAGCACAGGCAAGTGTATAGATATGTGAGCTGTAGTTTTTGTTTTCTCTGAAAGTTACATCTTGATGCACAAGGACAAAAATATAAAGTATAGAAAAATTCTAATACCATGAAGTGCGGGAACAGGTTTTATGAGGTAGCGCAGCCCTTTAACCTCTTCAAAGTTTAGCTACTGAGAGGAAGGGATAAGCAGTAAATAGAGAAAGGACCAGCAAGAAATGGCATTTAGTAATTAGATGCCAATCCTCAGTATGCTCAAGAAAAATTTCTCTAAGGCCAGCAAACACCTGCAGCATCAGACTTTAATTCTTCTGGTTTTATGTCTAATATAGACACATACCATTGGCTACATTATAGACTTCTTTATAATCAAGCATTAGTAAATGAAAGCACTATCTATGTGAGTACTGGTTGACAGTAAATAAGCTTAAAATATATTCAAGGGGCTCTCAAAGCTTTGGTAATGATATAGATTCAAGGCAAGAAAGATTAGCATCTTTGTCCATCTACTATACATGAGCTTTTTTTCACTTACCTCTGCCATTCTTTACTGTCTCCCGTTTTTGTTTTCGAGCATCTCAGAAGTCCATTTTGAAGGAAAAAAGTGCATGGTGGTCAAAGAGAGCATTCACATCTTTAGTCTGTCATGGAAACCACAGAAGTGGACTAGGTTGAGGTTTAAGCATCCCATGTATTTTGCCTGTGCGTTGCTTTAGTGATCTGCAGGTTTGGAGTGAATTCCTTTCTATTCTTCCCGACTCAGGAATATATATAATATATAATATGTATAATCAAGATTATATGTAAAGAGATGAGGCCAAGCTTAGGTTATTTAGGCCATTAGATAGGAACTCAGAGAGGATTTAAGACCCTGGCTCTCCTGGTCTGTTTGGTCCTCTCCTCACCACCCCCCCATCAGTGAAAGATTTTGCTCTCTTAGATAGCCATGCTATGAAATGCCATCCAAGCACAAGAGCAAAACAACAGGACCAATCAGTCAGCTTGAGGCCTTTAAAATGGCAAGCTAAATAGTTTTTTTTTTTAAGTTGTCTCACATACTTTATTATAGTAACAGGAAGTTAACACAGATCAAATGTCAGGTCTTTGGACCTTCTATTCATCCTTTGCAAAGGGCTGGTGTAAGAACAGTAGCTCCAACATGGGTTTGGATATAGTTGTCAATTAGCCATCTGGGATTTGAATTCAAGTCTGTTTTCATTTCAATGTCCCAACTACTGGTTATATCACATTCCTAGTGCTAAGAAAGCTGAAGGTTAGGATGCTTATAAAGTGTGCTTTCCCCAGAGGCATGGAACTGATCCATGGTTTCTTTTATCATGATTCCAATTGCTTTTCTATTTTTGTTGTTTATCAAGTAAAATTATCACTGATATATGAGTTCCCACAAAACAGTCCCTTTTTTTTATGAAGCAAAATATCTTACAGTATAAGTTTAATTCAGGGGAAAAGTCAGAGAACTAATAGGCACATGACAAGGGGAAGCCCAGATGAGGGAGGATTGTCCAGGCCACCTTGACACTTCAACTGTAAGCAGTCAGCTCAACAGAAATGCTAGAAAAATCTCAAACAGCACAGCCATATAATCTGATTTCCGTTTTAGGTAGCTTAACTTGAGTGGATTACGAGTAGCAAAATAATGAGAATACATAATTCAGTGGTCTAACCAGTAAAAAAATAAAAGTTTAGTTTTGCTGTAGGTTATGAAACACACACACACACACACACACACACACACACACACACACACACCACACACACACACACACACACACACAAAAGAACCACACACAGAAATAATTCCAATGGTATTTTTCCTCAGTGGAGCATACATTAGTGTTTCTGGAATAATTTTGTTTGCATATTGGGATTAAAACATAAGCACATACACAGCAGATAACAAAAGCAAAGCTTGTCACTGTTGGTGAAGAGGGGAGACCACGGAACCCTGTGAGATGCTGAGCTGAGTCAAAGGTAGAGTGAAGACTCATGGGATTTTAAAGCAGACATACAAATGAAAGATGGACAGTTATATCAAAATAGCTCTGTTTGTCCAAAAGTTAGTGGACACATATATTTTCCTAACATCTTGGCTCAGAAGCCAGATAGATGTTCACTCCACTATATTAGTAAGTACACAGAACCATGGTCTTATTCCTTGACACCATTCTTCCATCAAAAGAACTTTGACAGGTCAGGGTACAGTTCAGTGCTAGAACATTTATCTAATTTGCGTGAGGCTCTGGGTATAGTCCCCAGTCAAGGAACAAGTTACCTTATAGAACTGGTAGATTTTAGAAATAATTATAATACTACTAATAATACAATAGTAATAATAATAATGTGTGGAGTTTGTTTCTGGTGCCAAAGAGCAAGAAAATGCTTATTAAAGAAGATATTTAAACATACACACAGACACAGAAGCACAAATACACACCACACACACACACACACACACACACACACAATGTCACAAAAGCCAGAGCTCAAGAGTTCTTGATGACTTAGGTTGCAGTAACTTAATAAACAACAACAAAAATTAAAGTGAGTGGGCACAAGACCACCTTCATACCGATAAATAGCTAACATATAAATGGAGAAGGCTAACACTGTCTGATGAAAAAGAAAAATTCTCCCATAAGTAATGGGAGGGGAAATGAGCCACTTATTGAATATTCTTCCTCCATACACACAGCCACATCCACATATAAGTGACATGAAAATAAAAAGGGGCTATTAGATAGAGGACTAGAGGAAAGGAGAGGGGCAGAAAGACATGTAAGGGTAATAGTGTTAAAAATCTATTAAGCTACAAATATAGACATACAGAAAAATATAATGAAGAAACACATTATTTTATATGCTTACTAAAATATTAGTTAAAGAAATTAATATCAGTCAACAGTACAAAAAGAATGAGAGGAACTAAAATCACTCTCAGAAGCCTGCAGTAATAATTGCTTCAGGCAATAATCACTGATCAATGATAAACTAAGGGGTATCATTTTGAGCAGAAACAGGAAATGCTTTTCCCCAAAATATTTGCAAAGGGAAAAAGCAAATCTACAGCAGAGAATTCTGGAAGATACAACATTTTCCAAGGGATGGGGATAATATCTCCAGTGAGTGACACATGTCATTATCATGTGCCAGCTGCTGTCATAAACTGTGAAGGGCACATAGCCTCTGTAGTATTTCCCATTAACTTATAAACTCACAGTGATCATGAGAAAGCACCAGCCAAAGCCACATAATGGGGAGCTGTATGAAACAATGAACCAATATTATTTAAAAGGGTCAGTGTCACATAAGACAAAAACTGTCACAGACTGTAGAAGACAAAAAAAAAAAAAATGGAACAACAAAAGGTGGAGTGGCATCCTGTATTGAATCTTGAGACAGATAATAGACAAGTGGGAAAATTAGAGAAACCTGATATGTTCTGTGAATCTGTTAATAGGCTTATACAATACTTATTTTTATAAGTGTGCTAATCCAGTGATGGGCATGAAGAGAAATTTGGCACTCCAAGGGACTCCAGAATTTACTCTGAGAGTAATTTACTCCCCTCCTGTAGGAAAGGAACAAGCAGGAGAGAGGAAAGAAGGAGTGGCAGAATCTAGTGGAAGAGTGATAGGTGATGTGTCCCTGGTGGATCAGAGGGTGGCAGAGGGTAAGCAGTGTCCACCAAGGAGGTGAGCTGAGGAAGGTTAAGCAACGGATGGCCATGCTAACATTATTTTGTGGACATGCTGAGCCTGAGGTGCTGCTGGGACATCCATATGCACATGCAAATTAGACAGTTTGATCAATGAGTAGAGAGTCAGGAGAGAGTGGGGAAAATGGAAATATAAATTGTAAAGCAGTCAGCATGGATAAATCTGCTAGACACTGGGACACTGGTACAATCAGAGAACACCGCCATCTGAAGATGAAGCAGGCTGAGGTGACAACCCAGATTTAAGACTTCTTCACATAGCTCTTATTGTGGGGCTTCTACGTTTCCATGTGCTTGCCACTTTACATCCTGCCTGGCAAAAATGTGAGAGCACAGATGTTCTTTCAGCAAATGCTTGCATGCACAGAGCTATGAACAAGCAGGCCCATCACATTGTGTATCAGAAATATATGAAGTTTAAACCTTATGCTGGGTAGTTTTACATCAACCTGACACATGCTAGAGTAACCCTGGAAGAAAAAAAATCTCAACTGAGAAAAATGACTCCCACTAAGATTAGTATGTGGGCCAGCCTGAGATACACTCTTCATTGACAATTGGTGTAGAGAGCTCAGATCACTGTGGGCAGTGCCACTCCTATGCTGGTCTTCCCGAGTTCTACAAAAGGCAAACTAAAAAGGCCATGAGGAGCAAGCCAGTAAGCAGCACTCCACTATGGCCTCTACACCAGTTCCTGCTTTCAGGTTCCTGCATGGAGTTCCTGCCTTGACTTCCCTGAGTAACTGATTATTACCTGGGAGTGCGAGATGAAATAAACTCTTTCCTTCTCGGGCTGTCTTTGGTCATGGTGTTTTATCACAGTCCTAGAAACTCAAACTAAGATAAGTTCCTATGCATATGCCATTCTTTCAGTCCACCATGCTTGAAAACCAGGTTTCATCTAGAAGAATTTTTTCTAATCTAAATAATTGGGTAGAGTGGATAGTTGAAATCCAGTTACAATTCATAGTATCATGATCGGCTATAACTGATTTATTTACTTTTCCCTCACCAGTTCTAAGGGAATTTAAAAAAATCAATAATCATATCCAAAAAAAAAAAAAAAAAAAAAAGTGCAAGAGAGAGAGAACTGTAGAAAATACTTTATTTAGTCCTCTCCTTTTCTCAAAATTTAGCAAGAAAGACGAGACATGAAGCTCTTAATTCCTGTAGCCCTAGCTCGGCATTTAGGCATGCTTCTTCCTAGGGCAGGGTTGGCTGCTTCCCCAGCCTGATAGAATGATCCAGTTGTTGGCAAATGGCAACCTTCATCATGAATGGCAGGCACAAACAGAACGTGAAACATCAAACCCTTTCTTCCTCCCAGGGCAGAAGTCGCACCTCTGTAACATGGTGCTTCCAAGTGATGCTGTGTGCTATACAAACATCCTGCTAGTATAGTTTGCTTTCTTCTTCAAAACAGTGAAATTTAATGATGTTTAAAAAGACGGGTGGTGCTGGAATCCCTATCACATCATGCTATTTGAGAAAATAGAGCTTACCTGAATATTTCAGGCTTAACAATTGCCAACCAGATGGCAGGCAGCAATATAAAAGGTATTACAAGCTCCAACTCCGTATGCGTGTCATTTAGTAGGATATTGTGCTTGAAGCCCGCTCTACCACTGATGAGCTGGATATCTCCTCCTTCCCTCACAGTGCAGATTTTTTTTCAAGCTAACACTTGCAAGGGAAACATCATTTTAAAGCATTGCTGGGGATTACTAATTTGTAATTTTCGCACTTACTGGCATTTTTTTCCCTCAGAGTTCTCCCTGAGGTCGACACTGGGGAGGTGAGATGCTTAAGTGGGAGAATGGATGACACAAAGCCAGAAGAAAAGATGCAGAGCTCATACTTAGTCTTCCTCTTACATAACATACTGTTTTCCCTACAGCTTTGTGGATGCATTGGGTATTTGGCTCAGACTTTCTGGAGATTGCAGGCAAGCAAAACAGCATCATTAGTGATGGAGTCTCAGAATTCTGAAAGCAAAAACTCCAGCTAGCATCCAAGTAGAAGCTCAGGGACAATGGAATGAGCTGCTTGAGTCAAACCCAGCTACCAATGAAATGCACTCTAAACAGGAAGAGAGTACACAGGTTCTAAGTAATGTATGATTTGGAGGCATCAAAACAAGGGAGAAGGGTAAGATGGAACCAACTGTCTGACAACCCTCAGGGATCAACACAGCCTAGCAGTTGATAGAAGGAAGGGCCCACAGTCCAGTGTCTGGGGCAAAGAGGAAGCAAAGACTCTGAAGCAACTGAGAAGCCAGGATCACAACAGATAGTTGAGCATAAGCAGTTGTAATATATGAGGGTAGTATATAATCCATCATTTGTAACAGTGATATCCTGGAGCTGCTCTGTTAAAAGGTGGTGATGCAGAGAGGAGAGGACCACAGAGCAAACACACAGTGTTTACAGAGTGGATTCACTAACTACCACCGGGAGCAGGATTCTGTCTGGAGAAACAAAGACAGAAAATATTATACATACATATGCATATACAATATACATAATCACATTGATGAGATGGCCATTTTAAAAAGTGGTCAGTTGATGATGGTTCGTGTATCAAATTTCCTCTGTAAAGGTGGAGAACTCATCTATCTCCAAATTCCTTTCCAATATTTTATGGCCAGCACATTCAAGTAATACATGTCTGTAGGTAACATGACACATATTCTCACAAAGAGAAGAAACATGTACTTTTTCAAAAGAGAAAACAAGACCCAACCAGAGTTCCCCTCCCTATAGAGGACACACATATGACAGAGTCACTCCTCTGCTTCGTTTCACCCACCCTGTGTGTCCCGAGGCTCTGCATTAGAGCAGAGAATGAAATAATAGAGAAAGAGCTGCAGCCCCGAGTGAGCTGTTGAAATTAGTTCCAAGGCATGGGTAATTGTCCAACTCGTCCCTCGGCTAAGCCTGTGTAAACACAGATTTAAGTGATTGATCAAAGATAGCACAGTCCCATAATGATCAAAAGAAAATTAGAGGAAGCTCAAAGAAATCGCATTATCGCAAGACAGGAGGAAAATGAAGGGTTTTAAACCTCATCTCGGGGTATTATTCTTCCTCCTACAATGCACAAGGCAGAAGAAGGGAAGTGATATACTCAGGTATATAAGAGTAAAGAGAATGTTTAGAACTCCATGCTTAATGGCATCCCAGAAGTCAGAGTTCAGTTGCTCGCTCTAGCGTATGAGAAAACATCATGTAAAAATCATTTGACTTCTTGGACCCATGCATGCATTTCTCATCCACCAGTGAGGAAAACACTGTCTCTCACAAGTGCATATTAGTAAACAAGCAGTGAATATCCCAGTAGGCAGACTCTTTGTAATGCGTGCTTCCCACTTTTCAAGGTGACCGAGATAAACAAATAAATGAGTGGACACATGGCTGCTATGTACAAGTTCTATACATGGATGGAACAAACTTTCATCATCATTTATGTGTATATTATCATACGCTGACATTATATGATGCATTTATTTCCATGGATGTCTGGTCTATTTCCGGTATTGTAATACAGTGTGTCAAAATAAGCAAATATGTCTCAGTCACAGGACTTACAGCAAAGAGTAGCCTTTTGTAGGCATTCTGTAAATATGTGTTATATACACTGATGGAAGAATACACGATTGAGGAATGAATGGGTGAGCAGATGCACAAGCAAAATTGCAGCATTTGAATTCAGATCTGCCCGACTCTAAAGCTGTATCCTTAAAATTACTGAGACAGTCTTCAGTTAACAATGCTTGCTTCTTATATAGCTTTTAAAGGCAAATTAATGTTCTCCAAGCAAAGCCACACTCTCCTTCCATGATAGCATGATTTTTTCTTTGCATGAGAAATGGCAGTTTGCATGATAGTGCACATAAAATTGAAGTCTTGAGGCTATTACCCAACGGTTCAATTTTCTTACCTGGGTCTTCCGAAACATCTCAAAGCCTTTCCAGGATGGAATCAAAGAAAGAGATGTAATAACTGATGCAAGATTATATAAACTGGCATGGGGTATGAATAAAGGTGCCACCAGCCAAGGAGTATAAGATGTCTTACAATAGATAGAAGACATGCAGAAATTGATCCTCTCTTAGGATTCTATAGAGCCCCAATCCAATTAATGTTCCCCTATTAGCCATGGACACCCTCCTCCCCAGACTCCTGACATGTAGCATTTAAGAAAATCCATAAGTGTTAAGCCACCATGTCTGCAAAATTTTATTATGACTGTAATAAAAACCAGCATAATGCTTTGAAGGGCTCTATAAGAATCTGATTTTGAACATCATAAAAACTAACATTTTAAATATTCATTGGATTTAGTAATCCACCTTCTACAAGGAACACTAAACTTCATAACAAAACTAAGCAATTTCAAACTTGGGCCAAATAAAAATGAGAAGGTTATAAGTGTCTGTGTGTGTGTGTGTGTGAGAGAGAGAGAGAGAGAGAGAGAGAGAGAGAGAGAGAGAGAGAGAGAGAGAGAGAGAGAGAGAGAGAGAGAGAGCTGCCTGCATGTGCTTTTAAGAAGACTTTGAAACCTTAATAGAATTTCTATGCTCTGGAAATGTGGGCTTGCTTCCATGCACAGCTCATTAAGCAGTGGGTAGCTCAGGGTATCTGCAGCCAAAGCCGTCTTTTACCACTGTTTTACATGCTTTCCACCATGATAAACAGGCAAAGTGAAGCTCATGCTGTCACCCTAAGATACTACAGCCACAACCACAATCTCCAAAGCTCACTGTTGTTGCAACAATTGCAGGCTGCAGCCAGGGGCCATGATAGTATGACTTCTTCATAGACAACTGCCTCAGTTGTGTCCAGCACAGAGTCATTAGGCATCTTATTTGTGACAAGAATGCTCCTGGAGTCTACAGCTCTCACATCATCAACATTGCTGGGGGAAATTAACATGCGTCTGTTCATCACTGCAGGCAGTGAAGGGAGTGGGCTGTGATTTCAGCTTCTGTCCCCAAATAATGTTTGTTGTCTCACTACAGTCTTGGCAATCAGCGTAACAGATGAACATATCGTTTCATCTGAAATATTTGCTAAACATGATAGGACCTTGAAAACCATACCTCAGCATGTGTGTGCCTGCATGTGGTGTCTGTGTGTATGCCTGTGTGTTGTGTGCATCAGTGTGACTATGTGTGTAGTATCTTTGTATGTAGTGTATATTTTAATGACATTATATGTGTGACATACAAGATTTCTACAATGTATTTTGTGTTTGTGTGTATGTGCATATTACATGTGTATATTACTATATGTACATGGCATATGCTTATCTTACATGTTGAATTTATCTGTGTGTGTGTCTGTGTGGTATATAATGTATGTGTATACATGTGTGTAGATGGCATGGTCTGCGTAGTATATGTATGTGTATGTGTGTACATATGTGTGGTGTATGCAAGGGTATGTGATGCATGTGGTATATGTGGTATGTTTGTGAACGCATATGTGGTATGTGTGTATGTGTGTGTGTGTGTGTGTGTGTGTGTGTGTGTGTGTGTGTGCACATGTAGGAAACTATAAACTCAAACCAGAAAATAACTAGCTGAATAAGACAAAGAGAGAAACTTGGTAGTTCACTAAAATTTTATTCATGTTCCTCTACCTTACTCTAGCCCTGCTTCACTTAGTATTTTTTTAATGTTAAAAAAATGAAGACCTTAAATGGGTCTAGGAAAGTCATGCATCTACTTTTCCTCTTTTAAAATATGAATCTTAATGCATGTGCGGTTTCTAAAGTGGAATCTAATGGCAATAAAAGTCAATTGGCCCCATCAGCACTGGACATATTATTCTTGTGACATTATGTTAACTTGAGGGCTGTGAAACTCATTTGCTCATGAAATAGCTTCGACCACTGAACGGACTGCTTCTTTGGAGAATGGCCACACTGGGCTGACATTTGGGCAGCACCTCTCACCCCCACCAGCTGAATTAGTCTTATTCTTTCTAAAAACACCTCAGAACAGAGTTCCCCACCATTGAAACGGTGAGCTGTAGACCCATTTCACACTGTTTCATACTCTTTTTTGTCAGACATGATTCAGAACTAAGACTCAAGACACTGATGGAATAAAGCAAGAGCTGATTGTTGGGTTCCTACTATGTGGCAAGTACTGGTTTAGACCTGAAGATGGAGTAAGAGCAACATACTCAAGGTTGCTTATGTGCACTGTGTCTTTTCTAAAAAGGACAGAGATAAGTAACTTAACAGAGTATTACAGACAGCAGTAATGCTAGATTAAAAAAAAATGTCAAAGGGAAGAAAAGGAACAGCAGGAAGGGTGGAGAGACCACAGGAATTTGAGGAGACAGGAGGAGCCTTCTAAGAAGGTGAAGCAGGCAGGAAGTTGGCTGAGACAAGGATGTGTTCCCCTTTTCTGAACAGGAATAAGAGCAAAGAGGCCTGTGCAGGGGAGAGGAAATGACCAAGCCAGGCAGGCAATGCAAGCATGTTAGACAAGACACTGAAAGAAAAGAAATCAGTCATTTCTAAATCCCCTTCTGTAGAGAACAAGCAGAATTAGAAACCACAGTTTATAATTCCTAACAGTTGGTCTTAGATACCTTACCCCTGTTTTATTTGTTAGAGTGAATACAATATGCCATAAACACCTATATGGGTTACAAATGAGATGATGCCTAATACTAGAAAAAATCATGAGCTATTAAAGATAGGATGGTTTTATCACCTGGATTCACATGAACATCCTTTCATTACTTGATGTCTAGCTTCCCAAATTCAGTTCAATTACTATGTTTCATGAAATCTTAATTTTGTTTAGGGTTCTAAAAGCAATAATTATTTATAGGACATAAATCTTCTTTTATTATGCCTATATTCTCTATGGCAAAGAAGTAGAATCAATGTAGTTTAACCTCAACAGATGAAAGGATAATAAAATTATGTATATATATACATATTTGTGTTTATACATATCCATTTATGGATATCATATATTATTTGTATATAAATTTATATATGTATGTTATATTATCCTTTTATATGCACATATGTACTTATACAATTTGGCTCTAAAGTAAAGTGAAGTCACAAAATTGAGAAAAAAAGGGATGGACTTAGAATGTATAATATTAAGTGAGGAGACACAGTTTCAAAAACCTTGCATATTCTCCTTCATATGTAGAATCTAGCCAATAATATATGTATATATGTAAGCAAATATACATGTCAATACAATATAACATGTAGGAAAGAAAGCAAAGGGGGTTAAAAATTAGGGGATAAGTAGGGACTGAAGGCAGATAAAGGACACAAGTTATAAATGAAAATCTAAAGCTGACTTTCTAGCTCTAACCTTTTCATGGATATTCTTTAGCCAAACTCATTATTGGTGCTTACAAAGGAAGGCAGATTTCTGAGTTCAAAGTCAGAATGAGACAGAATGATTTTAGGTCCAGGTGTGATGGGAATGGTGAGTCAAAATGGGAACCCACCCAGATAGCTTATTGTCTATGTTTACAAAGGCAGGCAGATCTATGGATTCATTTGCTATGTTTTAAAACTATATGGACTTGCTGTCTTTTTCTAGGAATAAAGAGGCTAAGGTCATAAAATGCTTATTCACAAGATAATCAAAGAGAAACTGGGGTAATGATTGAATTAATGTATAAATAAAAGGCTAGATTTTTGTCTGAAAGAGCTTAGTTATCTACACAAGTGTCTGGAGAACCAGCTGGAGCAGAACACAGAATGGGATGGTCCTTGGCATCTAACTATGTAGAAGTTTACTGCATTATACAATCTTTGAGTCTAATTAACGTTAGTGTTGTGTGTTTTAAATAATAAGGATTATTATAATAAAGCCTAAAACCAAACTTCTTATACAAAATTTTAAAATAAAACACCTAAGTATTTAAGAAGAAAATATTCTAACTATCCTGCCACATGTTACCAAGGACATATCACCACTCCAGAGACATTTTTACAACTTGGAAACCATTTATTATAGAATAAATGAGTTACTTAGGGTGACTCTTGAAAATCTTGAGAAACAATTGGAAGGGGAATGTTATTCAGTAGTAGAGGCTTTGCCTACATTATGCATTGTCCTTAGTGCCATTTACAAACACTGACACACACACACACACACACACATGAACACACATACCACCACCACCACCACCAATAGCTACAGCAACAACAACAACAGCAACAACAACAAAACAAAATAAAACAGATGAAAGTTAGCACTGATCAGTATCTTAAATGGTAAGTCCTGTACTCTTATTTTATGTGCACAGCAGAAGCTTCCAGCCCAGAGCAGAAAAGCCAGGTCTGCCCATGTCCATGCTGGCTTGACAGCCCCACTGAAAGTTCATGATGTTATCAGTTTATTTCTAAAAAATAGACATTGAGGCAACAAACTGTACTCCTTGGGTTTATTATCAAAACCCCTTGTAAGGAATAAGTAGATCTAAACCTCAGAGTGAACTAGAAAAGAGATTTGACTATCACTATTCCCATTCTCAGAGAAGAAGGAAGACCCAAGGAATAGGTTACTTGAAAATCACATAGGTTACTTGGTACCAGACACAGATATGAGGAAGTATGTTGCAGTAAATATTGACAGGATATCTCTACCAATCCTACATCTGATAGAGGACTAATAGCCAAGCTATACTAAGAACCCACAGAATCAAATAATCCTATTAAAAATGAGGTACAGAGCTAAACAAAGAATTTGCAACTGAAGGATACCAAATGGCTGAGAAGCACCTAAAGAAATATTCAACATCCTTAGTCATCAGGGAAATGCAAATCAAAACAATCCTGAGAATTCACCTTACATCAGTCAGAATGGTTAAGATTAAAAACTCAGGTTACAGCAGATGCTGGTGAAGATGTGAAGAAAGAGGAACACTTTCTCCATTGTTAGGGGGATTGTAAGCTAGAACACCCACTCTAGAAATCAGTGTGGCAGTTCCTCAGAAAATTGGACATAGTCCTCCTACCTGAGGACCCAGCTATAACACTCTTGGTCATATATAAAAAAGAAGCTCTAACATATAACAAGGATACATGCTTCACCATGTTCATAGCAGCCTTATTTATAATAGCCAGAAGCTGAAAAGAACCCAGACATCCTTCAACAGGGGAATAAATACAGAAATTGTACATTTACACAATGGAGTACAACTCAGCTATTAAAAACAATGACTTCATGAAATTCTTAGACAATGGATTGAACTAGAAGCTATCATCCTGAGTGAGATAACACAGTCACAAAAGAACATCCTAGCCCCAAAAGCTTGGAATACCCAAAAAACAATTCACAGGTCTTATGACGCTCTAAAAGAAGGAAGGTCTTACTGTGGATACCTCAATCTTTCTTAGAAGGGAGAAGTAAACACTCATAGGAGGAAACACAGGGACAAACAGAGGAGCATGAATTGAAGAAAAGATCATCCAGAAACGACCTTATCTGGGGATCCATACCATATACAACTACCATACTATTGCTGATGCCAACAAGTGCTTCCTGGCAGGAGCCTGATAAAGGTGTCTCCTTAGAGACTCTGCCAGAGTCATACAGATATAGATGAAGATGCTTGCAGCTAACCATCGGACTGAACATGGGGACCCCAATGAAGGAGATAGAGAAAGAAATGAAGGAGCTGAAAGGGTTTGCAACCCATGAAAAGAACAACATTATCAACCAACCAACCCCCCCCCCAGAGCTCCCAGAGACTAAAACATCCACCAATGAGTACATAAGAATAAACTGACGTCTCCAGTTGCATATGTTAGAGAGGATAGCATTGTTTAGCCTCAATGGGAGGAGAGGCCTTTGTTCCAGTGTGGGCTCTTTTACCCAGTGTAGAGGATGCCAAGGTGCTGGCTGAGGAGGGAGAGGGTGGTTGGGAAAGCGAGCACCTTCATGGAAGCAAGGGGGGTGGAAGCAAGTTGGGAGAGTTGGGGCAGAGAGGATAACATTTGAAATGTAAATACAGAAAATATCCAATTCATTTTTTAAAAAAGTTATACCATCCTTTGCTATTGCTGGCATCATTTTAGCCACATAGCATCTGTAGGGTTTATTTATCTCAGAGAGTCACCCTCCTGGCTCTCTGGTCTCAGACAACTGGATCTCTGGTCCTACCAACTGCCACCTTTGCTAGCGGCAAACCATTGCCTCCCTCTCCCAGGAGAGGGCCAGCCTTGAACTCTAGTTACACTCCCATCAGCCTGACAAATTCAAAACTTCAGAAACTTGTAATTTAGCAATGGTTTTATCTCAGATATATCAGTAAATTTACAATCCACAAACCTTTCACGCAATAAACTCAGAGCCAATTGATATTATATTATCTGTCCACCTAGATAAGACAAAATATCCTATAAAAATCCATCCCTTATGAGATATTCAGAGCCACGCAGAGATGGTTCATCTTCATCCTCCAACTTGCTCCACTCTCTTTTTTTCTGGCTTTTCTCCTCCTTTTCCAAAACTCTGCTCCTGCCTATTCTTTTCTCATCCAATCACAGGCCTCATTTTGACCTTGTGCCTTCCCTCACCTGCATTAAGAGAACAATGTACAGAAGTATTCTTTAAGACAGATTCCATGTGCAGCATGCTGGTTCACACTTTACAGCAAGTGCTTCATTCTAGATATTTTACAAGAACCAAGTTGTTACTCTTGAACCACCTACTACCAACCTCCATGTTGACACAGATTCTTTGCTTATTTAAATATCAGAATCTTAACCACATCACAGAATTATCTCTACACATACTTATAAAATGCAACTTTATCCAAAATCTTCTCCATATCTAGATCATCTTCAGTATCAGATTAGATTCTATACCTTTCAGCACATCCAAAGTGATATCCTGGCTTCCTGATACCTTAAGTTTGGCCACAATCCCCTTTACCCTTATACTCCCACTGGTATTCATCCACCCAGTGATTTCCACTTTGCTCTTTGACTACAAAATTTTCCTTGTCCAAGATATATTTGTTAAGCAAAGTTCTATACTGATAGCTTTCATATATTTTGAACAATCATGTTATTTATTTATTATTATTTACATGCTCTAATGAGCACACACATTCCATGGTGGACATTTGGAGGGCGGAGGACAGGATAAGGGAGTCAATACTCTCTTTCAATCATGTGAATCTTGGAAACAGAACTCAGGCTAACAAAAAAGTTTGGCAGCAGTATTTTTTTTTAACCAACTGAGCCATCCTGCAGACCCTATCCTTGCTTCTTTAAAAGACTCAAATTGTTTCCCTGTACCCTGCAATGAATAGTTCTAAATAAAAGCTGCTTATATCCCTCCAATGACTTTCTGGCTCTGGCTTGTTTTTGAAAATATCTACTTAAAACACCCTCTCATTTAGAACCATATGATCACAAAGAGCTCCAGTCAACACATTGTAGAGTTCACAGTCTTAGACAGCTGGATCAAATACATTCTAGATATTCCAGCAGGCTTTGCTCAAAATCTCATGATTTCACTGGACTAAGATGCTGTGCCTTTTTTTTTTATTCCAACCTGATCATTTTAACCCAGGACATTAATCAGTGCCTGCTCTTTAAAATTCATGGCACATCCTGTTGACAAGCTAAGACATTCAAACAGCCCAGCTGAGTTATGCACCCAGGTGAGATGCCTGTGAATGGAAAATCAGAGCATCCTTTATCACCAGGGTTGCCTCTGAAGTGGTTACATTGGATACAGTTCACAGGCCACTCAGCTGTTGTCCAATCTACCCTTCAACTGAAAGCAGCTTCTTTGGAGCTCTTAATGAGATGCAAACTCTTTACTAAAATTCATTTTTCCAAGATGGCTTGGATGTGTCTTCCCTAATGCCAGCCAGGCTACAATCTTCCTAAATGAAAAATACCCTCCCCCCCAAAACTAAAGCATCGTCATAATTAAGGATGGTGCTTATCTTTTAGCTACCCAGACAAATGTGCATTATCCAACCAAAACAACTTCTTGCTTTGTGTCCTCTCTCTTGGCCAGGTTTTCTTTTTTCTCTGACCCTGAGCTTTGCTGTGAGCTTACTGAGCCTCATTTGCCTAGTGAGTTCAGAAATATCCAAGGCAATAAATAGAGGGTCACTAGTGTTATAATGGCCCCAGTCTGAGAGCATCCAGCTTGCAGCTGAAGACTTGAAGAAGACTAGACAAAAGGGGGTACCCCATCATTCCACAGGTCTGACACGAGTCTTTTGTCTAATCCCTCTATCTTATGAGAGAAAACCTAATTTTCTAGAATCTCTGAGATATTTGCATGGAGTTAATATGGACCCACATTCTTTCACCTTGAAAGCTTCCCAGGAAATGCCTCAGACAAGCTGGCTTTGAATCAGCCTAGTCCTCTATGTGACATGAATACCAATGGTGTAGAGAAGCTTAAGTCCCATCAGAGCATGCTGAAGAGATGTGTTTTCTCACTTCACCTGATTGTTAGGAATTATGGAAAAATGTATTTTCTCCTGATGTACCAAGACTCGTTGGATGACATGCTTGATCTGTATGGCTGCCATTTATTTTGGTAAATTTAATTAACAAACTACTTAAATGAGAACCCTGTTTTCTCCTTCTATTCCCTCTTTTTCTCCTCCTTTCCAAGAGCCACTTCTGGATCCCATACCCAGGAGTGAGCATGGCAGAGCTGGTTTTATAGTTTGGTTTCCCACTCACTATACGTAAAGGCTTTGAGATTCTTTCTTCTCTGATTATCTTTTCCTTACATATAAAATACTAGCAGTAACCCCATCTGACACAGTTTCTTGTAATTAAATGAGATGATTTGCATGCAGTAAGTATCACAGTGGCTGTTGTATACAAGTTATCATGCAGCAAGTACGAGAGTCCAAATCACAGATATCTATGTTAGCTCCTACCGCAATACAAATTGCCTTCCTCCTTCACAAATTAAAGCAAATGTGCCTGAATGTTCATATCCAAATAAAGCATGCATTTTATAACTACAAAAATAAGCACTTTGAAATTATGGTCTTCTCTGAAAACTCCCAGTGGGCTGATAATGGAAAGTAGCTACCCCACAGTTTAGAACTGGATGCTTTTCCTAGCCTCATACCACTTCTTTTTCCCATAACAATGACTCTGCAAGGTGCACTATCCAAAAGGGCTTTCTGGGGCCCTGTGTTTGGCCATATTCTCTGGATATGATAAAAGCAGACTAGGCTAACTTTGGGTTGAGGCTGTGGCCAGTCCTGTGGCTAGCTAACACAGAGAACGAGACCCATTCTCCTTCAAGAAGGAGAGGGCACCAGGAAACCACATAAGTCTCTTTCTCAAAGGCTTACATCATCTGTCAGTCTTTGCCTTGCTAAGACCTAGGTACTGATATTTGCTACCACTATGATCATAATTCAGAGGATCAGGGGACAAAAACATGTGGGGTGTTGAGGATCTGGACGGGAAAATATTTTGTAAAAAGAAAATAGAACCTGTAATTTATTCCTCTGCCTGCTCCTTAATTACTTCTCAGCTTCTGGAAAGAGGGTACCTCACTGGACAGGGGAGCAGCCACAGACTCCTGCTACCATCAAAAGCTCCCCAAGTGCCTCATTTACTCAGGGAAAACAGCTTCAAAGCCTTCACTACCACTTAGAGTTTAAGCAGTGCTACAAAAGAGCATTGATTTTAGTCAAATTGATTCAATTCATACTTATTTTGGATGATGCATTGGAAGATAGACTATATGAGACTGTCAGCACATATGAGGCTGAACAAGCACACCCTTCCTGTATAGCTGTATAAGACCATGTATGTGAATGTATAAATGTATCTATGTCTAAAAATGTTCATATATGTGAGTAGACTAGTGTGAATTTCTGTATGTATGTGTGTATGTACTAAATTGTTTTCTCTACTACTTTGGTGGAATTTATCTTAATAGGGGTCTGAACAAGATGCAAAGCACAGTCCTCCATCTAAAGGGAATAAGAGACAGTTTTCAACATGGAAATGGTTACATAAAGTATTCATAGTCATAGAGTGAAAGAAAGCCTTAAGTCAGACAATTCCCTGAAAAACATGGGTGAGAATATCATGTTACAGAAAAGTGGGAGACATTGCTATAGGCTCTGGATACCATCTGAGAGCACCCCTAGGCATCCTCAGCTTTGTGTTGGTAGAAACTAAAAGTCTTCTAAGTTAATAACTTTCCAAAGATTGAATGAGATAGTTCAAAGAATCAGATGCAGACCTTCATGATACATAGCTGCTAAAAAAAGAATGAAGGAAGTCCAAGAAAGGTCCCTCTATCTGCAACATTCTAATTCTCAGCTATCATGGGATTTAGCACAGCTCCGTAGAGTCTTCAACACAGATGTGGCTTTTTCAGAGAACTTCAGTCCACAGTCAAATATAGAATACAAATGCTCTGTCCAGTTTTGCACTCTGGGAGAAAAAAAATTTCTTTCCATGTGCCTTATCATCTTATATCAGTGAGGATGAGCTATTAAGTCCAATTTGGTTGACATATATCTTACTGAACTAAACACATGTACCAAGTGCTAATTAGCCATGAGAGGCTCAAGCCCATGGGTCATAGTGCTGACCTTTATAAAAATAACAGTGTGATGCAATGTGATTCCTTTAAGCCTGAGAGTGGACATGAGCATGTATGATTAGACCATGCAAGAGCATATTATAGCTGGACAATATATAGGAACCAGACAACCTCAGAAACTACAGTGCCAAGTAAAACACATGAGAGTCCATTGGGTGCACACTACCAACACACAATGATTTCATATTGACATTCCATGGCAACTTCAACTGTTTTTGTGAACAAAAGGCTAATGTTTAAAAAGAGAAGAGAAATAAATAATATTCCAAAATTACTTAACAATGACTAATGCTATTGCTAAGCCTTAAAAATCCATGTATTTTTCTCATCCAGTGGCTTTGCTCATTTATTTATGTCCCGTTCAGAAAAAATATTAGTCTGTTTCATACACTGTTCCTCTCTCTACCCCTGCTCTCCTACACACACTCCTACAAACGTTCACATATTTATTGTCACGTTTGCTGGTGATATTTTCCATTGCGGGTTATCTAAAAGTCATCTGAGGATCTTTTACAAACAGAAATGCTTGAACTCTACTTTTCAAACATTCTAATACAAGTAAGGCAGTCCCCTCAAGCAACTGGATTTGGAAAAATTATTATTAAACCTTTGCAGCTTGTACTTATTAAGCAATTAGATTAAAGATCAGAAAATAAAACCCCTGGGAACACCTGCTAAGCAGCCTTCCATCTTTCTCAGGTCACATATATGTTCTATCCTTGATCTAAGTGCTAAAGAACTATGTATTACCCACCGCCTTTGTCCATTCATCAGTGAGGACACCCATATCTGTCTGCAAGAGCTGCTCAGTTCTCTATGTCCATTTTGTTGTCCAAGCTGTCAGGTCCCCCCTGGAGATCAGCATAGTGCCAGATACATAACATCTGCTCAACAAATATTTCTTGAAAGAATGAATAAACAACTGAGAGATTTCAGATACCTTATTTCTCAGTGAATATTTACACAAGTTCTACTGCATAAGTTACAGTTATTAAAGGGCAAAATTAAAGCAAGAACCTACCTACTGAAACCCATGACAAGAGATTAACTAAATAAAAGGAAAGAGATGTGCTTCCATGATGCACTGGCCACCACTATCCAGGGATGTGGAAATCGGTGGTCCAATCTCTCCCATTTTGTTTCACTCTGTTCACAAAAACAAGCTGGAAAAAAAAAGTACCCTGCCAAAGCTTAGAGTTATACTAGCTTCAAACTCCCCACTGGGGTGTCTGGTGGCAAAACATCAATTATCACTTTCTCCTCCAAGAAGCAAAAAATAGGATTTCTGGAGGGTCTTACAAGACTACTCATGGTCTATTCGATTCTGATACTTATATGAAACACCCACTCTCTCTGCTACAAAAATGGGAGATGAAATCACTACTTGGAGTAAAATAGAACAGAGTGTATACAGAAAGATGGCAGCAACTAGAAAGGTAGCACTGTGGTGATTAAATTATCACATGCCCCCAAGTCATGCCCATGAAAGCCACCCCTGTATGATGAGCAAGGCATAAGGAGAATTGTTTGTGGCCCAAGCTACTAGCCGTGACACTTCAGCATCTAGAGTTCAGAGCAAGGAACTCACACCAGAGTTGCTATGCTAACTCCATCTCCACATGAGCTGAGGAATCATCTAGGCAGGATGAATTAATATCACTGTCAAGGAGCGATGGATGTTAGGTGACACATGATATGTGGATAGATACCTCCCCCGGGACACTCTGAAGGCCATAGATTTGGGGAAACCTAAAGGAGGCCACGGTAGCTGGAAGGAAGTATTCCGCTTCTTAAAGGAGGTGCTAGAGAGTAAAGTCCGCCTCCTCTTCCAAAATTCACATGGGACCCCCCACCAAGTAAGACAAATTGGCCTGGGTCTTACAGCATTTGTTTATTGTTTGCCGTCCAGTACTCCAAATCATACAGAGGAGAGCTTATTTACTCTCTATTAGCTCTGTGGAGGCTTGAGAAAGAGCTTTGAACCGAGAAAAATCCTGGCAGTAATTAAATACAAAAGGCCTCCCAGTGACTGCCTGTGCCTTCATTCTGGCAGCCTGTACTTGCTGAACAGAAGGGGAAAGATTTGATTTTAATCGCACAGATTTCATATTTTATTTCTCTCATTAAAATTCCTGATAAGGATTTACTTCAGCATGTTGTGACTTTCACCAAATTATCTGGAGGGCTTCTGAGGTTTTTTTTTTTTTTTTTTTTGGTTTTTGGTTTTATTTTGAGGGGGGTATTGTTTTTGTTTTTTTGTTTTGTTTTGTTGGTTCTTTTGTTTGTCCGTTTTGCTTTTGTTTGTGTGTTTTGGTTTGGGATCTGTGTGCTTGATTTTGCTGTTCACTGAGAACATTTTCTGATACCTGCCTATAGGCCATGCATGGTCTGAACTTTTCTAGGTCTTCTAGTAAAATGAAAAGTTTGGTTTCTACAAAATAAAATAAAATAAAATAAAATAATAAAATAAAATAAAATAAAATAAAAACCATATGGCCTGGGAAAGGTGGAAATTGTTTACAGAAAGCATGCTTGGAAGCCTTACCAGGTTTGACTGTGTTCCAGTCAGTAGGCACCTTGGGGGCTGTCACAGCCTCCGAGGGAATCAATGCCACCTCACTCCTCTGTTCATGGTACTGTCCAGTTGCCCCACCACCACCTTGCACTGGAAAGAAGCTACTGTTTCATACTAAAGCAGAGCATCAAATGCCAACTTTCATGTCACATGAAATCAGATTGTAGCTGTGTGTGTGTGTGTGTGTGTTATGTGTGGATAGATGCATGTTTATATATTGAAGTCAATTATGGTATAGAATATATCAAAAATATAAAGAAAGTACTTTCCTAGTTTGCATCTCTTGCTTGTGGTGTAACATAGAATGAAAACAATTTGGGGGAGGAAAGGGTTAATGTGCTTTCCACTTTCTGGTCATAGCCCATCACTGATGGAAGGAGGAGGATTGTGGACAAAAGAATTGATTCCAAGACCATGGCGAATGCTGCTTACTGGTCTTCTGTCCATGGCTTGCTTGCTCAGCTTGCTTTCTTTATATAGCCAAGACCACAAGTTCAGGAATAGCACCATGCGCAGTGTCATGTTGTCAAAAAACTAAGAAACACACATAGTTTATGTTGTTTTTATGTGGCAAGAATAATATATATAACAAAATATATTAAAAAACTAGAGGCTGGTATATAGTACTGTACATAGTATGTTTATAATGCTATATGTTCGATTCTTTGAGAGAATATATGTGAAAATATATGGTATTATACATCAATAGTATGTATTCAGAATAATATACAATATTTTAGGGAAGGATCAATATGCATGATGTTATATGCTAGTTATATAGAGATAAAATACAATAATGTAGGCATAACCCTTTTAATGTATATCTTACACAAAGTATCACATACCATCCATTCATCCTGGGTCTTTCTTTAAACTTTCATTCAAACTTGCAAACATTATATTTACTCTGAGATTCCTACAGTTTTGCCTGTTCTGTGGGAAGCAAGGGAGGAGTCTGAGTGGAGAGAGAAAGGAGGTGTACAGTCTTCATTCTCACAGTGGTGAAGGGCTATTCAGAGAGAGCATGGAGCTGAGAGTCTGCAGACCTATTCCTAGGGAAGGCTCTTGAGCTTCTAATGTGAGCTCAGGTATCCAGCAGCATGCTCCAAGGCTTCCCAAATACTAAAATGCATGAGTCACATCATCTGGAGGTAATCACAATCTCTTTGTAATTTTATAAGCACACATTATCTCTCTCTCTCTGTTTTCTCTCTCTGTGTCTCTGAGTTGTGTCTCTCTGTCTCTGTCTCTGTCTCTGTCTCTCTCTCTCTTGTTTCATTAGTTTGTTAATGCCAATTCTCAAGTGAAGATAATTTGTCTTTATCTTTCTATATCAACCAATGTTTATACCCATCAATGTAATTCCAACCTCTATTAGAATGTAGAAAAGACCAAAGAGCCAAAAATTAGAAATAAGATACATATGTGTATTTATACTTAGGCATACATCATACTTTTAGTATATTAAAACACATAAAATTTTGAATTCTTTACAGGGTAAACATGGGTGGATTAAAGATTCATAAGAACTCATTATTGGGAAATCTGATCTTGTTGCTTTAAGCAGGAGGATGATTGCTTGCCAAGATATGCAGCACATTCCAGTGTTCCAAGCATTCATATGGAAGGGAAGTAAGAATTGCAAGAATTGTGGAGAAAGACAAGTCCTCAGCCGACCTCCACAAAAATTCTCCGGGAAGAAAGTGAGTTCTTTCTCCCTAAACTTCAGACCTCTCTTCTGGGTTACACGGAGCTTTCTGCCTCTGAGCCTCTTGTGCGCAGACATTCTATCTTAAAGAACAAAATCTTGTCCATCACAATGGAATGTGAGACTTTGCTCTTGTCTGAATCCCAAGTGCTCCCACTTCCTGCAATTTCTTTGCTTAGCTTCAAATTTCCCTTCATTAAAATTAAGCCTCATTTCTTGCTCATCTTTCCTGTTTTCTTCAGCAAAGCTGAGCACAATTCTAAAGGCTGATTTTCTCACTGGTGTGTTTTCTTGCCATTACATCATTAAAATCTTCTTCCCACACCACCCCAAAAAACAATTACGAGATTTATTCCACCCTAGTTTTCCCTTTGTGTGGGAAACAAATAGGAGTATGAAGAGTGCCAGTGTATGTTGGGGGGGGTTCTGTCTCTCTTCCTACCTGCATGTAATATTTTACTGAGTGTCCAGTATGTGTCTGAAGGACTAAGTTGGCACACTTTTGCGTGATGGTTTTGCCCAGACTCTAGGATTAATGGTAATGTTCCAGTATATTATGCTAATTGCAGGGATAACATGGCCTTAGATGTCCATCTGGAGTGGCAGCTGCTCAAAGACTCTCTCCAGCAGTAGGCTTCTAGACAGGGACGCAGAGGGAACAGGGAAGAGTCAGCACTGAGTTCCCTAAGACAGGCTTTCTCAAACAGATGAATCTGCTGCTCTACACAGCTGCCCCCTCTTCCTTCAGATTGTCTTTAGTTGCTCTTCTAATGCGTTTAACCCAGTCTTTGTTCCACCTCTCCCATAGAACAGGGCAATTGCCAAGAATACAATCAAGTTAAACTTTTGTAGATACCAGGTGTTGTAAGCACACTTATCCCTCCCATGCCTAGATAGAACAGGTACAGTGCTCTCAACCAGAAGGCTGAATATAGCCTCCTGCAGAAGCTGTGGATGCCAGGGCACCATGAGCAACAGGATTCTGACAAACTGGCATGAGCTTCATACCATAGTTTCAGGGTCTGTAAGCAGAGATGCTAGGCAGACACTTTGCAGGATTTTAGGAACAGAGTTCTGAGGAATATTGCATGGATGCTGTAGATATTTGACCACTCTTCGGCTCACACCTAACCTGTCTTGACTCCTGGGCTTGTTGAAACACCTGGGTACTTGTCAACTCATCAACTGTGTTGAAAGCTGAAAACTACCTAGCACTTTGGAAAGTTATTCACAAGCCTATTCTATAACGTGGTTAATGATTATGCAAAACTAATGGACATGCTTTACAGATTAACAGCTGCAACCAAAGTAAGATGTGTGTCATAATTCTTGGCATACTGCAGTGCACTGCAAAAACTTGGTTTTTGTTGTTATTATTATCCTCACACACACACACAACATTTCACATATCCCGGGAAACTTACCAAGTATTGAGGACAGAAAGGAAAATAAGAAATAGTTATGACACCAACTGGCTCACAATCTAGAAAGTGTTTCTATTAGTAAAATTAAGAGGGGGTAGATTTTCTAAAAACCCTCCCTTTTATATTAATCAATTGAAATTAAAGTAAAAAAATTGCTTAAAATTGCATATCTAGCCATTGGCATGGTAGAGATCTGAACCTAGACCCATGTTATTATGAGAGTTTTTTTTTTTCCTGTTTTGATTTACAACAGAGCAACTATTGTATTGATGAAGAATAAAGACATAAAAGCAAATGGCAGAGACTATCTCAGAGGTTAAGCACACTGGCTAACATTTTAGATGACCCAGGTTCAATTCTTAGCACCAGTACAATGGCTCACCATCATCTGTAACTCCGGATCCAAGATATCAAACACCCTCCTTTGACCTCCAGACATTAGGAATTCATGTGATGTGCAGTCAGACATGCAGGCCAAACATTCACAAAAGAAAAAAATATTCTTAAAAAATAAAGAAAATGGTGAAAATATCTGGTTATTCGGGGGCCTGTTCTGTGCTCTTTCTCAATAAAAGATTCAAGAATGAATCAGATGAGCTGGCCTTGTGGATTTGTGATCCCCATATCCCGCTGCCTCCGAATACCTGAGGATGACGCCTCTACACATCAGTCCAGGGTCATACCTCAGATTCTTCTAGCAAGGACTGGCAAAGACTGCACATGATGCTGCAGGCATGCTCCCATGCTGGAGGCATTCTGTTGTGACTCCAGGACTCTAAGGAGGATAGGGACCATGCAGGGCTCAGCCTCACCCTTTGCCTAAGGTCTTTCTCTTCCAAGTTCCAGTATGTTCCCTCTGCATCTATACTGTTCCCAAGCACTAGCCTATTTCCCTGAAAGAGCAAAAGGTTTGGAAAGGGTTGCAATTTTTTGTACTGTGTCTTTGTCATTCACCCATGTTAATCATTTGCACCAATTTATTTTGAATTGTATTAAATTACTATTCATTTATTTGTTTGTTTGTTTAATGCTAGAGAGCAAACTCAGGACCTAGCACATGCGCAGTACACACCCTACCACTAAGGCCACCTAGCAACTGTCCTCACACTGAACGTCTGGGTGTCACCTTCCTTCTGATCTTTCACTTTTTGCTCCTTAGTCTGTAAAGCCTTTGCCTCGAGTCTCTAAGTCTCAGACATTACAGACCGTTTTGTTACTCTCAACCTCTTGTTTTCTTGGTGATTGGTGTTGAGTTATTTAAAAATTCCCTCTTATTTCTGTCTTTAGAAAAGAAAAAAAAAAAGGAAAAGAAAAAAACCTCTGCAGTTGTAAAACATTAACCCATGCTTTCCCTTCAGGTGTTTTGTATGTAGCGTCTTAGCTTCACCTATCTTTCTGAATTCGTCTAATATTTTATGGATTTATAAATAAGCAAACAAAAGTATGATCATGCTGGTAAATCTTTCTTTGTAAACTTTTGCTTATTGGGCTCAAGTATCAGGCCCTGGAGGAGCACATAGAGCCTTGCTTTCATAAAGCCTTCCGGGTTGCAAGAAGAGAGAGCAGTATTCCCAACACCCTTGGTGAGGATGATCTTGTGGACTTCAGTGTCTATGAGAGGGTGTGCAGAGGTCACGGGTGCCTTTGAGCAGAGTAAGCTGAGGAGCCACAGAAGCATGAGGATGTGGCTGTCTCTGTTTTTACCTGCTCCAGACAGTACAAAGGCAGGGCTCCATTAGCCTGCTGCTGCCCCTAAGGAAGGTTAAACAAATCATGTCTCAGCTTGAACTTGACACACTGGGTTAAAGACTTTATTGTCAAGTCTGTCCCTGTCTCTTTGCTGGTTACACGCCCTGAACCCAGTTATGAAAATTATACGTGAAAGGACATGGCAAAGTGTTCTCTGTGGAGAAAAATAATTTCTTGCTAGGAATATCTGGTTTAATAATCCTTAACAAACTTTCACCTCAGACAACCATCTTCATCACTGCTGCAGCAAAAGGAAGCTCAGAGTGAAAGACTTTGGTGTCCCCAGAGTTACAAAGAGAACCAGAAGAAACAAACATCTGGACATCCATATCCACAGTCCAGTTCTCACTTCCAGGCTCACTGTCAGTTCCCACCGGGGAGGTCCCAATACAACTAAGCTGAGAACCGGTTGCCTCACTTGCTGGGAGCTGGGCTGGTGAAACCAGGGCCTGTGACTGTCTCGGTGGGCCACAGTATTGCGTAGATGAAAGTACACTGAGGACTCTTAGCCTCTTAAAATAGAGACTTCAATGAGGGCCTGTAGTCAATGAAAAAGTTCCTTTGATGTGGTATCCAGAACACTTGTCTGGGTCATGGTCCTGTCTCAGAGCCATGGCCATCTTGGGAATGTCAGGGAGAATTAAGCATCTTGAGAATGACACAGACTCAGCAGGCTTGTGGTACAAGGCTAAGAGCCAGGCAGCCCTTAGAGAAATGCTTCAGCCGATTTTGGAATCATAGGATCATGGGATCCTTAAATGGTTACTAACACACCCACCCTCCCCTCTCTCTAACAAACCTAAGTGGCTGAGAACTCAGGATCTTAAATCAGGTAAAAATAGGCTTATTACTCACAAATTCCCTACATGTTGCCCATGTAGCTTATGGAGGTGCATTTTCTATCTAAAAAAAGCATTCATTTGTTTCCTTAAATTCTGTCACCTTAAATGCATCAATATGTACCCCCCGAAAGGACCTTAAGTGATCAAAGCTGTGCTTTCATTACCATTAAGATGAAAGGCAGTGTTTTTCATAGGGATGGAAAATTTAATTGAGATCATTAGAAAAGTCTCAGGACCCAAGATGCAATGAAATCTGTCCACAGAAGTTCTGGGAGGAGGGGCAGTGACAGCTGCAGTCAGAGGGTATGCTCTTGGTAACTGCACTTCTTTTAGTGTCTCCTGTTCTTACCTCTTCATACTTCAGACATTCTTAAAAGGCACAAGGACTTTCTATTCCCTTTTGTGACCTCTGGTGACCTCTGAAGATTTTTTATACTATTGGGTATTTTAACATTCTCTGGATGCTCAAGGCCAAACTTAAAGCAAGCATCACTCACTATACTGAGGTTTGGATCTAGAGACAATTTGCTACTTCATTATAGAACCAGTGAGAAGCATCCAATAGATAAGGTTGTTAAGCTCACAAGGGCAACAGAGAACCAAATTACTATGTAATGAAGGAGTACCTCACATGATCCACTACTTTATTTTACAGATGAAAGATGAGCACACAGGCATGCTCGAGCACACACACACACACACACACACACACACACACACACACACACAGACATACACAATCGCCTCTTCTTTGCCCTTGGGAAAATATTTTATCAAGGCAGATAGTTGAAACTGAGACTCACCTATTTAGACATTATATATAGAATGTGAAATGCCAATACCCATTTTGTTTGCCTAAGGCATCTGACACCATCTTAAAAGCTTTTCTGAATACTTGCCACCTATATAACCCTTTCCATATGCCTTAGAGATACAAAGACTCCCTTGGTTTCTAAGTGCAGCCAACCTGCTGGCCAGCTCGCCCACCAAGTTGCTACTAGTGAACATATAATCAGAAGGTGTCTGGTCCTTACTCTTGAGAAATCATTGCTTAGTTGCCTGGGGAACTATGGATTCCCACAGGTTTGTAGCATCTGCCTCTAGGGCCAGGGGGACAACATACATGGGTAGCAAGCTCAGCTGCCCTAAGCTTGTGACACTAGCTACAGACTCTGAGCTATATGGAGAAATCAGCAGTTACCTTAGTGCCTTTATCTGCTGCTATAGGAAGAAGCCTTACATATTCTACAGCCTCGTGGTTGAGAAGTGAAGAAATCTTACCCTTAGTCCAATCACTTCTCATATCTAACCTTACAAATCTACTCTTGTTGGTCATTTGTGTGTGTGTGTGTGTGTGTGTGTGTGTGTGTGTGTGTAAAAGGGGTCTCCAAAGAGAACTCGGAAGGCTGCCTGGGAAAGTGTTCACCCAGGGTAAAATCTGCTACACAGAAACCCAGAACACACTTTAGCATTAAGCAAGCAACAATCTTAAAGAGGATAGGTCAAAGCTAGGATCTGAAAGCCCAGAACGGTTCTCTCCAGCTGCTCCAGAGCATTTGGGAGCTTTGCTCTGACTTGCCGGGCCCTGGCTGAAGCCTCAGCTCCCACGGTGGGCAGGCAGCAGGGACAGGAACCACCGCGTGCTGCTATCAGTCTTCTGACTCACCACTGTAGGGCAAGCATTTTTTTTCTTTCTTCCCTTTCAATCGGTTTATGGTTTGTTTCTTGAGAATCAGAAAACGGATGTCAGTGGAGTCTGTTTGCTTCCCTCAAACACAATTGTTTCTATGACAGCCAGTGAGTCCTGCATCCCTCTGAACTCGGGCTCAACGATCTTGCAAACAGAGCAGTGACGGGCTCTCACCAAGAACTGGTTCTCTTCCTAAAAGATCCCTCGGGTCCTTAGGACCAACCTAGATGGGGATTGCCATATTTCCTGGGTAGGGCCTGGACCACAGCTACTTGACATAATGCGCAGCACTGAGAGGAATCCAGTACTGTGCAGCTATGGGTAACAATGTTAAATCTTTGACTTCCTAGAGTGTCTGCTCAAAATCCTGGACTGAAAAGCCTCTCACAGGTGGGTGGCCCTTCTAACCAGGCAGCGTGCTGCAAAGCTGTTCTAGGCAGGACTTCCTAAGAAAGGGGGCTCAGGACCACATTTGCTTCCTCCTCTAAGACTCGATGATGGTGTAATAAAGAGAAAGGACCTCATTCCCAGTGTGGTGGATGGAAACCAGCAGCAGGGCATCCTCTACAGCCTCTGGAGAAGAAGGCAGTGCTGCTGGAGAGAGTTTAAGGACACACCAGTCACCAGTTTCATGAGCAGTTCAGTGAATTCTCAGTACAGGGAAGCCAGGAAGGATGCCTACAGAGGTTGTCTCCGCAACAGGGTAGGCTCCTCCTCTAACTCAGACTGAGCGTCTTTCCTGTTATGTCATTCCCACATTGCTTACTGGCTTAGCATGTCTCAAGGCATCAGAATAAATTTCAATAACTCTTTATGGCTTTCTACAATGCCCTCCACCCTTAAGTAAACTAACATTTTATTGGCAATAGCGATGAATGTTTATGATTAATACCTACCAGGCCTTTTCTGATAACTGCACACATATATTTAATACCCACAGCACCCCTTGGAGTTAAGCTCCTTATTTAAAGGATGAGAAACTTAGATGAGAAGTTACAGAAGTTGCCAAGATACACAGCTAAGTATTAGGTCAATGGGTTAAACTCAGCCAATTCTTCCTCAGCCTTCATTCTAAATGATCAACCTCCCCTAGTGATATGAAGTCCTGCCCACAGGTCAGCCTCATATACAGCCCTTCCATCCTCTCTTCACTTGATCTACCCTCCTTACTACTGCAAACAATGCTGCCAACCATCTAGGTCTGGCTGCTCTATCCCCCTTATTTGAACCTTAGACCTTCCTTGTGCTGACTCCAGTCTGGCTTGCTCTGTCATCTTATCAGAGAATACCACCCTCATCTCCAAAGCCCCTGGTATATGATCACAGGGTCACAGGTCCTGAGCTCTGGATTTCTCATCTTCTCATAAAAGCATGGGAATGATTAAAGAGAAAGGAGAGTGTCTTATATTGTTCTGAGAATGCTGTCAGCAATAGGACTACGAGAGAGGCCCAACTGCATGGGGTCAGCATAAAATGTGGCTCATGAGAACAGGACTCTTGAATCTTCCAAAAACTCTACAAAAGAAAATCAAGTTGCTGGCTGTCATTCTTATCCTCCCAATGCTGCATGCAGTCCACAGAACCTCCTGCATTGCAGTTCACTAGGATCTTTAGGGTCTTCTTCATTCATAAGCAAGCGTTTCCATTTTCACTTCTGCTTACCCTAAGCAATCCAGAAATGGAAGTCAGTGGGAAGAACCTAGCAAGTATCCCACCTTAAAATCATAAGCAGCCTGAAAAATTTTTAGCCCCATGCCCTCACATGTTTTCCAATAGTTGACCTCTATATTAAGATTCTAGCTCAGTAATTATGGAGAGAGGGGGTTGGAGAGAGAGAGTATGTGTGTGTGTTATGAAAAATGGTAAATGAGAGTTTCATATAAGGTTTTAATTTTTTATTTATATATGTTAAATATACACACTTTGTCTACATGTATGCCCACACTGTAAGAGGGTATTAGATAATGTTTTAGATGGTTGTCAGCTACCATATGTTTGCTGAGAATTGAACTCAGGACCTCTGGGAAGAGTATCCAATGCCCTTAACTACTGAGCCATCTCTCCAGCACCTAGTTTTTTAAATGTAGTTATATATATAACTATGTAGGCCTAGGAGCCTATGTGTGCTTATGTGCATGACCTGCACTTAGAAGCCTGTGGAAACCAGAAGAAATCTGAGCTCATAGAATGGGAGTTACAGGAAGTGATGAGTGCCTTGGGTTGCTAGGAATGAAACTGGTTCATCTGTAAGAGCGGCATGAGTTTTAACTGCTAGGTCTTCTTACCCAGCCCAAGAAATGTATATTTCTAAGTGTCTGTTTCTGTCATAGAATCGTGTGTGTGTGTGTGTGTGTGTGTGTGTGTGTGTGTGTGTGTGTGTAAACCCAAGGTTAACTTCAGAAGTTCCTTCTCAATTGTTTCCTACAAGTTTCAGTTTCTTACCAGAACTCAGAGCTCATCAGTACATGCTTCGTGTAGCACAAACAACAGTCATATCAAGGCTAGACTTGGCAACCTAGTAGGAGGAAAGGGTCTGGCTCATGACATCCATATTTTTTTGTAATTGCAACTGGCTACCTCAGTGTGAAGAGTCTCCTTCCAAGGGCCACAGGGCTGGCTTACTTCATGTCTCTGCTGAATGTCACCACTATTTCTCTGATGTTGCCTATAAGCTACTCTTTTCTCCTCTCCCTCCACTCTTTTTCTTCCTAGACATTAGTTGCTTACTGGAGTCTGCCCTCATCCACACACCCAGAATAGAACCTCCAGGTGTATTTTCTGTCTGTGAGATTTGTTTCAGGAGTTCTAGGATTCTGTCTTTCTGGCAGATAATAGGCACTCAAAATAAACCAATCAAATTGATAAGCAGCTCACCTGTCTCTTTCCATGCCCATTAACGTCCCCTGGACATGACTGAGTCACTATAAGGTAACCTTGGGCTATGCTTTTCTCCTCTCCAGGTAATTGAGATGGAAATACCAGGTCTGGCTGATCATTTCACTGGAAGGTTGGACACCTGCATTCAGCAGACACCTCAGATGGCTTCCTTGTCTTTTGTGGAGGAAAAGAACTGATGTTCCTTAGGATGCCTGTGCAAAATTACTCCTATGAATGGGGAGATGTAGGAGCCTGCAGAAGATAAACTCTCTGAAGCCCACAGAGGAAGACGCATCAATTCAAGTCTGAACTCCGTAATGAGGCAACAAGAGCATTTGATCAGAGCATCAGGGAGATGCTCTAATGCTTCTCTATAATATTCCCTGGCTAAGCCTTTGCTTCCTGAGGGTTCAGCACTAAACATTACAGTTTTACTTCTCTCCTTTCAACCATCCCTCGAAGCCTTCCTTTTTGGAGACCCCAAGGGAAGAAGAGACATAGTTGTGCTTTTGACACGCAACACATCTGCAAACAGGCCTGAGATGGATTACACAGCCAAGTGTTGTCATCACTCCCTATATGCGTGCAACACTATACCCCACACTCATGGTTATGCAGGGCTGCATCTTGATAAAGTACTACTGTCTCGGCAGTAGAAATTGGAAGCGATCTGCCCCTACCTGTACATACAGCAGGGAAAATCACTTGCAGCTCATTGAGAGGTTTCAACAGCAAAGATTGATCAAGATAACGAGGAGCAAATCTCCCTGCCACCAACTGAGGCCAGATGCATAAACAAGGCCGACTGCATGTCACTTCCTAGGGCACCACAGGGAAAGCTAGGGTTGATATGGGACCCGTGGAGCATGAGGAAGGAGGGTGTGCAGCATCTTTTTAACCACAGGGCTTGGTCCTATGTTTGCAAGGACAGAGACCTCAATTTGGTCCAGTAATGGTCTGTACTGATTCAGTGTGGTACTGGCTTCCAAGAGGGTCATGTGGTGAGAATCCATAGGGGCTTTTCTGATGCCATCAGAGACCTGGGTAGAGACAATGAAAATTCTAGCTTATTTCCATCAGAGCTTGTTAGAATCTCAAGAGAAGAAGGGACATGTTTCTGGTATGGCTACCTACCCCTCATGGCTTTGACTCAAACTCACTACAAACCTTAGCTCTCAAAGAGCTTAAGCCACCCTTTAACTATAGTAGTGACACTAGTCTTTCCATTTTCCACATCAACGCAAATCTTCCTCATTATATGAAAAATGAAATTTTGTTAATTGAAGTAATGGAAATCAATTAACCTTATCAGGCAACATGGCCTTTTGAAATGGAGCCAAGCCCGATATTGCAATCGCCTAGGAGCAGAGAGGGAGCTGTTGTGCAGTCTAACTCTGAGGCAGCTTCCCATAGTGAAAGCGAATTTTCTCCCCCGAGGTAGGGCAGGAGCTAAACTATTAACAAGCAGGTTATTTACTTCAAAGCCATGAGTGTCTGGATTACCTTTCTCAGCAGCATTAAAGGTTTGATTAGTTTCTTTTTGCTGTCTACCTTGTGCTGTAGTGGATTTAATACAAATCATGAGCATTTAAAATGAAGCTCAGTAACTTCACGAATGGAATAAAAGGGGGCTGTTATAGGGGCTTGGCAGGTCTGCTCCATTCTCCTCTTGTGTACTACATCTCCCCAGAACAGCTTGAAAATCTGTCACTTTTATAAATATCTCTGCACAATTTAAACACAGTCATTATGTCACTTTTAAAAAAATGCTGTAAATGCACAGGCTGGAGTTCCTGCGCAAACCCCATGTCTGCTCAGTTTATTCTGAACTAATTGCCAAAGCAGCGTGTGATGAAATCCCTAATAGCCTTCCCGAGAATGGAAGAAACCCAAAGACAAAATGCTTTTGAAAGGTGAACGGCAGACCTGGGAATGCCTGCTCTCTTTCTCAGGCAAGTTCCATGGGGTGGTGGTTACCATGCTGTGGTCAAGCCCCAGCTCAGCCACTCTTACATAACCACTGTCCAGGCTCAGAACTAACTTCAGAAGCCAGGTCTTACAGTCCCAAGTAATTCCTCTGCTGCAACATTGTGGAAAGAGATGGGTTCATTGGCTATCTCTCTCTGAGCTGCGTCTCTGGAACTAATGACTCTACTCTGAGCGTAGAAGGGCATTGCTAGGTTTTTCTCCATCTCATATCCACAATTACTGGCTATATCCTCTAAGCCCTTCCCATATCACCCATTCTACCCAGGAATCAACCAAATAGGACAACCTCTGCTGTATTTCATTCTGATCTTCCACATCCTTCTTCACATTGAAAAATACCAAACTTTCATCTTCCTACACTGTAAGAAAAGGAGTTGCTCTAATTGTCCTTGCTCACTTTCTTTCCTAACCAGCAGCATAGTGGCCATCACCATGTCTTCAGAGAGCTCAAAAGTCCCAACTTCCTTCCTGGTGGCATGGTACATCTGACAATTAACGATGAAGGTTTTTTCCTAAGGATTTCCTCTAGAGAAAGCATGAAGAGTAAGACATAGCTTAGTGAAACCATCACCACATGATGCTACCTACATTCATGACAGATCCTTCCATTGGTTGTCTCTCTGAGGTGGCTCTCTGGAGCTAAATGGACTTTAATCCCAAACCTCAGCACTTGGAGCCCAGATGTTTGTCCTCTAAATGTGGGCAGCACAGCTTCCTGGGGGAATTGGACACCTCTTAGGAGCTCTAAAATATACACTGAGAATTAGTGACATGAATTTGCCAAAGCTCTACGGGCTTATGCTGTTCCATCACCACAGCCTGCATGACTTCCATCAACAAAGACCGTCTCCTTCATCTCACTAAACATGCTGGAGAGCCTGCCCTATATCATGTCCGAGGGCCAGGGAACACTGAAGTTTCTCATCACAATGTCGCATGTCACATCTAGACAGGCCTTTATCACAGCAAAATCACATTATTTTTTTTCCCCCACAGAATTTAGGATTTCTTGGTATCTAAAATAACATGGAAAGAAGGGACCTGTACCAAAGGATTTCTGTGTGGCTGTTTAAAATATAAACTCTTAAAAAAGAAAAGGAGGAAAAAGGAGGGGGAGTCAGCAATGGCATTTGGAAAACCCTCCGTCAAACAAAATAAAATTAGTCTGTCTTCAGTTCCTAATGTGAAACTCATACATCCAAGAAGAAAACAGAGTACATTTGTCTCCCAAAGTATTTATCTGGCCACCACCCTTTGTATGAAACATGAAGTAGAAATGATCCAAAGCCAGAGCCCACTTCTTATGAGAATACTGAGTCCCCTCCACGGTGTCATGTCTGGCTTACTGAATTTGCTTCATTTCTTGATCTTTATTGTCAGGATCTCCCTGGATGTGCCTTTTTCCTTTCTTTCTTTCTTTTTTTATCTCCCAACAAACTGAGACATGTTTTTGTATCTTCATCCTCTCACTTTTAGATTTGCCCTCTAGGGTCATAGAGAACAATCCTATCAATCAATCTTCAGATCCAGGAAGAAGAAAGCAGTTATTGTTTTTCTAATATGTCATCTAGGCTAGAAGCTACCTAAGACTTCAGTGATTACCCGGTGACATTTCTCATTTCACCTTCAGCCTTGGAGTCTGCTTAATGCTCTTCAATGATCGATAAGCCTCGTGCAGTGTGATAGCTGTGTGAATATGAGCTCATTAGACCTGGTTCAACTAATAACTTAAAGCAAAACTGGTTGTTTCCTTACCTCTGCGTACTGGTGTATATTTCAGTCAGAAGACCAGAGATTTAGATAGAATAACCTAAAATTTCACTCTAAAATACATCATGAGTCAAAAGTAAGTCTATGTAGTTGTAACCACGTAGAAGAAATGTGGTCATAACTCGGACAGTGATGGCATGAGTATTAATTAGATAGAGATACTTATGCAGAACTGGAGTAAGAAGGACAGCTTCAGCCACGGGAGACCTCAACTGTGACCACTGCCATCATCATTGGGGAGAATCTTGAGTCCCTAATGAGTGTTAGCTCGCCAGCCCCCTCCCTATAAAGCAGAATGAAAACCTCTAAAGAGCAAGCTGGATGGTGCTAGAGAGCCAGCTGGACCCCCACCATCTAGGTAAGCTTCAGCATGTGAAAGAACTACCAGGAGTTTGCTGAGTGGTTCTTGCTTTCTAAAGCAAAAGAGAGAACAGACAGATGCTGATGTCTAGAGATTCTGAATGGTAAGAGGGGACTTCAGAAGAATAGAAATGCAAATATGGCGTTTGAAATGCAGCCGACTGAACTGTTTGCTGCAAACATGAAGGCAATGCTCCCATCAGGGTGTCTCCTCTGCAGAACCACATCTGCTTGTAGCATCCCAGTGTGCCACTGACAGGACTTTGGGTATGTGCATTTCCAAGTAGTCCTTAAAGAAAATGTCAACAACAGATAGAAGATCTTGGAATTTTGCTACAGAAAAGCTGGGCTTAACACTGCATTTGGCCACTTACCAGCTACATGACTCAATTAACCTCTTTGAGAAGTATCTATAGAATAAATCTCAGGCCTAGTGGGATTTGATGGGAACTGTGAATGTGTGTTGTGCCTTTTTACTTTGATCATTTGTTTTGCTACTTTTTAAATTTTATACCCATATGCAATAAAATAAAATTATATTATCCCCTGATTTTACCACTCAATCTTCTTTCTGAACCTTCTCCCACATTCCTACTACCCAATCCATGCTTCTTTCACCTACTGTTTCTTTTCCTCTCCTCCCTCTTCTTTTTAATAACACGCTAAATTCACTTAGAGTTGTTCATACATGAATGGGCATGGATCCATTGGAATATGGGCAATCAACCAGAGAATATACCCCTAAAGAATGATTCTCCCTCTCTGAGCAACTATCATCTTTTAAGAGATTCCCAGTTAGGGGTAGCATCTCATGAATCCATATCCCAGCTATAGTAAAATTTTGGATAGTTGCTGTTATGCCAGTTTTGTGCTTGGTAAATGGTCATACCCTCTGTTAAGTATAGTATGTTGCAATACTGACTTGTCAGGCTGATGTAATACTGGCATACCCGTAATGAGGTAAACAATTGCCTGATCATTTGGATGGAATCCATGTCTAGTGCTATGAACATGATATAAAAAAAATGACTGGACAAACCATAGGCATACAGGCATACAGGTAGAAGCTAGTATTGTTATTTTTTCTAAATTGTCATGTTTTCAAATTGCTTTCTAAATATTTATGTTTATACCTGAAGTGCTCTCAGTGTTGGCCAGGGAAGATTTTTTTCTTTTATTTATTTATTTATTTATTTATTTATTTATTTATTTATTTATTTATTTATTTATTTATTGCACTAGGCAGCATTCAATGTAGACACTTATAACTGGCCAAAGTACTAAAAACAGTGGCATGAGAATGTTTAGCTTTAAGTGGGATATTTTTATCAAGATTCTCCCCTCAAGTTGCAAGGCTAAAAGAAAATATGGAAGAAGAGTTAGAAATAATATATGGGCTAGAGGATAGGGAAGCAGCACCATGAAATACTGTCATCAGGACATGACAAAGATATTACATGCATGAACTTTCAGTAGCTGTTTTTATCTTTTTTAATATAACTCTTTTGATTTATTATAATAATTCTACTCAAGACAATCTTCCAGATTGTCTGGAAGCCTTCCAGAAGGAATAGTTTCATATTATTTTAAAGGGTGTTTGGGTACATAATATCTACATTTGAAGGAATGATAAACCCAATTAAAATTTTTGCTTTAGGTTAAACACAGAGCCCTTTTTATTTGGTCTTTTTTGATGAGGAATTTATTGATTATACCATTTTGTTGTTTGTTCTTGAGAACATACTCTTGGATTTGTTCATTTGTTTCTGGTATAGGTGTATCAGAAAGCACTAGTGCCCAGGGAGCCAGTTTTCTCTTCTCTACTCCTCCATAGCAGTTCCTTGTTCACTGGCCCTTCAGGTAGCAAAGCTACAGTACTTCACATGGCAGCTAGACTTGGATAGCTTTGACTTACAATTATTATAAAGATATTTTCGTGGAGAAGACCAACATGGGAGACATTTCCTTAGTCACAGCCAGGAAAGTGGATGGGTTCAAGATTGTTCTCCATTGATATTTTGGTCACTCAAACCAAGAGTGGACTTGTATCAATAGTCACAATCGAATATGAGACATCTAAGGGACATTATGGGAAATTTATCCAGTATTTACTGTGGCAACAAGTAGTCTATAAGTGCATGAAGCCTTAAGAAATAAGATACAGATAAAATATGGGGATTTATAACAGCTGATGATCCCATCTGCAGTAAAACACAGGAAGAGTTCTTAATTTCATTTCCAAATAAGCAGAGATTATCCTGACTTGGAAAGTCCAGATCCAACTGGCCAACATCTTCTGTACCTGCTACAAATGAAACAGCTGAAGCTATATGTCACAGGGGAGCAAAGGATGAGCATTCCCCCAGTCACCTGGATTACCCAGTGTATACAGGCATTCATAAAGGATAGAGATGAACTGTAAAGAAAAGCAGAAAGAAAACCCTGAAAAAGAGTGTGCTGAGTGGTTGCCGTTAGAAGCAGACACATAAAACTTAGCAATGCACAAATAAATGGTACCCCCTCACATTTGACCTAATAGTTATAGATATCTTCTATTAATGCTTTGTTTAAAAAGCAGTTCTTTCTCAGGGAGAGAGAAAGGACTCGGGCAGGAAGAGCCATAGAATTTGTCTCCTTTGATTAGTCACTGTGACTAAAGTCTCTGTTATGGAATGTGTGCTCAATGACCATTCACTAACTGTTCCATGATTGTGATGAATAAGATCGACTGCAAATGAGAGCCATTGATTCACCAGAGCCCAGATGTCAGTTGAATCTTGTCTAGTACGTCTCATCTGTGAGCTGCTTGTGGGCAAGGACCATGCCTAATTCATCACTGAACCCTGCCAGTGCCTAGCACAATGCCTTCCATGGAGCAGGTGCTCGCTACATGTCGACAGGAGATTGCTTTCATAAATATGGAAAGAGTTTTGGTAATATAGCCAAATGTAGTAACCATGGGCAAGTGTTTAGGAAGGAGTCCCCTCTGACATACATCTTAGAGGTACTCTGACAGTCTCCCCGTTGATGCTGTTGAGAGGTATGTATGTACAGATGAGTGGACAACTCTATGATGAAGTTACAAGACCTCATAGACTGGAGTAGAACGTAACAAGAACAGTAATGAAGAGAACGTTATGTTGAATCTTTATCTGGGTGAATTTCCAGGTCAAGAAACTACACACAATAGATTCATATGAAGCGGATGTCCTGATGAGAGTGTATGCTGAGCCACACCATGTTGGAATGTTCACTACTAGGAAAGCTTCAGCCAATACTTAACCTATAGTTGTTTACCTATATTGTATAGAAACATGGGGATGATCTTCATGGGATGGTGGGAGAAAACCAGAACCAACAACTGAGGAAAAAACTAAAGAGGGGTTTTACATCACTGTCTGGTACAAGGCCTGTGTCTGAGGTGTGCTTGAGTTACTCTGGTGCTTTTTTGAGTGACATGACTATCATTAAGCCTCACTAACATCCCTAAAGAATATCACTTGTGCCAACTTTATACTTGTGTTTTGAGAGCCAGAGCAAGGAATGCATATGGTGACTACTCAGTACATCCAATCTTTTGTGAGAGTAAACAAAGATGACAGAGGGTGACAATCGCAAAGGGGATTCTGATGGCTATACCTGGCAAGGCATTTTACAGTTCCTTTGACTATAGATTAGAAACCAATACCATTATGTCTGTGGATTGCACAAGGCTACAATGGAGTTGGCTTCATCTTGGTGTCAACTGCCTTATGGAAATGTGTGTTTAAACTGCTAGTTTCTTGTATAGCCATGTGCATTTATCGTTCGTTTGAAATGTCACGAGAGAATCCTTTCGGGATTTCTGTGAAAGGTGCCTGTCTTAATGAGGCTTACTATTGCTGTAATGATCAAAAGTAACATGGAGAGGAAAGAGCTTATTCACTTACTGTTCCTTATAACAGTTCATCATCAAATGTAGTAAGAGTAGAAACCTGGAGACAGTAGCTGATGCAGAGGCCATAGCAGGGTACTGCATATTGGCTTGCTCTCCATGGCTTGCTCAGCCTTCTTTGTTATAAAACTCAGGACCATCAGCTCAGGAGTGGCCACACCTACAGTGGATGAGCTCTTCCCCATAAATCAAAAACTAAGAAAATGTCATATAGGCTTACTTGCCTAGAGCCTGGTCTTATAGAGACTTTTTTTTTTTTTTTTTTTTTTTTTTTTTTTTTTTTTGATGATTCTAGCTTGCTTTAGGTTGACATAAAAGCAGTAAGTATTCTGATTCAGGGGTGCAACTGAAAAAAATCTGCACAAGCAGTTCTTTATGGAGGGCAAACAGAACACATGAAGGCTGGACTCAGGGCTAGCTCTACAATGGGTGGAGCTGCCATTCTCAGCAAATGAACAGCTATGCCTGGCCAGGAAGTTCCAGCGAGAATTCCTTTTCAAGGATACTGACCTATATCTCCACAATTTACAAAGATAACTACAAATAAGGTACCATTCTTTCCTATAGATTGTATGCACTCTCTAGCCACTAAGAGGCTCTTTCTCTAGCTGAGGCGTGACACCGGAAGAACACCCACCACCTTCCTGTTAGGTCCCAGAGGGAAATAATGGGGCATGCTCTACAGTCAGAAAAAGAACCTAGGGACAGAAAACATTCTCTTCAAAAACTATCAGACAGGAAGAACAGCATTTTCCCCTGTAAAACACGTGTCCCCCTTCCTTTTACGCTGGTATTATTTGTAGAAATAACCTCTTATCAAAAATGTCATGGCGCCCAAACAGGGGGATCGGGCAAATAAGGGCCACTCAGTCTGCCTACACTAGAGCATATGCAAAGCAGTTAACAGCATCACCAACCATGTGGCTCATGGAGTTCCTCCTTATTTCAATTCCAAGAGGATCTAGAGAGAAAAGCCAACCCTTCTGTTCTGGTGGCTTGATTTCTTTTTCTCAGTCACCACAGCACTGGCTCTTCTGAAAGGACAGCCCCCTCTTCTGTGGAACCAACTGCACTGGAATTCTGCTAAATGGCACTAAATGTCTTCAGAATCAAAGGGAGAATGTAATTTAAGTGCCACTTGGATCTTCCCACAGTTTCTCTGTACCACATGTGAGAACACTGCCTGGTGACAGGTCTATAGTTTAGAGAAACACACAGTGGGGGGAAAAATGATGTTTTTTCAACCATGTATTTCAAGAAACTGACAATTTTAATAGCACACTTCTAATGAAGAATCATCCAGACTTTTTTTTTCCCCTTTAGGTTGAGAACACCAGTAGGTTGTGAGAAAGCAAGGCATTTTCAAAGAAATTAGCATTTATCTTCCTTCCAGAAATGAAGAGTCAGGATGTGAAGGTCAAACAATAGCTTGGGACTATTACCCCACCAAAATAAGAGTTAAGGCAAAGTGGCTGCCAATGAAGAGAATATCAAATTTTATTTTCCAAACTACTGTTTTGACATGAAATTACACAGTCTCCCTACAGACACTCAAAAGCAAGCAAACTTAGATAAGGAAATACTTACTTCACAGTTGGGGTATGGTTTGCAAATAAAGACTCTCGTGTACTGGAAGCTTGGTCTCAAGACTAATAGGTATTGAGGTATCTGGAGCTTTAAGAGGTGGTACCTACTAGAAGATTCGGTCATATAGCACCACTTGGAAAGGATAAACTCAGCTTCATAGTACCAGTAAGTTCTCACAAGAGCAGGTTGTTGCGAAGTGAAACTACCCACATGCTTGGCCTGCTTTGAAGTTATCTGCTGCCTCTTGCTATTTTCCCATGCTACGGGGTAGCTAAGAGACCCTCATCAGAGGCTGGTACCATGCTGTTTTCAACTTTTAGCCATAGAATACAAGCAAAATTATGAATGTTCTTTGTCCATCACCCAGCATCGGGTATTAGAACAACACCAAACAGACGAAGCCAGTCTCCACCATTCAAACAAGTGCATGCTGTACTCTCTGGGCTCACATAGAGTATCAGGTATGAAGAGGTGAGTGTGGACCAATGGAAAGAGATGGGGCTCCGAGGCCGTACCACATATACACAGAGCCGTATACTAATGAAGCTTAGCATGCTTTTTGGCTCCAGAAAGTGAAAACAAGTTTACATTTCTCTGGTCAATAGAAGCCATAACTTCCTGATAATAAAAGTTGTTTAAAAAGCAGACTGAGTTACAAAGCTGGACCACAAAATTGGCTTTCTCCCCCATTTGCCACGGTTATTTTGGGAACAGCAAATGGCCTTTTGCAGTCTTGTCAATATCTAGCTTTTGTGGTATAGGACTAAGTGTAATTAGGAGTAGATTGAGAGAAGCGTTGTCTATACTCTCCATCTCTCCCGTCTCTCACCTCCCGTTTCCTTCTGAACCCACTGCAATTGAGCTTTCAACTCCATCCGTCCCAACAAAACAGTTCTTATCGAGGTCATCAGCTACTCCATCTCACCAAATTGCCAAGAGTCATTTCATCTTCCCATTGTGTCTCTTCTCAGCAGCATTTACAAGGAGTACAAGTGCTCTTCGGAATTTGTGGGCATTGGTCCAGGACCTGCTACAGACCCCAAGTCTGCAGATGTTCAAGTCACTTATGTATAATAATGTAGTATTTGCATACAGCCTACACAGTCCTCCTGTGAATCATTTCTGCCTGTGATCCCTCACACCGGGTAAACACTCCACATATAACTGCTATGTTATAGTGTTTCAGGGACTGGGACAAGAAAAAAAGCCTAAGCCCGTTTGGTGCAGTGAAAATACATCTCCAAATATTTTGAATGCACAGCTAGTTAAATATGTGGCTGCAGGAGTCATAGACTCATGGATCTGACTGCTTTCTTCTGCAGGCTTCCAGAAAACCACTGCCTATTTGCTGGCTAGAGTCGGTCCTTTCTGTGCAACTATACCCATCCTATTCCTGTCCTAGAAGGGATTTCCATCTTTTGTTCTCAATTCTTCTGTTGATCCTGTATATGACAGCCTTATGCAGTCTTGTGGTTTTAAATTCAGTTTATGTTTTGGTTATCCCTAAATTTATATACTCAATCCAGTGCTTTTTCTTGCCTACATAGAGTTAAGATTAAAATATTTAACCCTACATGTCTGTACATAAAGTTAGAGCCTGCCACCTCATCTCCAAACACCGGAACACAGTCATCCTTCTTGCTGTTGTTCCCGTCTCAATAATTGTCTCTACATTCCATCAATTACATCAACATGGGCCAAAATTCAGGAATCAACTTGAATCTTTGTTCAACTCAAAGAATATAGCAACACTTTTTTTAGTTAGTTCTCTCATATGTACACACACGTGTGTGTGTGTGTGTGTGTGTGTGTGTGTGTGTGTGTGATTTTTATATTTGGTTTATATATGGTTTAATAAATATAATTCTTAATTTTAAAGATTAGCATATAATGGGTTTCATTGTGAGGATTCATACATGTATATCATAAAGTTAGTTTTCAGTCATCATTCTTATCCTCTCATGTCTTCCCTTTTCCTTTCCTTGGTCCTTTTAGCATCTTAAAGTGGCTATCTTCCCACCACCATCATGTGTGTGTTTGTGTGTTTGTGTGCTTGTGTGTTTGTGTATGTGTGTGTATGTGTGTGTGAGTGGGAGGGGGGCATCTTTGTTGTTATCATCCTAGTTTATAGAAGCCTCTTCCATGGGTTATTGAAATCTCCCCTTTAGTCCATTCAATTCCTAATACCTAGGATTATTTTTACACTTAGACAATTTCACTTCAATGGCTGAGTTGCCTGTGCTTTACTATTGCATTTAGGCAAAGCTCCAACTTTTTTACTATATCTACAATGCCTCAAAAATGTGAGCTATATCAACTTATGAGCTTCATTTTTGTGAACCTTCCTGACACTATCACTATGTTTACATGTCAAAAGCCCAAGAATCCAGTACTCATGATGTCCCTGCCTTTGTCCCTGGTTTATTCTCAATCAGGCATATTCAACCTTAATGATGAGGTCATCATTGTCTTCTCATATAAACTTCCCTGAAGGGCTGAGGTGAAGTGTCTCAGATCCACTACCAATGATGCTTAATTACATCACTGCCTTATTTCATAGAGGAGAAGATATCTGTGTTTCTGTTTTCCAGTTTACTATGCCTTTTATATCAACATAAAGAGGGACTATTTAGAACCAGGCTTCTGTCTTCTTCCTTGATGTGTTATTTTTGTTTCTAGTTTGCTTTTGGGCTTTTAAGACAAGGTTTCTCTCTGTAGCCCAAGCAGTCCTGGAAATCACTCTGTAGACCAGGCTGGCCCAAACTCAGAAAGATTCACCTGCCTCTGCCTCCTGTGTACTGGGATTTAAAGTGCTTGCCACTACAGTTGTCTATTGTTATATTCTGCTTACTACAATATATAAAATAGGAGATACCAAGAAATCATCGAATGAATGGGTTGAGGAATGAATGAATGAAGTTCCACAGAATTTAAATGGAGTGTGAGTTAAAGGACTGAGAAAGGTCACCATTTATATTTTGAAACCCAACAATAACAAGCCTGAGAAAGGTGTCAAGAGAAGTCATCTTAGAATCTTCAGGACTATGTCCGAAACTTAGAACAGTCAAAAGTGTTCTGGCCTTCAGTTTCTCTACCTGTTAAATGATAATATTGGTTTTCCATTATCATGGAGATTAACAAAAATACTTAGAAATTATCTAAGACACAACAGACGCTCAAAACATGCTGGTCTCTTTCATCAACTGTCCTGTCTAAATATCTGCTTCTTTAGAAGAAAAAAATTCCAAAGGCGGGTACTTAGTCTTCTTCATTGGGATCTATGTGAGAATCACAAGCTATCCAGATGAATCATTTATATGGTAAGCCCCATTTTGGCCAGTTCTCTTTAGGGATGGCAGGGAGCAGCTGGCTTGGCTACGTATCTTAAGTGCTCAGTCTCCATGCTGATGAGACTACAAAAACAGAAAACTGGAAGGAGTCAGACTGTGCAAATCCTTTGGTCCCTTCTCTCCAAGGAAATCAGTGAGCTCACTGTAGTCAGCTCGGCCACTATTGTCCCACTGCTGAGACCCTCACTTGGCAGGCAAAAGCTCATGCTCTTCTTTCAGCCCCCTGCCCCACCCGCTGCAATGATGCCAGCCTCTCCCCAGACTGTATCTTATAGAATTACAGGGATGAAAAGCTTTGACGACGTAGAACAAACAGAATTTGAAGTATCATGCCTACTCCTCCTCATTTTCAGGAGCGACTTTGCCTTTTCTATGGACATGGCTTTTGGAATGATATCTATATCTCCTTCCCCAAAGAAATACAAATTCAGCCTAAATCATATTATCAACCACTTATTACAGACTATACAGCAGCAAACTGTCTCTTCTTCTCTTCTTCCCTTACTCTATTGGCTCATTACAATAGCCTGAGGTTCTTTCTTTCAAAGTTTAAATTGGCTTTTTTTTTTTAATGCTGTGAAGAGGCCATTTATCCAAAATGTAAATAGGAATAGGCCTTCTTTTTGGGTTGATGCTGCTTATCATCTGAATGATGCCACGGCTGGAGGTGTTGATGATGAAGGTAAGGACAGTGATTGATAGTGGTGATGGTGAAGGCAGTGATAACAATCAAGATGGTAAAGATGATGGTGATGATAGTGATTGACAGTGATACAGATTTCGGTGGTGGAGGTGCCGCTGGTGCTGAGTGGTGGTTCATGGGAATGGGTAGTGATTGAGAATTGTGACAGTGATCTGTGTGGTGTGGCAGTGTCACCAGGGGCAATGGGCATCAAAGAAATAAGAAGAAAAGAAAAATGAATGCTGACAGAATTTTCACTAGTCATATAACATTACATTTCAAAGGCATAATAGGGGCACAGAAATGTTCCAGCTTTCTTGGCTGGGTTTCTAATATAGACCACCAGTCTATTCAAAAGGCCGTTTTAACTTTGATCAACTTTGATAAGTATCAACTTCAGCATTCAATAATTAAGAGTAATATATAGCTGCCACTCCCATACTGATATTTTATGTGTGTTTAATATTTTCAAGGCTGCAGAAGCTGCTCACTAAGTAGTAAAGGTTATAGGCTTTAACCATATTCCTCCCTCTCCTCTTCCACTTCTTTTTTTATCCAAACTATAATCTTGTTCTCTTGAACTCACATCAGTCCTCTTTTCTAAGCCTCCTGAGTGCTGGTATAAAGATCACAGCTACTGCTGTGCTTAGATCAGTGTTCTCTGGTACATGGGTTGGGGTACCAAGACTCACCTTCTTAGAGACAAACAGTTCAGACTTTGTAAACCAGCTTTGTAAGCACCTCAGTGTTTAAAAAATGACTCACTATTTGGTGAAGAATGTTGGATTTTAATAATAGAATAAAGTTCTTAAACAAGTAAAAAAAAAAACAGTAGATAATCTAGAAAAAAATTTGAGTCAGCATCTTTCTATATATATATATGCAGCAGGCTGACATTCAACTTGCAGTAATCCTCCTGCCTTAGCCTCTCAAGGTATGAGTCACTACATGCATTGGAGGGATCCTTGAAGAAATGGGTAAAGAATCCCAAGTGTGACTGGAGAATAGAGGGGCAGAGTCAAGTCAGAAGCAAGGGAGTAGCCGCTAAGTTGTACAAATGCTTCACCAATCTCTTGACTCCATTTTCCTACAAGGAAAAGGTCATAAGGCTCACCTTGCTGAACAAAGGTAATCAGTACTTAATACAAGGTTAAGAGCTCAGAGTTAAGTGACTCTGAACAGCTCTACAAACTCGAAGTCAATGCAATGACTTTTCCAATTAAGCCTAATAGCAGCTGCCCGCATGGAATACATGTGGAAGCCTCAGTCCATTTTCTAATTGACCGAACAAAATGAGGTCTCTGTTGCTGCTCATCCATCCAGCATTTCCTGTTTCTCAGTTCTGTGCGAACTGTTAAAAGAGTTAACCAATTTTTCCAACATGTGTGGAGGGTTAATACAAGCCTGTTTAGCAGAGAGCATCAACTCAGGGATCATAGAGTCAGGAGTCATCCGTGAGCCAAAATAGTCACCGCAAGTATGTTTGCAGACACGCATAGTTGGACAGACACTTCTAGATCATCGAGAGTACAACCCAGGCTTAAGAGATGAGGGGCTGTGATGCAGAGGAAATGCTGAGCCATTGATTTTTGCCATGAGGTGCACAGACACTTTGTACCCTCCCTGATGCCCAGGTAATATCAATGGTCACTTTTAGCAACCAGAGTCAGATTTCAAGTGGTTTCATCTGCCATGCTGAGAACAAGATGGTAGCTGAGACAAAGTCATACATGATGTGCTGGCTAGCTCTATGTCAACTTGACACAAGCTAGTGTCATCAGACATGTGGGAGTCTGAATTGAGAAGAGAAATGCCTCCATACAAGCCAGCTGCAATCAAACCTGTAGGGCATTTTCTTAATTAGTGATTTATAAGCCCATTGTGGGCAGGGCCACCCCTGGGCTGGTGGTCCTGGGTTCTATAAGAAGGCATTCTGAGCAAGCCATTCAGAGCAAGACAGCAAATGGCATTCCTCCATGGCCTCTGCATAGGTTCTTGCCTCCAGTTTCCTGCCCTGTTTGAGTTTCTCTCCTCACTGCTATTAATGATGAGTTGTTAATGGAACTGTGAGTGAAATAAACCCTTTTCTCCCCAACATGATTTTGGTCATGGTGTTTCACCCCAGCATCAGTAATCTTAACTAAGACAATTGGGTTCATCTTCAGTCATTTAACTGAACTCAGTGTAGGCCTATGCAAAAGAAACATAGGTGCTTTCTTTTACATTATAGAGTCCCCAGCTGTACAGAATACAGCTGTGCTCCTAGTGGCCACAGTAACCAACTCTTATTTTCACAGTAGCAGCAAGGCCCAGGGGAGTGAAAATCAAGCTGATACTCATCGTCACTACAGATTTTGCTCACACATAAAGAAAATCTCTGAGGGCTTTCCAAAGTAGGAAGGGGAGATGAGACAGTGAATAAAGAAAAATACATTTTCTTTTGAAAGACAACCAAAGGGTTAGGAATGCTATGAGCTAATCTGGATCATGTTGGCATCTCTCACTACTCTCTTTAAAAGTCTGTGTGTATGACCACTTCTCCCAAATTTATTTATTGCGAATTCTAATTGGCATATTTAAAGGGCGAGGTTTGAGTCAGAGAACAGACGTGGCACTCTTCGTGCATGGCACTTCCTGGCTTGTGGTTTTATGTCCCAGTTAATGTTCTGAGCAGTCACATTTCTAAACCTATTAAAGATGGGCTGCAATTAGCATTCATTTCACACAAAAACAGAAGAGATGGAATAAATCACTCCTTACAACACTCATTCCCATGAGAGCTTAGCCCCATCTCTGTCTTCCTTTGCCACTAGACATAGGGTCCCATCAGCCTGTGCTCTCCTCTCTTGCTTCTCCTTGTTTAACGGGATCCAATTAAGCCCTGCACTGTTATTACTTGTCAAACTAGCACTTTTCGACTTGAGAAAGCCACTGGCACTCACCTTTAAATTAGCTTCAGCCCCTCTAAATAGCTTTAATTAAAGTCACGGCTGGCATGGAATCTGTCCAGGTTTTGTTTGTGATTACAAATTCTCAGTGTCACAGGTGTGGCAGGGACAGGGCATGCATTAACTCTGGACCTCAGGGCTTCATCCAGGTCAAACTCATACTTTCTGTGAAAACCTGTTCATATAGGCCATCCACAGGACAGACAAGGCAGACAGCTCATTTCCAAAGAATTCCTGTGAAAAGACTCTAGGCAAGCTCTTGTGGATTCTGTACATGCTAGAACATCAGCTCTGTTCATCAAGACAGAGGTGCTCATAACATCCACAGATGTGTTGAACATGGTTATACATTTCAATCATCTCAAGGTCTGTCTTAGAGGGGACTTCTGAGACTTCCCTGGAGCTGCCAGAGCCACCTCAGTCTCGGAGACCTTAATAACTGTCCTGTTCAAGCAAGGTCACAGTTAGAAAAACAACTACTTCCGATGGTCTACTTGGGAAAGAGTGTGATAGACTGACAGATGCTTGACCTGGGTTCAGATCCAATTCTTCTTAATAGCTGTCTACCTCTGCCCAGTCACTGAAGTTCTTACAGATGGTAAGATAATGGCAGTAAGGAACAGAGATGACACGTGGGAAGCATGTGCCAGGTCTGTCTTTTGGACACGGATAATAAGCCAGCTCCTTAGAAACGGGTTTGTGGGAATAAGGAACAACTCTTATGGGTCACCTCTCAACTTCCATCTTAAAGGTATTATTGGATTTGTCTTCTGTTCTGTATAGGGCTTTTGCAACCTCACCTTCTTAAGTCCTCTCATTTTAATTTACTGCCAAGAAGATCTAGATTTGATGAGGAAATACAGCATTTCCTCCAGAGTAAAACACGCCCATCTTTTATCCTGTCCCCTTTCTTCTTCTAAACACTCATATACAGGAATATTGTCTGTCTTCTGTCTGTCTATCTGTGTGGGAGAGACACACACACACACACACACACACACACACAGAGAGAGAGAGAGAGAGAGAGAGAGAGAGAGAGAGAGAGGAGGAGGAGGAGTTCAGTATCTTAAAATATTCTGCCACAATTCTGAGGAGGTGAGTCCCTCCTCCTCCTTTTCCAAAGATCGATACCCAGCTCTTGATCCCACATCTTCCTGTCTGTGGTCTTCTATCAAATAAAGACACTTTATCCTCCCTTCTTTTCATGTAACCCTCTCTCACTCTCAAACTAGAAACACACTCAGGTCTCCTTGATTGCTCTATAGGCAACAATCAAAATCAGAAATAACCTCAAACATTTCCTCTTGACTCACTCTCTAGCCTTCCTCTGCCCATTATAAGGGAGATTTCCACACCCACTAGATACCACAGATGCTAAGATGAAAGGTCCCTCCCCTCTTCTTGGCTTCTCTCCCAGATTCTCACCTCTGTTAGCTGCAGCTTGGTTTCACCATCAGCCCAGAGGGAGAGAGATTGTCCTTTTCTTTTCCCAGCTCTGAAATAGTTTAATGAATGTGAAATTGGTGAAGATGCCTGCTGCATTCATTTCTATGCATACTCCAGGATGCCCTATGGTCTCCCAATCTCTCATAAGTTTTTATCACGACCTTGATGGTCTGGTCCCAGTGCTGAGCACTCTGTGAGGACTGTACCTACCTTGTGCTCTCAGAACTCACTATTAGAGTCAAGGAGGTTAAAGTGATATGTCAGAAATCATAGTTCTGGATGCTATTTGCACCCTGCATTGGCTGAGGGCCTCCCTGTCTTTGACCTGTACTGAGAAACCAGCCTGTTGTCATTATCTAGATGATTCCATTGCTCAGCAATAGTCCCACAGCTCCTCTGTGCCGACCCTGCTCTAGAGGCTGGAAAATCTTAAATGTTCTTTTCTCATGTAGTTACCAGTCTCTGGTTGAGGTAGCAAGGTAAATAATATTCCAGTCTGCATGGAATACAGACAATGAAGCCAAATGAAATATGCCGATTGGTAAGCAGGACAATGCTAGCCAGGAGAGCAATGCTAGCCAGGAGAGAAATGCTAGGAAGGAGGGCAATGCTAGGAAGGTGATAGACTGGATCAACTGGCATTTTACTGAAGTCCCAAAGATGGAAAAACACTATCAGAAACCTGCTGGAAGCAGAAGCTTGCTGGGCTTATGAAACTGAGAAGCCCATCAGTCAGATAAGCAGGTAGTAAAGATGGGGTTTCATAGGCCCCAAGAAGACCTTTGGAGTTGATTCAGTTACACAGGAGCTATCAGAATTCCTAAAGAAACTGCAATTTAGGGTCCTCAAATATACCTCTGATCCCATACTTTCTTGATTAAAAGTTTTCTTTGCACACTCTTTCCCAAAAAAATAAATTCTACATGCCTGTGTTAAAAGTCTTCAGGGCCCAGGCTCTCCCATTGCTCACCCCCATTTTCTCAGCCCTCCATTTTCCTTCCAAGATCTATGCTAATGCATGCTGAAAGGAAACATAGAAACTAATATTCTTCCCGGAAGAGTATCTTCTGCATGGCTATTCCCATTAATTATGCCTCTCTGTACAAATCCAGCCATGTCTTCTTTAAAACTACAAAGCCCAGCACAGAACGGCTGACAATGTCAGACTAGTCATGATCTCCACTAATGTTAATGTATCATCCACCATGTGTCCAGCACTGTGGAATAACTCTCGTTTAAAATTTAATTTTTCATGTCTGTCTCACAGATGATGATAAGGAAGATTCGATGCCTTAACTAAGTTCCTAAGATTGAACTGGTTGTAATGAGAGCAGCGAAAATAAGGATCTAGTCCTTTAGATGCTGAGGTTCTCCCAGGCACACATTGACCTAGAATCCCAGTTACTAGTGTAATCCCAAATGAGGGAGATGAGGTAGGAAGATCACAAATTCAGTGCCTGTCTGGGCTATAGAGTTACTTCAAGGCCTTCCCGGGGAAGTTAAAAAGACTTTGTCTCAGGCTGCAGAGATGGCTCAGTGGTTAAGAGCACTGACTGTTCTTCCAGAGGTCCTGAGTTCAAATCCTAGCAACCACATGGTGGCTCACAATCATCTGTAATGGGATCCAATGCCCTCATCTGGTGTGTCTGAAGACAGCTACGGTGTACTAATATACATTAAATAAACAATATATATAAAAAAAGAATTTGTCTCAAAATACATACATACATATATATATATATATATATATATATATATATATATTTGTGTGTGTGTGTGTGTGTGTATGTGTGTGTGTGTGCAGATATATAGAAGAGCTAGGGATATCAGTTGTATAACACATATACAAAGCACGTGACAGAGTAAACACTAGGATGGAATAATTATAAACTCTAAACACTGACTGGGCTCAGCACCAGAACAGAAGCCCCTAGGTACACAGTGCATACTGTGTTCCACTTCAAAGCCATCTACTTCCTTTCCTCTCACCCTAGAATGGTTCAGAAAGCAAAAGTCACTTCTCATAACAAGGGTAGGAGGAAGCAAAACTATGGCAATAGTTTTGACAACCAGGTTAGATAGATGACGGTAGAGAGAAAGCTGGCATGTCCTTCCATACCTGTTCTTGATCTATAGTGTCAACATGTTAGGTATATCAAATGTGTTTTGAATATAACAATATTTTCATTTACAAGGAGCTTATTAGGACACAATCCTGGTGAACTGAGGTCAATTGAGTCTGTATTTAGGAGACTCAGTTTTCATACAGCAAGGCACCTTCATTGCTCAGGGGAGATTGTGAGAAGCCCTTTGGGCCTTTTGTATACAGCAAGAATAGGCAAATTCCTTTCTGTAGAAGGACTGCTAAAGGAAAATGGAGCCATTTCTTTTTGGGGTAATCAGGAAGTTGTGATTTCTACAGAGCCAAGAAAGAACTAAAAGAACCTTGGCCTACAAGAAACCCTGCCATGTTTCCCAGCCCGGGGTTCCAATTGGCTTCTCCAAGAAAGGGCAGGGAGCAGCCCTACACTTATCTTAAGGGGCTCCTGGGCTGAACTAAATATGATAGTGAAAAAAGACTTCCCAAAACTCTCATGAATGGCCAAGGGTTCAGGAAGAGTAGATGACATGTAGAGCCCACTCACTGAGAATCTACATGAGCCCAGTCTTGCCTGGCTTAAGATAAAGCTCCCTTATGATGATGACCCCCTCCCCCATACACACCTTAAAAATCAGCAAAAACCATAGAATATTGGCTGTCTCCTTTTTGCCTCCTAATACTGCTTGAAAGCAATGCCTTCGGCTATTACTGTAATAGAGATGTCCATTAGTGCTATTTCCTCCTTAACAGATGCTTTTGTGATAGAGGGATGCAGTGACTCGAGCTTGTTCTTATGTGAGAATTCTTGCACATGCATGGGAAAGAGCATTTCAAGCAGATAGGCTATGCTTGGAGCCACAGCAGGTGAGGGGGCACTGCCAGAAGGTGGTCACCCTCCCAATCCTTAATAGCAATGTTTCCATGAAGGTCATCCTGACCGTGTGCCAGCCTGATGCCTCTGATGAACTGTGTTCTGAGCCAAGTGGTAAGTCCTTAAGGGGGTGTTAGCTTCCAGCTTATATATTTTCCTTGCTTTTCTATAAAACTCAGAAAAGTTTATACTACAAGTCCTACACCTACATTTTGAGTCTCACTCCCTTCACCCTCCCCTTTCCCCTTGCAGCTGGCATGACCCCACTGAAGGCCCTGACTATTGTAGCACCTGGTCCTGTAAAGCACATCTGTCTTCACACACAGGTAACTAACTGAGTGCAGAGAGCCCCTCTCCACATCTGCTCCAGTTCCCCTGCCTATTGCCTCTTAGGACCTTCTAAGTTCCGGCTCAAGCATCCCCTTTACCAGAAATTCTTATCATGTTCCCTTGGGGACTCAGAAACTTCTCTTGGCCAACTTCAGTCCTTTGTAAGTAGAAAACATGGGTATCATATCTCGTTTCTGTCATTTACATGACTATCTGACACATGTGTACATGCATACACATTCACAGACTACCTGTCCTGTCAACTGTCATGATAAATAGCCATTAAATTCTGACTCCTCAGGTATATATTAATGTTTCCATTTCTCAGATAAAAAGCTAAGGCTACCCTCCATACATAATAAACAGTACTTATCAGAAATCCAGTTCTATTCTCTCTTGGACTCTTGAGTACTTTCTATAGTTCCTATCAGACTGAGAGTCTTTAAAAGTCAATATTTCACTTTGTAGAAATCAGAGACTCTGTATTTGTATTTAAATCATAACTCCAAAATTAGTAGTTATACATTCTTGGAAAAAACCCTGAACTTAAACTTTAGTTCTCTACAAAATAATAAAATATATAGTAAAAGATAAACTCATTTTACAATACTACTTTAAATAGCAAATGTACATTCTGTATGTTGCACACTGTAAAATAAATATATATACAAGAAAGTAAGCTTCAGCTCTTGCTTTTATCTTCATTTCCAAATTCCTTATGTGGCCTGGCACTTAGGTGAGACTAAATGTTTACAGACCGAGTAACTTAGACTGGAGCTCTTAAAAGAAAGAAGTGTCTGTCAATGAGAAGAAACTTGTGAACTTTAGAAAACAAAATTGATGGGACTGAAATAAAGATGCTACAATCTTTTAAGTATTTGGTTTTGGCAGACTTTCCCATGACTTGACTTCTTCCTCTTCATCAGCATACCTATTCCCCCTGACAATCACCCAATGAATTCACATACATTCACTTACATACATACTCTCAGCCCCTGGGATCTTCTCTGTGCAATCACTTCAAATGCTTAGAAGCAGAGTCAGGAAGATGACACTAAGCCACTTGAGAATTCCAGCAGGATTGCATCAAGATTCCACCAGGTCCACATCAGAGGTAGATCAGGATCAAACCACGCTCACATCAGAATTTCAGGTTGATACCAAGTTCATACTAGAATCCTATCAGGATCATACCAAGATCACAACGAGTTCAAATCAGAATCATATCAGGATCATACCAAGATCACCCTAGAATGTCATAAGGATTGGAGCAGGCTGCCATGACCTCCTGTCATACTGCAGCAAACATAAAGCCAGGGTAGGTAACTTAGAGGTGAAAGAACAACCTGTCTTATTGTGCTACTATAACAAAGTACCAGAGATCAAGAAGTGTAGGTAGGGTATTGGGGACATAAGTAGGTCACGAATGGAACCAAAATTTTCATAAGGGGAATTGGGAGACATGCTTCTCTTTACCACAGGAAGATGCAATAAAGGGATGACCATCTGCAAACTAGGAAGCAGGTCCCACCTTTGTGACCTACTTATGTCCCCAATACCCTACCTACACTTCTTTGTATCCATGTAACCTTAGTTGTTAGGATTTCAGAATGTAATGGAAATCAGGATTGGATAGCCTACATCACATATGTTGATGGATTAAACAAATGGAGATTTTCCCTTTCTCATTGTGAATAGTTAGGTGGGAGTACTATCTGTTACCTAGGCTCTGCCTTCTTGGTTGGCCTCTCAGCCCAAAAGCATGGCTAGTCACCTCTTAGTCATAAGGTTGCTGCTGACATCCGGGCAAGGAGAATTTAGAGCTAGCAGAATCTGAGCATTTCTTCTGCTACAGGAAGCCTTTCTTGGAAACCAACTCCCTCTTACATCTCAGAGGCCAAACCAGACTATGTGCTGTTATCCCAAAGTACCACAGATGCAGGGGGATGAACTTCAACTATTTATCCCTCACATTTCTGGAAGCTGGAAAATGAAGTATCAAGGTACCAGCAAATCTGATGGCCTGTGATGGGAGCCTGCTTCCTGGTAAATACATGGCACATGTTGTTTCAAACAAAGGATCCTATAAGCAAGAAATGGAATGAATATTATAGGCCACCACTAGTGCCTTCTCTGTACTTCATTATCTTTTCCTTTGTAACATTTCATTTATCAGGAGGAATGAGCAAAGGAATTATTTACCATATCCTCCTTCCTTCTCTCAGTAAATGTTTCACCATACAAATTATTGGCAAGATAAAAGAAAACATAATGTAAATCAGTTTATAAATACTGATCCTGAAAGAGACTGTGGTAGTGATGTGCACCCAGCCTGTGGCTGTTGCTAAAGGCGTGGGAGGTGAGCCTGTGAGAATATAAAGCACCTGACTTAGTGCCCCTGTGCAGAGACAGATTTTTAAAAAGGATCAGAAAAGGAAGGGCAGTATGGCTTGAAGTAAAACTGAACTCTTCAACCCTTTCCTATGAGTGTTGAGCATGGAGCATGTCTTAAGAAGGCTTTGCATTTCTCCCCACTTCTCTCTCTCTCTCTTGCCAAAACTCATTAGATTACATTTCCAAAGTAGCCACTAAACTCTATTCCCTTATTTGGTGACTTCTTCCTCAGAGGCTGACTACCAAGGACCAAAGTATTGAGCTACAATCAAAAGCTTCCTTTGGATAATTAACATGCTCAATTAACATTAAGCACCATGCCCTAACGTGGGGCAGTTCTCTGTTGTCTCCCTACACATCCCCCATCCCCTACTCCTGCACAAATAGGCCTCCTCTCTCTCCCTTGTTCCCTTCCCCTTCTCCTTCTTCCTCTATCTCCTATCTTTGTCTCTTATTCCCTATCCTCTGTCCCTCTGGTGCAAATAAATCTTCTTTGTGCCTAGATCCTAGTCTTGGGGGTCCTGGGCCAATATTTTTCCTAACAATTGGAAGGAAAAAAAACTCCATGCATCTAAAGAACTTGATCTTTTAAATGTCAAAACAAAGACTAGATGTCAAAGGAAAACAGCTCTTCCCTGTCTCCCCAGAGCTAACCCTGCATGGAATAGAGGAGCAGAGGGGGGAGGTAGAAGCCAAGGATTCAGAAATGTCTCTGCACAAGTGTTACCTCTCCCAGCTCAAGTGCACAGAATAATGTGGAATCAAATTAACTTCCTCCTTGGGGGAAATAAAAGAACAAAGTTCATATTCCTTAGCAGTAGCAACAACACACTTGGCTGCCATGTTCATTCTGTCCAATTTCAAGAAGAATTTAATGCTGAGGCCTTCTCCACTGCAGCACATGCCAAGGTAAGAGCCACTTTGAAAAAATTAGTGCAAAGCAGTGGTCCTGTCCAAGATTCCACTCAATGCTCCCTTGGGAGGAGGCAATCAGAGACCCATGGTGTAATAACGTGGACTGAAGGGGATGAGCCCAGTGAGCCCTTTGTCATCCACACTAGATGACCTCCTATCCGTCTCTTTAGGTGGCTTTCAAAAACAGGAGTCTGTCTCCTTAGGTATATAGTTGAAGACAGCATGTAAGTTTGTCAATGCCCCCCCAATCCCTACCACACATTGTCAACTTATCATTGCATTGAAAGAAACTGAGAATAAAGATGACCCTTCCGTATTCAGAAAGCCTTTGACTCACTCTGTATTGGAAAGGAACCCCAACCAGGTCAGCATCTACATCCAGCCCTGAGTCTTTGAAGATGATACCTCTTTAGATGACTAGTTAGAGTCAGATGATAAAAACTAAGATGGTTGCTTATTCACTCATCTTTACTAAAAGCCTTAAAAAGCCCAACTGGGGCACTGAGAGTTCAGTTAAGGATGGTTTAAGTTCAAACTCTATGAAGGAAAAGAGCTGGTTAATTTCTTGGCATTCCTTCATAGCATATATCCACTGCCATTCTTTCAACACTTTCACAACTACTGAAAGAGAATTCTATACCACTTTAGGAGAACACCCTTTGCTTCCTGTTTATCCCCCCATTAGCTTCTTCTGTGAAGAACAGCCCAGCACTGGAGGGCACTGGAGAGACTGGATGCAACTTGGAGTTCTTCCTGATTCAGCACATGTCCTGGCTCTTCCTGTCAGCTTCTCTCCCTGTGTACTTCAAAGATGGCAAGTAATAGTCTGCTTCTCTTGCCCTCCCAAAGGCAAAGTGAGAATTGATGCAATGAACTCAGGTAGTCCTTGGAGGAGGACGTCCTGCCAGGTTTGGTCACGGTAATTTCTGTGGTGTTGCTTCAGGTAGGGAAGCAATGTGTAAAACCCTAACACTTTTAATACCTCTGGTCCTTGAGAGTCCAATTTGATATCAGAAGGGAGAAAGGGAAAAGGCAGATGTAGGGGAGAGGAAGACAAGAGGAGGGAAAAAGAAAGAATGGCAAAAAGACTGAATGTGATGGGTAGGGCTTAGGATCATTTACCAATGATCAGCATGCACCTAATATTGTTATAGAGTAGAAGACTGTGTGGCCTGGGTACTCTGATGGATGGTGAGCATGGTCCTGCCTCTGCAGGTCTACACTGCACTACCCAAGGGATGGGTCCTTAGAGAATTTCCCAGCAGGCTAATTCACTGAGAGACAGACTGTAGACACTTTCTCTACTTATAACAACCCAGAGCTGCTCCTTAGACCTTTGTGCTTCTGCCTGCATATGCCTATAAATAGCCTGCCTTTATCAGAACAAGACATTTTCCTCCAGTCATCTTTTAAAAGCCAAGTCTCTGGCTAGTAAAGCTCAATGGGCATCTTTAGGAGCAGTAATGAGACATGCACTGTGGATATGACCTCAACTTTTAGAATGAAGATGCTGCTGCTCCGAGCGTTATTCTGCTTGGCAGAGTAAAAGGCTGGGCTCAGAGACATTGTCCCAGATGTCTCATTCCTCATTTGGCATCTTTGCCTCCGAAAAGCACAGCTATGCAATTAAATGAATTTCAAACTTCTGAAAGAAGTCCTTTTCGATTTTTCAAAGGAGGGTGATACAAAAGAATCAAAGGTATCCTTGCTTATGGGCAAAAGACCAGGAAGTCCCAGCCAATAACCTTCAGACCAACTAGATTGGGTATCATGACCAAGTATCATGACCTTGGCTGAGGAAACTCCAAGGACGTTCACTTGCCTTATTTTCAACAAAAACAAACACACAAACATAATACCCACCATGGGACCTGGCTGAGCTTCCAATTATGTGTCATTCCTTTGCAATAACTTAGTATATTATCAGTTTAATGGTAGAGATTTCTTGTCTTTAGTTACTTAAGGGTTAATACAAATAAGAGTGGTATAACCGAACACTTATATTGAGCTAATCAGCTTCCTCTTTTTAGGCAACACTGCCAAGACTATGATTCTCCAACTTGTCAGTGTGAAGCGATGAGCAAGTAAGTCACTGGGTTTTTTTTTTTTTTTTTTTTTTTTTCTTTCTTTCTTTCTTCTTATGTGTTGCTGAAGGAGCAAATATTTTTAATGGGATAATGATTTAGAAGTTAACCTTGATCAGCAAAAATAATGGACTCAGAGCTGAGAGATAATTGGTATATCTTTGTTTTCTAACAATGAACACATTACTTCTTCTTGTCATAAGATAAGGTCACAGGAATAGGAGTTCTAGACCGTATAGAATAATATTCCGTATCACCATGCCAGTATACCAGAGCTCTTAGGTATAAAAACAACACCTAGACCTTTACCATCCAAACACACACACACACACACACACACACACACACACAGAGAGAGAGAGAGAGAGAGAGAGAGAGAGAGAGACAGAGAGAGACAGAGAGAGACAGAGAGAGAAAGAGACAGATACAGAGACAGAGAGACATAGAGACAGAGAAAGACAGAGATAGAGAGACACAGAGAGATAGAGTCAGCCAGCCAGCCAAACAGACAGACAGACAGATAGAGACAGAGCTATCAGCATTTTCAGCTTTCTACTATAATAAATAAGGCAATAATTAGAAGAGAAGAAGTTTGGATTCACACTCACCTGGCCAGGTATTGTAAGTAAGAAAGTGAAGGCAGAAAGTGAAAATCTAGTTTCTGCCCTTCACACACATGGTGATTACAGGCATGTCACAATTATAGAACAAATTAAATAACTCTGATATTAGAACCCAGATGGTTGACCTCATGGATGCTGTCTTCATTGATGTTACTTAAACTAATGTAGTTCAATTTCTTTCTCTGAAAAATAGGAGAGACAAATCTGTATCTGTTCTCTGCCCCACCCCACTGTTGTGAGGATTAAAAGAGAAAATGTGTAAGAATGCTCTTTGTAAATCTTTAAAGAGTTGTACTAATATTTGTTGTCAGTTATTTAACTTCTATGAATATTACTCATCTCATTTATAAAATTGAGATTAAAATGAAATCCCTCTCCTGGTCCTCAAACGTAAGGCAGTTAATGCATGTAGATGTTTGGGAGACAATAAAGTATTTCATATGGCTTGTTATTACATTAGGTTAACCTTGAGCTTCCCAATATCCTCTTACTTAGACTAACTGGGTCCTCTCAAAGCTTTGTGTCCTTCATTTCTCATTTTGGTGGCCTTGTACCAAGAAGCCCTCCTGACATAATAGCAATCTAGCAAATATTCCTATTCTCTAGTACCCCTTTCTTCCTCTTCAAATTTAAATAATTATTTGCATATATCTGCATAGATCTGCATAGGTTTATACATTAGTGGTTTCTTTAGTGACATTCGAGATAGAAATGATCAAGCTATTGTTAACATGGATTCCTGGTTGTTTCTGATAGATAAATAAGTAAGTAAGTAAGTAAGTAAATAAATAAATAAATAAACATTCTTCTCTTTCAGGAAAAAATATATAGTTAATGTGTAAAAGTTAATTTCAAAAGCAAAAAGAAAATGATTATAATATGATTATGGCTTACATCTCACTCCATAAGTTCCCAACCTGTAAATAGGTGCTCAGCTGCCCACTGCCCATTGAGTTGAACTTCGCTCCAGTTCCCTATATTCCTTCTGAGATCAGGATAGTGACAATTACTCGGGGGGAAAGTTATAAAATATTTTCCTAACTATGAAAACAAACTAAATAGTAATTAAAACTCCATCCAAACGCCTCACATAACTAAATAAATGAATGTGTGTAAATGCCACTAAGGTTTTGGTGGTTGTATTTACAGCATTCTACAGCCTGCTTGTGCTTATGCTCTGGTTGTCTCTGTGCCATAAACGGAAGCTTATAGTCATCATTATTTAAAGGCATCACAATTTTTATTACTTGTATACGTCATAATATATTTAATTACATATAAACTACTACTAATATCCCAGTAATATAAAAATGACCCACACTTCACTTAACATGTGAAATTGATAGATCCTGGATGATCTTGTCATTCTGTCTCCAGGAGCTTAAACAGTGGACATGAAACTTATGTCTATAGGAGACCTGAACATACATACAGGCAGCAGTTTTATTTGTAATAGCCAACATCTATAAGCAACACGGCAATGCGGTAAAAAGTGCTGGAGAGTTGGCTCAGTATTCACTAGCCCTTGTTGCTTTCCCACAGGACCCAAGGTCAGTTCCCAGCTGAGGCTCACACTGCCTGAAACTTTAGCTCCAAAGACTCTGACACCCTCTTCTGGCTTCCAAGGGTAACACACACACACACACACACACACACACACACACACACACACACACACACACGAAAGAGAGAGACAGAAACAGAGAGATGGACAGAGAAAAACAGACAAACACATACACAAGCAAGCATAACAGTAGCACTGAATGTCAGGGTAATTAAGTTCAGTGAAAGCAGCGAGATTTAATACATAGCATGAGAAACTTTGCGTGGGAATTCTAGAAAGCATCTAAAGCTGCAGAGATAGAAAGTATGTGGGTGGCTGCCCACGGGAAAGGGAGAGAGATGTGGATGAGGGCTTCCTTAGGGGGATGAAATGCTGGAGGTGACAGGGATGTTCTTGTACCACCTGTGATGTTCATGTATGTACAATTGTCAAACGGTGCATAAATTAAGCAGGTATAGTTCTCAGGTTTCTTATACCATAACAGAACACTACTTTTAATCATGTGGTTTGCTTAGGGAATTTTTTTTTGTACCAGTGAAAGTCCTTTCTGACACTCCTTCTTCCTAATGCACTAAGAACTCTGACAGATTCTTCATGGGTCCTGAGGGTGCTAGCCTGGCCTTCCAGACCCTTCCTGTAGCTGGGTGAATCTTAAAGCACAGCTCTGATCATAATTTTTATCTACTCATTACCTTGTGCATAGCTTTTAATTAAGCCTCCACATAAACCCCTTATCTAGGTTTCTGAGACCTATTTGGTCCCAATTTCTTTAAAAGCGTTTTTTTCCCTCACTCTTTACTTTCATGTGGACAATGTACCATATGTAAAATTCTGCCATAGATACTGCCCAAGGATGAGAGTGACTTTCAATGCCCTGTCCTTTGGCATGAGTCATTATAACTTAGACCTTGTTTCTCAGCTTCCAAGAAGAAAATGACTACAGTTATTTCTAGTGACAGTTAAGCATTGAATGTTCAAACCTCATGTCCAAAGAACAGTGCCCAGTGTTTGGGTCATGCCCTCACATGACTACACTGTGTGGCCTGGCTATCAGGGGGCACCTGAGGTCCTCTGTGACTCCTGGGCTCCAGCTCCTCTTTGGACATACACTTCTCTGTCCATATTTTCAGCTGTTACTGAGGCTTTGGCTGGCATTAATTAAACTCATTAGTAATTTCTAGGATCGCTTGCTTAGTTTTCTGCCTAATCAAGCTGTCAGGATTTTTAGGACAGACCCATGCCTGTTCCTACAGCAAATGGTACTGAGAACAGAGAAGTCATTGAATCAATATTTGTTGCACAAGATTAAAATTATTTGAAGAGTTTCTCAGTAATCCCATGACAAAAGCTCCCCGTTGTTCTGCATTTCAAGACACTTGACTATTTTAACAATGATGGTTTGATTCAAAGATCAGAGAGGTGGTACAGAAACTATACTCCCAGGTAGGTGCATTTAAACTTTGCCCCAGAGAACATGGTTTGCTAAGGGAAAAAGAGAGAAAAGAAAATACCTGAATTTATGCCTGCATATCGGACGGGATCTGGAGATAAAAGCCTTGAATTTGCAGAAAACAGATTCAGTGAAATCCCAGGCTAACCAAAAGGGTTTAACATTACATTAAAATAAAATAAAACGACAAAAACATGCCTAGATCTTTTGACAATTGAAAAGTTTAAAAGTGTTAACTAGAAAGAAGATAATGAATTCAAAATATGGTAATAAAAACATACACACATGCTAATGACAGAAAAAATGTTAAGCACTGCATGCCCAGTGATGTAACATTGGCTAAATCAGAACTAAAAGAAGCACTGAAAGTCATTATGATGGCTATGAAGCGAAATGGTGTCGATGACAGCTAAAGTTCCTTAGGACCACGTTGGTGACTAATATACATACGCAATTCCATTATATATGTAACTCCTAAATACATACTTACAGTTTATGAAATAAGAGAATAGTTACACATCAAGAATGTTATTAAACAACTGACTAGGAACACACACATGTAGGTAAGTAAAATTCTATTACTTTTGTGCTCTTTGTTTATCTGCCTTTCCTAAGGTTTTCCTAGAAAATGTGACTAGTCTGGTAAAGGGCATAACTTGGAAACCAGCAACTTCAAGCATATGCTATACAGTGGTACAAAGAAAACCAGCACATGGAAATGAGATAGCATTAAACAACCTTACAATAATAAGTTGTTCATATTGAAAACATTAATGTTTCAAATTCTGACAAGCATGAAGGAGAGGAACCTGCTGTGACCATCATAGGTGATTTCTACACAAGGAGAAACAAAGGATTATCAGAAGAAGGAAGCACAAGGCTAGAGATATGGCCCATATGGTAAACTGCTTGCCGGGCAAGCATGGAAACATGAGATGTAATTCCTGTGAATATTCCACATAAGAAGCTGGGTGTCATGATCTACATCCGTAAAGCCCCTCGCAGTGGAAAAGCAGAGACAGGAGAATTTTCCCAATCTTGCCAAATCAAAGTGGTGAGCTATATCTAGGTCAGTGATGAGACCCTGTTTTAAAAGTAAAGTAGGTATCACTGGGGGAGACCCCAAGATTGATGTATTGCCTCAATGTGGACACACAATGACAGAAAGCAGGAGAAGAACACAGAGCTTACCATCTAGAGTTGTCAAGCCCAAGAATGAAAGTTATTGTAAACTAGAAATGGACTGACTATATAGTATTCTGTCTCCATGGAGAACATACCACCAACTGGAGGCAAAGAGTCTGGCACATGGGTAACAAAGAATGGATACAGACATTGATTGCTCTTGTTTTAGAACCCTGTGTGTGTGTGTGTGTGTGTGTGTGTGTATGAGTGTGTGGGGGGGGAGTGTGTGTGTGTGTGTGTGTGTGTGTGTGTGTGTGTGCATGCTAAAGAACAGAGATGCCACCCGTGCCAGTGACAGACAACTGCTCTTGATGTCCCCTGCTTCACTCTGCTCTGAAATCCTGAGGCTGGAATGTCAAGAGCTACATTTTCCAGATATTTATCCAATTGCTTTTCTCTGAGTTCAACAATGGAAGATAATCAGAATGGGCACCGATGTCACTGGCTTTGGGGTCTTAAGGGTAGCACAGATCCATCTAGTCTTCAACTTGAAGGTCCCTTTTAAACATCCACATTCTTCAGAGAAGCCCATGTTCAGACAAACGTGCAGTAACTCTTTAGAGCCTCTCCCCTAGGCTCCTGGGTCTGAGGAACTGCAGCCTTGCCTTGGTCAGCTGTCTCTGAGAATGGTACCTATTCCCTATGGTTACCTCTGACGAGGCTCTGTATCTCCTTTTAGTAAATCACTGGATACTTCTGAAATTCATCCCCTAGATTCAATTCTGTCTGCTCACAATGCCTAGTTTCCCAAATGGCCCCAGATTGATATAAACAGGAACAGACAAATGGCCTAGGACAACAGCCGGTCACTGTGTGAGTGAGCACCTGCTGGCACATTTACTTGCATGGCAAACTTCTTTATTCCTGTCAAGGAAGGGTGTTTGCTAGGTGTTATTAGTACCTAAAGTGTCTAAAATGCTACATCCCATGGGGAGCTGCCCACCTGTGGGCTTCAGCATCACTGAGCAGAAACTAGAACCATGCCACTTAGTCCAAGTTTTCTTTAATGCTTTAAATGTTGTCTCACGAAACCATGTTCATTTCCAAATTAAGTATCATCTCACTCCTTCAATCAATTTTTGTAAGAATTTTTTCCTTTGCCTCCCTAGAGTTAATTCTATTGAATAAATTCTTGATGTCAGTGTAATGCTCAAGTTACAGTCAGGGAGAGCAATGCCCTCCATGTTTTGAATGGGCTGTAAGAAAATCTGCACTCAGCAACACACCTACCCAAGTGCTATACTTGGTATTAAATCTGATAGTTTGTTGCAAACCTTACATATTGCTGTGGGTAAATTTGGATGGAATATATTGAGAAGAGTTAAATAAAACAAAATGTGGCATTTCATTTAGAACCAAAGGGGGAAAAATGAACAGTTTAAAGGGTATTTGATGGACAGAGAGTGGGAGGCAGCCACATAATGTCAGTTTTAGGGAAAATACTGAAGGAAATAATTTCTCTAATAATTCACATCTGCTATGGTTTCTTTAATGTTCCAATTCGATCTCCTCTGAACATGTTATTTTCTTTTCTTTTTTTTTAGCTTCTCAGTGTAATATCACACTCCAGTGTAATACATCTGATAGAATAAATGAAAACACGTTATACTTTGTACAGGCTATGTCAATATTGCCTGAGGTTTTGTCTGCTTCTGTGGTAACTCTATACTGTGCTGTCTTATATTCTGTCTATAGAAAGTTTTTGTTTGTTTGTTTGTTCTGTAATCGATGCCTTAACTAAACCATACCTGTCCTATGTTATATCTTTCTACATGTTATGTCATTGAAAATTAAACAATTTTTAAAGCTTAAATGAATACTGCTCCATCTCATCCATTTTTATTTTTGCTAGCTGACATATCTATTCTATTTCTATGTTTCTTGTCATTCATGGTGGTTTTACTGCATTGTTAGATAAATCTCTGAATACTCTAAAAAAATAATCTACAGGTCAGAGAGCTGAGGCCCTGCCTCCTCATCCAGGAATCATACCATGGGAAGTGTGGATGTGTTTCCTTCTTCGGGTGATGGATGCCATTAGCCCCAGGATGTGGGATATAAATGAGGGACCTAAATAGCTATTCCCAGAGTAAATCATCACTGTGATGTACAAGAGTCTCAGTGGGGAAGCCTAGCCATCCAGGAGCAAAGATCTGCTCTGCTTAGGCATGTCAGTATAGGCAATAATTGGACACAGTGCTAAGTGTTGGAAAAAAGGTTGTAACAGAATGAGAGGTCAGGATCCAGATTTTAATAGGTGGCAGAAGAAACCACTTAGAAGATAGAGATGTCTTAGGAATTGTACAAACTGGAGCAGTATGAGTCCAGGCTAAAGTATGCTTCAATATTACCCTGTCAATAAATTTATGTGAGCTAGTAACCAAGACAACGGATAAAGACAACTTCAGCATGGTTCACAGTGCACAGAGAGCATCATTTGATGCTGTGGGTTGGCATGGCTATGATGATAAAGACCCAGAGCTTAGAGAAAGATGGTGCTGTCACTGAACGATTAAACAGACATGTGGAAAAAGGTATACTCATTTTTTTGTGCAAAGTTGGGAGCATGACAACAGGAAGATGGAAGAAAAAACTCCAGAGAGCTAGAGTTCCAGGTACAAGATGGGAACAGGAAAAAGAAAGAGAGACTCATAGCTGGAAGATAAGAAGCAAGTGAATCACATTCCACTTGTTGGAAGAGTCAGAGCTTTCAAGAAGTGAGTGGCAGACTTCACATTTCCTTACCAAAACCACTTCCCTGGGCGTGAACGTTTTATGTGAGCACATTCACAGTGGGATGTTTATCTTCTGCTTGTGTTTTGCAGTCTTTAAAACAGATCCAAGTCTAAGACAATGACTCCTACAAGCCAGAATCACCACCAATCCTCCCCAAAGCCACTCCTTTGGGGGTGTATTCCTTGAGAGTGCCTGCAGCTGCTCCTTCAGGGCACATAGTTATCACAACTCTGAGACACTGCAAATAATTGGGAGGAAGACAGTGGCAGGCTGCTGTGATATCTCATCAGGATGCCTTTCTCCACTTGCCTCTGGCTGCCAACTTATTTTGGGAGGTGGCAGGATGGAAGGGGGTGTTATTGCTTTTGACTTGGCTTTCTGTTTTGGTCTTTTACACATAATCTGCTCCCTGACCCAGCATTAGCATGATGCTTATTAATCAAGCTCTGGCCTCCAATTAATGGCCAGCTGTGTGGATGTAATAGCTTCTGAGTCAGTCAGGCAAAAGGCTAGACAAACGATTTTGGTGGGAGAGACATTCTAATTCTTACAGAGCCCACAGCTATATACCAAGGTGGTAAACCCACCCATTTCATCTCATTCGTGAATAACTAAATAACTGGAAAGAGGCACTAGGAGGAGTTTTGCCTCTTTCTTCCAGACTCTGGCCCGCCTCAGATGGCCTAAGGACAACCCTCTTTTCTATCCTCTAGCCTGGGGTCATACCCACATCTCTGAACAGGCAGTCAACCAAAGAAGAAAGCCTGATTTATTGCTCTTGGCAACATCCAGGCTAGGCATTTCTATAAACCCTGTGCCGGCCCTGACTAATAAAACATACACTTAGAGTTGCCCCTCAATAAACGTCTTTCAACCTTTAATCCTGTTCACTACAGTCTTTTAGGGGCATTGATTCAGTGGGCATGAGGGCTTTTTCTTCCATCTATCTCCTTCCAATCGATGCCCTGTCACCCTGTTCCACCCAGCCTGACAAAGGGGAGCCCTCAGAGGGGAGAGGGACGAGGAGGGCATCCTGCCAGATTTATTTTACTTCTTATAAAAGGGTTTTTAAGACTACTACTGGAATCCTGCTCCAGGTCACTTTTCTTAACCCTAAATACTTCTAGGTGACCTCGTTGGCCCAAGCAACAGAAACCACTTCCCAGAATAACCATGCAGACATCAGGAAGCAATTGTGCATATCACCCATATAAAGTAGCATGTCTCCCCTTTACCATCTTCCCATTCTCTGCCAAGATTCCCCATTTTTGCTGTTAGCTTTAACATCAGCCCAGACACCCAAGTGATCACCTTAATCTATGTTCCCCTCATGGCCCTACGTCCAAATGAAGATGGGAAGCTGGACTTTTGTTCCATGCTGAAGTCACATGACATATGCATGCCATCCTCACCAGGAGGACCACAAGAACTCATTCCTTCATCCCATGATCCTGCCCCACATCCATCAAATGCCTTACTGTAATGGCTCTGTTCATACCATTCCTTTGACTGTAAAAGGCTAGTTTATTCACCAAGGGTCACAGCTAGGGTCAGAGCAATTGGAACAAGGTCATGCCACCTGAAATCTGCTCTCTCCCTCAGGTGAAATGAACTCCTCCTCAACTACCAACTGTTAGAGGGCATTCCCAGACCGCCACATGCTTCTTGGTTTCAAATACACGGGCCAGCCTATTAGTAGATGTTGGACAAATATTTGCTCACAAAATGTACTCAGGAGCTGTGTCCAGAGATCAAGCCAAGCATGCCTTCTAACACATCCCTGGGCATTTCTTAGAAAGCAAGCACTGGACACTAAACAGTGTTTCTGATTCTTAGAAGGAAGTATCCAAAATGCCATTGAGTCCATCTGACTCACTTACTTTGGTGCTAGCTTTAAATAATAAGCAAGGATGTACAATTTGCCACTAGAGACTGCCCTATGCAAGATTCAGAGCTGGACAGGCTGCAACCACTCTGTACACCTGGTAAAACCTCTGCTGTAGCAAGTGAGGGGTGTGTACCACATTAGGGCAAACTCTCCCGGGCAGAGCCCAAAGACGATGTCATCCCCATCCCTCTTGACTTACTGTCATATCTTTGTTGAAAGCTACCATCCTCCCTACCCTCACTTTGACCTCTCTTCAACATCTTCAAAGGTACAAAGCTAGGAAAGTTTACTTATGGCCTGCCAATGGGATGGCAGGTTGCATTAGCTGCATGATGGAATTAACAATACCCTATCCAATTTCTGGAGAGGCTTTTTGCATAATTCTCTCCAGATCTCTGCAGATTAATACATCTGCATAGGTGACTCTGCCACAAGAGCCAACTGCTGATTTCTTTGCCTCACATCTTCCACCCCTGCCTCTTCCCTACCTCCCCTTTCTTCTTCTGTGAGCCATGACCTGAGCAAAGAAGCGTCTGCCTCATAGTGGCTTGAGTTTGACAGAACTAACATCATACTCAGCTGTTGGCAAGAAAGTCACTAACCAAAAGCAGGAGCCAACCTATCCAGAGGAGAAGGGGAAGTCCCTCTGTCCCACCAGCTCTCTCCTTTCTAGCATGGAAACTCAGAATGAGATGTAAATCGTTTTTCCCCAAGTGCTTCCCTTTCTACTCTAGCTCTTGCTGTTTACCCTAAATGTTCTCTTGCCTTATGGCTTTGTCTCCCTAAGGCAGCCCATTGACAGAAGGCTGAGGTCAGAACTGGAAGAAAGATTAAAATACACATCTGACCTCCCAAGAGATAGTATTTGGCTCCACCCACTCTTACCACCACAGCCCTCTCTGGTGCAAATTCGACTTTTCTCTGGGATAAGTGAATCTAAGTAAATCTTGGAGTTTAGCTTTCCCACATTCCTGTGCTCACAGTAGGTCAATGGCCCAGTGTCAATGACAGACAGAGAGGGGAAGGTCAAGAGTCAAGAGTGTGCACAGAAGAGTGGGAGTCCAATCAGGGGAAAGCAAGATGACACCTACTTTTGGGGGTCTATACTTTTTTGGGGATTCCTCCTTGTTGATGGGTGTGGTGAGCTGTAATCACCAGAACAGGACAGCAGTAAGTAAACTGAGGTGCGATTCTTTTTCCCTGAGGGATCACTGACTCTTGAGAGGACCAGGAGTGACTTTTCATGTGGACTCTAATGTGACCACACCCACAGATACAGAAACATGAAAAATAAATAAATAAATAAATGTGAAAAAGATCCAGACTACTAGAAACTTGGAGAGAGCAAATCTGCAGTTAGAATGTGCTGCTTGAGTAGCTGACCAGCACAGAATGGAGGACACATTTTTGTCTCAGTGGTTTGAGTTGATTTGAGGATAGAGGTCACATGCTTCAACACCAAAGGAGGTTCATGTTCTAGTCTAATCTCTGGCACTTCAGCTTCAAAGTTAGTGTTGGGGAGGGAGTTGGGATGGCCTGCTTTGTTCCTGTACCTCATTCTCTTTTCTTTCTTGTGAGCAGGAATGCCTTTAACTCTTGAAACATTTCCTATGACAAATCAGGCTGGAGACCCTGATCATGAAGGCCCACTTATAACTCTTAGAGTCCCTTGTCTCTCTTGCTCTGATCGCTGATCTCTGGTTAGATTTTCAAATAGCAGACAGGACCCAATCAAAACCAAACCCACCAACCAAACAAATAAATCCTCTTTCTTGTAAAATATTATCAACCCTACTTTCGGTAAAATACCACAGCTTCTAGAGACAACAGAGAAGCTGACAGGACAATTGACTCTGAAACCAGTTACAAAGTCGAGCTCCAGATGTTCTCTGTTCTTTTTTTCCCCTTTTTTTCCCCTCTCCTACTTTCTCACTGAACATCAAGTCAGGAAGCAGCTTGCTCCACACTGTGTGGCCCAGCTGAAGAAATTCTAAACATTGCTTCAAGGGTCTAACTCACAACTCATCTTAAACCATCAGTAGACAACTGCCGTTAATGAGCAGAAGTGGAAGTGTGTGTTAAGGAGCTGAAGTGTGAGAATGGATATAGATAAGCCACCAGGATCCAGCATGGGTGGCAAATGAAATACTTAGGCTGCCCACCATTGTTACGATGCAGTAAATGTAATGTAATTCCTAAAGACTAACACTGTTTTTTTTTTTCCTTCCTTCTTCCTTCCTTCCTTTTTTTGAAGTCCTTTTTACATTTTCAGAATCATACTTTAATTAGCATAGCATTTGAATTAGCGACTGGAGTCTTAATTATCGGAAGAAATAGACTTTTGTTGGAGTGGTAACTAAAACAAATAAATCTACTTCTTCTTTCAGGAGCCTTTGCTTATGGTGCATTTAATAGCCTAGCGTACCATAAACAATTTGAGGGAGAGATAAGTAATTAAATTAGAAGACATACTGGCCGGAGCCCAGATCCATGGATCTATGCCTTACTGTTTCTCTCTAGGGCACATTTTTTTACTCTCTGTACTTGAAGAACAGATACACACTCCTCTAAGCACTGGGGTCTACAGCATACCCAAGGTTCAAAACAGTAGCTCAGACTGCTTAATTTTATTTTCCCAGATATGTGAACTTGAATCTCCAAGTCGAATTCACTGGTTGGAGGACAGAGATAAGCACATCTGGTTTAAATACTGTCTTGCTACTAGATATCCTATTTCTTGTTTTTCTCCAAGACCTCTTTCCAGGGTGGTTGTGCTCCCTCTGATTGCTTACTTGTGGGAGAGAGGATCCTGTGAGGCATTGGCCAGGGGAGTATCACAGTAGCAGGACAAATCAAGGTCATCTGAATGGGAGTGTCCGAAGTGAGCTGCCTACCCTATCATCTCAGATGAATACACGGGATCAGATGAAGGAGCTGTTTATAGACTGGCCCTGGAGGCAGCTGGTCTCTCTGTTCAGATCTCTGGTTCTCACCCCAATTCTTTTTTTGCTATACTGCACCCAAATGTTTTCAGATACCTGGCCAGGATAATTTCTGAGGTAATTCCAAAGAAGGAATAGTGCTGGCTTAAACTTGAAGACAGATCTATGCTCAGACCTCGGTTTGGCCATGTCAAGTCCACAAAAGAACTAGCACATTACCAGTCTTCCACTAGCCACCTTCAGATGCATCAACAACATCAGCTACCATCACCATGCCTGCCTGGATGCTGCCATGTTCTTGCCTTAATGATAATGGACTGAACCTCTGAACCTGTAAGCCAGCCTCAATTAAATGTTGTCCTTTATAAGACTTGTCTTGGTCATAATGTCTGTTCACAGCACAAATACTGTAAAAAAGACACTGTACAGAGACATAGGCAACAACCAGCGCCGTAAGATTGAGATGGTAACACTACAGTCAATGAGAGGAGTGTGCATAGGACAAACCACAGAGGATTTCATTTCAGTGGATTACCATGCTTCATCTCTGCCTGATAAAACCACCTTAATTAAGTGATCATATACTAGTAACTTTTCCCAAAAATAGTGACATTCAACACAGCATACATATGAATTGCCCTGGCTATTTAAAACAGAAGATGGGAATTTTTACATTTTATTGAGGATTTATTATGTCCTAACCTGAGTACCCAGTGTTCATGTAACAGATGAGGAAACAGAGGGACACAATTATCTCCTCAGTGATTGGCAGAAGTAAGAAATCTTAAAGCACTGACTTCACCATACAACTTCCAGACACCCTATGCTCTGACTGCAGTGACCGAGAATATTATGGTAACAACTGACCATATGGATCTTCTCAGGTCTTCTTTGACTGATTTCCCATAAAATGGATGCCAAAAAAATCCCTACCCTGAGTGAAAAATAAAGGCGTACAATTCTCCCAAGTCTTTTGATCCTAAAATGCAATTCCATGTATGGAACTTAACAGCTAGCTTGAATTATCCCCAGAGAAACATGACCATGCAGACCTCCCCACAGCTGACAGAGCATCAGAGAGAGCACACAACTGCAGAGGTGCCTTTGTGTACCTTCTAGCCCTCCTTGTCATCTGGGCTTCTTTCTGGCAGCATGGCTACTCTATGTATCTTCTTAGAGCTCAGATTTCATTATATCTATATTTCAAGGTTTCTCTTAGAATGAAAACCATAATTATCTCAGTCTTAATACAGCCCCTGAATGAAACCCTTACTGGTAATGGTTGTTGTTGTCACTATCATTTACTAACATACCTTGTAGCCTACAAAGCCAGAATAACTTTTTGCTGAGTTTGACCCTGAAAGGTCAATAAATGTCTCTAAAGCCCAGGCATCCATCATTTGGGCAGTGTCCTAACAGTACTCTCCGTTCCACTTTCCAGTTTAAGCTTCAGTCATGTTGTATGGAAAATTTCTGATCCTTCTGGCAGATTTAGGATTTTCACATTTTATGACTTATAGCAAGAGCATTTGTCCATTGACTCAACCTAAAAAGTCAGGTCAAAGTCTACAGAAAAAATGGGTCTTCAAAGTGAGCTGGGGACTACTGATGTGGAAAAGGGTTTGGGTCCAGCCAACCAAGATTAGAGGACCAAAATGAGAGGAGCGTGGTCTTTAGTTGATCCATATAAGACTCCCTTTGAACCATAAGGCTATAGAAATGACCCAACAGCATCTAAACTCTTAATGCAGAGTTACATACAGAGTCAACCCAAGAGTTCAGAGCAGTGTGGCAAAGAGCTGGGACCAAAATGAGGAGACTTAACAAAAGGCATACACAACCCCAAAATTCCTGATGAATAAGCCAATGGAAGACAAAGCTTTTCCAACTGCAGGCCCACTCAGTTCCACTTTGGCCAGGCAACTGTAGAGAGCAATAAAACTTTAATGGTTCCCAGTGGGTCGATTCGGCAAGAAGGAACGTGCTATAAATCTCGTCCAATGCTTATGTGCAGCTTAAAAACAAACGGCTCAATCACACTTAGCAGAGCCAGCCAATTTCCCCAGCATTCGGATGTAGTGGGGGAAGATTTACCCACCTCATGACTCAATAGAAGCAGTTTGGGGAAGAGGAGGGGAAGGAAAGGTCAGCTATGTGATGAAGGTCAATAATGTTGCAATGGATGGCTTTCTTGGAAGACCAGGCATACACACAATGACCCTGATGAGCAGTAGGGATGAGCAGCCAAGATAAATGGCCCCAAGCAGTCAGATGTACCCTTAGAGACACATTTGTGGCTATGAAATGACCTCCTGCTGCTGCTTCTACAAGCCCATGGGGAGAGCTGTCTATAGTTTCTTGTGTCCTAATAGTATGGCCATTTGCCCAGAATGCCCAGAGCTCCTGGGAAGCCTGGTGTTCATTGGAAGTGGTTCTTCAAGATTTCTAAGGACATTTCAGCTGGGAATCCTAGAAAGCAGATCCTTTACCAAGGTATCCACCCTGCAGTTACTCAGTCCTCTGCTTTCCAAATACCCTACACATGGTCACAGAGGATTCAGACTGACTGCAGGCAGGCAGGCAGGCAGAGACAGAGAGGCAAAGAGACAGAGAAAAGGATGGGTGAGTAAAGAGAAGGTAGAGAAGGATCTGCCAGCACTTCATAAGGGAGATGAGTATGATCAAAATACATTGTATAAAAATCTCAAAGAATAGCCAGAAGCTGGAAAGAACCCAGATGTCCTTCATTAGATGAATGGATACAAAAATTGTGGTACATTTACACAATGGAATACTACTCAGCCACCAGAAACAATGACTTGACCAAATTCTTAAGAAAATGGCTGCAGCTAGAGAATATCATTCTGAGTGAGATAACCCAGTCACAAAAGAACAGACATAATATCAAGTCACTGATAATGGGATGCTAACCCCAGAGGCTCGCACTGCCCCAGAAACAACTCACAGACTGTATGAAGTCCAAGAAATAAAACAAAACAAAACAAAACAAAAAAATCTTTATACAACAAGAAAACTTTGATTATTTCCATGTTACATTTTGTTTTACAAGTACTTTATACTCATTGTAACTATTAAGTTTTCAATGCATACTATCAAACCTTTAAAAAAATCAAGTACTGACTAACAAATATATTCATACAGTTTTATGTAAAAATTATTTTAAAATCTGAAAAAAAGTACTGACAAAAATGTATTGTATAATTTAATGCAAAAAAATGCTTAAAATCTGTACATTTATCTTTGTTTTGTAAAATAAAGTTGTTAAAAAATTCTCAAAGAATAAATAAAAGCATTAGTTTTCAAACATAAGATTAGTTCTAAGGATGTTTGTTATGGGAAAAAAGTTTGCTAATGAAGTTTAAAAAAACATATCCTAAAGCTATTGAAAGCATTGCAATGTACTCTCTGAAACCTAGTTACCCTATTATTAATAATATTATATGTCACAATAATGTCAAAGTTCTTTTATATGAATTACGCCATTTAATACTTTTAACAGTTTAAGTGTTAGATAATTTCTCTTTAATGGGTTAGGAAAATAAATTCAAAAGAATTTAGTAATTTGTATAGGGTAGTTCAAATAGAAAAAAAATGGGACTGCAACTGAGGTCACCGCCATTTTTATTCTCAAGCATCAGGATGATGAAACACTATGCCTTGATCATTGACAAGGATTGATTGCTTTCCTTTAACAGAGAGAAATAACATGTGAGTGTATGTGTAAATATGCAAAAAAAATAACTCAATCTTCTTCTATTCCTGTTTACCTACCTACTGAGGGAACTTGGGTGGCCCTACAAAGAAAGCAAATCTTTTAATGATTGATGATAAAGCAAAATATATCATCTGGAGGGACTAGAAGGAGGGAACTCTTATGGTACCTGAACTAAGCAGATAACACTTTGCTAATGCCTCTGAGTTTGTGCTAGCTAAGGCAAATGGAAAGGACACTGGCTTGTGTCACTTGCTCTCTAAAAACAGAAAGCATACAAATTCATCAGCGAAGACAACATTTTGCTTGGAACCAAACTTAAGCAGAAATTTACTGTGAGATTGTGTGGAGCTGCAATCGCTGGGATTTATAAAAAGGACTTTGAGTGACAGAGTGGAAAAGTACCTTCAGTGCAATTTTTACAAAAGATACAGAGATGCTGTTCAATTGCCAGGTCTCGTATTGATCCATGTAAAGGTACAGGCATTCCATTAAATCTTGATGCAGGAAGAGCATTTCTTCAAGGAAGAGGATGCCTTCTACCCATCATTAGTATGGCATGCTCTCTGAAATATTTTCTAACAGCGATGATAGATTTGAGCTAGCCCCATGCTGTCACCTACTGCTTCTGTTGTCAAGAGCAAGCTCCAGTGAAATGGATGGAGGATGCTTGACAGGGACCTGAGCCTAGGAATGACAGACTCCTATCAGATGACAAGAGCTAGTACAAAACTCAGACATCCTTTACAGCAAGTGGGGCCCTATGCTGACATTTTCAAGCTTAGGCTCTTATCTTTACCCTGGATGGGGTCTCTGTGCTGTCTTCTGTGGCACGATGTGGCCACATCAGAAACCAGATCACTCATTATATCTATACAAATCCATTTCGTGAGTGTGTGTGTGTGTGTGTGTGTGTGTGTGTGTGTGTGTGTGTGTGTGTGTTTGTGGTATGTGTAAATATATGTATACACATTTGTATACCTGCAATTTTCAAACCAATTTTTTGAGGCTTTACATTGCTTTGTTATCCCATTATAAGAATCACAGAGAACTTCAGGCTGTGAGCACATGCTCAGATCCTTGTCTAGTACTTTCCAAGCAGACTTCTTCAACCTTATTCTAATAGCATGCAATGCAAATGTCAGGCAGTTATTTCTCATCTCCTTGCAGTGGTCCCTCACTTTGCCAAACCTACATTTCTATAGCCTACTTCCCCCACGTAGAGAGCGTTCATCTAGTCTGCAAGACTTCTTCATGCAAAAGGTCAGATCACTTCCAAAGAACAACCTCAACTTGGCAGCAAAAAAAAAGCCAGACCTGCTGAGTTCAGAAGCAAATACTGAATCCCTGAAAATGGAGTCTACTAGGACCTCCACTTGGTGGAAGGAACCTCTTCTTCAACTAGAACATTGCTATTTAATTGCTTATGATTTATTTTACTCCTTTTTGACGTTTGTAATAAATTAAAATGGGATTATTTTTTTTTAAAAATTTCAAGGTAGGAAAAAAATAGGGAAGAATCTATAATGTAAAGAAGAAAACAAGAAATATATTTTGTTGTTTCAAAATAAGACTTTTTTCAGGAGGAAGCAGATCACAACCTGCCATTTCTACTGAGGATGAAGGGAGTTCCTTGCACGTCGAAGTGAAATTAGACTGGATGTGAGCACAGATCTTGTCTTCATTAGCCGTATGACCCAAGACAAACTGCATAACCTCTGTAAGCATTAGTGAACTTAAAAAGTAAGAAGGTAGTCAGTTGGCATGATTCATAAAAGGCTGTGTATACAGTCAGCTCTTAATAAATGCTTATAGTAGTCTCTTGTCACCACTAATATTGCCTTTCCAGGTACATTTGCAAGCAAATCTTACTGCTATGGCACATGGTGCAGTTAGTCAAAGCTGACTGAGTAGGTGAGCTGTTTTCTTTTATTTTTGGAAGTTCTGGGGATTTAGCTTATGGCTTATACATGCTAGACAAAAGTATTCCTACTGAGCCATTCCAGTCAGTTCTGAACAACACAAATATATACCCCATCTCTTAACTCTCATCCTCTAGATGAGTAAAGCATTGGGTACTTGACACAAATGATGATTAAGTCCAAATTTAATTTCACCCAAACTGGTGAAAATAAAACAGAGCATGACGAGACACAGACAGAGGACATTAGATTTGCTGCCTAGAAACTCCTTCCCACATATTCACATTTCTCTGCTTTTTAATCCAGTTTCCAAGCTTTACCTAGAATGGATGTGTGTGTGTGTGTGTGTGTGTGTGTGTGTGTGTGTGTGTGTATACATTGTTGAATGTTAAAGTGCTCTCATGTATTTATCTGCTGATGAATGTGCAGGATCATGCTTCATTGTCCCCCTCAAGGTGGACAAACCTTGTTGAGTATTCAGGATGGAAGAGCTAGTTGAGAGTAAAGTCAGAATGCCACCCATCATCTGTGAGAACTTCAGAATCCCACTTGGGAAAGCTCTTTTTCTCAACTATTTTTAGACCTCTTCATTAGGCCTCATGGGCTCCCTCCCTTTCCTGACTTCTTCAGCCTTCCTGACCCAGTCATTTCAAATGTGCAGCAGGGGGGGAATGATATCTCCTAACTTTAGGCTCAAATGAGGAACTGATTGATGCAAATTTGTTGAAAGTTCAAGTTGGGTATGACTTCAATTGCTACAGGTAATCCCTGGGGCATCTCCACTAATTTGAATCCTTCACAAGAAATCATTTATTCGGCCTTCTCCAATCACTTACAAGGAAAGCAACCCTTTGAAGATGAACTTTGCCCCTTCTGCTAAATTATTGGGCAATAGAGGCATGACAATATTTTGCATTCCTATGGTGAATTATGCTCCTCTAAGAGCTTTCACAGAAATTATTCCATTTCTCTCTAAAAACAAGCCTCACTGCCCTGGGACTGGATGGTGACGGTGGTTAATAATCAGAATGTCCTTAATGCCACTGGACTGTTCATCAAAATGTGATTTAAATGGTCGATTTTCCATTACATGTATTTTCTATAATAAACATTTTAATTTAAATAGGACAGTAAGGAGCTGGACACTATTGGAAAGTGGCATGTTTAGGTCCAGGCAGTGCAGCTACAATGGCCTCCAGTTCTACCTTCAGTGATGTTTCCATGCTGGACACAGCCTCAGCATTCGATTCTAGCCCCTCCCAGGACACCGTGTTTCAGCCATCTTCATTCACTGTAGACCACTGTCTAAGTGTTCTGTTGTTTGTTGTTTTGCTTTTCTGTTGCTGTGAGAAAACACCCTGAGAAAAATAACTTAAGGAAGAAAAGATTTTACTTTTGCTCATAGTTCCAGGTTCCAATTCAGCATAGTAGGGACATCACATTGTAGCTGCATTCATGAGCAAAGAGAAAGGAATCCATGCATGATGCCTAGAACTCAATGACCTTTCTGCTTTCCTCAGCCCAGAGTCCAGAGGGTGAAACGGTGTCAGCTGAATTCATGATAAATCATCTTCTCACCTCAATTGACCCACCTAAGAAACTTCCTCAGAGGCATGCCTACAAGCTAATCCATTCCAGACAATTCTTCATTGAGATTCCCCTTTGCAGGTGATTCTATATTCTGTCAAGTTGCCAAAGGATAGAGTTGTGGGAATTAAACAGTTTAATTGTCAACTTGACACCATCTAGAATCACAGGAGAAGAGAATCTTCATGAAGGACAACTATTTAGGTCAGGATGTCCTATGAGCCTATCTCTGAAGGGTTCCCTTACATTAAATGGAGTGAGGAGACATGCCCATTGTAAGTGGAGCCACTCCCTAGGCAGGGGAACTTGGAACTATTCTAGAGCTGAATATAAGCAGGCATACAGTCATTCTCTCTCTGCTCTTGACTGTGAATGGGACCAGCAGCCCTTTTCTCCTAAGGTGCTTTAGTCAGTGTATTTGTTTTCATCACAGCAAGAAATGTGCTGGGCTGGCCACCTATCATGGCAGATTCTCAGAGAGGATATTCATCTCATACTCTAAAAATGCCACGTCTTCAGAAAACAATGATCTTCCGCATTGGCCATCGACTCTTTTCCTTCCAACACAACCTATTTTCATGTTTACAAATTTCAGAATTCCGAATAAAGGTTACCAAGAAACCCATGTGACTTTGATAAGTCAGACATAATTACCCGTTCTGACCATCTCCAGAGTCTCACATTGGAAGTGCAACCAGAAAATAAATAAATACCAAAAGGCCTGGATGTCAGAGATTACTTTAAATATCAAACAACTCAATCCCACAGTGAAGTCTGTAGGTAGAGCGAGCATAGCGTGGGAGGAAAATGAAATAATTGATATGAATGTACATGCAGTTCCTAAGAATCAAATACCTCATTCTACAAGCTACAGAAATGGATAGAAAATGAATAATTTAAGAGGGAAGAATATGTATATATATATATATATGCTTTCTGTAAAAATAATTAAGCTTGTATAATATTTTATGGTTTACAAAACAGCCTTCCATATATTTATTCTACAAGAGGACTAGACATAAACTGCAATGGTTATGTTTATTACTGTTATAAGTGGGTTACAAAAGAACTGAGACTTTGCAATCTTCCCTAGGATACCAGGTGGAAGGTGGTAGAAATGGATGCCATCCCAGATCTACTATTAAATGCTGTGCTGTCTTTATTATTGTTAATACACTTTATGCGGGTTTCCAGTTGGATATTGATGGGCTCGGATTTAATAGGACTGAGAACTGAGAGATGTATTCCAAATAACAGCAGAGCACAATTTTTAAAAGTGACAAGGTAGAGAGGAGGACTGTTGGGGGATGGGGCACACACCCAAAAAGCAGCTTGAGGAAATGTAGTTTCCCTGAAATCACTTCTCCCACTCCTGATCTCTTCACAACCAACTCCATACTAAAAATAGATCACAGCTTTTTTCAAGGCTGCAATGGAGTGGGGGAAACTGGTGAGCGGGAAAATTTCAAAGGCCACATCAGGGAAGTTCAGCGAAGCTGGAGACAATGCTCTCTGCTGCAGTGCCCCAACTACATAGATTCTGTAACCGAGTATGTGCTGATTGCCGATCTATAAAATCAATTGGGCCATGAGCAAGTCAGGTGTGCAGACTCCAGGAAGATATAAAAGGATTCTTGAAGTCGCCGTAAGGACTTCATCACCTTTCAGCTTCTGGAGGCAAGGCTGACAGCCGCACTGTGCAAACAGATGATCCCTCTCCCATAATCACACAGCTTCTCAGCTTGGAACTCGTGTCTTTGAAAGAACAAAGAGCTATTTTCCCACTAACTATAAAAATATGGACCTTTCCTGTAGTTGGAAACTCTGAATCTCTGGGGTCTGAGAAGGCAATGAGGATACCAAAAGAGATATTTCCAAAAGCAGAGAGAGGTTAGTGGGGTTTATGGCTATCCTAACTCAGGGGGTCCTCCCGTGGTACTCCACTGAACATGCTCAGTGGAGCAGTCTATGTCTCTGCCTGGCAGGCACCTGCACACCAGCCAAGCACAGATGTTACTCTCTGGGGGCAGACACCTGGACCAACCCAGCTGCTTTGAAAATGAATCATCCACAGGTGCGACTCTCTTCTCTCTCCCACCAAGCAGAAATAGTGATTTCATCTGGAAGTGCTGCTGTACCTGTGCTTGCCTGTGACCATGGTGATTCTCAGCTCGCTGTTTCTACTGCTGCACTCAAAGCTCTGTTAGGATAGTATGTGACTGTGTAGATGTGCGTGTGCGTGTGCGCGCGCGCGTGTGTGTGCGTGTGCGTGTGCGTGTGCGTGTGTGTGTGTGTGTGTGTGTGTGTGTGCATGTTGGAGTGCACGCTCCTGTGTGTTCATTTGTTAAAAAGCTCAGAAATCAGACTACCCAGGTAAAAATTGGGTCTCTGCCACTTAACATGTGACCTGGATAATGTCTATGTCCCAGGAAGAGTGCTTTCATCCTCTGTGCGATGGCTGTACAAACTGTCAGTTACTCAGCAGATCTGAGACATTATAATAAATACACTGACAGAATATAATAAAGACTGCATAAAATGAAGGCATCACAATAGCTGAAATTAAACAATGCTACATAGCTAGAGTAATAATAGCATGCTCCTGGCACAAAAATGACATTTAATGTGTGTGTGTGTGTGTGTGTGTGTGTGTGTGTGTGTGTGTGTATGTGTGTGTGAAAAAATAAAACAGTGTGAGAGAATGAATCTAAAGTGGGTGGAAGGGAGGGGGTAGACAAAAGAGGATAATAGAAAAGATGTGTTTTGAAAGTAGACCAGAGAACTGTTTGGGAGGGAAAAGAGGAGCAGTTATAGAGGGTCAAGGAATGATAAATAAGACCAATGTGATATATGTGTGTATATATATATATGTTTGTGTGTGTGTGTATTTGTGTGCCTGTGTGTGTGTCTGTGTGAAAACATCATCGTGAAACACATTTCTTTGTATGATGACCAAAACTCAACTTTTAAAGAATGTCATGTGTTGTCCTTATTGTGTCGTTCAGCATTGTCTGTTGTTTCCAGTGTAGTACTAGGCATACAGCAGACCACTTCATTTGTGTTCATGAATGAAATCATATTCAAGACCAATATAATTCTACCTATACTCTTAACATGAGTTGGCATGTATTGACTTACTTGCCTAATTTAAAACACCTTTAGTTGGATTCATTGAATATCAGTGAAGGAAGGAACTAGAGGCATGGGAAAGAATCAGTATATACAGAAGCTAAAATGACAAAAGGAGCCAAGAATAGGTCCATGCAGATAGTGCCCTCTAATCAAACTGCCCTTTCATGTATGCTAGCTTAAACTTACCTTGATATGCAAAGTCACCACACCAATTATGTCTCAAAACAGGATTAAAATCACCAAGTTGAATAACAGAACAATACATTTGTTATTTAATTTACAAAAGGTGCTCTATAAAATATGCCAATAACCCCCACTTTCATGACAATCCCTCCATAATTCTATACTCACATTAATAATCTTATGGTGGGCATCTTCCCACTCAACACATGTTCACCTACCAAAGTTTTCTCCTGCCCAAACACTCTTACCATTTGATGTTCAGTGACTACTTAGAACAGTGCTTATATAGCCTGTCAATCACAATAAACTAGGTAATTATGAACAACAGATATTTATACTTTCATGGGAGGTTAGAAATCCAAAATCCAGATGGTGACAGAGAGTCTCTTCTAAAAACTGCTGGAGAGAATCAGCTTTGTGTGTCATGTCTGAAGTAGCCAACATTCTAAATGTCCCCCTTCCTATAGACACACCATTCCAATCTCCAACCACTCCTCACACAGCATTTTCTCTTGTTTATCTGTGTCTTCAGATCTTCCTTGATGTGAGTCTTAATTCATCTCCTTTTACAAGAACTAGCACCATTGCATGAGTTCAAGCTCTTCTCATTTGCCCTCATCTTAACTGGATTAGCTTTACAGAGAGATTACTTCCAAATATGCTTTCTGGCCTAAACAGATAGACTTGAACAGATCTTTTCTGAGGGCATAGAACATCGTACAATAAATAGTACCATCCAGGTCTGGAGAAAGAAAAGCTAACACTCACATAACACCATATGCTGAGCATGACTTCAAATTACCTTTCAATGTTTCATTACTCATGTGATCCTAACCACAGTCAAGTACCAGTGTCTTCCTCCCCACCTTAAAATCTAGGGATAAAGTGACTTCCCAAAGCCACCCCAGTATTTAAGGTCTGCTTTAAAAAAGATTTTTTATTATTTTCAAGTATGTGCATGTGAGTGCACATGTGAGTATATGCCAGCACACATACATGTGTGCATGTACATGTGTACTCATGCAGGTAAATACATGTTCGTACAAGTTTCCACAGGTTAAAAAAATGAATGTCATTTGGGTTTATATGTGTTAGGTACCTGAAATTGGTGCTGCAAACAAACTCACGTTTTCTGCATGAGAAACATATTGTGTTCTTAACCTCCAAGCCATTTTCTTCAACCCCAATGCAGCTACCTCTTTACCACAAGGCTACACTGGCTCATATAGGTCATGGATAAGACTGGGATGATTATGTGATGCTTAGTAGAGGAGCACAAAGCAGAAGGGGAGTTTGGAGGAGGCAGAGACTGCTCTGGTTAAGGCCATTTGAATCAAGGTGTTGGCTCACCCATTCTTGGGTGAGAAGCTCTGAATGCCAGAAGCAGTACTAATAGTTGATGTGGTGGGGGTGTGGTTAAAATTTCCCAAAGGTACAAAGCTACAGGTCAAGTTTGCTAAAGTCTGCTCTAGTGCAGAATAAGATGTAATCAGATAATAAGTACATAACATATTATGATGTGTCATAAACAATGGAAAAACCACAGGAATATTCACAGGAAAATGGAACTTGACATTTTACCATCTCCTCATGCATGTATATTTCCATACAGCAGGGTACAATATCTTGAGAGGCTGTTCCATTTGTCCCTTTGTTTGTCTGTTCATCCCTCAAATGCTTTTGCTGGCCTTCATGCACACAGGCAGGGCACCAAGCAGAGGCAACTATAAAAGATGCTTGTTCAACCAAGAATGTGAAGAAACATGACACTGTGACTCCTGTCCGTTAAACACTTGACTTTCCCAGCTGGTTGACACCACCTGGGGACACTAGGGAAGCTCATTGTTGCTAAGGACTCTCTTCTCTTGGAGTTTCAGATGTTCCACAGAGTTCCACAGGCACACCTGGTTCCTCAGAGAGTGTGAATTGAATTTGAAGGTACATGATCTACCAGGCAGACAGTGTCTGTCAACCACAGTCTTAGGACCTCAGTTCACCTCTCAGAATCTATTTTTCATTCCCCTGGTTTGCCCCACTACTTGTATATATGTGTTCTTTCTGTCATAATCTGTATTTACACTTTCTTCCTACACCATAGGATATGAGACAGAAGACCGGAAAGCTGCTGGTCTTCACGCAGATTGACTCATGTCTGTTTCTAGCCTCTGGCTCTCATCTGTAGTCATGCCCAGTGCCTATGGAAGCACCACTTTCACTGAATTGCTGGAAGCCTTGGGTAGAGACAAGAGGATCTGTCTTGAACCTAGATCCCAAGGCTGCAGATGATGTCAACTTCTACAGCAATAGCAGATCTACATTCTTGCTCTCAACCCAGGATATTCTTCCTCTTACAAGCCTTCTAAAAAAGTTGTAGACCACAGAGAGAACCATGAACAAAGTGAAGACAAGGTTTTGTGTCCCATGCAAGGGAAAGAAATATATGGCTCTGCTGGCCTAGGACCAGAAAGGAAATTATTTCTTTTTTCTCTTCTCCCTGCAGTTCATTTCTGTTGCTCCGTTTGTTTAGAGCTTACTTTGCTTCCACAAACATAATAGGTCCATTGGGGACGGATGGTGTCTAATTGTGTGCTGTTTGCAATGCCTAGAACATTACAGTTCTCAATGAACACATTATTATTATGATTATTGTTATGATCTATCGTAATAATAATTGCAAATCCGTGCACATTTCTCTATACTTCAGGCTGCATAGGAATTCAGAAACATACTCATGGTCCCTTGATATCCCTAAAAGCCCTGGATAAGGATCTAAATTTAAGAGGTGCATGTCTGAACTACACCTCTAGACCTACAGAGACTGTAAGGTATTTATCTCCTAGCCACAAAGGAAGCAGAACAGAAGACCTTCTTTTTCCATGCAGAAGCAGAACTAAGGAACAATCAGAACAGATAGAGAAAGGAGGGATTGTATTAGAACACATGTTGGCTCACCCCCACCCACCCGAGACATTAAAGACCACAGCCAGAGCTGACCCAGTGGCAGAAAACCTGTTCGGGCAATGATAAGAAAAATCATTTACTGGGCACATTAATTTAAGTTGTGGGAGCCGAGCTCTCCCTAGGTTGCCCATTGGATAAATGCTGTCAGGATATGCTGTGAGCTCTTCCAATGAGATATAATAATTGAATTTGTTTTCGTTTAATTTGGAGGGCCTTTAATTAAAAGCCAGGCTTGTGTGTGCAGAGAGATAAAGCCAGGCACACCGAGAATGGGGGTAATTTAGGTACTGAATGCGGTAATTAATTGTAAATGCAGAGGTCAGGAGACTGGCATTATCTTTGGGAAATCAGCATAGGGAGCTGGCCATCCGGCTGGAATAGGGTCTGAAGTAGCGGAAACATACGCTTAAGTGATTTTTTGAAACCTTAATCGCAATTACAGAGCAGTGTGGAGGTTAATTTGCAAAGTTCATTAATCAGAGGCATAAATACATCAGTGATCACCTGATGGAAGAGAACCTAGAATGTTGTTTTCCAGCCATGGTTTCTAAAACTCAGCATGGGAAATGATGTACACCTTATCTGATGACTATTCTTACTCACCTTCATCACCAAGATGCTTTGAAACATATTTCTCCCCTCTTGGTAGGAGCAAACTGTCAACAAAGACTACTTCTGGATAATACAAACATGTCTTAGAATGATAAGGCATGTGTGAAGAATAAGCCCAGAATATTTTTTAGGGTGGCCTATTAGTACCCTAGAAGGCAACACCTAGAGGTAGTATCAGTATCAGAAGACAAAGCTTGAATTAATGTCCAATTTTAATCCCTAGAGGTAGGATCTGAGGGTTAACTAGAGTCATCCATCTTCAGATTCTATTGTATTTCATGATATAAAGTAATAAAGGTCAACATGTGTGCTTACATATGAGTTTCTCCCTTGAAAATAACAGTCCATTAGATGCAAATTTTGTGCTTCAGAGAGCATAGTGAGGGGAGCATGTCCCAGCATGCAATGGTGGAGGTGATGGAAGCTGGCTACCTTCCAGCAGGGACAGAGGTGAGATTAGGATCACTCTTCCCCATAGTTTGTGTTCAGGAACACACATTCGTTCAGCTCATCACCTAAGAAGACCATGGTTCTCAAGCACAAATGGTCACAACTACCTCTGGCCAGGTTTATTTCTGGATGCCTACCAATTTTCACTCCGGATCTCTCAAGGTTCTAATTGCCTCCCACAGGAGAGGATTTCACAGGTCAGAAAATTTCCTTACAGAGAGGGAGCAAGATCAGAAAATTCTACCAAGGTTGCTTGGGGCACTTCTTAAACACCTATAAGTTTTCATCTTTCCCCAGACCTCCTGAAGCAGGGCCTCAAGGATCTGAAATCTGGGGAATAATTCTGAAACACCCTGATCATTGCTTCACCAGCTAAACAAAGCTCTGGACTTCTCCGTCCTCTTCAGCACCATGAGTGGGTGTATTGCTAGAAGCTGAACACCTGCTATGTGCCTGGCAGTTTGCAATACAGACTGTAATTGTGGCCTCTGAGGGATGGAAACTTTAATGCATTCAACCCTCTGCCATTGAATAACCTCATCTCTATCTGTACCAACCACTCCCTAGCCTCTGTTGGAGTTTGATTGTTTTTTTTTCTCCTACTTAGTTACTGTTCCACTGTGGACAGAGAAACAAACAGCAGAAAGATGAAAAAACAAAACAAAAAAAAAAAGGTAGATTGCCAACAGAAGTAGCAGTGACCCTTCAGAACAGGAAGTACAAGGTCTGCTTCACAGATGGTGAAACTGAGGTGTAGACACAGTTACAGCAACAGCAACTCAGTTCTGGAACCAGGGCTCTTTAGTCATAAAACAGTGTCCCGAGTGCTGACGCCAGGGATCTTTCAGGCCTAAGATGTAAGTTCAGAAAACTCAACAGAGGAAGCAAGGATGTGATTAGGAGGTGGTGGAAGAAAATCTTTGGACTGAGGGATGGGAAGGCTGATGTTACCATGGAAAATATTTGTTGTGTGAATAAACATGAAAAGCACCTTGTGTATGGCTGGGAGATTCAAGCAACAAATTTTTTCTAATACAAGTTCTAAGTACAATAATGATTCCTTCTACTAATATGCAAGATATCTGATATCAAACCCTTAGAGATATTATGACCCACAAGATAAGATCTGGTGATCTCTTGGTTTTCAACATTTTTTAAAATTTAGTGTGTGGGTATGTGCACATGTGCATGTGTGCATGATGTGTGTGTGTGTGTGTGTGTGTGTGTGTGTGTGTGTGTGTGTACATACTACGGTGCAAGTATGGAAGGCAGAGGGAATCACTTCTTCTACCATGTGGATTCTGTGGATTGAATTAAGGTTATTAGTCTTAGCAGCAAATGTTTTAACCACCTACGTTATCTTGCTGGCCACAATTCAGATATCAGATGAGAACAGTCACTCAGGACCATCACAATAGTAAAAGGTTTGAGGTCATCAAAACAAGAATGACAGTTTAAGTCAAACAACTAGTCATCAGTTACGCATCAGTAGTACAAGATACAGTGCTAAGAGTTTTATTCCCCATAGACACTGAATAAAGCCTTGAGGCTGGAGAGATGGCCAAATGGTTAAGAATACCTGATGACTTTTGCAATTCCCAGCACCCACATGATGGTTCACAACCATCTGTAACTCCAATTCTAAGAGATGTATTTGGGCACCAGGCACATATGTGATGTACAGGCAAAAACACTCACATAAAAATGAACTAACCTTTAAATAAAATTAAAAAAAAAAATCTCTTGCCTTGGGGACTTGACAGTCTAGTCGGAGAGACTGAAAACATCAAACTATGTGAGTCCCACAGTCATGAGAAATGTTCTGTACTCTGAGAACATGAGAGTAGGCCATCAATCTGTAAACAGAAGATGTGCAGGAATGGGCCAAGGAAGGATGTGCTGAGGGTGAAGCAGTAATGAAGAATAGGGACAACTGAGAAGACAGATCATGCCAAGTCTTCAGGATAAAAGCTGATGCTTTAATTTGATGCTTAGGATCCTGGAACTGCCTGGAATGAACAAGGCTTATTCACAGCCTATGAGAACCAGCCCAGAGTGTTACACTTGGACAACATATGAACAAGTAGGCATTGGTTGCATGGCCTTAAGCTTCCTATTTGATCTCTGTGTGGTTAGACACTTACCCTGAACTCATCTAACAACCTCACCATTCTACGTTCCTGAGTCCCCCAGTGAACTGCTCTTTTTGTGACTATTACTAGAGAAAGGCAGGGCAGGAGATACCCCCACACTTAGCTGCTTTCAGGAACTATGCATTTAGGATGTCTTTTTCTCTAGGTTGTAATTGCTCCCTTGAGAAAGGTTACAAGGTTGGGAGGCATGCTTTGGCTTCCCTTGCTGTCTGGCTCTATTTTGGGAAGTGGTTTAGAAGTTGGGAGGTGGGGTGCTTTTCTCTCTCCCCTTGAGTGAAAGCATACATATGTTAAGGGGGAAAATTCTCATTTCCATTGGCTCTTTTGATGTTGCTGGGAGACAAAGCATGCAGTAGAAAGTCTCCAAATGGGCTCTAAAGAAGAAATATATTTTAAATAAAGCCCTAAAGCAGAAAACATCACTTGGTGATTTGCTGTGTGTTCTGATTTGCCTCTGCTCTGCTGGGAAAGGCTTTGTGAAGTAAAGCAGTAATTCAGGAAAAGCTCCAACTTTACTTTAGAACTAACAGGACCACTCATTCCTTGACCTACACTAACAATGTGCTTTCAAATCCAGTCACGGTCCCCTATAGTTAGCCAGGAGTTTTCATTTTTCCCTCCAGAATTATTATACTTAAATCTCCCTTGGGTAGAACTACAGTTGGATGAAGTCCCAAATACCACCCTGAGGAATTAAATGTATATCAAGGGAGTAGGAGATGACGGCAAAGTAAGGATGCCAAAACTGAAGCATACATAGTAAACTCCCAAGCTTACATGGAAGATGCAGTGTCCTCAGATTTCAGGAACTAAAGAGGACATAGGCAATACTTGGAGATGGTAGTAAAGACATTCTAAGAGAACTTGGGGGCAGGAATGGGGATCTGGAACTTAATATGATTTAACTTTTAAAACCTATGTATAATCTTTAGTCCACATCTGAACTTTGAAGCAAGGCTCACAAGCACTCTTTGACGCCACCATTATTTTAAAGGGGTAGTTGATGAGCCACACCCCAGAAATTCTTTTCTGAGCTTGCCTTGGAAAGCATCATTCGGGACCAGTGCACTCCTCAAAGGAATCTCCTAAGAGTAGAGAGCCAGGCTAAAGGAGGTCAAGAGCAGCCAGAAGTTATAAGAAAGAAAACACCAAGAAGGGATGTAGCTAACCAGGCCTGATTGGCACTTGCTGTTGGTATAAGATTCACTCCTTATATCATATAATTTCTGTATTTAGGCCCTATGACCCCTTAATCTTAGTAGTATTCTTAGATGTTTTTGTTAACAGCAATTTATTGTGCTCATATACATTGTTTTGTGTTATTATCACTAACCTAAGAAGTACTGGGCAGATACTCTATTAATGCCCATGAATTATCAATGAACAAATAAAAGGTTCAGTGAGTAGAGCCAAGAATAAAGCTCAAAGTTTATAAAATCCTTGGTTTTCCCATGTTTCCATGGTAGGAAATAATAGGAAGGTGCACCTCTACTCAACCATAGCCTTTTTATATTATTGTCACATACATTCAACAAAGGACAAAGGTTTCTTTCCTCACATGAAAAGAATCAGTGAACTTGAACACCTCTCAGTTTGAATGCCATAAAAGCAGCTGCATACCTGTAACCCCTCTGGATTTATCTTCACATTTAGTAAAAGATACTTTGAGTCCAGGCGAATATACACAGCACAATTCACTTGGGTAATGTAAAGAAGAAGCAATGAAGGCAGTAGCCCCCAGGGGTAGGTATAAGAAAGTCCACAGGAATGATGGATGCATTCCTGTAGCTGAGGTCCTGAGTACTGTTATTGTTTACAGACCCAAAGGAGGGACCATTCCTAGAACCATGACCTAGAAAGAGCTCAGAGAAACACCCAGTCAGCAGAAGGAAAAATATGGTCGGCTGTTGAAAACTGCCACTGTCCCATAATTACATAAGAAGTAGAGACAGGGTTGTAAATACCAAATCTTATTTTCTTCTTCTATACTTTCAATACCATTCTTCATTGGCCAAGCCATTCAGAAATCATACTAAGTCAGTAAATACATAGCTCTGGGTGATATAGTCAGCCACAAATCTCAAGATGTTTAAATGTAGTCATACTAGCCTTCAACGTGGTCACGTTATTTTCTTTCACAATAGAGCCTACTGTCTGAGCCTTCTTGTGGTGCATTTTATACAAATAACAAGGTTTCTGGTTACCACAAGCCACGTGAAGAAGACCAGAAAAAAAAAAAAAAAAGCCAATGAATTTACACCCTCCCTCCACATCCCAGCACAGCCTCCCATACTAGTTTATTGTTTCTGTTTCCCAGGTACTTCAGCCTCAATTTTAGAAGAGAAAGTGCTAAACAGAATGTTGGAGTATTGGAAGTAAGGAATGGTTAAGGAGCTCTGCCTGGGACTGTAAAATGTATTACATAACTGATTGTGATACTCAGAATAAAATGTTCTAAAGTTATAAATTTGACTTGATTTGAGGAGCACCATTTGATACATCCTTTATCAAATATCTAACTTTTCTTCATTTGTCTTTCATAGTCTGCAGGCCGTTCTTGGAGGCCATGGCTATTACAGAGGTGGAATGTGACTTACTATCATCGTCACATGTCACATAGGTTATATGATACAGCTGAGCCACAGACTGTGAGAAACAGAGAGGAGGAGGCTGAGAGCAGATTTAGGAAGGTCAAATTTTGAACATCAGAGGATCTGGGTAAGACAGTGATGACTGGAAAGAATTTGAAAGTAGAGTTGAACCAACTGATGAGATTGTGTAGGCCTCTCTGGAGATCTAAAGGAAATCTAGGCATTTAGTCATAGGGATGGGAACGGGTTTGGTATAGTAGTCATAAGAGAATATTGGAACTCAAAGTCTTTTTTCCTAATTTCACCAATGTCATTTGCATATGGAAAGAAAACTAAGTGTATTTGCAACAGAGTGGCATCTTCCTTAGCTGAGGCAGGACCAAAAACTGGGTGTGTAGACTTCTTTTCTTCCTTTTCTCTCCTTGACTCCAAGCCTGGGGATTTGTCCAGCAAGAAGAGCTAACTCTCTTCTGCTAGAACTGTGCTTAATTAAACATTTTAATTAAAACCTACAAGAGTGATTGTGCCTGTCGGGTGTGAAAGGAAAGCTAATAAAGTTCTTTTCATCCAATCCAAGGACATGCCACTGGGGACAGAGAGGAGCCTCAGAGCAGAGGGACTAAGCACTGGAAAGTGCTCTTCCCCAGCCTGAAGTATGCAGGGAAAAGTGGCCCACTCCTTCTCTCCTTCCACCGAAATGAATGTGTTAGCTGAGAAGTGTGTCCATTTTCAAAGAATCAAACCATAGTCATTCACATTCATTCATGTGCTTTCCTTCCAATAAGGAATCTCCCTCTAACCTACATGCACAAAGCACATTGTTCCTTGCTGAGGGACTTGTTCCTGGGTTGAGAAAATCATAGATAGCATCAGTGTGCTGATCATGGTCAACAGTCAGCCTACAGAAGCGTCTGTTACTGAGAGTAGGAGCTCTAACCCTCTGTTCTAGTGAACCCTGGCATTGGTAGAGGTGTAAGGTTTGTGTAGAGTTTTCAAAACGCTGATGCTCTCCTGAAGCTGAAAGCTGGGAGAAACACATTGGAAGGAAACCCCTTACACATACATCATTTTGTCTGTACACAATGATTCCTCCCTACATGCAGTCAACATGTGAAGGGCTATTCTTAATGGTGGCCATGTGTGTTGGTCTTCAGTTACAGTGTTAACAAAAGGAACTCAATGACTGTCCTTGGTTAACAGCTGTTTCACACGAGAGTAAATAGATCTGGCCCTGTAGGCTTACAGCTTCATCTAAAGCTACAGACTTTGAAAAGAAAGTGATTCTGTCTTTTAACAACTCCCCAAGAAACCTAGTTAACATCTGGGGATCAAGAATTCCCAGTCCCTGACTCTTCTTTATCTCATCAGCATAAAGATTTGAACAGACTGCATCATTTAAAAACCCTTTCCTCTGTTACCATTCACCCCAGGATTTTCTATACCTTCCACCCCTTGCTGACTGTGACATTCTGACCTTGGAGAGTTTTCTTCAAGAACCACAGACATGAAATAGGGTCCCAGGATTGACATCAGTACCCAGATGTTACCAGAATATAAAGAGAAAACTTTGGCACACAACATGGGGCATCTTCTTGAAATCCCCTCAGCAATTCAATTGGACAAGAGGATGTAAAGAGGGGAGTAGGGCCTGAAAGTCAAATGGAGCAACAGTTCTCCATCTCATCATATGAGTAATAAAGAAAGCTGCGAAAATACTGAGTTTCATTGATAAATTTGAGAGGAGCCTAAGTTTCTGTGTTTCAAGTCAAACTTTACATCACCACAGAGCAATAAAGGTATACTATCCAACAATTAAGCCAATGTTTGGATGAACGCCAAAAAAGAGACAAGAGGCACTGCCCAGTGAAGACAGAAAAGTGGTCCACTAAGGATTTTTTTAATGTCTTATCTCCAGAATCCATGAATATACTCAGTCACGTTTTGGAAAAGGGGGCTTTGCAGATGTGATCAAGGGTAGGATCCTGTGATGAGGATCTTTGATCATCCAAGTAATTTCAGTGTAATCATGCCGATCCTTAAAATAATACAATTTTCCCAGGTTGAGTCAAAGTGGTGACATGCTGTGGAATGGATGCTCATCTGCTTCCCTGAGATACACAAACCAGGGTACAAAAACAGGAGTGGGGCCTCTAGAAACTTGGTGATTTTGAAGTGATAGCAAAAGAAGGAAATGGAAAGCCCCTATCTTAAAGCCATAGCAGGCTGAATTCTTGCAATGAATAAATGTGATCCTCCATAAAAGAACACAGGGTTATCTACATTTTAATTTTATCACAATGAGACCGGTAGGATAATTTTGGCCATCAGATAATAGATTTGTGTTTTTGAAGTCACTAAATATAATTTTTTGGCACATAGCACACCATAAAACTAATATACTACCCATCTCCTGGACATTCAAAGATAAGAAAACACTCTTCCATTGTCATAATAAAGCATGGTCTCATTTATTCTAGTAGTTTCTATAATTTATTAACTATGCAAAGCAGAGAGAAAGAGAGAGAGGAAAAAAAAAGAGAGAGAAAAGAGAGCGAGAGCATGCATGCCAAACTTCCACAATAATCATTTCAAATACCCTCTTTAATATCCTTTTATGCTTCAAATTTCTTGCCAGGAATGAGAAGCCATCATAAGCTGTCCTTGCTCAGTTGTCCAGTCCATCTGTCAGTATGACCTTCTCTGTAATCAACCTAGCTCCCTACTCTGTGAGGATAGTATCAAGAGGCAAAAGACACAGAACAGGTTACACATAGGGAGGTGTGGCTGAGGCATAATAAAAAGCTTGACAGACCTCCGAAATGGGAAGAAAAGGGGGATGGTGTGAGAAGGTGGAAGTGAACAGGAAATCAGCTAAACTTACCAGGGATTAAAGATTTTGTAGGCTACCAACTGACCTTTATTTACAATACCACCCCCAAATCCCAGCCTCTCACATACACTCCTAAAGACATCTTTGCACAGACTAAGGGTGTGTTGGACAACTGTAATTGAATATGGGGCCCACCGGAGAGTGTGGTTGATATACCTAGGGTCATTCTAGTGAAAAAAAAAAACTGATTTCCTCCCCTAGAAGTTATCAATTGCAAATAGTTTATTGGTTATGGGTGGATATTTCTACCTACTTCCCCTCCCACTTGCAGGGATTTGTGTTTGTGGCTTGAGTTTATGCGAGTTCTCACAGTCTATGTGATTTTATAAGTGAATCAGCTCTACTGTGTCTGGAAAATGCTATTTTCTTAAAATTTTTTGCCACTTCTGGTCTATCTCTTACAGTCTTTGCACCCCCTCTTGCACATATATCCCTAAGAATTGAAGTGAGGCATGTGATAAAAACATCCCATTTAGGGCTGAGAAGTCTAATGACGAAACTATCATTCTCTGCATGTTGTCCATTGAGGTCCATTGAAGCTATAAGAAGAAGCTTCTCTGATGAAGGTTGAATGATGCTCAAATCTATGAGTAGAGTAATAATAAGTTATTCAATATGTTTTATTGCTAAGATATACACATTTTATAGGGATGTGATTTAGACCATAAATCTCATAGCTCTGCTCATTTTGTTTTGTGTTTAATGAAAGAGGTCTTCAACGTGGCAAAGTCCTTTGGGCATTTATACTAAAACTAACTGTGTTAATTTATGTGTTTTTCATTGTATGTCACTGAACATGAACTACTAGTATTAACTAAAGGTTCGTTCATTGTCCTAATCAAACATTCAAAGCTCAAGGTACCACTGTTTCATTAATTACTGGATTTGTTTGCTTGGCCATTGGAGAAAGATCCTGTATCTTATATTCTAAAGAATATATTTTGTATGAGTGGGCCATGTCAAGTAATTTCATCTTGTTTCTAAACATTTGCTGTAGATATCTTGTTTTCCTATTTATACAGTAACTTCCTTTAAAGCAAACTCCATAGTTTAGATTTCTTCAGATGTTGTCCACAGCAGAAACCTAGTTATGTCAGGTCCATTATATGGATACACTTTGCCCCCAGATTCCTAGACCATCCAACTAAAACCTAAATCCAGTGAGGAACTTTAAGACCTGTGTCTTCCTTATTCTGCATAAAAACACCCAGAGGATAAGCACTCTTTCTGTAACAAGGACCAACAAAAGCGTGAAAAAAAATGAAGACTATCTATTACCCAAATCCTCTCCAGCTTATAGATATCAACCCACAGGACAAGATAATATATAGTCTGTAAAACCTGGATTTGGAGAAGAGAAATAGCATGTATTTCTGTATTAGTTATTTTTGTATAGATGTGACCAAAATACCTGACAGAGCAACTTAAATCTTGTAGGATGCATTTTATTTCAAGTATCAGAGGTATCAATCCATCATAGTGGAGAGATTCAGTTCAGGTTTACATCATGGCAACCAGAGAGAAGAGACAAGAAGACACAGGAGGAGACTAAAGCCTATCCCCAAGGACATGCCTCAGTGACCCACTTCTTACATCTAGACCATACCTCCTACTCTTTGACATCTCTCATTAATGTAATTAATTTTTTTGAACCCATTAAGTAATTACCACACCTATGAGGTCACAGCCCTCAGGAACAAACCATCTCTGGAAATAGTATCCCAGATCCATGACAGTGGTATGTCTTAGTAATCCCACAAGACCTCTTAATCCACTTTAGTTACCAGTAGATTAGCTCTCAGAATAACAAATCTGAAATGGGACTAGTATGTGAGTAACAATTATCTGGTTTATTCTTCCCAGCAACTCTAAAAAAACTGCAGTCACTCTGTCAACTTTATAGATGTGGAAACTGAACTCTACAGAGGTTCAATAGTTTGCCTAGAATCATAGAATTAGCAAGTCATTGAGATCAGTAATCTAAACTCCTTGTCTTTACTGGCTGGACATTAGGAAGGATATTCCTTAGATGATACATAATGTGAACAGAATTTGGACAAGTACTGGTAGGGATCTAGAGGCAGGACTAACTCACTTTTCATCAGTAAACTAGACAAAACTTGAGCTGTTTCTCAAGATGCATATACAATATCCTCTGCAGAAAAACTGTAGGAAGTAGAATAGCAGACAGAACTGTCTGGAGAAGGGGTGTTGCCTTGGGAGAATGTCATTTCTGTGGGCAGTGAGAAACTGGAATCCAGAGGAGGAGGCACCAAGGTAGTCCCCACTTTGGACTCAGTGTGGTGCAGAGTTTTACCTAATAGTTGTGGTAAACTGTAGATGAAATGCAAGTGAATGTCCTAAAAGATTCATGGAGGCAAGTCCAGTGTAGCCATTATCTAGACTGGGCTTAGTGAGAGCTTCTGAATTGAGCACAGAGAACAAAACCCAAGGGTTATTTCAGAAGTGTCATAAATAGAAATTGAAGGGTGGTGGATGAATTTTAACATCAAGGAAGATGGATTGTTAAATGGCTTTTCTGTTTCTAGCATGTGTGACTGGAGGAAGATTTGGAAGAGAGTAGATATGCTTGCTTTTGAACATGTGCAGTGGCCAGTATATGCTGGCACAAGCCTTGCTTTCAGGAGTAAAATCCCTGAAATCTATTTACTAGAGTTCCACAGTTAGACTTATCCAAGAGAATTTAAAGTTTCAGGAATTATACAAACTAAAGATTAAACACTGCTGTTGTTAAAAATCAAAGTATGTAAACTTTGAATTAGACTAATTGCATTTTAAAAGCCAGTGAATCCTCAACAGCCATCACTACTTCCTAATTATCTTACCACACTTCATGCTCCTCCTGTTTTTCAAGTCATGTACGATTTCTCCAGGTGGTGAAATTGTCTATAACAAGATGACTCTGTATGCCTTGCAAGTCCTATTGTGCAGAATCAAACTGATAGCCTGGAAGAGCTTGTAGTTTGTTTAACCACAAAAATTCAGCAAATACTGCAAACCAATGTGTAATGCTCACTGATACAATTAAGAAAGACAGGGAGAAAATGTCAGCAATAGAGATTAAATGTAAGAATACAGTAACTACTACACCATGAACAATATAGTCATTATGTAAATGTGTATCTAGTGTTCAAAAAAATCACTGGGTGATTCAGCAAAGAAGTTGTTCAATCTTTACCATACAAGGTTCTGGCACACCTTTTCTTTTTTCATTTTGTCCTTGTGTAAAGGTGCAATCTCTGCCCATGTCAGCACTATGCTTCTTCATGTCAAATTGGCACTGGCCTTAAGATCTTTGCAAAAATCAAGCTATTTTTCCAGAATCAATTACCTTCATCGAATTTGTAAGACCATTGTATAGTCATTTGTAAATAATGTGCAGTGCATCCTGTGCCTTAGTTTATTTTGTGTTGCATTAACAAAATATTTGAGGTTTATGCTTTATAAAGCAAAGTGCTTTCTTCAGTTTACAGTTCCAAAGATCTAAGAGCATTGGCAAGGCACCTGCTCGGTTTGAAAGAGACCCACATGACAGATAAGATGACAAAACAGAAACCAAGCAAATGTGAATCGAGGTTTATGGGATCAGGCTTATTTACAAAAGCCCATCCTCACTAGAACCAATCAAGGCCCAGGAGATCTGCCTTAGTATCATATGAGTGGAGCACACAAGGCCTTGCATTAAGCCCTGACTCATGAATATCTCATCACTTTGTCCTTGCCATATGGGGCAGCTGATTTTTTCCCCATTAACTTAGGGTTTTGGTTTGGTTTGGATTGATTCGGTTTGGTTTTTTTTTTTTGTTTTTGTTTTTGTTTTGTTATAAGTTAATTAAATTTCTCTCTTTCCTTTCCTCCTTCTACACTCTCCTGCAGTGACAATTTTGGAATTTTGTTTTCTTTTTAAAACATAGGAATATTATAAGAATGTGTTTTCCTTTTAATCCCAGGTGTAGGGTTACGGGGCTGCTTCAGAGTGACTGAAGCAGCTGACTATGATTTGTCTCCTGCTCTAGCAGAAGCATGGTTTTGCCAGCTGCTGATAATTTCTGCAATTATGTGACATTTGGAGTTCTGAGATTTTTATAAGAGGGTATATAAATGGTAGGGCCCTGACAGGTAGAATGGGTAGTTGGTGGTCATTCAGCATTGTTTGCAGTTTGTTAGTAGTCATGCTTAAAGAAGAAACTAAAGGAAAGAAATTAGATTCAGGAATCTCTTATGCCCTACTCAGTCATTTTGTTTCTCTCCTATCTAGTGCTAGGAAGAGAAATTGGGGCAGATAAAGGATGGGGCAAAAAACCCACAAAGTAGCAAATGACTGGTGATATAAACCAATTGTTATCTCATACATATATGTACGTGTGTGTGTGTGTTCCTAAATATAACCGTTTGAAACTATATTGTGCTACCTGTATATATATTTTCCAGGTTTCCTGTTTAACATTGGACAACCAAACAGTGTACTCTTCCATCAAGTTTTCAATTTAACACAAGCCTTGGAGGATGCCAACACATTTGAACTGGATTATCTTTTATGTAAGTCATAACCTCTCTTAGGTATCCTTTTTTGTTTCTATCTTCAGGTCTCTAGAAAAAGAGTTAACAATTTTTAACTAGGGATTGTTCATAATAATGATACATATTACATGAGCCATTTTTTTAGTTTGTTTTCAATACTTTTTTGTATGTGTTTCTTCTTTAAAACTTTTGTAATTGTCTTTCTGGCCTCTTTGCTATTAACAACTTCTCCTAATTTAGATACATCTGCAAATGCCATTAACATGCTATTTACTCCCTCATTAACATTGAAACATTATCATTTATCATTATCTTGGTAATGATCATGGGATTAAGAGTGTGGGAGCCTAAGGAAGTTTTGCTTCTAATCAGCAAGTTGAAAAGGATGAGTCTAGACAGGCAATGAAATGCATATCAGGGCTTGTTGACTATGTCTACAGAGTAACTAAAATTTAGCCTTCAAGTTGAAATTCAACAACCTCCAACAAAGTATTATTTCAAGCCAAGCAACACGGGGAGATCTCATACCAGGGTAATATTGGTGTGTCCTGGCAGCCACAAGGAGTTCTATTTTTATCAGTGTCCCGAAAGCCTCAAGGAAAGCAGTAAAAGGAATCACAGTGGTTGCTAATTGGTGTTGAAAATCAGATCTTTGATCCAGGTAGGGGAATAAGGAGAAAAGAGCTGCATGAGCTCAAAAATCTAGACCCAAGGTTGCTATGGGCTCTGGCTTTCATCTTGAGATCCTGCTTGGTTGTCTAAAGGCAAGTATAATTTACAGCAAGAGGTCACTACTTCACAAATCTTCCCCATTAAATGTTCTTTTAGTAAACACACACACACACACACACACACACACACGAGAGAGAGAGAGAGAGAGAGAGAGAGAGAGAGAGAGAGAGAGAGAGAGAGACTAGATAGATGGAGATGGAAATCTAATATAGTCCTTAGTTGCAAAGGAAAGAGCAAGAATCTGGCTATCTAGACTGACCTCATGCTGTTGAACATTAGCATAGAAGACCCTGAGGATGGAGTTGCACCAAAGGAGGAAATCCAGTACGACAGTACCAAGAAAGACTGGAGCATCATTTGGAGAATCATAAGAAGTAGAAAGAGATTTGTGTTTGCTTCTCACTACATCCTTAATAAACCAAATTTGAGTATATTAAGAAATGGTTTTAGTGTAGATTTAAGCACCAGTATATGAGAGATACGGTAGAGTTTGAGATAAAGAACTATAGTTCTTTATAGTATGTTACAGAGCAAAAGAAAACTAACACTGCCTAAGATAACCAACAGTGTACAACAGTTGCAGCAGGATTGACTGGAAGGAAGTGAGAGAGATTAAGGGTTTGGACTGAATGATTAAGCCATTCACATAAGAGGAATATAGGCTTTTCAAGAGTGGTTAGCCACTATATTTAGTCTTGGTGGAGTTCAGATACATAACCAAAATTTTTATCTTTATACTTTGCTTTTTCCTCCTCAGTTCTGACACAAACTATAGAGTTGAGATTGTTAGCTGAGCTTCTGAAAGGAAAATGAGAACCATTGAATGCTAGGACCCAATCATTCACTGTTATGGTGCTGCAGATCTAAATGAGCCCTTTATCAAACCTTGGCTTCCTTCCTTCTTTGTAGGAAGTCACAACCTACCCCTACAGTGCTTACTGCTATGGGTATCAATGCTTTTCCAGCTAAGCCTACAAGCACCCTATAATGAATAGCCACAGGCCTGCTTTACTGCAGCCTGTCTAAATTCCTGACCCCAAGAACTGAAAGAAAATAATGACTAACTTTAGCTTAAGCTCCTCACTGGGAGAAGGAGGAAGTATGTTACAGAGCAAAAGAAAACTAACACTGCCTAAGATAACCAACAGTGTACAACAGTTGCAGCAGGATTGACTGGAAGGAAGTGAGAGAGATTAAGGGTTTGGACTGAATGATTAAGCCATGCTCATTTATAATAATACAGCAGTTACACATGAACTCAACATCTAGAACAAAGGACTTTTACAATAATCATATTTAATTTATCATGTGACATCACTATCCTATCTCATTTACTATCACTAGTAGAACAAGTCCCTTGTTACCTCCATATTAAATATTAAATATGCTGCAACTTTTTTCCACATATATGGGCATTGATGTTGTACCAGGCCTTCCTATTCTGTACAGGGTGACACCTATAACATTTAAACATCTCTTTAGTGCACATTTACTTAAATCTGGGGACATAGAGACCTAAGGAGTTGAATTAATGGGTTACACTTAAAATGTTTTCATGGTAATTACGTCTTTTAGAAAATTTATATTACATTTTTTATTGTATTAAGATGGCATATATGCCATGGCACATGAATTGAAAGTCAGGGGAAAATGTATGGGTATCACTGGACTCAGTTCATAAGTTCTGATCTCACATACCCATACTTGTTGAGTCATCTCACTGGCCCAGCAACACTTTCATTGTCACATACATATTTTTTTACATGTATTACATATGTAATTACATATAAGTGTATAATTACATACACACATATATTACATTAATATATATATAATGTGTATATATATAAATTTATGCATTTTTATATATATAAAGATTATCGACTGACTTCATTTCCGTTTTTGTGTATTTCACACATATGAGTTGTAGTCCTTAAAATCCTTCAAATAAGGATTTTAATGTAATCCTTTTGAGCTGTTTTTATGTGTCCCTGTCTGATAGCAAAGCTTCATTATAGGTTTGTTCCTAAACTTTCTGTAACAGTTGCATTTGTCAGTCCGCCCACCTCTCATCATCTGTGTTGCTGGCTGGACTTCATATCTTGGCAATCCCCTTCCTCAGCCTCCCTGGTGCTGGGAACACAAGTCACTACCGGTGCTGTGTCTCGGTAAGCACTATTTCCTTCTATTTCCTTTTAAATATTAACAGAGAGGACAAGCTTGCCATCATGCTTCACTTCATCCAGCTGTGGCCTTTAGTCAAACATACAGTTAAAATGACCCATTAAATACCTCACTGAGAGTTTGATTGAACTGTATTGAACATCTAGATAAGTCCAAGTTTGAAATCAATGAAATACTTTTGCCTTTTAGCATGAACATGGAATGTGCTTTTAATTATTTATAACTTTGTCAATGGTACTAAATAAAGCTCAGAACATGTTTTCTGTAGAGACATTCATGTTACTATGTGGTGTTGGCATAAAAGAGCATCTGATTTCTTGCACATGTGTCAGCAGCTGCTGGTCTAGTGACCCTCCACACTTGTGCCTTGGTTGTCCTCCTGCAGCTGTTCTGAGTCTTCTATGTAGACAGCATCATTGTCATGTATTCCACTCAGAATTCATGCACCTCTAGCTTCCTAATTCTTTCCCTTTACACTGGAACTAACAATAGGGACTGATAGGCAGCTTCTTGATATTCATTAAGTTTATAACAAATGGGTCAAACTTTTCCCACATGGCATCATATTTGCTCTGTAATTTTGGTTTGTCTGTTTTAAGTCCTCAACATTTATAATGGGTCATTTTATGTCAATTGGTCCCCAAACCACCACAAACCATCTAATAAACTACTTTGTTAGATGGAGTCTGATAAATTTGCTTTGAAACAATCATACTTTCCAATATGCATGAGCTCCTTTCCTTGGGGGGCTGGAGGTAGTCAGGACCCGGCTACTGGAAAAGGCCAGACCAACACATTCAGCCTCAGAGGCTCTGGTGGAAAGAGAAGGTGGGACTCAGATTCCATAGAAAACCATTTAACACATAGATACACACACACACACACACACACACACACACACACACACACACCTCCAGTGAGAACTTAACCTTTTGGTCGGTTAAGTAATACTACAATCTCTAAGTATTCTTGGTGATAGTTATACTAGTTTGGTAAAACAGATGCTAGTAATATTGAGTAAGCAGACTGCCTATTATAACTTGAGTGACCACATCTAATCAGCTGAATTCCCAGAGCAAAAAGATTATCCTCCTCTGATCAAGAGAGAACTTTCTAGAGTTTGTACTCAGAATCCACACAGACATTACCATGTCTTAATTCCTCTATCCTCCTGGCCTGAAAATTTTGGGATTTCTAGCCTCCACAATTTCATGAACCCATTCTATATAAAAAAATATCATAGTTGATATGGTTGTGTGTCTATTTAAGCTATATTTCAGCTTCCTGGTGCTGCATGTTTGTTTTCTTACATCCATTGTTGGACATAAAGGGTCTATTGTTAATTTCACTCTTATCTTCTCTGTATGCTTTTAACTCATTAATTTTTTTAAGGCTCAGTGTTCTTAAATGTCATTATGATTATAACTGTGATTTTTTTCTATCTTTCTCCTGACATTCCTTGAATCATTTGCCTTTAATAATCTTTATTGATGTTTAATTTCAAATATGCACCTTCTCAAATAGTTTCTCCTTTTTATTCTCAAAAACAATGTTCTATTTTTGAGACCTCTAATTTTCAGATGTGATGATGGCTCTATCCTGTATATTTAAAAGCATACCCCATACTCCATTTTTGACCTCTCTTCTGCATTGAGAGACTGTGTGATATGCTGTTACAATGAGTCAAGTGATTCCTCAATTATAGCATTCTACTTATTCCTTCTGCTCTTTAGAAATTTGACTATTATAGTTTTATATTCAATATTCTCAATCCTCTCTCTGTTTTCTTAGTCTTAACTTAAATTGCTATTATTCCCTGTGTTTTTAGCTTGTCAAAATTATTTTAATTTCTCACTTTTGCTGTTTGAAAAATACTTTGTTAGATGGAGTCTGATAAGATTTCTTTGAAACAATCATACTCTCCAGTATGCATGAGCTCCTTTCCTTGGGGGGGCTGGAGGTAGTCAGGACCCGGCTACTGGAAAAGACCAGACCAACACATTCAGCCTCAGAGCCTCTGGTGGAAAGAGAAGGTGGGACTCAGATTCCATAGAAAACCATTTCACACACACACACACACAAACACACACACACAAACACACACATACTCACACACACACACACACACACACACACACACACATACATACACACACACATCTCCAATGAGAACATAACCTTGTGGCTGAATGGGAAAGCTACATTGTAAAAAAAAATACAACTTGTATTTTAATGCACAGTACTTGTTTTTAATCATTCCCTAAAAACAAATTGCCCCAATAAAGAGATATGAATTTTTGTACCTGTATTGTGTGTGTGGGGGGGGGGGTCACTGCTACATACAAAGAAATGTAGTGAGATGGAGACATGGAGGATTCCCTGATCTTTTTTGATTTTCTCCCTGCAAAGCCATGCTAGTCTGTTTTTTTCTCTTTGGCCACAGATACCTTGCATATAACCATCACTGAAATCCTGTTAAGTGCTTTTGAGAACAATTATGTTAATGACAACCTCAAAAAACACTAACATTCTCAAATCCCTTCATATTTTTAACATGTTGATGATCTACTGATAATACAATAAGATGTCTTCATCTGTTTTGTGCTGTTGCAAGTTGCCTGATGTTGGATAACTTTAAAGTAAAGAGATTTGACGTACTGAATCTAGCAGCTGGAGAGCTTTGAAAGCATTGTGCTAGCATATTATCAGGAACAGTAGCTTTCTGATAACCAGAGTGGAAGCAGAAAGGCCACATGCAGATGTATAGAAAGCAAGAAGTTGAATGGCCGCTCTCCTTTCAATTGCAGCCTTTCAGTAGAAAACTCATGTAGTCCTACCAGAACTGAATCACCATCCAAGATAGAATTAGTCCATTCTGATGCCCTGGCACCTAGTGAATTTCTGATAGACCTCACCTTTTACAGGTTCCATTTGCTACAAAGAAGACAAGATTCCAACACTTGAACCTGTAAACTATATACAAAGTAGAAGAGAAAAGGTAAGCAGATATTTTGAAGCAGAAAGTATTCTAAATCCAGCTAATACAATTCTGGGTTGTATGTTTATGAAGTGTGTATCTCAAGGAAGATAATTAACCCCATTGAGATGGCTGAGGGCAGAGCCCTGACAGAGACATAAGGCAATGAACAAGGGTCTTTGTGCTTTCACCTCTTTAACTTCTCTTTCCAGGGACACTCTAGCCTTCCTAGTGTTTTCCAAAGACTTCGGTCATATGTTCAGAAGTGCTCCAGAGTTGTAAAATGGACCTTTATTTGGCTTGTCATGGTCTTAAAAATGTCTTCTTGGTTTCTCTTCCCAGACTCATAGGCCTTTGTCGTCAGTACTCAGTTAACCCCCTTGGTCCTTGCTCTTGTCACTTTCTGGAGTTATTTCATCTTATAATTTTGTCCTCTGTTTCAGAAATTAGAATTTAAACAGAAAAAAAAATGCAGCTCTGATGGCTTCTTCCTGGATAGTGCCACATGTTAACCACAGGACAGTTGCTGCCAATAAGTAAAACTGGGCGATATTGCCAGGATTTCTTCCCAGCTGACAATGTATGCAATGGACATCTCAAGAATGCTACAGTCCCAGCAATAAGTGTCATAAATATTTTTTCCAAAGTGGAAAAGAGAATGATGCATGAGGAATCCTGAAAGGATTTTTGTATTTTATGGAATCCTTCACAGAAATAGAAAAAGAATCCTAAATTCACAATGAAAAACAAAAGACCCTTGATAGGCAAAGCAATTCTAAACAAAATAAACAATGCTGAAGTGATTAGTGTTGGGATTCTGTAAACCCCACCCCTCAATTACCTGGTAGTAGCCAGGTATGCTCCGCCCCAGTCACCTGACACTATAAAAGGGGCTGCTTGCCCCCTCCTCTCTCTCTTGGCCTCTCTTGCCTCCTGGCTCTCTTGCTATCCCAATTCTACCCCTCCTCTTCCCCTTCCTTTCCCCCCTCCCTCTCCACGTGCTCATGGCCAGCCTCTACTCCTCTATTCCTCTCTCTCTCTCTCTCTCTCTCTCTCTCTCTCTCTCTCTCTCTCTCTCTCTGCCTCTACCACTCTCTTAACTCTCCCATGACCTGAATAAACTCTATTCTGTACTATACCCTGTGTGGCTGGTCCCTCGGGGGAAGGGATTCCCAACATGGAACCCCCAGAAGCATGTCCCTTGTCCCCAGGCCTTGCCACACCTCCATGGGCCATATGCCCCCACTCTCTTCATCCTTCCCACAACATTGGTGCCGAAACCCTGGACATCATCTTTTTACAACATTGGTACCCTGTGACTTTTCCTTTCAGTGACTTTTCCTTTCATTGGTCCCCCATCATCTTTTCCTTACAATTAGCATACAAGATATCAAGCTATATTACAGATCTAAACTAATTAAAATAGCACAGTGTTGGCATAAAACCAGACATGGAGAGCAAGGAAACAAAGTACAAGACCCAAACATGAATGTATGTAGTCATCTGATATTTGATGAAGACGCCAAAATCACACATTAACATCTTCAAGACATGGTGCTGAGGAAACTGGATGTCCGTATTTAGAAGAATAAATTTAGACTCATATACATCATTCTGCATAAAACCAACTCCATTTAGCTCCAAGACCCCAAAACACTGAGATTGCCAGAGGACATCATGGGCAGTTCCTTACACAGTATAGGTACAGGGAAGGACTTTCTCAGTATGACTCACTTGCCAAGCATCAAGGCCAAGAGTTGACAAATTGGACCGCATGAAACTCAAAAGCTTTTTTACGGCAAAGAAAGCAATTGAATAAAAAGAGGGCAAAAGCCTGGAGAGAATCTTTCGAAGCTCTACATTTGGTAGAAGATTAACATCCAGAATTTACAAAAAACTCCAAATAAAAGAATCAAAAAGACAAAAAACCAACTCAACCTAAAAATGGTCTAAAATCTGAATTTTAGAGAATTCTGAATAGAAGAAATAACAATGGCTAAGTACAAACTTTAAAAGTGTTCATTGTCTTTATAATTAGGGAAATGCATATTAAAACTATGTTGAGAATTCATGCATCCAGCCAACTCAAACAAATAAACAACAACAAAACAACTGACAGAAAAAATATTGCAGACATGGAAACAAAAGAGCAAATATCCTATACCATTGTAAGACTTCAAACTGGTCTGAAAACCTGTCCATCCACAATGACTGCAGAAAATTCTCAAAAGCCCAAAAGTAGCTCTAACATACAAAAGGGCTTAATATCTTACTGAAGAGAAACTTGTATAGCCACATTCATTACAATGGCTAGGAAATAGAAACAAACATCCTTCAACTGATAAATGGATAAAAAGTATGGTATATGTATGATACACATATGTACATGGAATATATATATATATATATATATATATATATATATATATATATATGGTAATAATTATACAATAAGATACTAATCAGTGGTTAAGACAAAAATTATTAAATTTTCAGATAAATTAATAATATATTTTCTTTTGTATTTTTATTTTAATTTTTGTTCTTTACATACATTATATCTTAACTGTAGTTTTCCTACCTGTCTTCCTCTCAGTTTCCTGTCCTTCTCTGTTTCTCTTCAAATAATAAAAAAAGAGAGAGCAGGCCACCCAGTGACATTAACCAAATGTGGCATGACAAATCACAGTAAGACTAGGCACAACAAACCCTAATATCAAGGCTGGACAAGGTGTCACATTAAGAAGAAAAGGGTCCTAAGCATAGGCAAAAGAGCTGGTGGCACCCCACTCCTAACTCCTCACTCCTGTCCTTAAGGATCCCACAAGTACACCAACTATGTAACCATAAGATGTCTTATCTTAGACACCTATGGGGTTTGTGATTTTTGCTTCAGTCTCTGTGAGCCCCTATGAGCCCTGCTTACCTAACTGTATTCTCAATACTTATCCTTATACCAACAGATACATATAGCTATCACCCCTCATCAAAGAAACATCTTTTTGTAACAGATGATGACTATTACAGATATATACAGCTGGCAACAGTGTAGAAAAATACGTAACTGTGGGTATATATTCCCAATTGAAACATGTGCAATGTAATCCCTATATCTAACACTTAAAATATCAGAGAAGAGCATCTGTTTTAAGGTAGTGTTTTCTAGATGTGATAGAGAAGCAGTACCCATAAAATCTCAACAATTTGGTTTCCCAAAACAAAACATGTATAATGATGACACCAGTCGACTCGCCAATGCTCGTGTTGGCAGCATCAAAAAGCTCCACCCTTAGTTGGAGTATTCTAGACAGTCAATGGCTGCTAAGAGAGGATGAATCCATTTTCTGCAGGAATATCTCCCTGTTAGATTAATCATTCCCAACTTGTCAGCCCTAAACACATATACATATAAACAATAAATGAACTCAGTACATTGTGTGTGCATGTGTGTGTGCCTGTGTGTGTGTGTGTGTGTGTGTGTGTGTACACACATGCGTATGTGTAACAATAATTAAAGAATAGGTCATGGAATGGGGTTGAGGGACACAGAGAAAGAGAAATGGGTAGAAGGATGGTAGGAATAATGTAATTATGGTACTCATGTATGAAATTTTCAATAAAAATAAAAATCTATAAAAAAAGTTAAATGTCTGAAATTCTTCTGGTTCTAGGCACTTTATATAAGGGATGTTCAGCTTACAGTTGTTTCTAAGTCACCTTTTCAGGTATTCCATTATAATAACACAAAGCTGACCCACACAGTCACTAGTATTCAAATTGTCAAATTACATATATCTAAAAAAGACTTTGTGAACTTTATTTCAATGTATAGCAGCTTAAAGTATAACACTCAAATCTATGGTACCCAAATGGAAGCCTTCCTTTTAGTCAGTGGGCAGAATCCACTCTCCATTGTTACTCATCATTATCAAATAGTGCAGGAGCTCTGATCTGGGTTAGTGCGTTGTTCTACATTGCAGCCCCAGGTTTTCCTTTGTTTATTGTGAATTTTCTCTGCATATAAAGAAGTATAAAAGTGCTAAGAAAAAAATGTGTTAATATATCCATCTTCTAGACTGAAATTCCTCCACTATTTTAATATTTAAATTATTTAATATTTCACTATATTGCAGTTCACTTCTTCCCTATACAATTCTTTGTAAAAAATAAAGAGCTTTTCTAATAGAAAAAAATACAGCTAGTTTTCTTTCAAAAGCTGCTGTTCCTCTGGCAGCATTACACATACCCATCCCCCAGCCCAGGCTTGGGTTTGGAGGTTTAGCATTACAGTGGACTCCTCTCACACTTTGGTTCTTTCTCTACATCTAGTCTGGACATTTTTAGCTACATATAAATTTATTTGTCCACATATGTGCTGACTCTCGAGTTTATCTCTGTAACTAACTTCTCACTCCATTCTTAACATCAGAGGTGTACAGCTTCTCTTAGAGAGCTGATTATATCTGACTTAAGCATTCTGGTACAATCTGGCCAGATAAGAGTTCTTAAATATAGCACTGACTATATTTGACCACATCTGTTTAGAGACATTTCTATAGCAGATTTGTTTTGTTAGGGTTTTAAGATTTTTACTGGACTAAGCATCTCCCAATGTTATCTCCATCAACTTTGCAAGAAAATGCCCATGAAGGGATGAGAAAATAGCTCAGTCAGTAAGATGGGTGCTATGCAAAAGTGAGGACCTGGGTTATGTTACTAGAACTCACACTATACTTTATTGACATGCCCTTCTACATCCAGCACTGAAAAGGCATATGGCATATAGGTATATTCTCTCTCTCTCTCTCTCTCTCTCTCTCTCTCTCTCTCTCTCTCTATCTATCTATCTATCTATCTATCTATCTTTTTCACACACACACAGGTACATACATACAGATATGTACACACACAGGTACATACACACACACACATGTACACACACTTAAATATATACACATACACACCTATGAAAATACTAGAGGGAAAAGACTGAACAATTTCTATAAAGTGGCTTTTTGTGCTTTATCTTCAGGACTCAATTCCTCTTCTTAATTTTTTTCCCAATGGGGTGGTCATCCTAGGTGCACCCTAGAATGAACAGGTCTTCCCAAGAACACAAATACTGAGGCAAAATGAAAAACAATTATCCAAATAGGTTACCTGCACTTTGCACTGGTAGACCTTAGAGCAGTTTATAGTAGACTTTTGCTCAACTCTTGAAATCTACAGCATTAATTTTGAGGGTCTCTGTATTTCTATTAACAATAAAGGTTTTGAGTTAGCCAAGAATGTGCCCAAATTGGGCCCAAAGCCCTGGCAACTATGGAGCAAGGACAATTATTTAGCCAATTAGCTTATTGACCCTCATATCTTTTCTAGATGAAGTGTGTGTTGCCTGGCATCCATAGTTCCAAAGGTGACTTAACTGCATATATTTTTATGGAGCTGTGTGGGTAGAGAAAGCAGCACAGTTAATATTGTACCATGATACCAAACTAGGAAGTCAGGAGAAGCGTGTCATAGCTAAGTCTACATACATACATATCTTTAAAAATACTAGAGGAGTCAGATCCATTGATGCTTTGTTCACTGCCAGAATTTGGGAGCCATATTTATACACTGGGACAACTCAAGGGCCACATATTATAAAAACAGCTAAAATGCAATCAGTGGACATAAGGAGCTGCCCTATTCCCCAATGCTTTAGGATTCTCAGTTCATACAAGCTTGACTACCACACAAGACAGTCAAAGCAGTCCTGCCACCCACCTAGCTCAGAAAACTCTGTAAGCATGAAGGAAGTGTACAGTGCAGGAATGAAGGATTAGATCAGGGCACAATGGCTTGTGAAGTATCCCACCAGGAGATGTCTTGTGCTTCATGTCTCTTCTTAGTCTTGGTCCCTGACTCACTGACTTCAGGCTAGTAAGAAAAAAAAAGAATGACAACAACCAAAGGATGGAGTCACCAGATATTGGAGGACTTGCTTTGTCCACACCTCTCTGAAGAGGAAACAGTAGAAATATGGGCACCTGTTGTCAATGCACATTATATAACATGAGGAAGCTGATTTTACATGGCAGGAAGAGGAGGACATCTCTAAATGGAGAGGGAGTTGCAAAAAAAAAAAAAAAATACAAATACAAGTATCAACCTACAATGCATAAATCTATGGACAAGCTATTTGGCAGGATACAAATTTCCAGAGGCCTATAGCTAGATTATTAAACCTTTAGAAGCAAAAAGAGCAACATTTAAGGATAAGACAATTTGATGATGTGACTAATGGATGGAATTTTTCAAAAGTTTTTTTCACTACTGATAGAAACACATCATAAATTCAAGTAGACACAGGCATTCTAATACAACCTATATTATCACAAAAAAGCATCAATAAATTCTCACTGAAGAAACTATGAGTTATTGTCTCTATCTTCCCTAAAATGAGAAAAAAATTAACAACATTTTTAAAAAATAGAAATGTTGTTAGAGAGTAATTAAAAATCTTCCTACAAAATGAACACAAAGTCAAAAGACAAACCAAAGGTGATGCCAGATAAAAAACAATGAAGCCAAGTATAAAACTTCTCAAACTGCTAGGGTGCAGACTACACATGGTTTATATTAGAAAAAAAAAAAAAAAAAAAAAAAACATTAACCAGTTACTTCAAAACTAATTAGAAAATGAAAAAAAAAACAACATAAAAACAATTAAAATTTTCAGGGCCCTGCTGTTCTTCCAAAGAATGTGGGTTAAATTCCCAGCACCCACACTGCAGCTTAGAACTATCTATATCTTCAGTCACTAAGGGTTCTATGTCCTTTTCTGTCCTGTGTAGGCCCTAGGGGCACATGTGGTTCACAGACGTACATGCAGACAAAACACAGAAAGAGCACAACTAGCGAACTTAATTTATTAGTTAATAAGATGTGAGGATCTGGGACATAGTTCAGTTGATACGGTGCTTGCCTAGCATGCATGTGGTCTTGCATTCAATCTAAGACCCGTGTAAAGTGGTACTACATCTTCATAATCCTAGTACTCAGAAGATAGATAGAGGCAGGGCCAGAAGTCCAAAGCCATCCTAAGTTTTATCATGAATCCGATACCAACCTGAGATAGAGGAGAATCTGTCTCAAATACCGATTCTATATACTTTACACATTTGCATGGTTTTAGAAGCCTCAGTCCTTCTTAGAAAAAAAGAAAAAGAAAAAGAAAAAAAATCATGTATTTATCATATATTATTATGTAACAAATTTTGTGAGCTATCATAATATTTTATAAAATAAATAAATTAATAAAAAAAGAAAATTTAGACAATCTATTAAAAAAGAAAATATGCTATGTTTGTTTTTCTTTCATTTGTTTGTTTTTCAAGACAGGGTTACCCTGTTTTATTGCTACCTGTCCTAGAAGTCATGTAGACCAGGCTGATGCCAAACTCACAGAAATCCACCTGCCTCTGTCTTCTGAGAGCTGAAATTAAAGATGTATACCACCACTGCCCAGCAAAATATTATCATTTTAAAAGTTGAAATTGCAATATTCTTGTAACCATGGTGGAGAGAAAGCAATAAATTACCGAAAGTTTGGGGACGTTGAGACTAGGGTGTTAATAAATTCTGTAAAATCTATGGAAAGCACCTACTTTTCATAAAAATATCTACATTTGCATATGTATATACACCTACACTCATTTGCATATGCATATACACCTACACTCATAGACATATTCATAACTGTCTTCTATTCTAAGTTGGCAACAAGATAAATTGCATCTCAATTTATTTCACAAAAATGCCATAACATCAATTTAACAGTTGCTGAAAGATGGCATTAAAACAAAAGCTGTAGACCAGGCACACTTGGCAAAAATAATTCTTCATTTAAACATTAATAAATCAAACCCAATAGTAAATTATAAGAACACAATTTGTTAATTTGGAGAGATTCTACTAAGCAAATTAACAGATAATATGAACATGATATAAAGCAGAAGACAAATATCCCAATGATTCTATATTTTTCCAAAAGTAGCTTTCAGTCATCATGAATTTTCAAAAAAAAAAAAAAAAAAAAAAAAAAAAACCCACTTCAGATGAAAAGAGACAGTTTCAAGAGTGAACAGGATGAGGATACATATAGGTCAGTATATATTACTGTTCTACTCATCAGTCTTGTGAAAGTCTCAGTCAATGAGCTATAACATAAAATAACAAGAGAAAATTATCAGTGTGGGACATAGGAAACAAAAGAGGGTAGTTAATTATGACTGTCAACATGATTGGATTAAGAAATACCTTTTTATTCAGTCTGGAAACCAATCTCTTAGGATGGTAGTTCCCACATCCAGGGTCACTCTTTCTGCCCCAGTTAATATCCTCTGCAAACACCCTCAACCAAAGGCCTCTCTCACATAGGCTCTGGGTATTTATCTGTCAAAAATTCAACTATACTGTGTCTTAAGCAAAAACAAAGCTTTCTTTAAGTTGCCTCTGGCCAGATATTTAGTGAAAGTGATTTTAAAAAACATCAAATATAAGAACAAGCTAAAAATTATAAAAATTAACAAGTGGGGACACAATGTTATGTTGAATACAAACTGAAAAATAAACATATTGAAAATATTTGATGAAAAAGGAGTAAGAATAGACTTTAGTAGGAGAAGTCACACTAGTAAGTAAGTCAGCCTGAGCTAACCTCCACAAAGAAAATGTAGGAACTGTAAAAGCAGAAAGTCACAAAACTGAGGACAAAAAGTAATGAGGTGAATAACCAGAAATGTAAGCCTTTATTCAGAAAAGAAGGAACAAACACCATGAAGTTTTTTTTTTTTTTTTTCACAAATAAATATCCCTGAATCGAAAAACTACCACAAAACCTCAACTTGATTTTTCTTCTGTTGGAATATGACAGACCTCTTCTAAGTTTGAGCTGGCAGACAAAAAGCAAGGAACAACTAAGGAGATGTTGTAAAGGAAGACTAAGGAAGACTTGCTTCGCCAAACGTGAGAGATATGTTACAAAATCCCAGTGATTAGATCAGATGCAAGGAGCTCAGTAAGTGACATGAAGATGAATGAAGGAGACAACATGTGATCCGAACTAGACTCTACCGTGTGGCAATGTGTGAGGTGGCAAAGCCAGCACAGTAGACAAGGAAGGGAAAGCATTATACACAAGTGAATTAAGATAGAATGAAGGCTGGCCAGGCACCTGCCAGTACTAAGAACCAGGATGAGGAAGAGGAGCAAACAGAAGAGATTATGGGGCAGCAGGTTGTGAGGATATGCGTATTGTCTTTATATTATTACATTTTTAACTCCCTACTATATTGTGGCTGATAGTCTTTTGTTAGATAGGAGAGGCCTATTGTGGTTCCTGATCCAGTGTCTAAATTATCTGATTCTATGTAGCAGCCTCTATGTGTACCAGCTATGCCACAAATAGAGATGTTCCTTCTTCTTACAACTGCATACCAAGTACTTTCTTTACCCATTCATCCATTGATGGACATATGATTCTATGTCATAGCTATTGAGAATGTGAAGAAACCAACAATAAATTAAGCTACCTTAAGGTCAACAGAGTTTGACAAGGGTTAGGGTAAATAAAACCAACCACAAATATAAACAAGGAATTCTGTGCCTTTGCTGAACCAGCTTATAATACCTCATAAATAAACTATATGTGTTAATAAAAACTGACATACAATAAAAAGGGAAGTAAAAAGAAATCCATGCACACGTGGTTAATCTTCTACTAAATACTGCAGAAAGTCATTAACACAATAGTCAAACTATATTTAAGGAATACATGACACAAATACGTCATGTAAATGTACTGCCACCTGTGCAGGCTAAGAAAACACAGAAGCCAACGCCTTCCTGAGAAAGCAACCAAACACAAAAAGAAAATGTGGCAATGTTAAGAAATTAAAGCTCGGGGCTTCTTCTCAGTGCTAGAGAACTCACCAAGGCACCGGGGCTCAATCCTGAGCATCTAGTACATACAGAATACACCTAGCTAATGTTACAGGCAAGAAATATTCAAATACATTTGTGCATATGTAATGTGACACTAAATTTATAATAAATCAATGTTTTTTTTATAAAGCCTTTAGAATAGAAGCAAAAGCTATCAACCTCTGCAACTAGCAACCACATTTAATTTGCCAAAGCTTCACTGAAGTTACAATCAACAGTATTAATCAATAAAATCTTCCTAGAACACCAACTAGCATAGACAATGCTTCTATCTTCAGGAAGCTCATGACTTAAATGGTTTCATTCTAAGATTTTTAGATTATTTGTAAGATAAATATGCAGACAAAAAGGACACTGATCCAAAATGTTATTTATGATATTTAAAAATAGCAAATATTAAGTGTTCCCACCTTTAAAATATGCATAGTAGCTATGCCTGTTATGGAGTTATGCCAATTAAGGAGTTATTAAAAGTAAACAAATCCTGGGCCTAAAATGATTCTGACCTCTATTGCCGAATGCTTCATTCCTGGTGACATCACATGAGCTCACACACACACACACACACACACACACACACACACACACACACATACATGCACACACACACACACACACAAACATATATATAAATAATAATTGATGTTTTTAAGAGACTAAATAAATTCACATTTATGACAGATGTAGAACGGTGCCTATTTTCTAGTTGTCAGTGATTTATTTGTTGAGTATCTGAATCAAACATCAGTGAACAACCATGTTAAACAGGTGAGTGATGTAAGTGTTCTGTGTGAAGTAAGCAAGAGACAAAGCTCTGTAAATGAGACTCACACTTCTTCAAACTGTATACACACCAAGAGGTGAATCTGGGCCCAAATACACATGCTTCTCTCCCTGTAAGAGATTCACTGCTAGTCTTTGAAAGTTTTACACCTGAGTGCACCAAATTTTCATTACTTCTCCTCTTTCTCAACCACACCTCCCAGGTCCCCAGATCCTCTCTCAAATTCATAGTCCATAGTACTGTTACTTTCTGAGTCTAAGTAGTGTGTGCTTAGACTTGACCACATTTGCAGGAGAGCCACAAAGATGGTGTCAAGACACACCAACATCAGCATGAATGGAGGAAACTTACTATTCCTATTAAGTAAGGCCTCAGTCTGTATTGCTTAAGGTCTGCCTAGTTTTGACTGTACTCAGTTTTAACCCACTACATCTAGATCAGCACATTGTTATTTATATCCACTTGTGTTTGTGTTTCTTAAACCTTTGACTCTGGTTTTAATCCCAGAAAAATTAACTTTTCTGTTTTTTTATTTACTTCATTCTGCAACTTTGGTTACACGTGGAATTGTTGTGCCTAGATAAAATAACTTTCTTTTGATGGTTTTCTTTCCTCTTATTTTCTCATCTTTGCTTTCTTTCATTCATTCATTCTTTCTTTCCTTTTCTCTTTTTTTTTTTTCTACTTAAGCTTAAGAAGTACATTAAGCTAAGAAGTGCTGAGGAACCAGAGGAAACTGACAGGAACTCGCTGTATTACCAATGTGCAACTTAGAGAATATTACTATATGGAGCTTAAAATTGAAAGAAATGATAGCTACTTTGCTTGGTCTGGAATGCTCTAAGAGCCTTACTAGCACTTTAACAGCAGTAGGAACTAAGGAGTGCTGAGAACTTCCAGTTCACCAATTCGCCATATACATTTTCTGAAGGGCTAACTTCCAAGTCACCAGTTCCTCTCACAGATGGAGGTGACCTGCTTTTCATCCATCTGTGTTTTTTTTTTAAATTTTCAGTTATAATTGTTTTGAATTTTGAGAAGTATTATTTGATTACATGAATGATATTGGTAACTGATTAATTCTTTCTGCTCCTTCATTATATTGTGATAGTCGTTTTATTTTTTGAATAAAATTACATATTTTTTTAACATTCCACTTCTGAAAATCCACACCATCTGGACTTCCTGCAGTGCCTTTTGTGCATTTCATAAGTGTGGACTTTTGTTCTTGGTGAATTCTTTCCTTATGTATTTGTGGAGATGTTAGTGAAAACTGTTAAAATGGGAGGGTTTACTATCTTTCAGAAGATTGGCATCTCCCCACCCTCAGAGTTATTTGAACGTTCTTTTTAGAGCTTCTGAAGCACAGGAATTGAATGGCAGGAACTTCAAAGGAGGGTAGCCTTGTGGTCCAGGATCTGCACGGAGCTGTCTCCATTCTCAGTCTCAGAGACACATAGCCTGCTCTCTCCAATCTTTATGGAGGGGAAACCTAAGGAAGACCCTCATTTTAATACTCACTAATTTGGGAGCCAAGTATGGTCAAGGATTCTCCATGGCTTTGTTGGGGAAGATGCTTGTCTTGTGAACATTTCAGGTTAATCCCCGGAAAATAGTACCTTTCGTCATACTCTAGAGCAAAGCTGCTCTTCTCTACAACCCCTGCTCTTCCAGGGTAACCATTCATTTCTTTTCCCTTCCAGTTCTCCAGGTAAGAGATTTCTTTTGGTTCCTAATAACTGACTGGAACTATGAAGTAATAAATCAAAAGACTCCAGACAGTGGCTTTCCATTAGACTACAGAACCCAGCATATCCAGTAGCTGATAAGGTAACATAAGACTCTGCATCAGCACCACACATTTGTTGTTTCACTCCAATCATACCTCCCTTTCTCCCTCTAATTTCATACATAGCCCCCCCCCACACCTAAGAAAAATGACCTTTGTTGGTGATAATCTCTGTCTTCTTTTGTCTTTGAGCTTTCCTTACCACAACTGTTTACACACCAAGTCCCTGGTCCTTTAGAGTGATGAACAGTAAACCTGGTTTGCTGATTACATTTTCATCAGGCAGATATTGACCTTCCTACCTCTTTGAGGGTCTCACCTTTAGGGTCCATAGCTACAGAAGATGGATAGTGTTCTCTCTCCGTCTCCCCCTCCCTCTCCCCCCCTCTCTCTTTCTCTCTCCACTCTGGCATTTGACTTCTCTGATATCAATACACAGTTACTCAAATTTGAGCTCTAGGACATAAAAGACCAGAAGATGTCTTCGAGCAAGCCTAACTTCTTGAAGTGGTCTCTCTGTGAAGTGATGGCTTATTTACTCTGTGGATCTTGAAAGTCTCCTTATTTTCTTACTAGGCCATTGTATATTTGAATTTACACAGTACAAATATACATTGTGTATTGGTTTCAATGTATTTTAACAATCTGTATGTGCTTCTGTCTTCTTAAAATGGAAAGCATTTTTTATGTTTTCTACATTGGGTGAAAATTATGTGGTGTGGACAAACTGTTTCTTTTCCAACAGAGGCTTCCTGTTCTTACTCTGTCCTTGTCCTTGGCATTTTCTCGGCCCGGGAACAGAGCTTCAGGGGAACTGCCACTCTGAACCCTTCCTCCATCTCTCCTTTGTCTGCTCAACCTAAGTAGTTTATTTGTTCTTTGACTTGGGGAATTTATTCTGTTCTATCCTGTATTGGTTAAATAAATAAATGTGTTTATAGAAGTTGGGGCTTTATCTATTTGCAAAGAAGTTTGCAAAGAAGTTTGCTGTTGATATTATATTTCAATTTTGTTGAGCCTAAAATCTGAGTCACTATCTGAAGACTGGTACTTAGAATTAGCCTGCATAGCTATTAAAAGCAGGTGGGAACATGTTACACTCCTAACTCCAAGAAAGTTATTTTCCTTCATAGTAATAAAGACCATAGTCATAAAGCTCCTAAGACTTTGGAGCTTCCAAATTAAAAAAAAAAAAAAATAAAGAAGAGAAAAGTTTTATAGTAAGATTATTTGCTTCCATCATTGGTAACCAACTTGCTTAAAAAAATATCCAATCAAGCAGTGGTTTGGCCAGCAAATAGCATTTTTAAAATAAAATTAAAGATTGACAGTTTAGACTCTACATACACGGACAGACATAGATCTCCATGTGGTTGTCTAAAAACCAGAAAGAACAATTCATAATGCTATTGTTGCAAGTCATCTAACCAAGCAGAATCATTCAAGTGAGAACTATCATGATACGGGGTTTATGTTAAGGGTGGAGTTTATTTTAATAGCTTCATAAATTGGCTGAGACTGTATTTTTAGAATCATTAGAGGGCCAGGGGGGTCATTTACATTTTCAGTTATATTTTATTGCCTTTTATGTAGTAAATGATATGCTGTAGTCAGACTCATGAATACAGGACTTGATGAAGGTCTCAGAGCACATCCCTTGTGAATGTCAAAGATTTTATGAATGTTTATTATGTCCTGAAAGGAAAAACAAATGTCTGGTTAGTCTTTCCCACTACTTCATCTAATGATGCTTTGGCCATACAAGGTATTCATTAATATTCACCGAAGGGAAAGGGGAACACTCTCATTATGTTGCCCGCCCCCCATTCTTAGATTTCTCCCGAGGAGAGTTTATTTAAGTAATCGAGGAGGGGTAAATGAATAATGCGGAGTTTTTCTTCAGTTTCCATTTGTGAAATTGTAACAAATAAATAGCATCCTCATTCATTATTAATAGGCTTTCTAGAGATCAAAAAAGTAGATTCCACTTTCCAATGAATAATTCTACGGGCAATTATCTGCAGTTTAAATAAAAGGAAAAGCATTTTATGTGGACGATACAAGCACTGGATAATTAAAATAAAGTAACTGATTTCCATAAATAATGAAGATAGGAAATTATCTCTGACTTTGTTTGCAAAGCTCAATTTCCAATTCATCCCCCGTGAAGAGGATTAAGCACTTCCACTCTAGCCCTGCCACTCCATGGTGGCAGGCAGAGCATATTATGCAGACCACACAGTTTTGTTCCAAAAAAGGTATAAGAGGGAGCTAATTTCATCTGTTCATCTTTGAAAACAAGGCACCAATCCTGCATAGTTCTTTCAAACATTCAATTTACAAGATCCAAATAATGCTTTCTGAAATACACACACACACACTTTCCTGTAGACCATGTGTTCAACTACCAGAGCCATGGATACACAGGGAAGGGGAAGAGGGAGCAGTTGCCGGACTGTAAAAGTAGCAATACGCTGCTCAGTTTGTAAACGAGAAACACCTAACATATCCTTTATGAGCAGCAACAACTAAGTGGTATGTTGCTTATATTATCACTTTCAGAAGAAATAACCAAAACCTAGGAACAACTTGCAACATAAATGAATGCTAAGAGATTGAAAATTTTGTTCTTGTGTGCAATATAGTTCTGACTTGGCATAAGGAGAAGTGGAACATGATGAAGCACCAGAGCTATGTGGACAGCTTTTATCTTCCGATGCAATCCCTCTACTTTAAAAGAAGTCCAGATATGCGTAAAAGTCAAAATTCCCATGCAGAGTAAGTAACAGTCCTAGACTATCTCCCTCTGCCTTGAGGATATGCTTCCTCAGAATCTGGAGAGTTCTGGTCTACCAAGCTCGCAAATGTGCTCTCAGAATTTATCATCTCCCATTAAGAATTTCTACACGCATATGTGTGAGGGCCAGCATGCACTACATCTGAGCAAAGAACAATCTGGGAAAAAAAAATCTCAGAGCATACAGTCAGCGGCACAGTTTGCACTTTTTATTTGCTGCATGACCTTGAACAACTTACTAGGTTGTCAGTGCTTCTTCAGCTGTCATGTGAGGATGATAATAGACTGTATATCATAACTTCCACCCAGGACCAAGTATAACACAGGACATAAAAACCTCTCCTGGAATCAATGCGCCAAATCCTTCCAGTTTTCAGCACCCAGAAGTGTTCTAGAATGTTGCTCCTTTCTACCTATGGACTGTTTAGCTTCTTGGTACCTGTATCCAATCTGTATGATGTCATAGTTCTCTGACAGAATCAACATGCATTTTCAGTTAGTGGATGTTGTTCACATGTTATTAGATGATCAGGGCTCAGAATACAGCATGTTATGTGTCTGCCAACCTGAGGACTGACTCCTTAATAGAAACACAGAAAGAGGTTCTATATGCCACAGGCAGGAGTCATGATCAATATGTCTACAGAGGCCATGACAAGATGGAATTCATAAGCTATTTCCTCTTCATACTGAGGAGTCAAAAGATGTTGCATATTTGTGAAAATATAAATCTGCAAAAGCTCACAGAAGACATCTAACACTTGGAAAACATACATTTCCTTCAGAGACCTCAAACATCTCTACCATGTGGCTCCTATCTCTTTCTTCAAGCATTCAAGACAAGCAAAAAGATGGCACAACACTGTCGATTATAATGTATAATTCAGTATCTCTATAATGGTGGCTAACTACACCATCTTGCCTAAAATGCCATCCATTTTCCTTACCCCACCCAAATTTTGTGACTACAAACATTTACTTCTTAATCGAACCATCCAAAAGTCAACTTAGTGATGAAATCATTGCTCTTGCTTCCATTAAGGGGAAATTTAGTCACACTATCACCTTTGGAACCTTAACTTTTTTTAAATTATGAGACATTTCCAGCTATACAACTGAGCCTGACTCTATATGTGGAAGGATCTAAATCATACATCCTTACTCTCAGTACATTGCCGGGAGAGTGTCAGTGACTGGCAGGAAAATGATAAATAAATGACCCTCTGCCCTTAGAGAGCTAGAAAAATCTAAGTCTTTAACTTTTCAGATGAGTCCCAACCTGAAAGAAGCTAAAGCTTGAAAAAGGTCATTCCTAACCCAAGTTAATATACCTTTAACCCAACACAAATCTTATGAAGTGAGGGGCAAGCCATGGAGGAGGGCTGATAACAATGCTCAGTGGTGGAGTATTTGTCAAGTGTGAGCAAGGCCCTGAGTTTGGTCCCTATACTAAGAAAGAATGGGGAAGAAAAGTGCAAAGGAAGAAGAAAGATGTAGGCTGTGTGGAAAGAAAACTAGTAAGAGCAGTGCCGGGTAAGAGGTTTACAAATGACAGTTCTCTAAAAGGAAGGTAGTATCAGAGCTGTGTATATGTTGGGAGGAGAAGGTGTCATATCAAACAAGAGCCTAATTTATACAAAAGATGGCCTATGAAATTGGAAATCTGAGAACTTCCAATTACACGATTTTTAAAAATAGAATATGCAGGCATTTGAAATGTGTGCTTGAGTCCCTAAGGCTGCCATCCTCTCCACCACTGTCCTACTTGTCCATCATGTCATCAGAGCACTATGGTATCTGTATTCCTTAAAAGCACTGTGTGGTAACTGGGCCAAAGAGGAACTAAGAAATTGGCTCTATGGGATACATAATTCATGATAGCCAAACTGCCTAAAGTCAAATGCCTACAAACAGTTCTGCCCACTTCCCCAACAATATGAGCTCCTTTCCACAGTGATGCCTGGGTTTGACTGAGAGACCCTGCCTCAGTGAGTGAGGTTTAAGAGCAGTCGAAGATGATTCCCAACATCAGCCTCAAGCCTGCACATGTATTCATTCACATATGCAGACATATATAAACACATAGATACACACAAGAAAAACAACAGAATTTCTTTAAAAAAAAACATCTAGATTTTTCACCAAAAACATATGATCTTCAAAGTAAAACAAACATAAAAATATCATAATGAAGTCGGTGAAGTGATTTGGAAAGCTAGATCAAGCAAAGTAATCTCTGACAAAATCATACATAAGAAAAACAAGTAGGGAGTGTGCAGTAGATTTTAAACTATAGAAGAAATGTGCTAAGGACTGTAAAACACATAAATCTTCTGCCTTCTGCCAAAATGATGAGTTTGAAAATATCCACAGCTTTAAACATCACAGTGAAATATCAAAACGCTGTACAAGAGGGATTTCTGAAAAAGTGATAAAGAGAAAATGATGAGTTCCCTTCAATAGCAGGGAGGGGTGAGTGTGTGTGTGTGTTTGTGTGTATGTGTGTGTGTGCCTTCTGTCTCAATAAAAAAAGATCATTTACTAAAGAATGACCATCACTGTTGTTTAAATCCAGATTCATGCCACATCTCATTTATAATATGTATATAGTATTGAGAGAGAACGAGATTTTTGAATTTGCAAAAAACTTGTTTATTTTGCTACATACAGATAATTTGGGGAGAGGGGATGTCAGGAAAAATGTGGAAGAACTAAAGACAAAGAAAGAGGAGTGATCGGTTAAAAAACTAGAAGTTATAGTTGAGTTGGAGAAACTGCTGATGCTTGATGTTTTAAAAATGTGTAAAACTACCATCTGGAACCAGATGTTCTCAGCAGCCGAGCCTGGCAGAGAGGGCAGTAGGAAGTGTAAGAATACTAGGCTTTCTATTATTATGGAAGAGGAAGACAGAGATGCCATCACTGCTGACAGAAATGCTAGAATTGTTTAAAAAAAATAAACACTAGAGAGTAAAATGGACACATAAACTATAAACTATAAATGTAATGAATATATGACTATTACACATATGTGTATATGGGAGGAAGGAAGAGAAGAAATAATTAAAATAAAACCCCAGAATGCCCGTTTTCAACTGAAAATAAAAATATAGTTTCTTGAAGAATTTGCAAAATGAAATTAAAAGATCCACCATGGGCAACAGCAAAGAAGGAAACATATGTACAATGATATACAGTAGTTCAACAAGAAATGTATATTGGATTATTGTTGCCTCTTTTGGAAATATAGCCCTTGGTTGATAGGAATGTTGAGTATCTGGTATTATAATGAGGAAACTATTAAAAGAAGCTGACTTGCTGGTCTCCCAAAAGACATAATCATGATTAGAGAGATGGAAATTTCTGTCTATTCCATCTCTAGGAAAGAAAGAGGGCTGGAGATTGAGTTGATTTCTAATACCATGATCAATCACAACTATGTAATAAAACCTTCAGCAAGAAGTCTAGACAGAGGCTGAAGAGATGGCTCAAGGGTTAAAAGCATTTGTTATTACAGAGGACCCAGGTTTGATTCTTAATATCTACATGGTAGCTCAAAAAATCTCTGTCCATCAGATATCAGCTCTTGGTCATCAGATTTATAGTAGTGAATAGACACTCTAAAGAATATTTCTAAATCCTCAGGCATGGAGGTCTTACTTAACTCTTACTAAACTGTCAGGTAACCTGGAGCACAACCCTATTTCATGGTTGGATCTGAGACCTAGAGTCCGTGACTAGCTATAACATTCTACAACACTGGGAAATCACTGTGTTTCTTGAATGAGTCTTAATTAATCATGTTTTAATCCTGCTGTTCTGTTAAAAATTTAGGACTTGCATGGTCTGTGATCACCTTTAGCCTTGGCCCTGGCAGCTGGTTCTTATCCAGCTACAACTCCTGCTATAATAATCACAGATTCACTCTTGAAACCATAGAAAGCCCCAATTAAATTTCTTTTATAAACTGCCTTGGTCATGGTGTCTCTTCACAGCAATAACAGTAACCAAGACACCAGGCAAAAGGCCAGGACAATAGAGCATCTATGATGCCTGGCCCCTTAAACCTAGGACTGTGTCCTGGCTCTGTCCATTGAACTGTTTCTTTAACAATTATGGCAAGTAATTCCCTTTTTGGAACTTTAGAACAGAATCCTGGCCCATACTAGTAGCATAGGTCTGAGCTTGGCCTCTGAGATATGAGTCATCTCACGGGACTGAAGATTTAACCTTTGGGGTGTACACTAACTTCAGGTCATAGCACAATCCCCCAGTTGTCAGGTTCCTAGTTGGTGTCAGAGGGCCAGGCAACTGATTATTGATGAAGCAAACAACATACTTCACAGGGACAGTTCTGTGAGTCAGACAAGGATGCTATGAAAAGCAGAAAGCAGGGTCATTAAGACGTAAAGAATTGGGCAGAATAAAGCATGGAATCCAACAGGGAGGCACAATCATGGTAAGTCTTATGAATCTAATTGCAAGGTTAGATACTCAAAATCTGTGTATTACAAATGTACAAATGTGCATGTGCAGCCAAACCTGATGAAGCCAGGAGAAATCAAAAGAAACAAACATACAAGGAAGGAATTGTCTATGAATAATTAGGCAGTAAAAGATGCAAAAGATGAAGGAGAAAGGAAGGGATGGAAGACATAGACACACAGAGAATATTGTATAGTTGTTTATCATATATTGTGTTAAATAAAGAAAACTTTGTCAAGTCACTTAAGAACTGTAAAACTGAAATAGAGTCAGATTTTCATGATTTCTCAAAACTGCTCTTTTCTCCAAAACAATAAAAACTATTCTATAAGAACAAAAATTAAAAACAAGACAAAGTTCCTATGCTATAGCATATATCGATGAATTTATAAGAACAATTTCTTCTCTTTTTTTTCAGAGAACAGTACATTTATATAAAACTGCCCCAACTCTGATGTCCAAAAAACAAAGAAGAGGCTAGGGAGTTGGCTCAATTGGTAACATGTTCAATGTGCAAGAGTAAGACCTGAGATTGGATCCTCAGCACTTATATAAAAAGCCAGCCATAATGGTGAGCATCTTAACCCCTAGTACTAGAAGGGCAGAGACCGGCGCATCCCTGCAGCTCACTGCAAACCAGTCTAGGAGATTGGTGGGCAGTAGCTTCAGTGAGAAAGACTGAAGTAGAGAGTGGCTGAGGAAGGCACATGACACTAACTTCTCTACACACACACACACACACACACACACACACACACACACACGCAAGTGCACCTGCACATATACATACACATACACGCAAACAAAGGAAAACCTACACATACCCCATAAGAGCAGATTTTCTTAAGATAACAATACAAAATAGGAACAAATATAACCCAGTTATGAATTGAAAGACTGGGGTGATAAAGCATGTCTGGGAAGGTCAGACCTTAGGATAGTCCAGAAGATACCTAGCCAGGACAAGAAACTGAAAAGGGCTGGGGCTCCATCATCTTAATGAAGGCTAAAAGAAGTCAGAAAACAGCCATGTTCAGGGAAACTAATGTTTTTCATCTTAAATGGTTACGAAGTCCTTGACCTTAAAAGGTCTACCCCTGATCTGTGTGTCTGTGTGATGACCCCACTGCAGCATTTTAGTGAGGTAAAGACTATTTTACAAGTTTAGTCACCAGAGATGCTCAAAAATATTTTGACCAATACATACATTAGAGAGGGTTCTTCAAAGCTTCAGGATGGCAACAGCATGGCCAACCTCTTTGGAAGAAGCTGCAGACAGTGCAAACAACCTCTCAAACACAGAATCCTCAAGGTGACAGACACACATTCTACAATTTTAGTGATTACCTCATCTTATGAGTTCATGGATAAACTGGAAGAAGTAAATATATTCTCTGTCTGAGAGAGAGAGAGAGAGAGAGAGAGAGAGAGAGAGAGAGAGAGAGAGAGAGAACCATAAAATGTACTTAGAAAGATAAATGCCAAAGAATAACTTGAAATTTTTGGAAATAACATTCAGAAGGCAATTGCTACATAAGTTTAAGATCACATTCTTTTTATTATCATGTTGAAAACTGTTAAATTGGCTGCTGGGATGCTGATACAAAATGCAAATGCATGAACAAATTTGAGAATGAGAAGACAGATCCACGGTCTCTCAGGGTTTACTCATGGGTGTGCTGACACAATTTCACATGTGAGAAAAGAAGTACTAATGGAGTACAGGTTTCTTCGAAAACAAATAGGCTAGATCATCCATCCCATGACACCATTAAGCCATCAACTACAGAATTTCAAACGGCTTAAGGAGCTAAATATTAAATTGACTAATGTATGGTGGTTAAGTTTTGTTAGTTTTTAATACCTTATGTGGGAAGTTTGTCTGAGTGGATTTTAAACAAGTAAGCATAAATCAGGTGTAGTGGAGAACACCTATAATCCACACATTCAGGAAGCAAAGGCAGAGGAATCATAAATTTAAGGCCTACTGGGAGCACATGGTAAAACTCCTGTCTCAATAAACAAACACAGACATGAATGGAAAGGGACACAGATTTGATGAAGAGAGCATTTTAAACTTATCCCATTTTACAAAATAGTCTATACAGCATTGCAGGGGCTCTGGTATTTCTGAAAAGCATTTCCAATACATAGATCAGATCTGATGCCATGCACGTATGATGGAGTATTTGCAATTGACTAGAAGATGTTAAAGATAGGACAATAGTGTTTGCTCTGTAAGCATGAGAACACATGTAAAATGCTAAGCAAGGCTGCACGTGTCTATAACACATGTATTGGGAGGTGGAGACTGGCATATCAGGAGCTCCATTACCTAGCCTAAAAGCAAGCATCAGGTTCAGTAAGAGACCTTGTGTCAGAACAATATGGTAGAAAGCATCAGAAGCTCACTGGTGCCCTGCTCTGACCTCCCCATACAGTGTACATGCACACCCACATGGAGGACTTCCAAGTGGCCAATAATATATGAAATACAGATTGCCCTACTAGAATGGTGAATATTCAGATCATTATAAAGTTGACATACACACACTGAGCTACTGGACTTCTAGGTTTTATCTGTGCTAATTGTTGAAGGTTAATGTCATATCTGTGTAGAAAGCTGCCTTCTTTTCTACAATGAAAAGAAAGAAAAGATAACATGGACAAAGAAGTAACCAAACCACAGAAAGTACACCAGTTATGATACAGCTAGTGTTTGTAACAAGTTGAACTGGGTCCCAACCTAGTTGCTATATTGACATTTCTTTCCTCTGTTCATCAACGTGGCCCAACTTAAAAAACAAGCAAACAAACAAAAACATTAGCAATATTCACTATTAGTGTAAGAGTTTTTATGCTAAATCCTATTGAAAGAGATATAAACTGATAAAAGATATTTATGAGGACAACATGGTTGATTCATTTAAATAAACACATTTCAAACATGCCATTTAACCCAAGAATTTTTTAGGAAAACCAAATTAAGAGACTGACATAGAGGCTAGATATTTCTAAAAGGCATCATGACAGTAGCACTTGCAAGAGTGTAAATTCAGAGTCAACCTGCAGTAAGTAAACCGAATCCTGGTGAAAAACTTTGGGGAAAATCCATACAATAAAACGATAATTGCAATTTAATAAAAAAGACACAGGTTCATCCCCAACAAACCAGTATAAATTGATACGGAACAACTGCAAAACTCACTGGGTTATTGGTCCATGAAACAAAAATGGTAAAAACAAACATTTATATTTTAAAAAGTAGGAAGAGAAAGAGAGAGGGAGGGATTTACAGATTCCTTGCCTGTGTTTAGAAAAGACACTGGAAGACAAACACAGCTGGATTCTTATTAACAAAAGTTTTTCTTCAAGGGAGCAAAATAAAAGAAAGTTGGGACATAAGACAATGAAAGGAAAAATACAGATCTGAGCATTGTGTTAATATCAATAGCTATTCCTAGAAGTGTGAGTGTGTGTGTGTGTGTGTGTGTGTGTGTGTGTGTGTGTGTGTGTGTATCTGTGTATGAAATAAAAACAATATAAAGAAGAAGAAAATGAATTTAATTGATTGGACTCCAAATGGATCTATTGACAAGAAAATAAAACCCTGAGATGGCATGTTGTCATTGCTGGCTGTCTCAACATCAATCTAGAGTGTGCCTGGGATATCCAGCCACTAGGAAAGATATGTGACAGATGAGGCCAATATCCTGAGAAGTTCCAAGAGCAAATCAACCCTCTTAGCATTCTCACCACTCCTGCTTAGCTCAGCAGAATCAAGTCTACTCAGTGCAGGTTTCTCTCTGATACACTGACTTGTTTTTGTAGAGTTTCTTAAGGAGCCACTAGAGTTTCCAGACAATTCTCATTTTACCATCAACCTGCAACCTTAACCTACACTGATGGTAGATCAAATTTGAAGCACATGCAGAGAAAGCTGGCAGGGTAAACTTCACAGTCCTCTACTTGGAGGCTTGTTTAACAGTGCTCAGCACAGCTCCTCAGACTTGACTTCTAACACTTCACCCTGGGTAAAAGCAGCTTCCATCACATGGATGGCATGGGAGTTCTTCATAGCAGTCAACACCACTCCCAGTCTCAGACCTTATTCCTACTTTGAAGCTCCAAAATAGGCACAAGGCACTTTTGCACAAGGTTCAGGAGAGAGTCAGCACTGCTTTCTTAGAGCACCTGCAGTGCCTCCTATGAGGATCGTGTTAGCAAAGCAGTAGACAGTATCAGAAGAAGATGCTAAGAACAGTGCAAATGATGGAGGCATGCCTTGTGAAGGTTCAGGAAAAAAAAAGTTTAGGCATCCTTTACATTCTTTATCAGAGCCAATTGATGTTTTATATTAATAATCTGTGGTTCTAGCCTTCTGGGGATGAAGAGACAGCCATGATTAACAAGAGACCAGCACCAAACCATTGCTTTGTTAGGATAGGCTTTACTGATAAATTGGGGGTAAAGAATCAGCTTTGGTTTAAAATATACCAGCATTAGGGGAGGAAATTTTTCTGGGAAATATTCTCTTGGGCTCAGCATTTCAAAGCTGTGGTTCATAGGCAGACAAGGCTTCGAGTTTTGCTGGCAGAAAAACTTGATCATACATAATAGTCACACAGGTGATACTGACTTTGAAGTCATCAACAGGCCTTGGAGAGCAGCTGAGGCATGACACCATGTTTCAGGGATGGAGACATTTGGAAAGAGAGGACAGGAGAGGCCATTGGTAAAGGTGCAGCCTCATTTACAGTAGAAGACTTGGGATTTCAGAGGTCATAGAGAGATAGTGAGGCTTGATACCAACTGGCAGGGCCAGAATCCTTGAAGATAGCCAAGGATAGAATATTGATGAAAGATCAGCCCAGTTGCAGTAAAATCCCCAAGCGTTTAGGATGACCAACAAAGTCAGCAGCAATTGTGGAGTGGCATCTGTGTGAACCTTGGTGACAAATTACATGCTGTAGATGACAGAGCAAGGATAGTGATACTAGTAAGCCCTTTGGATCTTAACTCCCATATGTCTGACAATGGCTTTTACACTGTTGGACTTTGCTCTTCCTTTGATGTGGTTGTGCCTGGGCTCTGGGTCTGCCCTCTTGGAATAAGAATGCATTTAACTTATTTTGATTTTACAAGACCCCAAGGGAAAGAGATGACTTTGGAATTTTACAGAGAGCTTAGAGTTTTAAGAGGCTTAGATATTTTAAAGATGGAACTTTGAAAATGTTTTAATCTGTGCAGACTGTAGGACTTCTCAAAATTGAACCGTTTTATACCATGATATTATTATTAATATGAGATCTTCAGAATGAGCAAAAAGGAAAGGTTATGGTTTAGCAGTAATGTGGTTTTGTGACATATTGACAAGGGGTCAGTTATAATAGTTATTCTTAGGAAAACTTGAAACAAGCTATAGTCATTTTAGAAGATGGACCCTCAATTAAGAAAATACTTGTACTGGACTTGCCTATGATAAGCTATAATGCATTTTCTTGATTAATGATTAACTGGGGGAGCCCTAATTATTGTAGTCAGTGCCACTCCTAGGCTGGTGGTCCTAGTGCTAAGTAATAAAGCAGGCTGAGCAAGCCATGGAGACCAAGCCAGAAAACAGTCCACCTCCATGGTTCTGGATAACAGTTCCTGCCTCCAGGTTGCTGCTTTGAGGTCCTGATCTTACTACTGTGCATGATAGACTACAAGCTGTAAGCTGAAATGAATCTTTTTATGGAAACAGAAATCCTAGCTAAGAATTCCTCTAAGTGGATAATCTCTCCAAGTGATTGGCCTTAAAACTGTGTATGTGTGTATGTGTGTGTGTGTTGCATATATATATGTATATATTCCATATATATATATGGAATCAGAGAGTTGTATTTGTATATGTATGCATGACATAACAATCATTAAAGAAAAAATAGAAAGGGAGAAAACAGATGAGTCATAAAAACAGAGGAAGTCTTGGAGTCTGAGAAGGATACATTATGAGAAGAGAATTTAAGGCAACCTAAATATAGTATAAATATATACATGTGTAAAATGTCATAATGAAACCCATCATTTTCAACAATTAATAAATACTAATAGAAATGGAGAAACATATAAACTTAGAATCCTGGCAGGCCCGAGTTTTAGGTGGTCAGTGCATTATTATCTACAACCACTCCATCGTGCAATAGCTGTTGATCAGCCTCTCCCCCATACCTCCCCCATACCTCCCCCATACCTCCCCCATACCTCCCCCATACCTCCCCCACTCACCCCAGACAACAGTCTATTCCCAACCTTTATGAGATCAATTCAACATTGCATATGAGATCTTGTGGTGTTTGTCATTATGTGTCTGGCTTACTTCACTTGAGATAATGATGGCCAGGTCTATCTGTGTTGTTGTGAATAGCAGTTTTCTATGGCTAAATGGTATCCCGTTGTGCATATGTAGCACATTCTTCTTTATCCCTTTATCAGTTGATGGACATAAGTTGCTTCTGTGTCTTAGCTATTATGCTAGTGCTGCAGGGAGCATGGGAGTGTCACGTTTAACAAAATACAATATCAGAACAACTTTATCATCTTCTAAGTAGAGATAATAGTAACACCTACCACATAGGACAAGAGCAAATGAGAAAGTCCAATTTTAAGCCTCCACTAACCTGAATCTTATTTATGAACAGCTGAATAAAATGGCTCTTAATAGCAACTAAATCCTGTCATCATTTGTGGTTTCAAGAGTGTGGTCAAATTTAACCTAAGTGAGATTCAGCGTGGTAAAAGGAGGAAAATACTCAATAAAATAAACAAATAAAGGAGTGCAGTTACAAAGAGTACAATTTCTAGCTCACCGGAAAAGACTGCCCAGGATGGATTGCTATCCGTGTGGCAGAGTCCAACAAGGAATGGGTCTAAGATTGCAGCTTTGCTGTTCTTGCTCAGCAAACAGGAAAAGAGGAAAGGAAGCACTCAATTTAACATTGGTTCTGGAAGATTAATGGGAAAAGAGAGGGAGGGAGATGAGGTGGAAGAGGAAAACTGAGATAATACCCGAAGTCTGATGAAAAAGTCAGGTGTGAATTTAAGACCTAAAAAACGAAGGAAAATATCTAACATAGGATGAAGTAGTATGAAGGTAAGAAAAATAAAGAAGGCAAAGCTTCAGCAATGTGTTCTGCTTCTTTCAGTAACAGGTTCTTCTCTTCTTTAGGCTAGGAGGTCAGAAAACCCAGGAATCTCCATTTAAGATATACAGTAATGCTGAGATTTGAATGTCTCCATGCCAAGAGCCTAACCCGGAATTCCCTCCTGCCTTTCCATAGTCCCTTTGTATAGTGTGCCATAAGCTTTTGAGTCTTCATCACATTTTCTGTTGGAGAAAACTAACCTTGCATTTGCCACATCTCTCTCATTGGATATTTTAAGTAATTTTTGAAGTTTAATTTACAAAACACTCACGGGAGGAAATACAGGGACAAACAGAGGAGCAGGGATTGAGGAGAAGATCATCCAGAGACTGCCTCACCTGGCAATCCATCCCATATGCAGCCACCAAACCCAGGCACTAGTGCTGATGCCAACAAGTGCTTACTGGCAGAACCTGATATAGATGCCTCCTCAGAGGCTCTGCCAGAGTCATACAGATACAGATGAGGATGCTTGCAACTAACCATCAGACTGAACACGAGACCCCAATGAAGGAGCTAGAGAAAGGACTGAAGGAGCTGAAAGGGTTTGCAACCCCATGGGAAGAACAACATTATCAACCAACCAAACCCTCCACAGATCCCTGGGACTAAAACACCAAACAATGAGTACACATGAAGAGACCATGGCTCCAGTTGCCTATGCAGCAGAGGATAGCATTGTCTGTCATCAAGGGGAGGAGAGACCTTCGGTCCAGTGAAGGCTCGTTTTGTTCAGTGTAGGGGAATGCCAAAGCACTGAGATTGGAGTGGGTGGTTGGGAGAGGGAGCACCTTCAAGAAACCAAGGGGAGGGGAAGAGGGAGAGGAATAGAGGTAAGAGGATAACATTTGAAATGTAAATACAGAGAATATCCAATAAAAATGAAAAAACAAACATTTAATAACTCTAAACACTGAATGCCAAATGAATGACTCTCTATAATCTTACAGAGCTCCAAAAAATCACAACCATTCATTTTTACAGTATTGTACCTACTCATAAAAATTCCCACTCTCATATTGTTAACCTTATTGCTCTTCCCAACTCTCAGGAAACCATACTGCATTTCCTCCACAAGTTTGCCTGTTTTAAATATTCATAAAAGTAAAGCTATGCTATGTTCTGTGCATAAATACCTGGCATCTCCACAACATGTTTCCTCTGGGAACACACTTCAAAAGTGTGCAGTGTTGCCCACTGGACAGGGCAGTGGGCAGAGCTGCACAATGCCTTCCAGGCTGAAGGTCATTGGCATTGCTTCCAGTTGTCCAGTATGACTGATACACTATGTCCTACAGCCTACAAGATCTTATTTTAAAATAGGCATTTGCATGTCTCAAGGATAGATGGCAAGGAATAAGGTTGCCTGGTCAACAGAAAAATTTAAATATATGAAATGGCCAGGTTCTTCTTTCAAGTGTCCATGCTATTTTGCATCCTGTCAGCAACTACGAAACTCAAGTCTCTCCACACTTTTGCCAGCTCTGGCAGTTACCTATATAATGGCTATTCTTTATATCAACTTGATACAGCTGGGAAAAGGGTATCTCAGTTATAGAATTGTCTCCATCAGATTGGCCTAAGGACACGTCTATGGAGCATTTTCTTGGTTACTCTAAAAGGAGAAGGACATAGCCCACCATAGGTGGTACCATCCTTAAGCTAGTAGTCCTGGGTTATATGAGGAGCCTGGCTGTGCAGAAGAAAGAGGCAAGCCAGTAAGCAGTATTCCTCTATGGTCTCTCTTTTAGTTTCTACCTCCAGATTCTTACCTTGGCTTTTCTCAGGAATGGACTATAAAGTATGAGACTGTATTAGTCGGGATTCTATAAAGAAAGAGAACTGATAGGAACAGGAGGCTGACGAAGGAGCTTGAATAGATCCACAAATGTGGAATGAAAATCTCTTCTAACATCCAGGTTGATGAAGCTAATTTATTGACTTAGCAAGGGCTTATGGTTTCTGACAACCGTCCATATGAAAAGGGAGCCTTCAGAATTGAAATCAACTTTCCAGCAGGGTATCCATTCAAATCATCCAAGATCACATTTAAGACAAAGATCTATCACCCTAACATTAGTAAGAGAAGGGGCACGTCTGTCCACCAATATTTAGTGCTGGAAGCCAGTCACCGAGACTGACCAAGTAATCCAGTCCCTCATAGCACTGGTGAATGAACCCCAGCCTGATCACCCACTCTGGGCTGACCTACCTGAAGAATACACTAAGGACTGTAAAAATATTCTGTAAGAATGCTGAAGAGTTTACAAAGAAATATGGAGGAAAAACGACCTGTGGACTAAAATCTGCCATGTGTTATTCCAGCAAGTTTGAGCGGAGTCCCAGAGCAGTGCATTCAGACACCCCACAAAGCAGGACTCTGTGGAAATTGACACATGCCACCTACTAACGTCTGCTTCTGGCAATTACTAACTTTCTACAGTTTTCTTAATCAACAGCGGTCTAGGTAACTTGGAAAGAAGGATTAAAATATGCAGATGTCCTAAAAATTAAAAGGACAGCTCATGGGTTTCTGGCCCCAGTAGTCCATCAATAGCTGTCTCCTGGCAGAGAGCTCTAGAACTGTGTAGTTGGTAGTCCATGAGACTGGATGTCTCAGCATTCTTAGTCTGGTGCCAGAGTCCCAGAGGACTGCTAGAGAGGTGATGGTCTTCACTGTATTGGAATCCCAAATACATAATTTCTAACACCGATGAAGCGATGACTCAATGATGGGGTGAGTGGACTTGTCCGAAGGAGTGAGGAGAAGCAGACGACAAAGCCAAACCTTTTTGTGTCCTAGGCTACCAGCAGAAGATGTGACCAGACTGAATGTGGAGCTTTACACCTCCAATGATCTAATTACAAAAACCAAAACTGAAAACAAAATCAAATCCCTCCCAGCTGTGCCCAGCTGTTTGGGTTTCAGTTGATCCTGGATGTGGTCAGGTTAACAACAAAGGTTTTATCCCAAAGATGAAATGAGCTCTTTCCTCCCCAGACAGATTTGGCCAGTGCTTTATCACAGAAACACAAAGCAGAGTAGACTAGTCTGGTCTTTTGTTGTTTGTTGCTGTTTTGTTTTGAGTGGTGCACCTCTGGGATGGAGATGGGGCCTTGTCTGTGCTAGTCCTGTGTTCTCCTTATCTAGAACATCAGTCTTTGCTTTTATGGATGGAACTGATTCTCACTGTGATCTTAAAGGTGTAAGACACCTTTTCCTGTGCTCCGCAGAAAAATATCGCCTTTGGCCAAGTGAATATTTAAATTTTTTGTCTCACTTGAAACTCATTATCATGGAAGGTGAGTATTCATAGATTGTGTATATACATTTGTATCATCTATATCCTGGTCCATTTACAGTCTTAAAAGTTTGACGTTTTGACAAAGTACAATTAATTTTTGTTCAAGAATCATGTTTCCAGTGTCAAACCTAAGAATTGCTTGGAAGATCATGAAAAACATTTTTTTAAATATTTTATTCTAAAAGTTTAAAATCATGTTTAAATCTACAACTTACTATTAGCTAATTTGGGAATATGGTATCAGACAAAGGTCAAAATTAATGTTTTCATGTGGGTATTCAGTTGTCTTCCCAGTTCATTTGTTGAAAAAATTACTCTTTACCAAAACTGTAAATCAAAACTCAATTAACTGTATGTATAAGATTTTTGACTCTCCATTCTAGCTCATGAACTTTATACTACCATCCTTTCTATTACCAAAAGAACACCCCAATGCTTTTATTCAAGCTGGATTTTTGGATATATCACCTAGAGATCCAGGAGTCCAAAGAGGAGTGTTTAGACCATGTACCTGGCTCGTAACACAAACATGACCTCAGTGAGTATTGTGGTTCATATCCTCTGGCAAAATTGTATTTTTGAAACAAAAAGATATACAGCACCACTGACAATTTATTCTAACGACAGAGACCACCTGCAAGCCCTAAAACTTAGTGCAGGTGCAGACAATTAGCAAGAATTCAATTCATTTACTTGGGCCCATAGATGATTTTGGGGGGAGGGGAGTTTTTTTTTTTTTTTTTTGTTTGTTAGGTTGGCTTTTTGTTTGGGATTTTTTGTTTTGTTTTGTTTTGTTTGTTTTTTGGTTTTGTTTTGTTTTGTTTTTGTTTGTGTGTATGCTTTAAGCCACTATGTGTAATGATATCTTTGGTTTCCTACTTCCAAGCCTTCCCTGGGTTCCGGGTAGGAAGTCTCCCTTACTCTAGGCACTGAAAAGTAATGTTCTTACAGAAGATGGGCTTCTCTGTCATGCTAGGAGTTGGACCTCTGTTGGTTTAGGTCAAGACAGTGAACATTTTCTGGAAAGGACAGTGAATGTCTGATCTCTAGAGTAATCAATGTCCTGTCAGTGAGAGGACACAGCCTGCTGGAAATATTTGCTTCTGTAAAGCAGGGAGGCTCTGCCTTGCCCCTTATTTTGCAGATCTCAGGTGCATTCGTTAGTCTCCTAAGACTGCACTGACAGTGACAATAGCAGTGAGATTCTAGGCAGACATGGTGGCTCATGCCTATAGCCAACACCCAGGATGCTGGGGGAAGTAGGTAGTTCTGAGTTCAAGCTTAGTCACGGCTACGCAGTGAGTTCTGCTACAGCCTGTGCTGTCAGGGCTCTGTCTCAGACAAACTAAACAGCTCATGTTCATTCCCCGTGTCTCTGAAGCTAGAAGTGGTAGCAGATCCACTGAATAAATTCTGGGAATTAAATTCTCCAATCATTCTCTATCTATGTGGGTCACACTGATCCATCTTGTCTAAGCCCCTCAGTTCAAATTCAAATTCAATTTTTAAATGTATATATTGTTCACTTTTTCAACTCCAATGGAAGGATGGTTGATGTGAGATACATTGTTGTCTATTCTTGTCAAAGCTCCAAACCTACGACTTAAGGCTACTTAGAGCAAATAGTGCCACTGTCCTTCGGTGGCTCTCTATGTTCCTCATGTCAGCTGAAATCCCTGCAGTGAACAGTGTGACCCCAATGCCAAGAACTGCCTTTACCATAACTCACTACTACCCTGGTTCTCCTTTCAAAATATAAAATTATTTTTAAAACCCCAGCATTTCTTTAAAGCCTGGGTTTATCCATGATTCAGGGTCTATAGAGCAGTTGATGCTATTACTAGCATTCTGGCCAATGCTGTATCTGGCCATATTTATGTGGTATCCTTGCCTTGGAAAAACTGCTTTTGGTTTTCCTTCATAGTATATTCTGAATAATTTTTTTAAAAAACAGGTATGATATTTTAATGTTAGGTTTAGTATGCTTTAGTAAAAATATCCAGAAATAATTCTTAACCTGAGTCCATTTGAGATAGAAGCTGGCCATCGATCCCAGAAATATACTGCTGGCCAGGTGTCTCTCACCTCTCTGTCTCTCTTTCTCCCTCTCACCCCCCTCCCCCTCTAGTGGCTCTAGCAATCAATCCTTAGCTCCTTTGGCTATAGGGGTTCTGAGTGTCCTACACTGAGCTGCACTGATCTGTCTCTATTTCCATCACTTCAGTCTCTGTCTCCATAATGACCCCTCTTCCTATAGAAATGCTTTTTGGATTTAAGGCCCACCATAAGTTCTAAGTGGTTGTATAGACAAATCCTTTAAAATGTAATCTACAAAGATCCTATTTCTATGTAAGCCCTCATTCTGAGGGTTCAAGTGCACATTAATTAGGAAGATGTAAGATCTAAACCACGACACTTGATCCAGGTCAGCTACAATAATCTAGGCCATCAATGACCTAACAGACAATCTGTGACCAGTTCACCAGGCTGTCTACTATATGATCTGGAGGAATACGTTCCTGTTTGATTCAAAGTAAACAGTGATACAATTCATATATATAAGTGCCTCCGAATATTGTCGCATGAAGACAGGGCTAAAAACAGAGACAGTCAGTCAGTCACCTTGTGACCAGAGGAAAGCCATAGAACTCCAGAGAAGCCAACATAAAGTCCTTCTCTCACAGAGCAGCTGACTTCACCAACTCTGTGATTTCCTAGCTCCAGCTTTGTACAATGATTGATAATAAACTCCTCTTGATTACATCCCCGAATTCCATTTTACTATGGGCTACAATCAACATAATCCCTGCTGCTCTCGGAGCATTCCTTTCCAAGCAGCCTCGGAAGACGGCTGCTAGAGGCCAGAGTGGCTAAGGAAGTTGCTGATCCTCCCTCCAGCTATAGCAGACACCAGCCCAAACCCATTTTCTTCTCAAATTCTCTCACTTTGACACTGATTCACTGAGTAAAAAGGCTGCAGCTGACTTTCATATTTAATTCTGGGATGTAATGTGGAGGAGGCTGGCTTGAAAGACATTTGAAGTACTTGGTTGGAATAAAAACAATTCTCTGAGGATGGAAATGGGACTATCTAGAGAAGAACAAAATAAAATAAGAATTCTCTCTCTCTCTCTCTCTCTCTCTCTCTCTCTCTCTCTCTCTCTCTCTCTCTCTCTCTCTGTGGGTGTGGGTGTGTAAGAGAGAGAGAGGAGGGAGAGGGAGAGACAGAGAGAGAGGGAGGGAGAGAAAGAGAGAGAGACAGAGGGAGAAACAAAGAGAGAGGGAGGGAAGGAAAGAGAGAGAGGAGGGAAAGAGAGAAACAGAGGGAGAAACAGAGAGATAGGGATGGAGGGAGGGGGATAAAGAGAGGAAGAGTGAGGGAGGGAAAAGGGAGGGAGAGAGAGATCTGCTCTGATAAGTTTGGCCAAGTAACAGTTCCTACATATCTTGAACCTTTAATGAGTAAAAAACAATTTTCTGAGGAAGTGGGGGGATGAAGCACATCCAGGGAGGAAAGATGCTCTGATGGCTGCTCACACAGTTGTCCTAGATAGCTGGGTCACAGTGAGGTGCCAAGGATGCTGGCAAGTAAAAAAGCATGCAGATCAGAGGCCAGCAATCCGGATCTAGTAGACAAACTCAGCATCCAATGGCATGAATGCTGGCTGGATGGCTTTGCTATAGTTTTAATTCTCATGAGATAAGGTCTCACTATGTAGTTCAGGCTTGCCTGGGTTAGCCTTCTGCCTCTGCCTCTAAGTGCTGAGATTGCAGATATGGGCCACCTCTTCTGGCTTTATGTACCATATCTTCTTAGTAGCATGCCATGTGCTTTTCCAAATGTATAGATATATAGAATTTTTCACTATAGAATATATGTGATTCATATATTCAAAATACATTATACAAATCTCCTTACCACATTATATCAAGAGTATTCTTTTTATGTCTATTTCATAGGCTTAATAGAACTGAAAAAGAATCTGTAAAAAAACAAACAAAAAAAAGCAAACACTTTTTGGTTGGGGAGCTCTGGAGAAGCTGCTGATGGGTCTCTATTCACACAGAAAATGGCTACGCCATCTAGGAACTGGATCTCTAAGCTAAGAGGAAAGTATCCCCAGAAGATACTGAAAAGAAAACTAGGAAAAGGTTGAGGAAAGATTCTAAACTCGGGTAGTGCACAGATTTCCAGTGTTTGTAGACCTTCACCAGAAGGCAGCACCTATAGCAAATATCCCATGGCATGAAGGGGTGGCTAAGATGTGAAGGAATAGGTCTGCAGGCCCAGAGGACAGTGTGTGAAGTGATCTCTCAGCAGGTGCAAAAAAAAAAAAAAAAAAAAAAAAAAAAAAAAAAAAAAGAGGAAGGAATCGAGGGAAGAGAGACCCACCCTCAGGGACCACTAAATCATTTTTCTCCAGAAGCTTAGCTAGGCAGCAAGGCACAGGCTGAAAGAACTGAACAGCCACAGCCTCCACAGGCAAGGCAACTTCAAGTATGAGCATCGCTCAGCTAAGAACACAGCCCAACAACGGTCAACACTGGAGATGGAAGTGTCTACCGCACTGTCCAGAATATGTCAATGCTAATAAACATATTATGAAATGGAAAATGGGGCCCATAATCAGAGGGCAAGTGAAATGAGTAGACAAAGACTGAAAAGTCTGAACGGAGAAGGATTTCAGACTTCTGAGAAATGCAGAGATAATGGCAGCCCTATTAAAACTGCATTTACATATTTGCTAAGAATTCCACATGCTTTCTTAATTTAAAAAATCATGTAAAGTTTGTTGCTCTGGTGTGTCACCCTATGTCTAAAGCACCTTATGTAATGTGACCATAGATAATCTTGTAAAACAGAGTATTTCCTATTACATCAAGAGAACAAAATCGGCCCCTCCCTCCACTTTTCTCCCCGTCCCTATACCCCTCCACTCCCAGTAGCTGCATTCAATTTTAATGGCACATGTGTCCTCTTACCAGGTTCCTTTCTGCGCCTCCCATTGGCCTTCATGGTCTTCAGTGTTGTTTCATTGCCTACCTCCATACCCATTTGTATACATGTAGGCAAACATTAGTTGGGACCTACATATGTGAAAACATGGGATCATTTCATCTTTTGGAGCCAATTCATTTCACTTTAAAATACTTCTGGACTCACTCATTTTCCTGCAAACTTCATTACTAAAAGCATGTCTTTTTTTTTTTTTTTTTTTTTAAGTATAGAATAGAGTTTATTCAGGGCATGGGAAATGGAGTTGAGAGGGTAGAAAGGAAGAGAGAAAGAGAGACATAGAGGAGTAAAGGCTGGCCTTGAGCACGTGGTGGGGGGATGTGGAAGGAGTGGGGACAGGAAAGGAAGAGCAAGGTCAAGAGAGAAAAGTAGCGAAAACCATATCTTAACTACAAAACTCCCTCTGTGACATGGAGACATCTAACCACAATAGACCGCATTGTATTTCTCTACAAAATGAGAGTCTGGATCTACATAAACTCTTTTACCAAAGTACAAAAAATAAAAGAAACTGAGGTGGGAAGTGCTAATATCTATAAGTAGCAGGAATGTTCAGACCACTACACAGAGGCTCTGCCTGATGTAAACCTGAGTCTTAAAAGTAACCATGAAAATCATGGCCAAGGAGAATCCACCATTAGTAATCTCTATAAGGACTAATACAGTATAATAACTGACCCCAGCTCTCAGCTTTTCTAACACTTCTCCATGTAATTCATGAGAGTTTCCAGAAGGGCACTGGCCTGGGTGGTATAGTTCAGAGTGTGCATGGACATTTCTTTTTCCAGCTTAGATTTAACAGAATTGCATTTGAAAAATCAAAGTAATTCATATTACAAGTTTCAGCAACGCTGGGAGCATCAAAAATAAATAAATGGATGAATAAATAAATAAGCAAGTTTCTCCCATCAAAAGTAGGTGGTACCGAATAGAAAATTTAATCAGGATGAGATTCTATTCTATGTGTGTGCATTTTTTAAAGCCACACACCTAATGTCCTTTAAGTCCAGAAAAGGGACTTTAAAACTTTTCATCAGATGCTGAGACATTAAAATCTGATGGGGGAAGAAGATGTGTGTTATTTATTGTGCTGCCTTGCCTTTTCATAGTGAGTGTGTTATTTATTTAATTTCCCTAGGAGGACATTTTTTTCCCCTCTGACAAACAAGTGTCAAAAATGTAGACAAGCCAAACACACAGATTGCTTAAGAATGTATGTGTGCTTTAAATGCTCGCTGTATTTCATGTCACTGTGTGGAGCTGACAACCTTAGTCACCCTCAGGGAGTCTGTAGGCTGGTGTCAGGTGCATCAGCTCAGCACAGCTTCTCACTTCAGGGTACCACTCACCAGCTCTGTGCTCTCAGGATGTCCTTGTTATGATGGCATCTTCATCATCTTTATTACAAATATGGGACACATGTCAACAACTAACAGGAGTGCATCTTACAGATGGAAATGAAGGAAAGCCAAAGTAAATGTGAACACTTGGGGACAGAGCCTATATGTGTGTTGAGATGCACAGGTTTCTTGGAGTGATGATATATGCAAAGTCTTTGGATGCTGATGGAAGAAGGAAACACATATACATAGAAATTTGTAAGGAAGGATTAATTTCTTCTTACTGTATTTTTATAGAACCACACAATTCTTGGTGTGGAAAGAACTTTGTGGGCCATCAAATTCAATCATAACTCCAAGCAAAAATCTTGATAACTGCCAATTCTCCTTAGAATTTAAGGAATTCATACCAGAAGAGCCAAATTAAGTCTTACTGACATCTAGGGTATTCAAGGTTGCCGAATTTTTCGAAGTCACTTTTTTCTTTTGTTTTGAATATAACTTCTAAAACTAAAATGTCACCTTCAATTTCTTCACTGAAACTATAAGTCTCAAATCTGAATTGCAATAAATGTGCTGTCAACCAGGTACCGAAGGACAGGTTGTTCCAGACTGGTTGAACCCTCCTCATGTACGGTTGCTTCCCTAAGGATGCTCAGAATAATAGTCTAGCAACAAATGAAAATAGTCAAACATATACACAATCTGAAAATTTCCCAGCCAAAGCATTCAGAATTGTGCCAAATGGAATCAATATTTACTGAGTACTAACTATAAAATTTTAAAAGGGTTGAAACTATTTATTTGGGAGAATAAAACCTATTTTCCAATCTATAATAATTGCTCTAAATACAGTGCTGATCAACTGTTATGAATTCAATTCTAGAGGGCAGAATAAAAGATAAAAGGCATAGAAAATAATATGTTAATATAGTTATTTCATAAATCAAAACATTAGTCTCCTCACTGTGTAAACCACAGAAGAGGTTAGTTTAGAGAAGGAAAACCAGGAGATTTTGGAAGAACCTTAAGAAAATCCCCAAATATTCATTTATCATGGAAGACAGATCGTGATGGAAAGATGTTTCATCTGATAATACCTTCTTATATGAGATATTAAAGAGCAGAGGATTCAAAGCTGATTAAGGAATGTCCCTTTAAAATCTAATTCTTTTCTCACTGCTTAAAGACAAATAAAAATGCTTGCATAAATCGTCTTTTATTTTCCCTTAAAATATTTATTTTCATATTTGGAAATCTGCAGTGCTGACAACAAGTATTCATATGCATTAATATACACAGTTAAGCTAAAAGTCATGGTCTTGACTCTTGTGCTAGCTTATAGAAAGTTGAAAATATTGACTACTGGTTTTGATAGGTTTATAACAATGCAGACCTTTAATTTCAATGTCTCTAAAAACTACATGGTACTGGTATGAAACAGACAGGTTGATCAAGTGAATCAAATCAAAATCCCAGAAGTAAATTCACATACCTACAGACACTGGATTTTTGACAAACAAGCCAAAACTATACAATGGAAAGAAAGCATCATCAACAAATGTTGTTAGTCAAACTAGATATCTACAAGTAAAAAAAAATTCTAATAGATCCATACCTAACACCCTGCACAAAACTTTAAGTAAATCAAAGAACTCTACACACAAAAATAGTATACACTAAATCTGATAGAAAAGAAAGTGAGAAATAGCCTGGAATGCCTTGGCACAGGAAACAACTCTCTGAAAACACCATTAGCTCAGGCTCTAAGATCAACAACTGATAAATGGGACCTCATGAAGCTGAAAAGCTTCTGTAAGGCAAAGGAGAAAAGAGCAACCTACAGAACAAAAAGGATCTTCGACTCTGAACCTTACAGGAGGCTGATATGTGAAATATGTAAAAACTCAAGAAACTAGACATAAACAAACCAATATCCCAATTGAAAAAACAGGATACAAAGCTAAACATAATTCTCAACAGAGGAATCTCTAATGGCTGAGAAACACTTGAAGAAATGATCAGCCTCCTTAGTCATCAGGAAAATGCAAATCAACATGACTAAGATTCCATCTTACACCATTCAGAATGACTAAGATCAAAAATTAAAGCAACATCTCATGCTGTCAAGGATGTGGAGCAAAAGGAATACACCTCCATTGCTGGTGGGAGTGCAAACCTGTACAATCACTTTGGAAATCTATTTGGTGGGTTCTCACAAAATGTGTAATAGATCTACCTCAGAACCTAGCTATACCACTCCTGGGCATATACTCAAAATATGTTCCATCATACCACAAGGACACTTGCTCAACTATGTTCATAGTAGCTTTTTTTTTTTTTTTTTTTTTTTTTTTTTTTGTAATAACCAGAAACTGGAAACAACCTAGATGTCTCTTTATGGAAGAATGGGTAAAGAAAATATGGAACATTTGCACAATGGAATACTACTCAGCCATTAAAAACAATGGCATCTTGAGTTTTGCAGGCAAATGGATGGAACTAGAAAGGATCATCCTGAGTAAGGTAACTCAGATCCAAAAATACCAACATGGTATGTATTCATTTGTAAGTGGATATTAGTCATGAAGTAGCTAAATAACAAGGAGGGCCCAAGGGGTGGGGAGAGAGCTTGAATCTCATGGTAAAGGTGAAATATAATGGGGTGGATGGAGAGAGGAGGCTGGATTTTGGAGGGGTAGAGATGGAAACAGAAAAAATGAGGTGACAGGAAAGTGAGAAAGAACTGGAAGTGACAACTGGATTCAGGGGAAGCATCTCTGGAACAAGCTAGAAACCTGGGACAATGGAAACTCACAATAATCTATGATGCTGTGATGGTGATCCTAGCTAAGATTCCTAGCAATGAAGGATAGGAAGCCTGAAGGGGCCATCTCCTATGAATTGGCGGGACTTCCAATGGAGGGATTGTGATATCAACTCAGCCACAAAACCTTTGACCTACAATTTGTCCTGCCTACAAGTTGTCCCTAGTCTTACTGCAACTTGATATGCCAAGGCTGGTTGATATCGATGGGAGGCCTCCTCTCTTCTGAGGAGGTGGCTGAGGTGGAGAAATAGAGAGGGGGGAAGAGGAAGGGACTAGGAAAAGAGGAGAGAGAAAAAGTTGTAAAAGGAATGTAAAGTAAATATCTTCATTTAAAAAAAAAAGTTCAGTGTCTCAAATTGGTATCATACCAATTGTCCCTAAACATGGAACAAAAAACTCCAATATCCTGCCATTAAAGTGCCTCCTGATCCCACCCTACTTGGGGAGGTGGTCCATCTGAAACAAACTGCATACTTGCTCTCTTGGTTTCTGACCACTCCACTTCTGAGAGACATATTAAGCATATTTTAAGGGTTCAGTTCAAACAAGTTTTAGGCAGTCATGACAATGGGAGCAATTTAAGGATTATCATCATCCCATTTGTCCTCCTAGTGTAGTCTCCCAGCACTCTCTCCATGTAGATACCTTCAGAAACAGTATCTACTGTTTCTGAAATTGTATATATATATACAATTGAAAAACACAATTAGAAAAAGAATAATGATATAGCATACTTCTGTGTCCCTGGTTTTATATATAAGTCTGTCACAGAGATGATGCCAGCAAGATGAGAGGCAAGGAAGTTCCACACCCTAATTCTTCCCACTGATTAATACAAAATGGCAAAAATCATTTTATCCCAGTTCTGGACATCACTCACTGTTAGAGAAAAAGAAAAGCTACAGTCAGATATGGGTAGAAATTCTGTGCTGTTTGTCAAGCCCTGGACTCCCTGACTGTTTGCTAGTGTGCCATAGCTAGAAGCAAGTGGCCAATACCAGCTGCTTGAAAGAGACCAACAGGAACATATTCTCAGCGCTTAACTTGTAATTTTCAGTTTCAGTCTTGACTTGGAGCTTGAACAAGAAATTATAACGAATTTGAGTCTAAGACTGATAAAGGAAAGTGACATGTGTTAGAAATGACATGATAAAAGAAATGACATGTGTTAGGATATATAAACCTTCAGGGGAAACTACAGACCCACAGGCCCTGGGGATATGAGCACAGGGTAGAGAGAGGAATATAGTAGGATATCCAAAGTTCCAATAAAAAAATTACAAATCTAAATTGGAAGTCCTTGGAAAATTAGTTAAGACATTTAGAAGCACATAGGTAGTATAGTGGTTGTGGGGGGATGTCTAAAACCATACAAATCATACATGACTGGGCCAAACCCAGGTCTTGGAAGACCTTAAAACTAAATGATCCCAAGCCTGAGACTAGGCACTAATTAGAAAAGATTATCAAGCCCAACTTGCAGAGACTATGAATGTGGAAAAGTTTTCAATGCTTGAAACCACTTCCAAAACACACCAACACAAGGAAATGATGGCTTAATCACAAAAACAAAGTCATCTCTAGAAACTACCACTGAAGAAACTCAACTGTCATATTTAGCAGGCGATGACACTTGCACAGTGGTCTGAAATATACTGAAAGAGCCAAAGGAAAATATAGACAAAGAACAAAGGAAAATCAAGAAGATGGAATAGGAACAAAATTAGACTGTCAACAGACATCCCAAAATTGCATCTCACAAGTAAGGGACACAAACTCTGGATCTTAACATAAAGGAGATAAAGTGAAATTCAGTACAAGACTTCAATAGCAGATTTGATTAGATGGAAGAATAAGCAACTTGAAAATGAGCCACAAATCTTCTAAACACGGACAAAAGAATGAAGAAAATCTAATGCAACCTAAGGGAGTCTTAGGGTCATTGTCAAGTTCTGAGACAAGGGGGTGGAGGGGAAGGCAGAGTGGCTATCAAAAAAAGGATGGCTGAAACTTGGCAAACTTAGCACCAAAGTAGACATGCAAACACACAACAAAGATAAGCAAGGGAAAGCCAGAGACAACCAAGGCACTGAATAACCAAACTAAAACACCCTTAGCCAGAAATAAGAGTGGTCACTGCACCGTAGATTGCCTAGAGATAATGATAATCTACTGCTGTTTTTTAAGCTAGAAAGAAAGGACATTTACATTTTATCATTTAAATAAATGTAAAGATAGACACTTTTAGCCTGATAAAATATTGAATAGTAGATATGCATCTATATAAACATCATTTAGTATGCCACACACGTGTATAGTCTTCTGTGCTTATATGTCAGTGAGTTTTACACAGAGCTATAGAAGCAGAAAGACAAAGAGAAAAAAGAGAGAGAGAAAAGTAACTTGTCACATGCAAATATAAATGTTTCTCCTCGAAAGCCCCCTATAGGTCAGTAATAATGAGTTTTTATGTATAAAGTATCACATTAAAAAACTGAAGTAATTTTTATATCCAGCAAAACTGATTTAAACTGAGAAAAAATTAAGGCATTATAGATAAACAAAATGAGATGTGGTTCATTTTCTTGGACCTACTCCCAAAGAAACTTGTGTCCTTGGACTAAATGTAGGAATCTTTGGATAACTCAAACCCTTATAAAATGATAAACTCCCAAGTAAAGATAGATACATAAACAGCATTTGCAAAATGTCTCATAATTTGAGCTTATAATTCTACTTTTAATTTTGAAGTAAGATTTAAAATGCCAAAGTACAACACACATAGAAAGAGGAAGAGAAACAGATACAAGACAGAGACAGAATCTGTGACCTTAATACTAGAATCATGGGAGCTATACATTAGGTTAATGCATGTATTTCCCCCACAGTAACTACAGCTTAAATGAGATAGACAGACAAACTGACAGAGTTATTTACAGAGAAAGAGATGAGGGGATTTACTGGAGAAGTTGGCTCTTAGCGTTACAGAAGCTTAGAAATCTCATGACAGACTATCTGCAGGCTGGAAATCCTGAGATGTATCAGTCATAGCTGAATTTTTTTATTTCCAAAAGTTCCTTGCAAGTATTGGAGTCTAGGTCCTGGAGAAATTTATTTTTGTGCTTGTAATTTTTGTTGGAGTTGTGGGTCTGTTCCACATCTGTGTGTCAGTGTCTGTGTTCATTCATCGGCATGCAGCTGTTTGTGTGCACCTGGAGGTCAGAGAGGATGTCCTACTCAATCATGTTGTGCCTTTTGTTTGGAGAGAAAATATCACTGGGCTTGGAACTCAGTGAATGGCTGTGCTGGCTTGCCAGTGAGCTTCTGGATTCACATGTCTCTGCTTCTTCAGCACTGAGATTCCAGACACAGGCTGCTTCACAAAGAATTTTACATGAGTGTTAAAAATCCAAATGCAGACCCCCATGTCTATGTGGCAAGTATTTTACTGACTACGCCATATTCTCAGTTCCTGTTTGTATTTTTGAGACAGTTTTACAACTGGCCTTGACCTCCTAACTCTCCTGTCCCGTGTTCCTATTACTATAATTGCAGACATGCACCCATGATCGGATGAAGAACCTAAAGTTGTCATGTCCAAAGACAGTCAAAGAGCATCAGGAAAGGGTGTGAGATAGAGAGAAAAGAGAATGAGGAATATGCTGTACATTGCACTTTTGTGTTGTTGTTCAATCTGGGTCCCCTGCCAATTAAATGGAGCCTATTCATATTGAGGGAAAAACTTCTTACCTGCCTACCTTCAGGCCCCTTCCTCATAAACACATTTAAGATACATCCCTAAGGAAAAAATGCTTTCCTGTGCCTCTATGTGTTTCTTAATCTAGTCATAGAAATACTTAAAGTTAATCATCACACTCTAGAGTCAAAGGCCAAAGATTATTAGAATGGATTAAAAGACAAAGTTTAAGTCTATGTTAGATAGAGTGACTCATTTAGATGTAAAACATGCATGAATTGAAAGTAATCAGACAGAAAAGACATCGTCCAGGCAAGCATTACCAAACCAGAGCAAAGTGAGTGTATCTGTATCAGACAAAACAGATTTTATATAAAACTTACATGAGACAAAGAATAACTTTGTGTAAAAATAAAAGTCAATCCACCAAGAAGATACAATGTCAAATATCAGAAGTTAAAAAGAAGTAGACATGAAAGAAGTGACAGGAAAAATAGGTCACTCTACAACAAGATAGCATGAAATTTTAATACTGTAGTTATAGTGACATATAGAAAAACCAATCAGAAGACAAATAATTGAGAAAAAGTTTAAAAGTCTTACAGATTAACAGGATCCAACATAGAACTAGAACATTTCACTAGGCAATAACAGAATATGCATTTTTCAGTGCAATCAAAACATTCTCTGCCATAAACCATGTATGTGTGACATCACAAAGTAAAGCGTAATACATTTAGAAAGCACAAAAACTATTAAAAATGTTACTTACTCTCACATGGAATGGAAGTTATAAACCAGTAATGGAAAGAACACTGGAACTTTCATCATATGTTAAAATTAAATAATATACTCATAAGTACCCAAGATAAAGTTATAAGAAAAATTATACAAGATGAGACAAAAATGAAGGTTCAACACCCCATACTTACAGATTGACAGATAAGCAGTGCTATCAAGTAAATTTATAGTTGCAAAAACTTGTGCTTTAAAAAAATCTCTAATCAACAACATAAAATCTATCAGTTATTAAAAATAAAAATAGAGAAAGAAAACCAATAAATGAAGTGGTGGTCCTTTAAAGGAGATAAATGAAATGTTCATTTTCTAAAAAAAAAATGATGATTAACAAAAATAGGAATAAATGAGGATGTAACATGATATGATAAAAATTATGGGCACATCATGAACAAGTATAGGCCATTAAATATAATACAGATAAAATGGATTACTTCTCCAAAACACATACCCTATCAAAGCCAACTCATAAAGAAACAAGAAAGTTGGCTAGATGCACAAGCAGTCAGGAGATATGAATCAGAAAATGTAAAATTTCCAGCAAAGAGAGTCTAGAATGAAATGGGTTGGCTGGTAGATTTAATCCAGCATGTAAAGAATTAACAATTGTCCTTAAACTCTCCTCCTTGGGAAAAAAAAAAAAAACGGAAAAAAAGGAAGGAAAAAAAGAAATAAAGGAAGGACGTAAAGAAAAAAAAAGGAAGCTATTTAACTAGCCTATTCCATGAGGCATCGTTCTAATACCATATACAACAATGACGTAAGAAAGAGCTTTAGAGAGCAATAACCTTTATGGATGCTAGTCTCCTGTGAATAGAGAAAACATTAGCAAACAGAACACAATAACATCTTGAAAGGCTTATGTGCCATGACCAGTAGAGGTCTATTTCAGTAACACGATAGTGGTTTGATGTATGAGACTCAACCGGTGTAATGTCACACTTTTAAGGGAGTGTTGGTGGAGGTGGTACACACATATACGCTTAAAATTTGGGAAAGAAAGGCTTGTGGATCATCCTTATTTATACAGTGAATTAAAAGATTACACAGACTATAAGAGACAGGGTCTCATAAACTAAGCAAAATAACAATAGCCATAGTGGGGGAAAGCCTATTATGTCAATTAATTCAGGAAAGCATGTGACAAAAATTAACAACGCTGCATGATGAAAACACATAGCAGAGGTGAGAAGAATCTTAATCTAATGAAAGCAAAAATCAAGAAACCCAGTACCTACAGGATACTCAATGTTCATTTATACTAGACTTCTTTCAGATCAAGAACAAGACACCCTCCTCTTACCACTTCTTTCTTAATTGGATAGTCTCTGTATTTACATTCCAAATGTTATTTCCTCTCCCCACTCCCATACACCCTCCCTTTCCCCTGCTTCCATGAAGGTACTCCCTCTCTATTCAAACTAGTTATAAAAAGAAAAGAAATAAAAGAACTCCAGACTCTGGGGGGGGGGTGTAATTATCCTCATTTGCGGATGAGATGATCTTATTTGAATAAAACTCTAATCACATACAACATGGCTAGGATCAATTTTCAAAACAGCAAAAATTTTAAAAGTTGCATAGTACAAAATCATCAATCAAAATTGATTGCTTTTCTATATACTGAAAATAATCAATCCCAAAAGAAATGAAAAGAAATAGACCCTATTTATAATAGCCTCTTCAAGCATGAAAATACTTGAAATAAATGTATCCCGTGATGCTCAAAAATGTATACAATGAAAACTACAAAATGTTCTGAAATAAAGTAAGACATAAATAACCCATCTAGGGGACATATGCTGCAATCCTAGCATTAGAAAGGCAGAAGCAAGAAGATCCTGAGTTTGAGGGCAGCCTGAGCTACACAGGAGAGCTTCAGGCCAACTTAAAGGAGATCCTGTCCTCAGAAACAAGAAGATGAGAATAAAGAGAAGAGGAGGGGGAAGAGAAGAAGAGAAAAAAATTCTCCTTCCAAAAACAAAAACAGAAAAAGAAAGGAAGGAAGAAATAAAGGATAAAAATGGAAGAAAGATGTATCCACTAAACTCTCAATCCTACCCACTTCCCAATCTCTGAATCACTCCAAAGACAGATAGAAATGTAGAAGCATAAAGATGGATTCACAAACTGATGGAATGGACTAACATCCCAGAAAGAATTCTGTGTAATGTGAAGTGATTTTGACAAGTGATTTGCCAAGACTCTTTAATAAAGGAATAAACATGATCTTTTCAATGAAGTATTAGGAGAAAGGAAGATTTAAACTTGACCTCATATGCCTTATATTAAGGGATCTTCCTTTATTGCTCTACTGAACATGCACATACAGATTAATTTAAAATTTTTAATTAAAAAATTTAGAAGAATCAAGAGGGGAAATTCTTCCTAACATTAGATTGGTCCCAAATTTCTTTTGCAAAGGCATCAAAAGAACAAACAACAAAAACGATAGAGAAAAAAATTGAGTCCATAATTATTTAGGCTTTACTATCAAAAGATACTATGATCACAGTTAATATATATATATATATATATATATGTATATATATATATATATATATATATAACTGTTTTCTAGGGTGTGCCAAGATATGAAGATAAGGCAAACATATTTTATGAAGTAAAAAGTCATTCTAACAAGTATTGGAACATAAAATGAACTAGAGAATTGGAGGTCAAAAATTATTAAAATATTCAATGCCAAACAAGGGAGTTTTAATTCCTTGTTGTACAAACAATACCCACATTTTCTTTTCAGTTCAAATAAGAAATAAAACATTACTTTTTAAAAACTACATGCAACAGTAAATTTCAATTAATTTCAACTGTGTATCTCAGGTCAGGAACTTGGGCGACAGGAAGAAGGAAGAAGAGCAAAGTGCATGCTGACTGGTGAGAAAGGTTTTCCAAAGGGCTCACAGGATCCCTGAGAGCCCAGGGGACTAAAGCAGAGATGCTCAGCTTTACCGGTTGCCTGATATTATTTTTAAAGCATGTATTTATATTTATGTTGATGCTTAAAAAGACTCACTAGTTCTAGATTTTCTGTCCCCAAACCCTCACTCAAGAAAGCTATTGCTTTGTGAGACGGCTGTGTAGTTGAACAATATGAACTGTGAATTACCACCATATTGCTCCCAATGTAGGCTAAGAACACCAAAGTAGACTCTAGACTATGATTTCTCGTAACTATCCTGCCAGCCTAGCTCAGGACATAATGAACAGATCTCCTCCATCCTGGAGGATCTAATACCTTTCCTTTTTGCCCTTTTCTTTCAAGGGTACAACATGACAGAATTCATAATGAGGTTAGAAGGTTGCATGGATTTTCTGTGTGACATTTGGGCTGATCTGATCCTTTCCTTGAATTCTTAGTGCTCATGAGCATGTCATAAAATCTTAAAGAGGAAGAGAATGAGGAAGAGAAAGAAGATGAGGGGGAGGAGGAGATGGGTTGGGAAGAGATGGATCTGGAAGTAGCAATAATAGGACCCAGTAGGTTAAGAGGTTGCAGAACATGTATGATGACTTAGGTTCACACTCCTAGGCCCCATAAAGCCAGGTAGGGCAGTGTGACCTTTGACTTGAACACTGAAGGAGCAGAGACAAGCATGTGTCCAGTGCTGTGGTCAATTATTTTAACAGTGAACAGAAAAGCTGTTGATTCAATGAGAGACCCTTTCTCAAAACATAAAGTGTTAATCAGTAGAAGACATTCAACATCAACTTCTGACCTTCACAGTCTCACATATGTATTCTCTCTCTCTCTCTCACAGACACACACACACACAGAGGGGAAGAGAGGGAGAGAGGGAGGAGAGGGAGAGAGAGAGAGGGAGGGAGGAGAGGGAGAGGGAGAGAAAGGAGAGGGAGAGAAAGACAGGGAGATTTCAAACTGTTTGGTTAAAAACGTCACCAAGCATGCTGAATAAAAGAAATTGAGCCAGGTATGGTGGTGTACAATCTCACCACTCAAGAGAGCATGTTGGAGATCAGCATGGTCATATTGAATCATATTGAATGTGACAGCCTGGGCTACCTAGTCAAGCTCTTCTCAACAACAATCACAAAAGGGGAGATATCTCAGTTTGTGTTTTCATAGCATCCCATTGCTATAGTAATCATACACTGAATCTCTAAAGTAGTCTAAACACTAGATTTAAAAAAAAAAAAAAAAAAACAAATGAAGATAAAGAAAGACCAGAAAAGTATCAGAGTTCACCAAACCCAGGGTGTGGTCAGAACTCAACTACTGCCCTATATGGCAGGATTGGTAAATGAGTCAAAGTAATTTGCTTTCTTGGTCCTTCTCTGTAGCTACCAATCCATGTGGCACCACCTCAGTGGATAATTTTCCAAGGTGCCTCCCCTTTCCCATAATTCTTTAAGTCAAAATAAGATGACAAGAAACTAGATGAAGAAACTCAGAGTGTGGATCTCAGGAGTACTATGTTAGAGGGACGGGTGACCTTCTAGAGATAGGGATGGAGTCCCTTCCTCATGTTTTTCTCATTTCTTCTGGGACCTTAGCTATTGTAACTAGCAGTCTTTCAATGTTCTCATTTCCACGCAGGGAATGAGGGTGGCAATACCTCCTGAAGGCTCCAAATACATGACTCTCTATATGCTATCTATGAAAGATACCTTAAGGAGATAAGACAGGCTGCAAAAGCAAGACTATAGTTTGAATGAAGTAAAAGTTTTTCCAACGATATGCAAAACTGAGAAGTCCAGAATGTCTCTGTATAAACAAGGTTTGGTCGTCCTTCTGACTGAACCAGATAGGACTTTATTCACTTACTTTCTAGAATCTTTGAGTTTTTTTTTATCTTTATTTGTTTCGTTATGCATGTGTATGTATCTGCCAGCGTGTGGGTATGTGAAAAGGAGTGCCTATAACCAGAGAGCCCATAGGCATCAGATGCACTTAGGAGAGTTATAGGTAGGTGCTGGGACCCAAACTCCTACTCTCTGCAGGAGCAATGTGTGCTCTTAAACAGGGAGCTGCCTCCCAATACCCCCTGGGGGGCCTCTGTTTTGTTTGTATGTTTTTTTAAGCCACAAATTTGTTACTAGCTCTGTTTTTCTGGCCTCCCTTTCATCCTCCAGCCCCTTTGTGAGTAAATTTAAGACATCTTTTATAAGTATTATTTTAAACTCTTTCATAATTAATATAACACACCTCAGTAGAAAGCTAAAAGGGCTTTGTTTCTTCACTTTTGACTTCTTTTGTAGTATACACAGAATTCAAGGAAGGGTGTTAAATAGAACTCATAAAATTACCATGTCTCATAATACAAGTGCATATATTTAAACATATATCTTAATTAATTTTTGTCTTAGTTAGGGTTTATATTGCTTCAGTGAAATACAATGACCAAAAAGCAAGTTGGAGAAGAAGAGGTTTATTCAGCTTACATTTCAACATTGCTAGTCAAAGGAAATTATAACAGGAACTCAAACAGGAAAGGATCCTAGAAGCAGAAGCTGATGCAGAGGTCACAGAGGGGTGTTGCTTACTGGTTTGCTTCACATGGCTTGCTTCAGTTTGCTTTCTTACAGAATCCAGGACCACCTGCCCAGAGATGTCACCACCCACAATGGGTTGGGCCCTCCTCCATTGATCACTAATTAAGAAAATGCCTAATAACTGGATCTAATGGAAGCATTTCTTCAGCTGAGGCTCCTCCTTTCTGATGACTCCAGCTTGTGTCAAGTTGACCCACAAAACCAGCCAATGCAATGTTTATCATTATTTTAACTGCATAATTAACAAGGAATGAATGTAACATATGTCCTCATGACGATGATTTCCCAAACTCTTCTTCTCAAACCCTTTGTTTCATGTTACTTATTGAAAGTAAATAGGTTTACAAACACTACATCTTTCAATACATACAAAGTATAATCTTTAATGAAAATGGCTTCTAGAAACTTGCTCTTGAATGCAATATATAAATAAGTTTTCTATGAAAGAACCGAACTGCAATAGAGGTCCTTCGCCTTTCCGGGAACTTTTCAGACTTGATGTTATCTTTGTTAGCACCTTTTCCATGGGCTGCAGGAAGCATCAAGGCATAGCATTGAGCTTGCCAAACTTGGCACATAGGATCAAGGCCCATGGCTGACAGCTCTCTACCTTCAAAACCCGTGTTGGTCCACAGCTCTTTTTCCTGTAGATTAAGAAACAACCAGGATTCGAACAGCAGAGACTGAGCACAAAAGAAGAAGAAAATCAGAGTGATTCTCTCCCCACAGTCATACATAGAACTTTGGTACAGCAAGAAATCTCTTGGACTTAGATGTTGCTGTTAAATTCTGGGCAGAGCCTCCTACCTCTCTAAGGGTTTACCACAGGTAATCTTGGTAGGTAGGTAGGGGACAAAGTGTCTAAAACAGACTCCAATGAGCCCTCAGAGCCATACATCAATATGACAGTGAAGCCCTTAAGAAAACAGCTATAGAAAATAGGATTGGGACCAAAGTGACATCTGTCCCAGAGCCCTTCCAAGCCCCCTAGTTCCAGAGACTATGGCCTCCACCAAGATACTCAAGAGCCTTGACAAGCACTCACAAGGATGCTTCACAAAGTTTTGTTGATTATTCCCTCAGCCCTTCCTCTGCCACGGATAGTCATTAGCTGCTTTTCTTCTGGGATTGAAGTAGAGAGCAACAGGTGGACAGGAGGGGACACCCAGTAGCTCTGCTCTGCAAGTGAAGGCAGAGGGACACTGTGGAGGACCAGTCATTTTTGGGCACCAGAAAAGTCCAATGCAAGACTGAAGCATCATTGAACAGGGAAAATGCAGAAGGTTTCAAGCAGCTCAAAAACAGGACTGCTGGAGATTTGCTCGTCTCTTCCAGGGAGGAATGGGGACATCTTATCTTCACTAAGGTATAAATTACTAAGCACAATTTCTCTTAGAAATACTTGTAAAGTACTTCTTCCAGAACTTCCTATCTCCAGCACCAGCCTTCTCTGGTCTCATCCACTTCAGTCATTGTCACGGGTGTGTCTGCCTGTTAGCTCTTATGACACAGTTGCTTAGTGGCTACCCTTCTCCATAGCAAAGCTTTCAGGATTTTTATTGCTTATAGAATCCACAATTCTACGCTTGACATCACCTTGTGTATATTGATCCCAATTGCTCTTTCTCAAGTTTTCATCATATAATTTGTTGAAGTCAGTATAATAATCTGATACGTGTATAGCAACCAAATCAGAGTACTTAACATATACATCTCTTTAAGCATTGAAAAACCATTTAATGGGTTCTTTATAATTTTGCTTAGTTTGTAAGTACAATGTGGTATATCACTGCAAACATACAGTATGTACTGAGCAAAACAAGCTAATCAGCATTTCTTTTTTTAAATCTTCAGACAGGTTCAATGTAACCCAGACTAACCTAGAATTCACTATGTAACCCAGGCTGACTTGGAACTCAAAATCCTCCCACCTCAGCTTCCCAAGTGAGTTAAGGAGTTGGGAACTGGAAACTTCCTTTACTAATTCAGTGTATAATAATCTCTTCTTTCTCCCAACAACTAAAGTACTTCCCATCCATGTCACTTAGACATCTTATGAGCTCTTTTTTTTGTTTATGATTATTCTCTTTAAATTACATCACAGAGACCTATTCAAAGTTGTACACTGATTTATTCTTCTTTTCTTAGAATCTCAAAACACAATGGAAAAAGAAAAGGGACCACAGTTTCCAAGGAGAAAGCTTCATTAGGGCATTAATGTCAATTAATGGTTATACAAACCTGAGGCAAATCAAACTCCAAAAACTGGAAGATACATTCTGGGGGTGGGGCCTCAAGCTGTAATTAACTTGGTCGAAAATGACACGATTTTCTCACAAAAATATGTTCACAGCTTTGGCTCATTCCCTTGAGATTGAGCTCTAGGACTCAACTAATGAGTCTATTAGAATTAATTAGCCTAATGTAAAATTATTTACTAATCTAGAGATGATCTCAAAGTAGAGAAGATCCCCAGGGAGGGACTGGCTGCTGTGCAGAGAGGCTGCCCAGCTTCTTTTCTTTCCTGAAATGGTCTGTGCTCACAGGACTAGTACCAGAACATCTAGACAATGTCACCTAGAATTAAATCATTGAGTAAGCTGACAAAATGGAATGTCCTTTCCCACTTCCCTCTGTAGCTCTCACCTGAGAAAGGAATTCTGTGATTCTGTCAGTCATCTTGAAGTAGACATGACCTTCAACACATTGGACCCAGAGAACTCATTTTTCTTCTCTACACTCCATGACTTGGCAATGCCTACCCATTGGCTGACTTTTGAGAGGGAAAATGCAAAACAGCAACTGTTTGTTGGAGTAAACAGCCATGGAAATGCTGCCCTTTATGCTTTGATCAGGACAAGCATATATTTGCATCCCAAGAGATACCGGAGGTAGGGCTTTTTGTGGCTGGAAAGATCATCCACTTCATTACAAACCAACCTGGTGCCTAGCACAGATTTTGAGTCAGCAGAATCTGCATATTCTGACCCTGAAGCTGTCTTTCAACAAACTTGCCATAAAAGGTCATCTGATAATTGATGCATTACTATGAGTACAACAAAATGGAGCAAGAAAGTTTCTACCATTGAAGATATCTCGGCCTATCAAGGTGGCCTGCTCAGCAAACACAGGCATCAATAGCTTAGCTCTTGGGGGCATCACTGGAGGTTGAAATGACTAAGGAAGGCTTCCCAGAAGCAGTGCCACTGATGTCACAAGTAGAAAGAGCTCAGAGAAGCAGAAGAATAGTGTGACAAACCAACTAAGGGGTTTGCAAAACAGAGTAAAGAAGCTTTTTGTTCAGTGACAGGAAGGAACCTCCAGGAAACTACAATAAAGGGAAGAATGCAGAACTGGTCATATGCATTAGTTTGTTGTCTATTGCTGTGACCAAGAGCAACATTGGGGAAAGGGGCTTATTTGGTTACAGTCCATTACCCAAGGCAGAGGCAGGAACCACAGAGGAAAGCTGTTTACTGACTTGCTTTTGCATGGATTGATTAGCTTGCTTTCTTATATGGTGGAGGCCATGAGCCTAGGCACAGCAGTGCCCACAATAAACTGTGCCCTCTAACATTAATTGCTAATCAAGAAAAGACTCACAGACTTAACCGCAGTCCACTCTGATGAAGGATATTCTTCAACTGAGGTTCCCCTTTCCCAGGTAATTCTAATTGTGTTATACTGATAAAAAAGAAAAAGAAAAAGAAAGAAAGCAACTAGCCAGCATAATATACACTATATGCTAGCATCAAAGTGAGAAAAGATAGAATGTTTTTTTTTTCCATATTCATATGGAAGGTTACTGATGACATTGCTTTGTCCTGGGAGAGAGGGAGTGGTCTTCTGGGCACAAGGCTAGAAGAAAGGAATTTCACAAGTATTTCACACTAGTTCCTCCTGTGGCTTTTGAAATTTGAAAAGTGAATAAAAAAAAAACTAGACACAGAGAGATGGAGAGGAATGGGGATTAGAATTCTCAGGGCATCTTTTATAAACCACAGCAGCTGAAACAAAAGGATTATTCCAGAAAGATCAGGAAGAGTTATTAAATAGAATAGGGAAATGTTTTCACAAGATCACATTTTCCCTTCAAGGGCTACTGCAATCACAGAGTGGGCATGGGTACAGAGGGAGACTGGTACCAGGAAACACTGGGATACGTAGAAAGAGGGAAGGCGAAGAAATCTACAGCAGCAGACCAAACATGGCTTCCAGATGTGGTTTCTTTCAGAGATGAGGGTCTTTGAGTTGCTTTCCCTTTCTGTATGCAACTCTTGTACTAACCCTCAAATATCTCTGCAAAGCCAGGGGCTAAGCTAACCCTTTGTTCACTCAAACATTGAGTGGCATGAGGTGGCCTCTTCAGTAAGAGCACACTTCTCTGTATTATCTTCTCAGTTTTAGACAGAGGCCATGCATCTTGGAGGAAGCAACCCTACTAACATGGTCCAGGGAAAGCCCAAGTCCCTTGACACACAGTGCATCTCAGAGAGCCGAGGGCACGTGGGCAGAGTTGCTCAGGAGCATGACCCGAATCACTCCTGCTCCCATAGTGATATGGCTCAGACAGGTGGCCAATAGTCCCAGGCTGCCACTCAGTCCTGCTGAGTACTGACATGAAAGGTCATGGGAGGTTTCTGGGCCACATCAAACTTTCCCATCATGAGGTCTTGCTGAGTTTCAAAGCTGAGACTACCATCAGAGCCTCAAATTGTTCCCACATCCGGAAATAGCCAGTGGCAATTAGGTTTCCTCTTCCTCCTCTGAGGAATCTTTTTGTTTTTCTCATCTGTGGGGACTAATCTTCCAGTGGTTCTGGCAAATGAAAATCCAAGAGAGGCTGAAAATATCTATGAACTGACCCTACAGCAATCATCAGAGTCCTCTGCATGGCCCACAGCCAGACTTCTGCAGCCTGCCTTGCCCTGAGGACATTCAACTTCTCACTTCCACTTTGCCCACTTCTCATTTCCACTTTTCCACACATGGCTAATCCATGGCACAAAGAGCTATATGGTGGTATATTCCCTGTGCCCCAGTTTCTCCCTCTCTGGGAGGATTCCAAGGAAGCTGGACTTTATTCACTTTTTGAAAAGGAGGAGTCTTGCCTGAGCCACTTCTAGATCCTGACTTTCACTCTCATTAGGACAGGAGAGGAAGCTCTTGAGAAAGGAGCAGAGGACAGCTAACACAGACACCTAACTCCCTCTCACATTTAAAATTAAGCCAAATACAGAGGGCTGCGGTTTAAAGAATGCTTCCATTGAAAACAAAACACATTGGGTGAATCTGATTTAAAAAATATTAGCTCTCTCCTACAGCATCCAAGTCCCTGCTAAAATATATGTTCAGTTTTACTTTTGCATTGGGATGCTAAATAGGTTTGCTGACTTTAGAGTTGCCTGTGGTTTTAAATAATTTCAACTCCCTTGAAAAGTTGGATTGCTGAGTCTAGGACTTAAAGATTGACAAGGAAGTAGGAGGAGGGTTGGTGAACCTGGTTATTTCCGCAGAGTCAAAGAGGGGGAGCCTTCATTTGGGGGTCTACCTGAATAGTACAGAGAAGGAACTGCTGTTTCCACTGGCCACGCATGAGTCGCTGGCCCATCTCTGCAAATAATTTTGGAGCCAGTATATACAAACTACACAGGCTGATGGGGGTGGGGTGGAGTGGGGGAAGGCTGTTTTTCAAGACTAGCTAGATAAAGGCAACCAAAAAAAAAAAAAAAAAAAAAAAAAAATTAGAGATGCTCTGCAAATTCACAAGGCAAATGTCCACATAAATAGCACAATATTTGAGAAAGGGAAGCTTCCTACGGGTATGATATTTGTTACAAGTGGATTAAAGTTAGCAATGGGCTTAGCTACCACAAGCTAAGCTCTGCTCTCTGTATACACTAGGAACAGCGCAGAGGAGTCTTCCTCCACGCTAAGACTTGCCTCCACATTCTGTTTTCTCTCTTCTACTTGCTTTTATTTACCCATTTTTGTTTAATACATACATTTGCCACTGTCTTCTCATGATAAACAGCTATGTTTTTAATGTAAACATTGATTTGCTATTTGCTGGGGTTTTTTAATGTTCAAGTTTCTCCCTATACTAGGGGTGCCTTGTACATGGATCTGGCCAAGGTGACCAAGGATAGATGGGAAAGTAAACAGACTAAACATGAGTGGGAACATCCCAGGCTGCTAATTGTTTCTCTTCTTCTATCAGGTCCACTACCATTAAAGTATTTATTACTCTATTTATTACTGTTAATTACTCTCGCTATTGTTAATAATCACTAAGTGGTCTAGATGAGCATGGTTTTTTGCCAATAAAGAAGGCATCAGAAACACATGATGGCACAGTTGTGTGTGGGTTTCAGAACCGGTCAAAGAACACAGATTGTCTCTGCTTGGCTAAGGATAGAAGCTCGGGACAAGGCAGGAAGCATCCCTGAGAGATGAGGACCAGAAAGAAGAGATGGAAGAATGAAGAAGTAGGGATGGAAAGAAAAGGAGAAAAAGTATGCCATGCAATGCTGAGCCACAAGAAGCTCAGTCTGCTACAGTGTTTATGAGATAGGCAAGAGCTGGTGATGAATACTGCTGTATATGGGGCAGTGGCCAGATAAGAGCCATGAGATGCAGTGTATGCTTTTTTCCTACAAGCAATTAAGAGTCTTGCTTGAAGGATGACAAGCAAGACAGACTCAGGCCCAGCTTCTCATGCCAAGACAGCCACCAGTAACTGATGAGGGCCATGCTGATTAAGGTTATGTACACCTATACAAGGCAGTGGGTAATGAAATGCTGAGCTGGAGCTTGTTGCTGACAGTTGGGAGAGAAATGGACAAGCTTCTGAAAATACTCAGGAGATTGGGATGATAGAATTTGATGACAGATGTCCACAGGGCGGGGTGTGGATGAGATGAATAATCTTCAGGCTTATTTTCTACCTTAATTTCACATCATGGCTTTTGGGAACAACACTGAGCTGAATCTTTTTCTCCTCTCTCCATCAACCTTTGCTCCATGATTGGTCACAGATCCACACAACCATGAACTGCTTTCAGGGCATCAAAGTCAAAAGCCAATTGGTTGTAAACACCCAATTGGTTGTAAACACCCAAGACCCTCCTCTCCAGTTGCCCTGAGACCTAGCCTGAGTACTTTTTTTTTTTTTTTTTTTTTTTTTTTTTTTTTGCAGACTCATTATTTTCTGCAAGAAAGGCCAGATGGCAGGAAGGTGAGATGGAAAGACACTGAAGATAAAGGGAGCTGGGTCTCCACAGTGCTGCAGCCTTGGCATTCAAGGCTCCACAAAGGGTGTCTGCTTCCTTCAGAGACCACGTCATAAAGAAGAGCCTGTGGAGCCACTTGGGTCTCAGTTGTTTGCAGGGCAAGCATCCAAATATCCAATGCTGTCTGACTATCTACTAAGTTTCTGATGTTCGCTGGGGCATTCAACTTCATTCTACAGCCCACCCTTGTCCACTAGACAAATATGTTAACAGACATTCTAGTACTTTGAGTAATAGGATTGCCGCGTGAGTGGATGTTTCAGAAAAGTTCCTTTGCTTTGTTTTGTTGTCAGTATTGTTGTTCTATATTTACTCCGTCTCTTGGTACCCTGTGCAAGAGAATTCAGCAGGTTCTCTAATAGATCCTTCAGAGCTCAGAAAGGAAATGGCTGATTTCACCATTTTTTAAAAGTTCTCTCATATATTACATTCTCACTATAGTTTCCTCTCCCTTCCCTCCCAGTCTCTCCCACACCTCCTATATTGCTTCTTCCCTAGATCCACTCCCCCCCTTCACATCTCAGAAAAGAGCAGGCCTCCTGGGGACATCAACCAAACAGAGAATAACAAGCTAAAACAAGACCAAGTACATACCATCATATCAAGACTGGATAAGGCAACCCAGTAGGAGGAAAAGGGTCCTACAAGTAGGCAAAAGAGTCAGGGATAGCTCGGCCTCCCATTGTTAGGATTCCCACAAGAATACCAAGCTACTCATTTATAACATATTTGCAGAGAACCTAGGTCAGGCCCATACAAGCTCCCTGATCTCTGTTATCTATCCCACATGAGTTCTGGGCAGTTGATTCTGTGGAGAGTATTCTCCTGGTGTGTCCCATGTACTCATGGTGTCCCTGATCACTCTGGCTCCTCTACCTGCCCCTTCACCCACCTCCTCCTCTAGCCATCTATTTTTTTTCTTCCATTCCCCCATCTTGCCTTAAGTGCCATAGGCAGATAAACACACCTACAAAAACTGTCCCGTGCTTAGAAACTTTTAGAGCCAGAAGCATCAAACAAATCAAGTCCTCTCTGTCATGTTGAGGAAACAGGAACAGGTAGGATTTAAGTTTGTGTGACACCTTACTAGCATATTCATGGAGGTAGATGCAGAGGAAAGCACACTACCCCTCAATCTCAGCTTTTATTCTTTTTATCTAGGTTCAGGAAATAAAGAACAAATCAGCAAAAGAATTAACTTCGGAAATCCCGTCTTAACCTTTGAAAGTGTAATTTATTCAGTCCAACATATTATAGAAAGCCCAACATAGGAAGAGGATTAGGTGACCAAGGCACCCTCCGTCAAAGAACAGGACAAACTGACAAACTTCCTTGGGATCATTCCCATGGGTGGAGATGTTTGCAGCCAATGCAGAGAAAGGCAAAAGTCCAATCTGAGTTGGAAAAGGGGGGAAGTGTAAGACTATAACCCTGTCCTCCTCTAGGAGGCCGTGGTAGTTGGGGCAGAATCTGTGCTCCTTTGTAAAGATCCCCCAGAGAGGAAAAGGGAGGAAAGACAAAAGGCTTCTGAAACTCCCCCAAAAGCTAATGACATGAAAGGACAGTGACAGTGATCTGCAGAGTTCATAGCACGGCCACATCCTGTCCTGACCAAATCAATGGAGTAAACAAGAACCTAAGATACGTGAAGGACAATGACATTTGGCTAGAAAATAAAATTCTTAGGGATTTTTTGCTATACTCCCTTGATAGAGCTGTGTAGAAATAGACAGCTCAACATCTGGTTCTTCTCCCAGTGGCTGCTAAACCTGCTAAAGGTTTACTCACAGCCCAAATAGCTTCACAGGGACACAAATGGAAGACAGTGGCTAAAGGAATGGAGAAAGACCAAAGCCTGGGGCAAATCTAAATAGACAGTATCTGCTCAGGTCAGGGTTAGGTAGTTGATTTTCTTGATCCAGTGTGGTACCATAATGGAAGCACAAGCCCCAGTCTCACAGTTTGCTACAAATGTACCCTCTGGACAGCAATGATCAGTAATGACTTTGCCTTCTTCTTGTTTACTTATTCAGCAGGATCACCTTGCATCGGTGCTGGGCATGTGCTCAGTGATCTATAGCTGTGCACACAATTATGCCCATCTGACTTTGAGGCGGTAACCATTAGTAACATCCTTCTATCAAGAAGCACAATCCAGGGCAAGCTGTGAGAGCCTTGGGGAGAATGCTTCTTTCCTAGTGCTTGCTTCACCTCACCTCAAGCTGATTCCCCAGTGTATTGTATCGCCGCCTGAAAGACCTAATCAATCCATAAATTACATGTATTGACTCCATCCTTCTTCAAGCACTAGACTAGGTACCAAGAAGAGACAAACAACCCTCTCTTAGCAGGAGCTCTGGTGTTACATAACAGATTCCTTACTGAATAACCAGGATGCTTGGGCATAACTCTCCCTGGGTCTGCAACATCCCAGTCATCCACAAGCATCTAGGGATGCTGTACCATAAGGGCATTCCTACATGAACTGAGTCCTAGCCCCTGCTCTGTTACAATCGTTCTTTCTTGCTTTGCCATTCACCACTTTGGCATAGGAAGAACCAGCACGGGTCATCTGTGTGCACAGCACCAGCTCTAAAAGGACACAAGGCAAAAGTGTCTTTGGTTTGTGGACCCTTATCTGAGTCCATCTCTTAGGAATGGGTAGTTAGCAATCTCATGAAGAACAGAGTCTCTGTTTCTTCAAGATGGGCCCCAGCCTGGCTTCTAACGCCAGGTTGGTCCTTCTGCCCAGGAAAAGAACATAACGTCACATGTGTGATCCTCAGCCAGCCAGGAAAGGCAAAGGGCAGAAAGTGCAGCAGTCTTTCAATGTGGACTTTCAAAGAGTTTGAAATTACATTATTTTAAAATAATAAAAAAAAAGATGCTGATGACAAGTCTAACTTGTTAAATTCTAAATTTTAACTTCCTGATCTCCAGAATCATCCTTTTGCCCTAAATTCAGGATTTTACGATTTCAATGCTTGAGCAATATCTTGTGTGTTTGTGTAAAACACACCCACACACAATTTCTTTACCCATTCATACAACATCAAATACACACGTTGATTCGTCCACCACAGTGACAGACACTGCAAAAGCAGGAAGTACATGTGTCTCTTTGATATACTAATCTCCCTTTCAGTTGGCTATAGATCCAGCAGACAACAAATGGATGGATGACATGGTTCTCTGTCTCATTTTGTAGAAATTCTCAAAATATTCTTTATAATGTTCATAGTGATTTGTATTGACAACAACAGAACATATTCCCCCCCTCAACATTGTCACTAGCACTGGCTTTTATAAATATTATTTAATTATTATTAAATATTATTGTGTTTTTGATACACATCATCTTGACAGGTGTGAGATCCCATTTTGGGGTTGGATTTTCATTTCCCTGGTTGTAAATAGTGTGAGGAACTTTTTTTTTTTCCTTTTTTTTTTTTGCCACTTACACTTTACACTTTTGAAAATAAGGAGATAGAGTCCTCTCAACTTTGTCTATAGTAATAGATTGATCAGTGATTCTCAGCCCTTCAGAGTTCAAGTGACCCTTTCATAAGGGTCACCTAAGACCACCAGAAAACACACAAAATTTACATTACAATTCTTACCAGTAGCAAAATTGCCATTATGAAGTAGCAATGAAAATAATTTTATGACCAGTGGTCAACCTGAACATGAGGAGCTGTAGTTAAAGGGTTGAAGCATTAGGAGGTTGAGAATCTGGTGTAAAGAAATTTACACTGGGACCTGGCATTTCCCTGGTCTGAAGCATAAACCACTGACATGGCATCTATGGGACATTTCTTATTTAGCGGGTGATCCTTCAAGAAAGGACCAAGAATAAAGACTTTCTAGGTCTCCTGAGGAAAGTGTGTAGCTTTCCTAAAAGTGGGGAAGGGGGCACTAAGCAGATATATCTGCTACTCAGTGCTGCTTTTCTGGGAGACCCAATGAAGAAACAGTAGAAATTTGAAATCCTTAGGGAGGGGTAACCAAAGAGGAATTTTTTATCTACCACTGTTATGAACCCAATTAGATGTATTTTGAGAAAAGGGTGTGTGTATATTAGATTTTAATTAAGTAGTGTTAATTATAATCTATGAGATGTGCTTACTGCTTATCAGATAATTATGAGAAAGCAGATTTGGCTGCTGGCTTGTGACTAATTAGGTGGAATTAGGAATGATAATTATAGATTTCGTTTGGGTTTGCATTCACTTGAAAGGGGGCAAATCTGCCTCGGCCAGGGTAGAGAGGTCTGTGGGACAGGATCCTGATACACCTGGAGACTGCGCCAGCCTTGAAGACTTGGGAAGAGCAGAAGGCTGGAGGGGACAGCCATGTGATATGGGCAACCCCCTCTCTGTATGCACAGTCTCCCACAGCTGCCTCCTCCCAGATTCCATCAAAGTCTGGTTTAGTGCAAAGTTAGTTTAACCACCGGTAGAAGACCTTAGTGACCTAAGGTCACCAGGCTTGGAAGACTGTGGTGCCTCTGTGTCTCTCAAGCTACCTGTCTTTTGGAACTTGCAGAAGACAAATGACAGACCTATAATTGGTGTCCAGGCTATACTTCTTTCCAAAGGCCATCCGGCCTAACTTAAACTAGACAAACTATACACACACAAAAAAGAATTTCTTGCCTCGAGTTTCTGTTTGATGCACTATTCTGACATTTCAATTACATGTTTCCTCATTTAACACTGGCTTCTGAGCAGCCTTTGGTATTAGGGTCTGGATTTCTTGAGAGCACATGTTGTAACCATTTTTCTTTTTGTTTTTTTTTTTTTTTTTTTTTTTTTTTCTGTCCATGCCTGCTGTCTGAGGATGCCCCCTGGGGCTATAGCACCTGAGATGCCAGAGTTAAGGGAAAAGAAATCACCCCATCTTAATTGATCCTAGGTTGTCACTTTGTAGCAATGCTACCTTGGGCAAATCACTTACCCTGCCTATGCCTGAAGTTGTTTTATAGCTTTTAAAGAAATCTCTAAAACAGTAACAGTCACTGTAGAGAAGGCAAAGAAAAAAAATCCTAAGTGTGGTGCTTAGCCTATAGCAAATGTTCAGCAAGTTTGGATTTCTCCTCTGGTCCCTAAATCACTGGCACCTGAACCACATGGGGAAATGCAACTGTGTCCTGTCACAGAGCCTAGGTATGTCATTCCGAAGCACTAACAGGTAACCTCACACATGTGACCACTACTGCCCTCAGGCCATAGCCACAGGATTAGGACAACAAGTTTCAGCACGCGCTCCACACCCCTTCCTCAGCCTGAGTCATCAGGCAGGTGAGAGTCATACTCAGGAGAGTCGCACAGTCTGGATCATACACAGCATCACAGTCAGGTAAGAGGAACGAATGGTGCAGGGTAAATATGCAGTTTGGTAATCCCATTTTACCAGTGTTAGCATGAGGGCCAGGATTTTCACGTACAGGCTGTGCTGTGTGCCCCAGAAAAAACAGGACCTGAGGAGCTTCCCCTAAAGCTCAGAGACAAAGTGAAAGATCTCCGGCAACTCAGGGTCACACATTAACCCTCATGGTCAGACTGCTCTGTATGGCCTAGCAGATTCTCACACACTGAGATCATATGCTGAACACACACACACCAGTGGATCACACATGGCCATTAAATGAGTGCAACATGTGGGCTGGTTAATGTAATTTTACCTTTCATGCCATACCCATGTCCAAAGCCATCCTGGTCATCTCATCTCTAGTGCTATGTCCTGGTCAGCAATATCTATCTATCTATCTATCTATCTATCTATCTATCTATCTATCTATCTATTTATCTATATATATACATATATATATAATGTGTGTACATACATATACATATATATTGCAATATTTGTTATATAATGTATTCACATGTATAACAAATTCTGAGTGCTATCTGCTTTCACTTCAAAATCAAGGTGGAAGGGGTGGAAAGTCTCAAAGGGGACGTTTCTGACTTGAGCAATGTCTGTACACTTAAGCTATACAGTGGGACCCAGGACACTTTAGAGCAGGTGTGGGCAAGCATCTGGCCCTTCCCTCCCTGCCTTTGATCATTTGCTCTGAGACCCAGCCACTTGTATTTACAGCTGGCTGAAGCTGGCTGAGTGATGTGCTGTCTGTGTTCAGCCTTGGGTTAATTCTGCTGATCTGGTCTGATGCTAGAAAGTGGACGCTCTTATCCTTGTCTTCACGTTACAGGTGGAACGGAAGGTCCAATGATGGTACTTAGCCTGGTTCGTGTGAGCTGACTCCAACCAGCAGGACTTTCTGTCCTCCACCAGCCACAAGAATGTCTAAAGAGCACCCTGGACTCCCTGACTTCTGCTTTTCTGAGCTCTGTGAGAGATGTCCGCCAGCAGGCGACTGTGACTGGTGTGGCTCTGGTACTTTCTGTGGACTGCTGCCTGTTGAATGGCTGCCCTACCTCCACCTGTCCCTGCCTTGGATGTAACCCAGGAGTCCCTGGGCTTGCCTGTTCCGACACAATCGTACTTCATAGGTGTAATCCAGGTGTCGTCTGCAAAGCCCATGTCACCGATGAGAGACTTGCGGGCCATTTCTTCACTGTTGATTCCTTCCTCTGAAGTTGTTTTGTCTGTTTTCCTGTTTGTTGTGACTTGCTCTCCTGCACAGTTCTGCTTCTATCCCAACTTCTCCAGTACCTGGCATTGCTGTTTTGAGGTTAACACTGCATTTGTCTCTTTAGAAACTATGTCCATCTAGCATGGAGCTTCTTCTGTAGCTAGTGTAACATGATAAGATAGAAGCATTTGGACCTGCCTGACCTGCTTAGGCCGGGAGTATGAATAGAATGCGTGAACCATTAAGAATACAGAGTTTTTGCATACACATACATGGGACTCCATCCAGGTCTTTGAACACACTGGTGACAAGAACAGTGGGCAGTATTTACACATGTGGCTATCTAGTACTGAATGCCTTTGTTGAAATAAACCATGTACAGATGTGAAGGCACTTATTTGAGTCTGATAGAATTCTAGAAACACCAATTGAGCAATTTCTATACGCAAAAGTGCACAAGACCGCCTCTTATTAGGTAATTTCATGATAGTTATATATGGCCTAAAATTAAACACAATGGATCTTGAGAAAAAATGGGATTCTAACCACATTTTAGAGGAGGTAGGGATAAAGCTCAGAGAAGGGACACTACTCACCACTGGTCTCAGCTCTCTAGATCATAACCCTTCCCCCCATAGCTCATTAACAACAAAAATTTGGCTACACACTCAATTAGTGAAAAGCACATGCTTTACCCAGTCCAAGGGACTTTATGTAGGGGTCCACAAAAAGCATGTCCATCAATGCCAAAATACACCGTTTATTTAAAAGTTTCATTTCAGAGGGAAAGAGAGCTGGAACTATAACAAGTACCCATAGCAGTGACCTGTCTGAATTAAGCTTTCACTAGTAATTGAAATTTCAAATGGCTGGCATTGGACACAGGAAAAGAAAAGGACGTTAAGTGAAGCACTACACAGAATAGAGTATTTAATCTTTACGCATACTAAATGTCCATTATTAATTGTCTAAGGAGATGTGAGAGCACTTTGTGATGCTTGGTATTGACTTTCAACTTGGCTGGGCTGAGATACCTAGGGCAGGATAGGTATATGTCTGAGTGTTTCTGCGGGGAGCAATTCCAGAGAACATGTGAGAGTATCCGAGGGGCAATGGGCTGTCTTAGTTACATCAGCACTTTGCAATGGGCTAAGGGCCCAGGTGGAAGAAGAGAAAGCCAGCCAGCATGAACAAGCTTCATTCTTTCAAAGAGGGTACTCATATTGCTGCAGCCTTAGTCAGAGAGCTTACTTTAGGTTCTCCAGCTTTCAATGTGAACTCTATACCAGCAACTCTCCAGAGAGCACCCAGATGTCACCATCAGAAGGAAACTGTTGAGGTTTTCAGCTGCTATTACTGAACAACTATGGCATTCCCTGTCTCTGCAGAGTGCAGAGAGTTCCTGCTGAGCTCCCAGTCTCCTACTGTATAAGCCAGTCCAATGAATCCACTTATATAACAGGATATTTTGTTCTATCCACTAGGGAACCCTGACTAATACAGGTTCACCATACTAAAGGAAAAAGTAGGAAAGAATAATAGGATTTCCAGGACAAATGGAAGGAGACTGAGGTCAAACCCATTGGTCATGGACAGGAGTCTATATAAGAGACAAGTGTATAGACTCATCCATAAAACAGAGGTTAAGGGCTCAGAGGCACCACAACTGAGACAAAGCAAATAACAGGTGCCCTGTATAAGGGAAAAGGCAGTGAACTCAAGACAAGAATGCTACCTGTGGGAAAGCCCAGGAATCATGAAGCGGCGTGAGTACTTCACAACTTGTGGATTGCAGTCAGAAAGAGGAGAACAGCACAGACATTTTAAATGATGTCAATGGTGGTTTAGTGACAAAGAAAAATATCTGAGGGTATGAAGAAGTGAGATGGAATTCTAATACCCCAAAGTCATTTAACTGATTACTGGCACCATTAAATGTCCACCCCAAGGTGCTTTAGTTAGAATGAGAAGTTCACTCAGGCTCTGACCCTGTCTCCATCTACCATCTAACACAAGAAAACTCAGCTATAGAAGAAAGTATGGGGTTTACATACAGCAGGACCACAGCAAAAAATACCTATAAGAATCCCCCTGGAGTGTGTGCGATACCTTTCACAAGTAGCTTACCTTCTAGGATTGGTCAGGAGTCTGGGGCAGAGGGCAGCTGTGGAATGTCAGTGGTAAATTTTGGAAAGCTTCCAGCCCCTCCTGTCTAATGTCTCTTGCTGAGGTGAATTAATAAGGCCCCACCCTATCAAAAAATTAGGTACCAGATCCATAACACACAATAAATAGGGCAGCACACATAGGCAGGGTGAAAGGGTGGTGTCATAGAGGCCAGCTTATGTAGAAAAGGAAAACATGGATTTTAGATAGCTCCAGCATCAGAGACAGACATGGTAGACCAAAGAATAAAAGGAAAACAGCAACATGGGGAGGTTTACTAGAATAAAGAAATGAAAGATATTGTGAAGGGTAGAGGAGAGTTCTTTGCAAAAAGCTGAACATGTTACATACACACGCATACACAAAAGATCCTGGATCTATGTATATCATTACAAATAATGATTTTGACAAGGACGATGACAAATACAATAAAAGGACATTGAAGAGATATTTTAAGTATCCAAAGTCAGAGAAAATTGGGACTTTGAACAGAAGAAAAGTTTAAATGCACAGAAGAAAAGTGCTGTTGTATACTTATAACCCCAGCTCTCAGGAGGCACAGGAGAGAGGCTCAAAAGTTCAATGCCAGCCGCTGTCAAATAATTATATCAGACTTTGTCTTATACACCAGCTCTCTACCACCCCCCCAAAAAAAACCTGAGGAAAAAATAGAAGTTAACAAAAAATACTTGAAAGAGTTTTCAGCATTTGAAAGTAAATGAACCATGAAAAAAGGCTGAGAGAAATATGACTGAAATATTAGTTTACACCTAAAAGACTGGCAAAATTTAGAGAGGTGGAGGCTGGGAAGAAGGCTCTACAGTTAAGAGCACGTGTTACTCTTCCAGAGAATCCAGGTTTGGTTCACAGTGTGCTCATGGTGGCTCGAAATCATCACTACTCTTCTAGGAGATCTAATGCCTTCTCATGACCCTCTTAGGCACAAGGCACTCATGTTATGCATACACAAACACATGTATAGGCAAAGCATTCATATGCATAAAATAAAATAAATCTTTTTTTTTTAATTTAGAAGGAGCCATATGTTGAGGGCAAGAAGTGACATGACTACAGGTAAGATCGCAGCTTCAGTTGGTAGACACATATAGATAAGCAGATATAGGCATGATAAACATATAAATGTAGATAGATAGAGATGTAAATAGATAGATAAACAGACATACAGACAGACAGATACATATAGAAATAGATAGATAGATAGATAGATAGATAGATAGATAAGTAGATAGATAGATAGATAGATAGATAGATAGATAGATAGATAGATAGATAGATAGATAGATAGATAGGTAGATAGGTAGATAGGTAGATAGGTAGATACGTAGACAGATAGACAGACAGACAGATAGATAGGCAGAGATAGCTATACATATATGTATGTATATATATTCATGAATATATTAAATGTGTGTGCATGTGTGTATGTGTGTGTGTGTGTGTGTGTGTGTGTGTGTGTGAACACATACCCAAACAGACTCTAAATGCATTCAAATAAATGGTCTTTTAGAGAATGGGGAGAGGAAAAACCCTTTCAGATTTGTTTAGTAAGGCTGCCTTACTATGAAACCTAATTAGAAAAAACCTTTAGAGAACTTTTATCAAATAGAATGTTGCAAAGCAGGAATAAAAATCAAGTAGCATACTAAAAATTATACTGTCCCCAAGCAGAATTTACATATACACCATATGAGATGGTAAAAATGAAGGATATGACAATGATAAGTCATTATCTTAAAGTATTAAAGGAGAGCTGGAAATGAACCACAGCAGTTAAGACAGCTTGCAGCTCTTGCAGAGGCTGAGTTCAGTTCCCAGTACACATATCAGGCAGCTATCAACCACGTATTAGCTCCATCCCTAGAGAAGTATGATGGCCAGTGGTCTCCCTGAGCACTCACATCCACTACCACACTGCTCAAACCTATCAACGATTAAAATTTTTATGTAGAGAAGGAATACGCAATAATACTGAAAATCTTGTCCAAATTTAAGAGCAAAGTTGAGGCAGGATTGAGAAGGGAAGGTAAAGGACAGAAAGGGAAGGTAGGATGGGAGAAGAAAGCTTCAGGGAAACAGACAAAAATCAACTCTCTGGAGATTAATGTAACAGCAGAAACTAACAAAATTTCACATTGGGTTTGAAGCACAATGTGATTATATGAACCAGAGTAAGAAAGTGATGTAGAATGTTGCTCTAGATTCAAACAAACACTGAAAGAACAAAGGGAGATACATCTGCTGCTTTCTAAAAATATAACTGCCTTCCTAAAAAATGCAAACCTCCGTTAAACATTATTAAAATCTGCTAAGAGGTCAATAAAGTGGTTTTATATAAAATTAGCCTGCCCAAATCACTATCTGTCACAATGCCTGCAGTAAGCATTTATAAAGTTCAGTAATAAGGAAAAATCTATTCCAGACATTAAAATTATATCATGCCCAGGAATTAATTTACTAGGAAATACACTAAATCCATATGAATAATAAAACCTTATAAGAGGACATTACTTACAAGTCCCAAGTGGATCACCCAATGAGCTAACCCGCCCCACTCTCATCACAGGAGGCTCCTCCTGCCAGTGCCCTGCACACTCCTAATCTTCTTGAAGGTTTTCCCTTCTCTCTGTACAAGACCAGACTTCTCATCACAAAAATACATGAGTATCCTGTGTAATATTAAGAGAAACCTAAGTATGATGCCCATCATCACACCAATCTTAAAACATCTCAAACAGTTGCCTGTGGTTGGGCACTTGTAGATGTCATTAATGGGCTCCATCCACTTGTTAAAATCTTTGTGACCTCAAAAGCCATGCTCAAAAACCCTCTTCAATCACTTGTAAATTTTTACAGGGCATAAAAATACGTGAGTCACTTGGAATAAATGTTCCCAGCTGAAATCCAATAAGGAGATACTAGACTTCATGCTTCAGCTCTTGAACCATAAACAGGCATCATTTTCAGAGTGCCTTTAGTGCCACAGTTTTCCTAGTTTTATGCTTGATACCAGTGATGTCATTTTTAAAGCCATCTCTATGCATAGGGATGGAATTCCATCTCATATCTCAGCGCACAGAGTCTGAGCTTTGACTTATGGAGAAAACAGACCAAGAAGTATTGTAGAGACTAGAGTTATAGCAGGGCTGAGTGTGAGCTAAATGCTGGTGAGTCAACAGTGTGTTCAATGAAATGTCTTTAAACAGAAATACCTGCAACACAATGAACGGCCAGAAGCTTACAGGAATCCAAGCATATTCTCAACAGTGGGCCTGAGTTCACGACTAGAATGTTTGTGGTGATTTAATAGAAAGACAAAAATGATAGAAATTGACTGCTTCTTCTTGCTTCATCATTCCTATCACTCCATTCAAGCCTGGTTCTTCTACCCTTTTTGTCCTTTGCCCTCTTCAGACTTTCCTACCACCAACATCCACACAGTCTCTGTACCTTAAGGGTCTCTCCTTTTCTGTCTTCCTCAGAACTATACCATAGTTTTTGTCATGAGTTTCATAGCCTTCTTTTCTGAGTCTTCTCCTTCACTTCTTGGTGGGAGCTCCTCATAATCTCACACTAGTTTCTTCTCTGAGTATCTTGTCTGAACCAATAGCCTGAGCAGTGGCCAAGGTGTTAATGACTTTCAAATGGCTATGACCAGTTGGATGCCAAGCATGTGAAATGCATCTCCAATTTCCTCCCAAACATCTTTCCCTGGATGGCATTTTTACAGTCCACAATGGCTCTATATGGGTCCATTGGCAATAGGTCTTAAATATTTGACTGAGTGCTGAGAGAGACAAAAGAGAAGAAAAGGGCCTTTTAATGGGGAAAGCTTGGTACTGTTGAGATAGCAAAATGTGTGTATATCTACCTTCTTCTTTCTATTCAGGTAGTTTAATCTGGAAACACCCCTTCCTCCCTTCCCACAGCTCACCAGATATCTCAGTGGCTCTACTTCCATTTTTCCTGAACCTATGAGCATCTTCCTCTCTTTCAGTTTCCTGCTGCAATCTAGTCCCATCATCTCCCATCCTGATCATACCAACAATTTCTTGCATTGTCTGCTACCCAGTCTTGTGTCTGTCTAGGCACACATGATCTACTCTTTGAGAAAATACAGGAGTAGGGAAGTTGTAAACTAGATCACTCTCTTTTACTCAAAGCCCTCAGAATGCTTTCGGATGTGCTTTTGAGTATTATGCAAACATACACCATGACTCCAGGGCATCCTATGATGCAGTAACTGGCTATAGCCCTGAGAGTAAGATAAAGAATTCTCTACTGTAGGAAGCTTTCCCATGGGTCTTTTTTCTATTTCTCGAAACTACCGTGGTAGTTCTCAACTAATGACTGTATACTTACTGTTCCGTGTGTACTGAATGCTTGTTTTGGACTTTTCCCTAGGTGACTTCTTACAAACACCAACTCCCCTAAAATGCCAGTCTCTCTGAGAATTCTCAAAAACTTGAACATATAATCCAAAGTACTTTCACTCTTGGCTGTGCTCTGGGTAGTTACTCTGTTGCTCTTCTCCTTGTGGTCCTCAAACCATCTAAAACTACTCTTTCACTTAGTTCATGTGCTCCCCATGACTCCTCCACACATCAGCTTCTATAACATACATTTTTTAACCAAGGATGTTGGGACTCTCATCTGCCTTGGAGCTGAGGCTAATTCCTTGAGTTCACTAGGTCATGATTTTAAGAATAAAACAGTGACACAAAGATCTATCTACCTATCTGTCAATCAGCATGTATATATAATGCTATCTTAGCTTGAGTGTCTAGTGCTGCAATGAAACAAAACAATAAATAGGTCATAGAGGAGGAAAGAGTTTATTTGACTCACACTTCTACATCGTAATCCATTACTGAAGGAAGTCAAGACAGGAACTCAAAAAAGTTAAGAACCTGGAGGCAGGAGCTGATGCAAAAGCCATGACTGGCTTGCTCTGCCTGCTTTTCTATAGAATCCATGACCATCAGACCAGGGGAGGCACCAGCATAAGTGAGAAAAGTCACCTGTATCTCCGCTAATTATGGAAATGGCCTACAGGATTGCCTATAATCCAATCTTATAGACGCATTTTCTTAATTGAGGTTCCCTCTGGTGACTTTCGCTTATGTCAAGTTGAAATAAAACTTCCAGCACAATTAACCCCTTGTAAATCTGACACACAAACAACTCTCTTTCTCATTCATCCCTAAGCTCTCACATTAAAAACAGAAATAATTTTAAAAGTACCCCAGTTTTACAAATCAAAACATTAAAAGTCCAGTCCCTTTAAAATATCCAATTACTGTAAAAATCCAAAATCTCTTTTTAAAATTCAAAAATATTTCAACTGTGGGCTCTTGTAAAAAAATAAACATGTTCTTACTTCAAGAGGGTAGAACCAGAGCACAGGTATAATCAGATAGAAGCAAAACAAATTCCCAATGGTGTAAATGTTGTAATGCATAATACCCAGGATTCACTAATGATCTTTTTGGCTCCTCCAAAGTGCTTTGGTCACTTCTCCAGCTTCTCCCTCTGTAGCACACACAGCTTGTCTTCTAAGCTCAGGATGGCTCTTCTCCATCCCATTTCTTTTCATGGTGGTCTTGAGTGCCCATGCACTGGCGTACTTAAAATGTCAGTGTATTCTGGTGTAACTAAGCTACACTTTCACCAATAATATCACCTAGTCTTTCTTCATGATGCCAAGCCTCAATTTCTCTGCAACTGCTAGTGGGGCTGTAACATCACCAATAGCCTCTCCTGGCCTCTCACAGTACCAAAACTTAGCTGTTCTCTATGACCCCGGCATGCCTTGAACATATACACCCATGTGATTCTTACAGTGCTAAGTGTGCCTTGCACCATCAGGTAAAGCCTTAGCCACCACCCCTTCGACAGCTTCTGATGATGACTCTCAGGAAATGCTCTCCAGAAGATTTCACCTCAGTGATGCTGGTCTCATCTTAATTACCAGTACTTTCCAAGCTCCAGCTGACCAGCGTCAAGTATCCCAGAAAAGCAAAGGATTCATTCACTTTGGTAAAGCAAAGGATTCATTCACTTTGGTAGTTCTGGCGGCTTGTTAATCACAGCTGATTCTTCAGCCCCAGCTAACCAGAACCACCGGATCTTATTTCCAAATAACAATTTGCCCTGATAAAGTTTAATCTTCCCTCTGAGACTTCATAAACCAGGCCTCTGACATCTGCACTGCTCTCAACATTTTTTTCTTTTATGTGCCTACAGAACAGCTTACTGAGCACTCAAAACTCAATGGATATTTTAGTCAATGTTCCAAAGCTCTTCTGAAATCTTCCCCAAAACATCCTATAGCCATACCCCTCTATCCTGGTACCAACTTATATTAGTTAGGGTTTCTGTTGCTGTGATGAAATACCATGACTAAAAGAAAGTTGGGGAGAAAAGGGTTTATTTGGCTAATACCTCCACATCATAGACCATCACTGAAGGAAGTCAGGAATTCAAACAGGAAAGGAACTTGAAGGTAGGAGCTGACACTGGGGCCTTAAAGGAGGTATCACTTACTGGCTTATTCCAGACAGCTTGCTCAGCCTGCTTTCTTATAAAACCAAGGACCACCAGCTCAGAGACATCACCACCCATAATGAGTTGGGCCATCCTCAAATAATCAGTATTTTTTAAATGCCCTACAAGCTTGCCTACTGCTTGATCTTATGAAGGCATTTTCTTAATTGAGGTTCCTCCTCTCAGATGACTTTAGCTCTGTCAAGTTGATATAAAACTATCCAGCACAGATGGCCTGTGACATTTTGATAGATGTATATTTGTGTAATGTTCAAATCGGGGCACTAGCTATAGGTCTTAAAGAAATACCTGTTGACTTAATGTGTAGTTTTATTAGGACATCTCAATATTTCAGGGATACCAAATGTGCATGGAAGCATGTGTATCTGTGTATAAATCTTAGTTATAATCTTAGTAAAGGTGATGCAATTGCTAATGAACAAGAAATGAGTTTGGAGAAACATTTACACAACTAACCAAGCCATAGCCACTTTCTTTTAGCCATTGTAATAGGCAAGTGATCAATGAAGGAATGTGAGCTGCCAAAAGCAGAAATTTAGCAGATGGCAAGTGTGAGTCTGATATCAGTGGGGATTTAGGTAGTTCATACCACAGACATCAGTAGCTTAAAATCTGCTGTGAGAAGAAAGGTACATTCCCTGGAACCAGCAAATTCTACACACCAGACCTTATTTTTCTCCTTCAGAAAGCTTGTCATTATTGGTACGCCACTGTGCTGAGAACCCACAGAAGGCGAACATTGTGAGGGCAAGAGTGAAGCAAAGTAATGTAAGACAGCAACCCTCAGCAGGCTCCTACCATTCTAAAATTCCATCCGCATGGCCCATCAATGAAGAAAATCTCCAATGGATTGGCTGTTTGTACTTTGGTGTTTAACTGTCTGTGATCACTCCATATTTACATGCAGATACACTTGAACAAATTAGGGTCCTTGTTTATCACCTTGACATTTCATATTCTGTAAGAAGTGAAGAGGAGGAATCAAGGAAATGGGATGGAAGGCAGGATCAGAAAGGAAAAATGAGACCCAGGAGAGCAGCTGCTGATGCCAATCAGAGAGAATTTCCAGAAAAGCAAGATGCTTCCCCACAGAGCCTCATCTCCTCCACACAGAAGCCAGAGTAAGTTTGTCAAATGTGAGTCAAGCCAGCCCACCCCTAAATAAAATACTCTTGTGGTCCCAACCTTGATTGTTTCTCAGCTCAAACAGGAAAAACAACACAGTAGGGGCGTTCTTTCTTTGTTAACTGCAAGGTATCCAAGTATCCTGTGGAAATCCTTTGCAGGTTGCTTTCTGGGCATCTGTCTGTTCTTATCTCCTTCCCTTGGAACCCGTAAGGTAATGTCCTCCGTATTCACTCTGGGAGCTCACGAGATGAACTGTGTTCCACAACCCTTACTCTCTATAGCACCTATATGGTTTATTTTCAACTAGCCATCTCCCCTCCTTGAAATGGACATTGCTCCAGTGAAGGCATAAAATTCTGTGTGCTACATCCTCAGTGCCTATGACTGTGCCTGACAGGGAGGATATATGAATTCAGGGAATATTTATACCTTAAATGAATTAATGATTGAATGGCATGCAGGGTAAAATTCTGTGAGGAAGTTGGGCAAAGAGTACAGAATTTACTGAGGAGTGAGAGGATGACTGAAGATTGTTAGAACTGCAGCCCCTAGAAAGTCGGCAGGGGTAAGGTCAGATTGCTGAATGGCTGGAACTGGAGCTCTGACGATGCTATTCTTTCAGTTATATAGAACATTCCAGCCTCTCTAGCACATGCCCTGGGTGTTACTGGACTTTGTAAAGGTCCTCCACTCCCTCTCTGAATGGATATTACTGTGATGGACCTTGTAGAGAAAGAAGTAACTCGGAATACATCTACTGTCTGCTTAGAATTTGCCTTACTTACAAATAAGCTGGCCCATCATGCCCTTAAGTTCTAATCTGAGGAACCTCAACTTTAGCTTTCAGGAAGGACATTCAAAGTCTCAGAGAAAAGGAGACTTGGGCAAGAAAACCCATACCTCCGGTGGAATCCAGAAAATCACAGAATGACAGTTGGGATAAAGGGCTGAGCACTCTAAGCTTTAAGACATTATTATGGAGGAGTAGAATCTCCCTGCCATTTAATAAACTTGGGTTTTCTTTTCAACACCCACCAATAAAGTGTTCTCCTTGATACCCTTTTATTGACTACTCTCCTGTTCTGAACACACAACCACAGAGAGAATGTGGTCTGAAATACATCAAGAAACAAGGCATGCATGCCTCTGTGTGTACACTCTTACCAACACCACACATACACACACAGAGAAGGGAGGGGAGAGAGGGAGGGAGGGAGGGAGATGGGACCAATAAGTACTTAGAACTTGATGCTTGTATAACTGATATGACAGGGGAAAATAGAGAAAGGAGTTCAAATCAATCCCTACCAAAAAACAAACCACAAATTCCAGAACAATCTCTCACTCATGCCCTTCCATCTGAAGATCTCACCACCAACGTAACACTTATCCTGACTCACTCTGAACAGTGTAGGATAGCAGGATAGGAGATGTGGTAATCATAGTTCAAACAGCTCAAGGGAGGCGGGACTCGCTCTTCAGAAAGTAGCACACACTGATCTTGACACTCAGAAGGAACGCAGAAGAAGCCCACCTTGTTCTGAGTACAGGCTGCAGCACCCTGGACAGCTCCCTAAGTTCTCTGTCCTGCTCAAAGGGAAATCTTGGCCTACCCTATGTTGTAAGGACACATAGGCAGAAGGGGAACAGGGCAGAGCAGAGCCACATGGACTGCAGCTGGCCAGGAACGAGCCCTGTTGGTGTTGGGGATGTGCTGATCTTTGGGATAGAAATCACCTCACAAATGGATCTGAGTACTGAAAGAGGCCTTTCCTTCCATGAATGCAAAGCCTTATTTTATTAGCTCTTCCACCAGTTAAACTTTCATTTTCTCTACCCTTGCTAACGCTAAATTTCTAAAAGCAAAAGGCAGTTCCACCTGAAATCAGGAGCATTTTAGGCAGAAATGCTTTTAAAACTTTTATTTTCTCTTCCTTGCTTGGCAAATCAACACAGCCAGAGAGGATGGAGGGAGAACTTGCTAAAGGCTATACAACCATCCTCAAATGAAGAAGAGTTTAGGGGAAGAAAATTGTGCCAACATATCAAAGGGAAATGATAAAACCGTACGGTGATATTAATATCAAAGACAAGGGGCTAGTGGATGTTGAATGATTCTAAAGTAAGTGCCCTTTACTGAAATTTGGAATCAATAACAAAGGCGCAAACAGCACATGGCTGAAGGAAACAAATGGGGAGTCTACTGGGTAGCAGAACAGTCTACCTGACTCAGAAATACTAAGGTAATCATTGCTCCACAAAAGATGGATACAGTGGGGTAAGAAAGCTCCGTGGAGAGCAGGGCTCTAAGAGGCAAGAGACTCTTTCAAGAGCACTCAGACGGGTTCAGTTAGAACTCTTGTTCCTGAGCATGGCCACCTACCCCCAGGGCTCAGCATCTCACACTCAGAATGAAGACTCATCTTCAAAAGTCTCCAGCAAAATGCCTAGGTCCAAAGTCGATTTAAAACACCCATGCTTCTTCTACAATGTTAGCACAAGCTAACATTGGTCCTCATTCCTCTACATGTTAGCACAAGCTAGAGTCATCTGGCGAATTAAAAAAGAAAAAAAGAAAAAAAAAATCTCAATTGAGAAAATTCTCCCATCAGATTGGTATGTAAGCAAACCTATGGGACATTTTCTTGATTGGGGACTGATGGAGGAGGGCCCTACTCACTGTGGGTGCTGCCAGCCTTGGGGTGGTGCTCCTGAATTGTAAAATAAAGAAAGCTGAGAAAGCCATGAGGAGCAAATATGTAAGCGATGTCCCACCAAGGTTCCTGCCTTTACTTCCTTCAGTGATCGACTGAAATGTGGGGCTGTAAACTGAGAAATCTGAGCCCAGAATCCTGAAGAACCCATGTTCAGGCCCATGGTGCCAATCTTACACAATGACATTCCTGATGAGGAGACAAGTAGAAAGTAAGGACAAATTAAACAAAGAACCAAAATGAAGTCCCTCTGCATCCCAGACATTCATTTTGGCTATCCCTTTGACATATGAGCATGTGTAAAATGTTTCTTACAAATGTCAACTGAACACTCCATAACGTCTGGTAAAAATATTTTAAAAGGAGCTGGGCAGTGGTGGTGCATGCTTTAATCCCAGCATGTAGGAGGCAGAAGCAAGAAGATCTCTGTGAGTTCATAGGCTAGCATGGGGCTAGCTAGTTCAAGACAGCCAAGGCTATACCTACACAGGAAAGAAACAGTGTCTTGAAAAAGCAACAATAGCCAAAAACAAACCCACAAAAAGAATATGTCAAATAAAAGTTAAATATTATTAAATATCTCTTCCTCTCACTTCTCTTATTTTCATTTATTTATTTTTATGTTCCATAAACTGCTTTTATTATGTAAATCTGGCTGACCTAGTGCTCAATTACTTTGCCCAGAGTGGCTTCAAACTCCTGGCAATCCTCCTGCTTCAACTTCCAGTGTGCTAGGGTCATAAGCTCAGACCATATTCACAGTTCTTTGTCCTTCTTTTGCAGGTGTGTCAGTCCCACAGCAATCACCGATCACATCATCCGTCATAGCAAGGGGAATGACCATCCCTGATGTATGTATGGTATTACTAACAGTATTGATGGTGGTTACAAAATGTTCTCTAGATAGATGGAAAGTTTCGCCAACTTCCTGTGAGATAATAGATTTGGGTTGCCTTTGTGGATAGGGAATGTGCCCCATACCCTTGTTTTTTTTACATTGTGGAAGGACCAGATAGTGTCATAAAAGAAAGGTAGGGGTAGGGCTCTTTAAATAGGCAGCTGAGCTATTTCCCCAAAGAGAAGAAACTAAGTGAGAACCCGCAAACTGTCTTAGAAGGAAGAGGCTATCTGCTTGAAACAGCCACGACCTTTTGCTCAAATCCATTAATCCTCTTTATTAAACCTGGGTCACCTCTGAGTCTTGGCAAATTAACCACCATCTCCCACTGCCAGCGCATCAAGAGGCAGTGCGCTGTACACTGCCTGTAATTTTCAGCGACCAGGGCTCTGGGGTCAGGGGGCTTCCCAGGCTCCATCCTCTGCTTTTTGTCAATTTAAAAGGGAACATCAGCTGCACTTGTATAAATTACAGGCAGGGCTGTACAGAGACCCACACAAAGGAGCATCTCTGCGCTTTGAGGCGGGCATAAGAGGATGCAGGGCCAGCTGCAGGCTGCAGCGCTTGAATGTAGATGATTCTTCACCCCCAACTTCTCTGAAAGGGTGGGGAGTTCAGAAGGGTCTGGTGCAAAGTCAAACATGGACCAGGTTCTCAGATGCCACACACTCTGTTTCACCCCCCATAAAGCCCACCGGGGAGAGCTACAGTTCTCCATTGCCATTTCTGGGTGAGAAGGGGAGAAAACACTGAACACAGGCGTCCATTGTGAAATGAACAGAGCTGGAGTCAGTCATGAAAGGAAGCAGAGAGCCCCGGGGACCCAAGGAAGAGTCAGAAGTGGAGCAGCAGGAGGAAGCCTGGCACGAAATGCACTGGTCTCTCTAGAGTCTGCCTTGTTCATCTTGGCCAGATATAACTAAAACCCTTTTTCTTAGAAATATAGCCCATTTGTCTCCTATCCCATTGCCAAAATCTGGCTAAAACTTAAACAATTCCCAGAATAGGTTAAATAAGGTGTCGGGTGTGAGACAGGAATGGGATCATAGGCTCAAGTCTTGTGAGCATCAAAGTCCTATGGAATCTTCCATCTGTCATTACATTGCACAGTGGTTGCACTGGGAATACATCCTGCAAAATATGCAGAATAAAGGAACAACCATGAGGTCACTGGAAATACAAGGGTAGTTTTGAGGGTAAAGGTCTGGCCGTCTCTTGGATGGAATGATCCACAACTAGCTAAAGATCAAAAGAAGTCGGAAAAATTGAAGACCCACGATATTTCTATAGGGCAAACCTTGAATGTGTACTGTGCTGAGTACTTTGCTGAGCTCCCAAGTACGTGGTGCATGGACACACTTTGCTATAGCTCTGTGCTTCTTGCCAAGTCACAATATCTCTCCCCATAACTCCTTCCCGCTCTGCATAATTAGTTATATGCTTATGTCTGCTCTGCATATAGCTCACTTTCCCCTTGTTGTTGTTCCTCAAAGCAGACAGCATAATAAGTATTACATAGCATTGGCAACACAGCAGGTATAAGGAGTGACCTGGAGATGCTTGAAAGCACACCAGTGGATGTGCAGTTTCCATGTCAACACTCCATAGTCTGTATGGGTGTCATAGGAGCAGCCTCCATACACACAAAGAGACCTAGAACTCTAAATAATGGGTAGAAACATTACTGTCGTTTCACAGGTAAGCAAACCTAGTTCTGTTATTTCTTCAAATCCTCCAGCCCCAGGCTGAGAATCAAAACAGGTCCATGTCTGATTACTATGCAGTGAAGAGAGGTGAGCAAATGGTCCCTATCCACCAAGAGCAGCTGAAGCCATCCAGCTCCCTGCAGATGCCAACTCTGTGCAGACCTTTATCCAATGAAGAGTGAAGAGAAAGGGGGAAAGTCTCCAGATATGTGATGGTAGGGTGTGGGTGGGAGGGAGGTTACTGTGCATCCTTCTAGGAAATCCTGCTCAGGCACTAGAAATGAGAGTGAAAAGCAATTGCTCTCTCTGCCTAGTAGTCTCTTTTACTATCCTAATATAGCAGCCCTAACACAGTTTTAATTCCATTCCAAACACATACGTGTATGTGGTACATATTTAGAATTTCAGGGAATTTTATATATGGAATCAATTTACATCATTTCCACCCCTCTTTTACCCCAATGCCTCCAACATCCACCCTTATTCACACTCAGAATCATGGTCTCTTCCACAAATATTATTGTTTCTTGCACATGAATACAACCTTCTGAGTCTGCTCAGTGTTGCTTGTATGTGTATGTGTTTAAGCCTGACCACTTGGGGTTGGGAAGCTTATCAGTGGAATGCGTCTCCCTCTCTAAGCAGCCATTATTACCTGTAGTTCATCACTGAGGGGTGGGACCCTGTAAGATTGAGCTGACACTTCCGTGCAAACTGGTGCTGTCATTGTGCAGGTCATATTTAGGTGACCATATTGTAGCAATTCATTGATAGAAATTTCCCCATACCAAAGACACAGTTTCGCCACCAGCACCCTGTCTTCTGGTTCTTACAACCTTTCTGCCACTTCCTCCAGATGTTCAGAGTCATAGGTGCAGGGACGCAGATGAATCTACTGGGTGTTTGGCACCCCACAACCTGTTTTTCCCTGTATTTTGACCAGTGCTGGGATTCTGTAAATGATCTCCATGGCCTGCAAATTGAAGCTGCTTTGATGAGGCATGAGAGCCACTCTGGCATGTAGGTATATATTTTAATGAGCAAGGGTTTCCTCTTGGTTTGCTGGGCACTGCAATATTAACCCCTTTGGCCATAGCAAAATTTCATTGCTTTGACCTTTCCTCAGCTCCAGGGAAGTTCATGGCTTGAAATTCTAAAGTTCTTTGTGAATTGCACCCAAAGCTCATCCTCCCCCGACAGGAAGCCTCCCTAGTGGATATGGCTGAGAATAAATTCCTCTCCATCTGGAAGAAGGGCCACATACATGCAGATTGGTAGCAGAAAGGGTTTTTTTTTTTTTTTTTTTTTTTTTTTTTTTTTTTTTTTTAATTTTTCTACAATAATTGGGACTCTTTTCTGGGGGGATCAAAAATAAGTGATCAACAACACTAGCAAAAAAAAAAAAATGCATATTTTTAGCTTGAAGGATTAATTTGATTCCTAATGTTAAAGGAAAAATGGCAAAAGTCCATTTCCTCCCATGTAGGCTTCAGCACCCAGCATCTGTGTGCAGGGATCAAGAGCCAGACCTGCTATACTCAGCCCTGGACCATGGGGACTGTACCTGCCACCCAGGCAGTGTGCATGGCTTAGCCACCATAGCCTGAGACTGCTGGATTCTGTCAGCTTCTATCCCAGTCATTATGCTATTTAAATTAGGTACTTTACATGTTTAATTGCTCATGTGTCCTTTCATGGGCATAATGCCTCTTCCTAGGCCCCACCCAGGGAGCAGAGAACAAAGCCAGGTACCCATTGGCCAGCTCTAAAGCCCCCTGCTCTGAACCTGCTGACCACCTTGAAAAAGGATGTTGTCCCATTCAAGTCTTTCTCCTGCACCCACATGGTTTCGGCTTTCTTGCTAAACCTTGGCTCTTCTTGACCCCTGTAGGATGTAAATCCAGAGCTACTATCAACAGGCAGCACCAATTACCAAGGTGTGAAAACAGAAGCAGTAGAATTCCACATACATATTCAGATCGGAGAGAGCTTAACTGAGCTAAGAAAGGACACACAAGAAAGACAAGTGTTCTGAACAGCAGGAGAGTAGGACTCTCTGGGGCCATTAGGAAGCCAGTGTGACTCCTGCCCTAAAATGAGGTGCTCTTGGACTGGGTACACAGCTGCCTAGGCTTCTAGAGCAGAGTGGTCTAGCAGGAGAATGAATACCAACATGGCCCAGGGGCCATTAGGTAGAGCAGAAAGCTAGTACCTGTCACCCACAGGGTTCTGCTAAAACTGAGCCAGAGGGAGGCCTGTAAAGAGTCACCAATCCTGCTTCCATGAATTGCCTGTGGTTAACAGCCCTCTGCTCACTTAGAGGAGATTGCAGATTTTCTCAGGGAGCCTCCCATTCTATAGTACCATGTGTAAAATCCAAACGCCCAAACATCTCCCCACACTTTCAACCTGGTTAATTACAACCCTGGTTTATGCTTTGATGATCCAAACCAATTAATCACAGGTTCTTTGTATTTTGGCCCTTCTAAAGTTAAATGATGCACGTAGCAAATACTTATGTTTTTAATGTTTAAAAGATACAAAGACTTCCTGAAATTGTTTGTTATACAAAAAAATAAATAATTAATTAATTAAAAAAAAAACCCCTCTTCTCCTGGGATTCAAAATCAAATGAGAATACAGTTCCTTCTAAAGAGTTTTTGGGACAAAGATTTTTACACCTCTCTCAGTCTCTCAGGTTACTGCAAGGGAAGCCTATGTCCCATAGAGCAAGAGCACACTATAATATCTTGTGCCTGGGAGAGACTGACACGTGCAAAAACACACAGAAGTCTTCAGTATGAGCCATAATTTCTCTGGCCACTTAAGGCTTCAAAGAAACAAACTCCCATTCTGCACTAGCCCAGGTGCCCTTTGGTTCCTGTTTCCTCACTCACAGCTCATCCCTGCTTTGCGTTTGTTCAGAGCAGCACGAAACACTGCACCTGAGTCCCTTCCAGCCACTTGGCTCTGGATGCAGCCCTCATTCCATCCCTCTCGCCCCTGCCATTCATTCTTCCTCCGTGAATCTATTCCTCCTAAATGTCTCCCACACTCAAAAGTGTTCATCTGGCCAAGGAAGAGAAAGTCTTCCTTGGGCAGAAACTGGTCATGAAAGAAAAAGCAGCTTAAAAACCTTGACTTCTGAAGACTAAGATGTAGGTTTGAAGCCTAATTCAACAGCTTCCTATGGAGCACCTCTTAGAGGTGTCATGACCTGTCTCTGTACCACAGAGCAGCACCTGAGAGTCCACTGCTCCTCACACTGCAGAGGGACACACCAGTGATAGGGCAGACGTGACTTCTCTGGCCAGGCGAAATGTTTTGTGCTGCTTCCGGCACACCAGGCACCTGTTCCACACTGGGCATCAAATTCCCTTGCTAGGGAGAAGAGGATGATCCTCTGTACCCACCTGGAACTGTTCTCAGGTAGAAACCAGAGCTCACCCTGGGCAAGATAATGCATGATTCATAAGCAAACAGTTCAGAACTGATTCTGAGGAGAAATGGCAAATCATGAGTAAACCTTTAAAATGCATATACACAAAGGAAAAAACAAACACGTGAATTTGGATTGAATAGCCTTTACCCAAAATTCTTAGGATAGGAAGATTTTTTGGCTTTCATTTTTCTTTTTCTCTGGAGTATTTGCATAACCAGGAGGAGATTGCTTGATGATAGTACCCAAACATAAAACAAAACTCCTCTATGTGCTTTATATACATGGCATACTCACGGGCTAAAGGAGATTTTATACACATTTGTAAATGATTTGGGGCACCCAACAAAGCTTGTTTACTTTGAACCATCCGAAAGCAGATGTATTATTTGGCACCATGGTCATTTTCCATTTGTGGCATTGTGGGAAATCCCAAAAACTCTAACTATGCATTTGAAACATTTCTCAATTCGTGTTTTTAGATTAGAGATGCCCGCTTTGTATATTCTCTCTTTACTGAGGCTGGAGGTAAGAAACCACCATCTTCACTCTTGGGGAGATGCATTAAATTGAAAGACCTGGAGCAACCTCTTGGACCTTCTGTGCAGGGAGCCCCATCATCTCAAAGTCTCCATCATCTTCTTCATAGATGCTTGGCTGCAGCCCATGGCTATGTCCAGTGATATGAGTAATCAGAATCCCTGCCTAATTTGCTGTGGTGACAGCTCTACCTATCCCCACTGAAAGGGGGAACACATCCTGGTTTGAACAGCACTTAGTGTGACCAGCTTAGGGGTCAGTATCGCTAAGATGCATTCCTTACTTCTTTTTCAAACTCCTTCAGGCACGCAGGGCTGATCTGCACAACCTAGTCTGAATTTCATTTCTTAAAAAGTACGCTTTAGCATTGCAGGGGTAAGCATGCTACAGTTCAAAAAGCCCTAGCCTGATTTGATGGCTGAGAGTTGGAAAGAGGCTTTGGATTCTACCTCTCCTCTGATTTCTGCATCTCTTTTTTTACAAATGGAGAATGAGGCTTTTAGAGAAATGTGTCTGCACAGGAGTCACCTTTAGTGGTAGTGTTCAGTTTGAAACTCAGATCTATGGAATACCTAAGTCCAGTTCTTTCCTGGCCCCAGGAGTTCCAAAGGTTCCATTGCTATCACCCAGCCCCAGAAGCCAGCATCATAGCACAAGGGGAGGGCTGCTTTTTGAGAAGTTCTGAAAACACACAGGGTCAGAGGATTTAAACTCAGCTGGTCAACATCTCCTCCCCCGCCTTCCACACTGTGGCCACAGCTCCTCCAAACACAGCTGTAAATCCTCTCAGACTGTAAACACTCTGGTACAGTTCCCTCCATTGCTTAGCGGCTGCTGACACTAATTGCTCTGCAGAGTTGTGCAACTGGCAACACCTTATTAAAAGTGAAATATATTATACTGTCCACTTATTGCTGTTTTATAGAGATAAAGCATTCCTGCTACATGGAAATAAATGCTGGTGAAGAAATTGACAAGGTAGATTCTAAACAGAAACATCTATGAGGCCTTCCCTAGGACTTATGATCTACTCTGGGCTATGTTGGAAGCCACCCCTCCCCCTTAGCCTGAAGATTTTGCCTCACGCCTTTGCTGTTCCAGTATGCTGAAAACAAGCATAATGACTGAGAAAATGGTCTGGGCAGACCCTTTTGGGAGATATCATCTATTTCCTTCTTGCCCAAAACCTGATGGAGAGGAAGCTGACTGACTACAGGAAATGCTGGGTGTAAAAAGCTAAAAGAGGAAGAGCTAGGCTTAGGGAAGAAAGTTCCACATTCAGAGAGACACATGTCAGTACTGACTTCCTCAGGGAGACCCACCATATTCCAACCCAATCCTTCAAGTTAAATCTAACAATGTCTCTGGAGACTAGCTAGACAGATGGTCTTCTACTTGAGATATGTTGACTTTTTGGTGGTACACAAGCAATGTGCATTCTGTACGACCCAGACTTAGAATGTTAGATTCTGATCTCAACTATGCTAGCAATATGCTCCTCTATCATGCAGGGTGGCAAGACTGAGCTGCAGCTGGCAGTCAGCCAGTCCACTGGGAGGAGAAGAAGCAGATGTCCTAACTTGTACTGCTAGTGATGATGCTCTGTAGGTTTGGGCCTAGTAAACATGCTTTCTACTTAGGATATGTCCACCTTACAATAAGACTGTAGCCAATGGGTATCTGTAAACCCACACCATCAGGTGATTTAGTCACCATCTTGCTGTGGCGATGTCGACTATGTGAGGTTCCGTTCCATGCTTAAAGAAACTGGATTAAGGCCCTTGGTCTAAATCCCCAAAACACTTTTACTAAATAACCCTAAATCCAACATTGCTTGGCAATTCACACAGCATGTAAGCCAAGAATTCTAGTTACAGTTTTATGAGTTATAAAAAGAGGAGACAGACTATATGAGGTCCACACTATATGAGGCCCTGTATATCTCTGTTTAAAAGGAAATTGATGGGGCTAGAATAATGGCTCGGAGGTTAAGAGCACATGTTTTTTGTAGAAGACCTGAATTCAGTTCTCAGAACACTTATGGAAGATGACATCCATCCATACCTCCAGTTGCAGAGGATCTGCCCCCTTCTTCTGTCCTTTGATGGCATTAAACATGCACATAGGGTGCATGCATACATGAAGGCAAAACATTCATATACAAAAATGAAATCAATAAACCTTTTAAAAGTTTAAATAGCTGTCTCTATCTTAAAGAAAAGGATGGGAAAGTGGGAAGAGGATGCAGACAGCACAAAAAAAAAAAAAAAAAAAAAAAAAAAGCTTGACTGGAAGGAGGGGCAAATGCTGAGGATGAACACTATGAGGAAACTGTGCCTCACACCCTCTGCTCCAGCACTGACCTCTGAGTGAGCACGTTAACTGTGGTTGCTCAAAAGAGTCAAACCTTGTCTTGGCAATGTTTTACTGCTGATCTCCACCCATGCCAGCACTGAGGAGTGGCCAAGTGGGACTGGATGGCCACTAGGCTAGCAGATAACAAGGGAGATGGAGGGATGGAAACAAACCTATTGTCCCTGCCACGTTTTGTGTTTCCGAGATACCAAATTGCCTGATCGCTTTGACATTTCCGAGACCAAATTAAAATGCGCCACCATGGAGACAAAATGTCATTAGCCTCATTATAAGTGATTGTGTTAAAATAAATACAAAAATAAAGTGGGAATTAGTCCAAACCATTAAAATACAGAAGCAAAAATGGTCAACAGGGACTTTACATGTGACAGACTAGGAAAGATCGAGACACCCCCTAAGGAGACAGAAGAGATTAATGTTGCAGGCACAGAGACTGCACAACAGGCTTCTTCTGTGACCAGAGCAGAACCTAAGCACTAAGGTGATGACAGGCTCTCTGCTGCCTGTGCTGAGAAATCTCAAGGAGAGCACTGGACTTCCCCAAGCAGAGTTCCTTTTGAAGAAAGGCAGAAAACACATTTTTTCATACACCCTGAAGGAACACAGCAATCGTTTCGGGTGGGTAGCATTTTGGCATCTGGGGAGAAGAGTGAAGGCAGCTTCTTGGACAGGATAGGGGTACCCTCACATCATCAGCAATTGGGTTCCTTCATCTGTCTCCTCCACAGGAAGAAAATCCAGGAAGGTATCTGTGGATCTGGGTTTTGAGGACAAGCCAGCTGACTTAAGCTCGATACTTGCACAAACAAATCCTACAACTCCCTAAGCCCATCCTCCTTTACCCCATATTCCATCCATAACCCCTTACTCTACACTACCTCAGTCAATCAGCAACTTGTCTTTCACTGTTCCCCCTTCTTAATCCCACTGAGAGGTATTGGCCCAGTGTTCTTATGACATTAACCATAAACAAGTAATGACATGAATGGATACCCCAAATGGTAGCATGAAAAACCCTAAACTCTTCCCTTATCTCCTTAAGTAAGGTACAAGACATCTAACTAGCATGTCTCCCTTGCGCATTCTTTCCCATGAATGCCTCATAAAGCCAGTACACTAGAAATAAATACCAGACTGCAGTTTTACTGTATACAAAATTTCTTTTTCACAAATATGAATCACTCAGCTAGAAGCCCAAGGATAGACCAAAAATATATTAGCACAACATATCCTGTTCTCTGAATCCTTTCTCTCCATCAGTAATACCCTAGATATACAAAAGTTGTGTAGTGTGACAAAGGCAGATGCTATCATCCCTTTATAATATCTGAGAAAATGGAGGCTACAGCAAGGAATATGTCTTCTGCTGGGCTCTGCAGTTATAACAGAAAAGGACTGAAAGCCACAGGTCTTATCTTTAAGTCTAGTCCAAATAGTTGCATTACTTTGCTTTGGTTTTAAAGAGTAGAACAAAGAACTTCATGGGAAGTATAAGAAGGATAATTCCCAATGTCTGCAAATGGCTTGACACATAAGAAAAGCATCCAAAATGCTCAGCTGTGATGAGCAAGGAGCTCAGAAAGCTTTGGTAAGATGAGCTCACTAATCCCCCAGGCTTTTAGCGGAGTCTGAGGTAGGAGATGGTCTTTCTATCTTTGCCTCTGTCTTTCTCCTGCTGCGCCATCGTGATCCCTCAGGAAGTATAAGGAAAAGAAGTAACTTTTTTTGTTATTATTTCAAATTTGAAATGAGTCTAAAATAAAGATCCTGGGAGGACTGTATGAGCAGACAGGGAAGGGAAGAGAAGATTGGCCAGCTGTAGAAAAAGGTAGACTCAACCATGGCTGGCAAAATCTGAGACAGCAGGTACAGGGACAAGAGGGGACAGCTGAGGGTAGGATGATTATCAACCTAGAAGCCAAAACATTATCCTGAAATCCCGAAAAGAATGGCTATGTAACTGGAGTGTGCGACTGCCATGCTTGGGTGTTGTGCTGGGTTTGGTGACAATAGCATGGACTTTGTTCATGCCTCCAGAACTCGCTTGAAGAGATAGGGAATGAGTGTATTCCTCTAGACTGTGTCATAGCTCTCCATTTGAAAGCCTGGGTTCTACTGTTTCTAGTTGCCACTTTCATCCTTCCAAGACCTGAAAGCATCTTCAATGGTGTGTGTGCTTGGGGGTGGGTAATAATGTTATTGTGCATTGTATGAAGATCACCCTTGTATTATCCAAATGCTGATTTCTGTGCCCCCATATCTGGTTGCAATCCTTATTCTGAGAATCTCCTGTCTCAGTGTTGTGTAAATATTACTTCCTAATTATTCCCTAATCAGTCAGTAAAAAAGCCAATCAGCCAATGGCTGAGAAGCACACAGAATAAGGTTAGATTTCCTCCCAGCAAGGAAATGGGTAGGAAGAAAGAGAATGTGGGATTCAGCAAGGAGAGGGTCCAGGAGACATCTTAAAAAAAAAAAAAAAAAACAGCTAGAGCAGACAAAGCCATAAAATGCAAGTATCTCAGGGATTTTTGCTGGGAGGTAGCTAGATTAGTTTAGTTTAGAGGATTAAAATAGATTAATACTGCTCAGTTGTGGCATCTTAAAGATGTTAAATAAATAAAATTGTCCTGTCACAATTGTTTGGGATCTAGCTGGGTTAAGAAAGAGCTGCGACATTTATAAATTTTCACCAAAGTGTGTTCATGTGTGTGTTTCTGCCTATCTGAATCTTCTATGTAACTCAGTCCCCCACTTCCTTCTTTCAACCCCAGTTAACTAGCAATTTACTACTACTGCAAACAACTCAAGCGAGTCAAGTGGCTGAAGGTACTGGAGACTTCTGTCTGTGACTAGTTGACTGATGGCAACTGATGCTCTAGACCTGTAGTTGGGGCAGCCACATCATAGTTGAAATTTATATCAATATCATTTACCTTTTAGGCAGGACCTGAAAAAAGGAAGAGGAAGAACCTAAGGTCCCACCTTCTTCCTAGACCAATTAAGGTTTCACTACCTCTCCAAACCCCCCTGCCTACAGATCAAACTTTTAATCAAGGATTGTTCAAAGGTATTTCATATCCAAATTATAGGAAATTGTGGCCACTGTTTTAGATGCAAGTTCATTTTTCCTTTGCTCCAGGTGGATATGCCCATTGTTCATTATCTCATTATCAGGGCCTGAGGACCAAGCAGAACTATAGGCTAAGATAAGGTAAGAAGATCTCTTGAAAGTCCTAGCTTACAGCTGGAAAGACAGAGTTTTTGGTTTGTTTGTTTGTTTGTTTGTTTTGTTTTTTTGTTTTTGTTTTTGTTCTGTTTTGTTTTGTTTTTTGAGGTGAAACACCTCCAATATCTTATTCCCTAGAGACAGGAAGGTGAAGATTATGTGGTAAACTGGGTCAGACCCCAGACTTCAGGGCTCCCATTGTTTGTAATCAGTCCCATTTCCTAAGCATTCATTTGAATAGCAGAGCATTAGTGCTGGCAGACATCATAAGGGATCATCTCTGGCAACCTCACTTTGCAGAGAAAGAACAAAATCCAGGGCCCAAGGTTACATACTCACTCACACTAAAGACACATATGGATCGGTCAGGATGCTGACTCAGAGGGCCATAGACTCACTTGCACTTGCTCTTGAGAACTAGAAACTGTCTCCAAGTTTTTACTCTCATCATACAGACAAGAAAGAAGGAAAACGGCTGGAATAATCATCTGAAAAGCTGATCACTAAAATGGCATGTGATTTGGGCCACTCAGGCATACTTATTAAGACAGTTTTCCCCAGCACCAAATATTAGGAATTACCAGGAAACCCTTCAAAATATTCCATATCTGATGTCATATCCTGCAGTTACAGGGCCACAAAGTAGGGCTAGCTCTCAGGGTAATATAGTAAAGCTCCCCAGGGTGGGGGCTGTCAATGGGTGAGAATCTAAAAGGTACGGGCAGACAGGGTTACTACTGGATGAAAAGACCAGGAGAAACTGCTTTTAAAAGTCTACCTCAAGCTTGGATTTGAGTAAGATAAGCCTGAGATGGGGCTTAAGATGCTTCCCTGCGTAGCCCCTGGTCCAGGAACTGTGCTTGCTAGCAAGGCTAAAGAAACACTGCTGGTATCTTCTTCCCCAAGCAATTCTTTCCACTGAGTGTATAATGATCCTGGTGGTTCCTTCCCCCAGTCTCCTAAAGGAAGCAGGCGAGGCAGTATTTAAAGAGCTTATGGCTCTTGGAGCAAGGTGTCTGCATGCTCAGCAGTCTTGACTCCAGCTGACCTGCCTCCGTACTGCAAGATCAGCCCACAGCTATCCGATCAGGGGTGTCTGAGGATGATGTAGGTGATAGTTTCCCCTAGCCTAATAAGGAATTGGCCCCAGGCGCCTAATCACTCAGAGGAGTGCGAAGGAGGGAAATCACTGTACAGAGATCTTTCAAATGTCATCTCTCCCCTGGCTTTTCACCACACAGTTCAGCTGCCATGTCAGCAGCCTGATCTGCCCAGTCAGATGCAGCCAGGCAGACACCCAGCAAGCTGCAGAGAGCTTAAGACCACTCCAGTGAGGAGAGGAGTCTTGCTATGTCTCCCACCCAGCAAGGAGGACAGACAGACAGAGAGAAATAGTGCTATCCAGCACTCCCCTTCCGGCATCCCCAAGGCTCCTTTCTGCAGCTTGGCAGTGGTATCAAGACTGTTCAGTATTTACACTGAGCTTGTCCTGAAAATCCTCTAATGCTCCTATGACTGCTCTCAATTAACCTTCTCCCATAGGTTGGAAGCTCCAATCTCATTCTGGCTAAACACTAAGTCACAAAGAGGCAGGCAAAACTGCCAACTGATGGTAGTCCTTAACCACTCAATGGCTTCCTATCTTGCTAACCTGCTAACGAATATATTGCTATTAGTAAATGACACATTAGATTAGTCAGGATTCTCTAAAGGAACAGAACTAATAGTATGAATAGAAATGTGTGTGTATGTGTGTGTGTGTGTGTGTGTGTGTGTGTGTGTGTGAAAAATATACTAAATACTAGTAATTATTCTATCCTATATTTGTTTTATACATTAGATAACATAATATAGATTAATAATTATATAATATATCTATATATTCTGATTATATAATATTAAATATACAAACAGTATATTAAATAATTTATTAAGTCAGCTTCTGTTAAAAAAGTAGTAACAGCTGAATTACACTGGAGAAGCTCAAAGCCCCATGGTTGTTCAGGTTTTAGTCTGGAGGCCTCATCTGTTGGACCAGTGCTGCTCTCAGGGGAGGTTAGCAATGCTGTGGTAGCTCCATCCACAAGGCTAGGTACCACAATAAGCCCAAACTGGCACCGAAACCCTGGAAGGTTCCTAGAGAGCTCCTACTGGTCCTTCATTACCCAGAAGCCTAGAAACACTGGCTCTTTCATGAAAAAAAAAAAAAAAAAAAAAAAAAAAAACCTTTGGCAGGATCAGTGAAGCCAAGTGAGTAAAAGGTATGCAGTATTCCTTCTACCATGTCCATTTTATCTGGACTGCTGCTCTCCCTTTGGGGGTGCATTTTCCAACACTCATTAAGACAGTCAAGAACCTTCTTTAGGTGAGTCTCTCTAGTTTTGTGATTCTAATTTGTGGCAAGTTAACATTAAACTAAACATAATATCCATTAAGACATTTATCCAATGACCAATTTGTAAGCACACACAGTCTCTCAGTGCCTGCTCTCGGAAGCTGCTTGGACCACCCTCTCAAAGGCATTCACTCCTCAGGAGCACACTATCCAACCTTGATGGCCAACTGAGAAACAGAAAGAGCAGTGAGGCCATGCAGACAAGCTCTTAAATTCAGAATTTGAGAAAATAAAGGTTTGCTTATGAATTCAAGCCTCAAATGTCAAAAACATATCTGTGGTCATTCAACCAACTCTGCCCTGGGTACTGAGCAGGAAGTATTGCTTCTGAAATGCAAGTTTTTAGAGCTCGACAGCCCAACTAAGGTTCCTGCCAGGTCACCAAGGAGAGTCTTGGTCTGAGCCTGTGGCTTCAGTCATGTCACTTCAGGCTGAGAGGAGAGGCTGTCAGGTTTTCAGGATGTTATTTCTCTATCCAAATCCTAGCCAGCAGAGCAGTGATCTGGGGAAAGTGGGCTAGCTTGGGAGGATGAGACCGCCTTTCTGCACCTGGTTCTTTTTTTGGAGCTACTGTGTGAACCCGATCAAATCAGTCCACATTTAAGCCCTGTTTCTCCTCACTGAAGAAGGAAGCCCCAGTATTAAATGCTTAAAAGATGGTTATGGATGGAGCCTAGGCTTTAAACACTTTAGTTTCTTTAGTGATGCAGCAGTGATTTGGTGACTCGTGGTCGTGCACTAATAACCTGAGGCCTGCATGGCACTCACGGCTACTCGTTCTGACCCACTGACTAGCTCACCAACACACTCTCCTAGATCAAATGAATCTGTGCAGTCATCTCCCAGGTCTCCTTCAGGATTGCTGTTCCCAAAACTTACCATCTCCATATCATATGTGAATCTCTAGTTCCTCAGTCTCTCTCTGTCTCTCTGTCTCTGTCTCTGTCTCTGTCTCTCTCTCTCTCTCACACACACACATCACACACACTAATCTCATCACATAACCAACTGACCACTCAACATATATAAAAGGCATATCAAATACAACATATCCAAAATAAACTCCCTGGTACCCCCACACTAGACCTAAATGTCCCAAACCCTGTTCTACCCACCTATTTCCATTCCAGCCATCCTAGTGGCTCTGCCTGCCCATTTCCTTATGCATCACCCTACATCAAACCACTACTGGATTGGTAGATGTCCTCCTAGGTGTTCTCCTAGTTAATATCCCTCCATAGCCAGAACACTCCTTTAAATATTTGAGACCACATTACTTGTTACTGTCTGAAAGAATTCCTCATCTATTCTAGAGCAAAAGCCAACTCCTTAATAGAGGATAGTCATCAGCTCTCTATCCCTTCAACAGATACCTGAGATGAAATCAACCTATGGAGGAAACATGCTTATTGTGACTTGTGGTTTCTGGAGCTTCAGTCCATGGTCAGCTGTCTCTATTGTTTTGGCTATGTGGCTGTACAGTACATCATGGAAGGAGCATGTGACAGAGGTAACCTGTTGACTTTAAGGTAGGAAAGCCAAAGAGAATGACCAGTATGTCACAACCTTCTTTGAATACACACCCCCCCCCCCAAAATCCAAAAATTTCTCATAGCATGAACCTTACGTTCTGCTGCCTCCGAGTAGCAACAAGCTGTGGACCAAGCCCATCAGCCTTTCGGAGACATTTATCCAAACCACAGAAGTAAGACAACATGGCTCATTTAACCAAGTCCCTATTATTTATTGCTCTATATTTCTGAGATATGTCATTTCTGCTCTTCCCATTTGCTTGCTCTGTTTGAATCATAACATACTTCTTGTTACTTGACTAGGCCACATAGATAACACTCATGTTTCTGTACTGGTCAGTACATCTTCCTGGAATGTTCTCTACAGACTTTTCCTTTTTCAAGACTGTTCAATTTTGATCTTCAAAATGAGATTTATCAGACTAGCCTGACTTTCTTGACCAGCACTGAAAGGTTCTATATCCTAATATATTTTCCTCTTATCTATATTACTTTTGGCATTATAAAACACCAGTTAATACATGATTCTATTAAGTTTATTTTTATTATAGTATTTCTTCTGTTAGTGAATAAGCTTCCTAGGGACAGGAAACTGTGTTCTTGTCACTAGAGACCTCAAAGTTCTTCAAGAGTGCTTGATCCAAGCTAGATACTTACAAATGATTAAATGAAGTTAAAGACCAATGGTTATATGCAATTAAAAAAATGGGAAAAAATAACTTGCTAATTTTACCCCTTATAGCAACTGAACACACAGTACACCTGATGACCTGCAATGAATTGTTGAGCTTTTCTATACAGACAGTAAACAATATGTCAGTGGATAGCAAATTGGATACCCTATGATTCAACTTACTTCCAAAACCATCAACCTAGAGATAGTACCAAATCCAACAAGACTCAAAAAAGTCCCGTAGGTCTAAGGTTAATTGCAAGCCCCAGGTCATGGCCCAGGCTTCTGACTGACCAGCAATAAAACATGGCTCTCTGGGCTCTTTCTGTCAGTTCAATTAACTGCTAAATGTAGTTCCCAGAACTCAGGGGAACACTTTAACTGTGCTAGTTCACATATTGTAAGAGATATTGAAAAAGGTAAAGTTATACACCCAAAGGAAGGGTATGTTCCAGGCAAGGTATGTTGGAAGGGGTGTGGTCTGTCTTCCCATGTCTTCTCTGACTCCCCTTACCCTCAGGAACTTCTCCTTGCTTTACCATGCTCAAGCTTTCCGACCTGTCCTTTGGGACTTGTTTATAGTCAAAACTGGTCGATTTGCTGGACATCAGGGATTGTGATGGTCAACGTTCAAGGGAACTCCCTTCCCCACAGAGGTCAGAGTTTTAGAGATAAAAGTTCCATTCATCTAATCACATAGTTGGTTCCCGTAGCAACCAGCTCTTATCTTGATCGCAGCCAGAATCCCACCACGAATCACCTCATTAGAACAAAAGATGCTGCTATAACCCTGAAAATGCCAGGAGATTTAGGAGCTCAATGCACTACACTCCTATAACTCAGGAAATCTCAGAGGTCTCAGGACTTCCATGCCAGGAATCAGGGCAAGGACCAAGTATTGGAACTGAAGATTCCTCTAAGATCCCCATCTACAAAGATATTAGAAGTTCTGTCTAAGCAATGTAAGACCAGTATATGGTATATGTATCTTGTATATTCACAATATTGTACCAGGTAAGTCTGTTTTTGAGAACTATATAAGCAATTAAATATGCATTTACCTCGAAATTAGAACATGCTGCCCAATTAAAGCAAAAAGACATAAAGAAGAATTTATTTTATTAGTCCTGTTGTCTGGAATTCATAAACATACAATTCCATAAAAGCAAAGCTCATCCATAGAAGAGTTGAGCAGAAGTATGCCATGGCCCTGACAGTATCTGAAGCTCAATAAATTATTTTTAAATGGTTTACCGTTTTTTACTCCATTGATAACATGGACATTTAGTAAGTTACAAAGCTATTGAAAGTTCAGATTTTCCAACTACCACCCATCATGGTTTTTTGGCATGTAAATTACACAAACCAAATCCCCAATGGCTGGCAGCCCTGCCATGTGGACTATGAAGCCCTGTCCTCCCCTGGGCACTGTGCCTCGAGAAACAGCCAGGGCCATCCATCATTCATCCCACAGTTTCAATCTTACCTCCCTTCTCGTAGCCTTATCCCAAAAAGAGAACCATGGGTCAATGGGTTTTCAGTGGTCTCCCTTACACAGTACTCTTCTAGTAAGCCCTTAAAACACAGCTCTAAAGACCCTTTCTCAGAGACTCCCTGAGCAAGGTTAGCGGAGCTGTTTCTCCTTTTCTCATAGACTTGAGACTGCTTATACAAGAGTAGGAAGACCACACCCTGGGTTATTCACATGGTTACAGGACTGGCTGTCCAATGAGTGTCCTACAAGACGGCTTTTCCTAGTCATCTCACTGTTCCAGACACCCAAGGCTGGGCAGACAGTAAATTTGTAGTCCATTCATGTCCCATTATGACCTTGTGAAATGAGTCACTGTCTATGTTGTTGCCCAAGGAAAAAGCTTTTACCTAAACCAAATGTGACATTTATAATGGTTCACAAAAAGTTTCTAATCAGTGAGCTGTATCACAGAGATTATTGGTTTAGCTTTTTAAGTTACTGTTGTTAAGAACACAGCAGCAAAGAAATTAGGCCAGCAGTCAGCTGACTGTAAGACAAAACATAATTCTGAATTCCAAAGGGCCCATCCTCATTCACCAATCCAGAATCCCTGTAGTAGTTCACTGTGCTGCAGCTCACCTCTGTTTGCCACCTGAGCCTCGCCTAGAGTGTCTGACATCACCTCTTGCCAAAATCACACAGGGATACAGAGATAGTATTATAGTCAGCCAACACCATTTGCTTTCCATTAAAAGCAAGCCAAAGATATAAAAAAGGAGTAGTTTTGTGTGTGTGTGTGTGTGTGTGTGTGTGTGTGTGTGTGTGTGTGTTCTGCAATTCTTAGGACCATCCCATTCTCAAGTCTTGGTTATAGGAAGGAGACTATTCAAATAGGCTCATTACTTAATTGATCTCAAAATTCTGCTCGCATAACTGAGCATAGATCTCTAGAGCTACCCACATCTTTCCAATTTTTAGACTCCGCTCTTCAGGTTGAGTTTAGATATCAGCCAATAGGAATCTCGTTGGTTGTCAGTTTCACTCCTGACTACCCTCAAGCTACTAGAACAGAGTCAGAATCTGCCTGAAGGACAGTTTCTGGAACAGGTTGGCTCATGATAACCCCATGTACAATGAGAATGCCAGCCTAGTGAAAAGTTCTCATGTTATAATAGGGTAAGACTTTCTATCTGCTTTACCCCAGATACACTAACACCAATAGAGAAAAGCCCTACTATTCTGCATACTGACATTGTGAAGTATGTTCTCATTTCTGTACAGTATTCATCAGAGACCATCTGGAAAGGTGAAGAATTCAATGACCCAGGTTCTGGATGAAATAATTTTCCTGTGAAACAAATGAGAGACCCAGAAGCTTCTTGGACTGGACACATTTTATAAGTTCAAGTTTGATGATACCCTAAAAGAAGTCTGCCTTTGACTGGCTGAGAGAAGACACCTCACATCAGTTAGAAGGGTTGCTAAGATACCATGCTGTCTGCTTAAAATCAGAGCCTCAGCTTTCCCCAGAGTGATTTTTGTCCCAGAGGGGACATTTGGCTATCTATGTTTAGAGACATTCTTGGCTGTCACAGTTCAAGAGGAGCTACTGGCACCAGGTAGGTAGACACCAAGTTTGCTGCGACACACACCACAACCCACAGAGGAGTCGGAACAGCAAACAAGAGTTCTGTGTAAGGAGGCAAGTGTGCAAGGCAAAAGAACTGTAGCCCGGGGATGTGAGGAGAACAAAGTGCAAGACACAAAGTCGTAACAATTTGAGCAGAGTGTTGCTGAATGACAGACCCAGCTCTGCACACCAGATAGTGAACAGGCTCCAGAAAATGGGAAAGAACTGCGAGTTGTGGGTTGCATTTCCACATAAACTAACAATGCATCAAGGGAAACAGGACCCGCCTTTAGAATCAGTTCAGAGTAAGGAGTCCACTCGAGGAATCTTGAAACATATTTAAAACATTCCGAATTCAATCGACGTGAGCGCAGGACAAGGCTTTCATGGGCCAGGATCGTGCCTGGGGGGTAAAATAAACATGGCTTCCCTTGGTCTTAAAATTTCCAGTCCCCACAGGGCTCAACTCTGCAGTGTGGGTGGCAGAGAGGGCTGACATATGGAGTACATCGTTGGCTCACACGCCTACTTATCTCGGCCAGCCAGGAAACGACTATGTCAATCTGGGTCCTCTGAGAACCAGACATCAAGACAGGTTTGGATGTGCAAGACATTTGTGAGGGGAAGAAACTGTGAAAGAAACGCAAAGGAGCCAGGAGGGCCAGCAGACTGCTGTGTTGGCTTGGTCTCTGGTGAAGGTGAGGAGAAGGCTGGCGGGAAGGTGGGTGGGAGGAAGTAGACAAAACAGTGAGGTTCTGGGAGAAGTTTAACAAGCTACTGCAGGTATCTTTGAGCCAAAGCCAACCCTCAGAGAAAACCGGATCCTATAAGAACCACATACAACTTGTCTCTACTACGCTCAACCATGGCTGGGAGCAGTCCAAAGGAAATGGCCTCAAAGCCTCAGGCTCCAGACTGCTGCCTGTGGTTCTTGGTCATCCATGCCTTAAAGAACCAGGGAACTGAGAGACATTCTCCTGACTGACCCAGTTCTGGAGCTGGACTTGAGGTAACTCAGCATCAAACTATGCTCAAGAAAGTCAACCTTCTCCAGCTTTTCCTGTCCCCACTCTTATCTTCCTGTTTTCCTTACTATGTTTTTTGTTAATAGTACCTCCTTCAGTAAATTCTAACTTCGAGGCAGGGGAAATGATTCAGTGGAAAATTTGCATGCACAGATAAGACAACCTGAGTGTGACTGCCTAGAACCCTTGTAAAAAGTCCAACTTGGCAGTGCCTCGATGGGATCCCAAGGCTAGGAGATGGAAACAGGAGAATCCCAAGGGCTTACCAGAGGAAAAGTCTAGCCAAATTTGTGGGCTTCATGTTCAGTAAGTGACACTGCCTCAGAAACATAACAAAACAAACACAAGCAAACAAAAAATAAAAGAGAGATCGAGAGAGAAACGATATCTACCATGGACCTCTGTCCTTCTCATAGGTACACTCAGATGCACATATCTGCATTCATATGTACATTAGCATGCATGAGCAGACACAAACTGACTCACACACACACACACACACACACACACACACACACACCTAATAAATTTTAAAAGAAAGCAATTCTAACTTCACCTCAGCATGACTTTTTGACAGGATAAAGGTTATTTCCACCCAATACCAGGATGACAAGGCTCAGTATGTCCAGGCTAACTGGTACTGAGACCCAGCCAGGACTGAGGGAAAAAGAGCAGAGACTAGAGATGTAGAATCACCAGAAAATTGAAATAAATGGTCCCTGTGCTTAGCTTTTAATTCTTACAAAGACTGTTTGACATTTGTTTTCCCTCAATCGTTATTTTTGACGACTGAAATATCATTCTGGAAGCTAGTTTGTATTCATTGATGGTCACCCATTCTTGCTACAAAGGTAGTATTGTTGAAAAACAGTGCAGCTGCTACAAAATGGGGTCTGCCACAGCAACCATAGTGTCCCAATACACAGAGTGGTTTGTGGCCAGAGATTTATCTCTATACTCTGTCCCACAGGGACACAGTTGGGTTTGATCCACTGTTAACCCTTTGGCCTATGACAACTCCTTTTGAAGAAGAAAAGGAGATTAGGGATAATATGTGTGTTTCATGGGTGTGTGGCATACGTGACAGTTAAATATATACAGGCATGTGGGAGCATGTGCTTATTCATGGGTAGGTGATATGTATATGTTGCAGGGTGGGGTCAAATATATGTAGGTGTATTTAAAATTGTATAGTGTATATGTCTAAGCATATGGAATGTGTATCTGGGAAAATACATAAATGTATAAATGTATATGTGTATGGGTATGTGGTAAGGTGGGCAGTATGTTGTACATGTGGGTGGTTGCTATGTAGCATGTATATTTTGGTGAGTGGGAGAAGCTAATGTGTGTGGGTAGGGATGGGAATGAGTGGTGTGTGCTTATGTTGTAGGAGGGTCTACCTGGGTAGGTAGAGCATGAGTCAGAGGTGCTGGTATGTTTCTAAATGGGTGATGGATGTAGTTTGGTGAATAGTGTGTGCATAGAGGGCTGGTGATGTGGTTGTGTGTGAGTGAGTGTGTGTGTGTGTGTGTGTGTGTTGGTGTGAATGTGTTGGTGATTAAGTAAGCTGTGTGTAAACAGATGTCTGAGAAATCTGTGTGGATGTGCGCATGAGTGTGAACAAATGTGATTGGGTGGGTGGTGTGTGAAGGGACAGTGGGTAGCTAGCATCTGAACAGGTGAATCAGATGTGAGAATTAGTGGGTCATAGGTGCATTGGTAGGTGGGCACAGGTGGGTGGGACAGTGGAATGCAGGGGGAAGGCCTCAAACAAAGGCCTGCACAGGGATATAATCCTGAAAGGGATTTCAATGGGAGTCTACCAGTCCACCTCAAGAGAGCTGGGCTGTTGTACATAGATTTCTGGTGCTGTTAAGGTTCTACTCTGGGTGGCTGATTCCTCAGTCCCATCTCAGCTCCTGCAACCTTCCTACTTGGTGGCATTGATCCTTTCTAGAACAGGTTAAGCAAATTTAACCCCAAAACAAAAAATCTGGAACGCTCCAAATTCCAAAACCCTTGAATACTAACATGGCACTTCAAGGAGGCATCTCACACCTGACCTCAGTCAAAATACTGAATAAAATCAACTGTCAACTTTGTGTGAAACATAAACCATTCATGCTGACAGTTTTTATTTCGACCTTAATGATCTCATAACATACGTGCAAATTTTCCAAAATCGATATCTCAAACCTCTTGGGTCCCAAGCAAGGCTTTTGGATAAGAAATTCTGAGCTAGTCTTCGACTTTAAGACATTAGTCATTCCTACCATCTTCACACTCTGGCTAAGCCCCTGGCTTCATAGAGACTCTTCAGATCACCACTGAGTGTTCAAAAGAGTCTTTGGGGAATCTGAAAAAAAACAGTCAAGATGTTTCTTATGTATTAATTTGTTTGAACACTATAAAGTCCAAATATAGGCCATAATGAGAGGTCTACAGCTGAAGAGGTGCACCCTGTACCAGCACCTGGGAACACCAACAGGATAGGGTACCAGAAAGTGCTGTCTCTGCACTGGGAAGTCAGTCACAGTTTCTCTCTTCCTACTTCCCTCCACTCCATCCCAAAACCAGCCACAAGAATTGAAAATAAAGAGGAATGAAACATACAATATAATTTTTGTGGGGGACATAGGAGGTTAGAACATGCTGCCTTTGATGGATTTTTTTCCCAACATTTTCTCTTCTGATCTTCTTCATTGCTTCTGCACTTAAACTAAGACACAAGACAGGACAATGTTACTGTAATTCTCCTGCCTTCTGAAGCTTATAGACTTTAGTGGTGCTTCTAGAGGACTAATGGGGTGGGAATGTCAGCTGTCTCTCTGGAACTCTAATCTTCAAGCAGTTGTATTTTCCAGAAACCCTGACTCCAATCAACCCTGCTCAACAATGTCTGATGGGGTTCTAGAAGCATCTACTTTTTTCATATGGTTTGGCCACATACACAGCTTGTAATGTATGAAGATGGGGACTGCATGCTGGAAACTGAGCAGTTCAAAATGAGACTAGAACGCATAGTTCATAGTCGATACTCTCCCAGAAAAGCTAGGCTAACAGACATTGTCATTCCAAAAGGACCTATAACAAGTATACATCTGATCCTAGGCAAAACCTTGTTAAGTGTACATGAGATCCACTCTTCCCCAGCTCTCAAGACTATAGCAAAGTGCTACAGAATACTGTTGCCCATCAAACAGTGCTGAGAGTCATTTAGTGCAGTATTCAAGGGCCCTTTACAGAACTGGGGACCAGCCAAGACTACTAACCAACATTTTGGATTTAGAGCAGGGTAGAAGGCAGATGTGCAGTCCTATAAGCTACCCCATTTATGTTCTTTACATGAATGATTCTCATTATGGACTCAAATTATTCATAGGAGAGAAGAGGTCATTAGGATCTGAGATGCTGTATCGTTTCCTGTAGGCTTGATCAAAGAGGAATCAATCTCTGGGATTCACCAGTCATCCAGTATGAGGTGGAATGTTTCAGGACTCTCTTCAGCATATGTGCAGGACAGACAAAATGTTTCAAATTTTCCAAAAGCCTCCTCTACCTCCATAGATTCATCCTGGGAATTATGCTTTTGGTAAGGATAGTAACTAGGGCCTAAAACTTAGACAGTCACAGGGAAGGTCTAGCTTGACATTAGGCTGTAAGTCAGAGTCCTTTCCTACTCACGCCAGGCCTCTCTTATCACAACACAAATGGCAAGGTCCCCATTCTCTGGCAAGGTCCAAGTAATTCAGCTGAGAAAACAAAAAACACTTCACAGTGGTCTCCATGGTAACAGAAGTAAACTGAACCCATTTCAGGCCAGCAGAAGAGACACCAAGAGCTTCTCCACCATGCTGCCAGCTCCGGAACCAGAGTGTGTGCCACCCTAGGGTTTCAGTCACACTCACCATAGCCAGATAAAAACATGAAGCGAAAGGATTCTAAGAAAATCTAGGGAATTAACCTATCAAAGATAAGTAAGACCTGGCCACCAGTAACTTCATAGAGCTAGAGCTTTTCTAGGTACTGTTGAGATCAATTCATTATTCTATGCAGAGTAATCATCTTGGAGAATTTAGCACTTGCCTAAGGCTATGGGCTTTATATAAAAAGAAGTAATAAAGTCAAAGGTCATGGCAGGACTCATGACATAAGTGCTCCCATGAGATGGCCACAGGCTACTAATCATCTGCTTTTAAATACAGATCATTTAAGTGAAAGAAGAGAACAAACAGTTGTCTGGGTCACCACAAGCAATGGCCACATAGTTCAGATGTCATTAGTTTAAGCTGGCATCAGTTGGTTAGTGCCCATGATCTTCTAAGTCTCCACGGTTTCATCAGCAAAAGATGGATGCAGAATCTCAATAACTCAATAGTACTTCTCATCATCCCTTCCTATCTGGACTTCACCCAAAGAAGCAACCATCCCAGTGCCAAGTAAGACTGGGAACCATCCAGATATGGGATAACGCCAGGGGACTCCTAAGGAAACCCCAGTTTCTCTTGGAGCCTGCAAGCTAATGGGCTATTTCCATCTGCCATGTTCTCTCTTCCAGCATTCCTCTCCTCTCATTGAAGAATACAGGAAATCCCTTGGCACTGGTCTACTCAGAAGAACCAAGTTGGCTTGTTCAGAGTAGCCTCGGGCTTCCTTAAACCTGTCATTGTAGAAATAGGCATGCCTCTAGGTGTTTTGCCTTACCACTGCTGTGTCTCACCCTACCATCTGATCCTTTCTGGCATGCTTCTGAGTTTGAGCTCTTGTTTCTCATTCTGAATGTATCTGTGACTCCTTGCAGCTATCATGCGCCTCTTTCCACTTTGCTGATTTGAAGCAGAGGTGTTGAGAGGAAAGGAGACTGGCCGTTTTGCTTGTTTAATTACAGAACTGGTATGATACGCCTGCAAATGATGTGCTCATGTAAGTCCACCATGAAACATTATCATAGAGGTTAAAATATTCTCAGTATGGGTTTTCTCTTGGTTTAGTACAGTTTTGAGGCCAAACACATATTTTTAAAAGAGTTGTTTGCCATCAGTGATGATAAAAGCCAGCACCTGTCATAGTGGGAAGACCAAACAGGTTGATGTGAATCCTGTCAGCTTGACACAAATCTGACACTTCTTCATTATACTATCCTAAGCATAGCCTTCCTTATACCAAGAAACCATGTATTTCTAGAATTCTCCCAGTTTAGTTGCAAGGGTCATTATTCTAAAAGGAACCAAGCTTCTGTTTTGCTTCTTGCCCCCCAGACCCTAATTCTTGGGTTTTCCCCCATTGACTCATCTTATCCCTCGCTGTTTCTTCTGTGCACTAAAGTGAAAACAACACTTTAGGGAATGAAATGCTAAAATGAATAAACAGCATGGAACAGAATCGTAGCCAAGGCAAAGGATCATCTTTTAATGCCGTGTTCATTTGAAATTTAAATCTTAGCTTCCCTTCCTCACTATCAGAGAGGAATGATTCCAGTCAGAATACAACACCTGTCTTCCAGAGGAGTCTCTAACTATGTGACTTAACAGAATCTCAGACCTCCATCACCTCAGTGAGGGGGCAGACAAGACAGTGTTCGACATCCCTTTCCAAAGACCTAAATATGTTTTAAGGAAGCCACGGATGCAAATCTCTACACAGAAGGTCCCTGATATGGGTTGTCTCATGGGTTGTTACACATACTCTGGTGTCATCATTGTTGAATTAGTGTCCATAGTCACTCAAGGATCCAATCCAAGCTTCTCCAATCACAGCCTGGGTGTTTCCAGGGGAAAAACTAAGGTAGAGTACAGCAGACAGGACAGCTAGAACTCTGTCATCTCTTAACTATATTCAGAAGTTCAGGGACACACTGGACTTGGTGTCAAAGGCTGAAATTGTTTTGCATCCAGGAAGGGTGGAATTCCTCATGCCACCTATATCTGTTTCTACATCAGCTGAGAGAGGGTTCATGGCAAAGCGCTGACAGTGGGACTTATAGATCACAAGGACTCGCCCACTATGTGTCAGCTGTTAGAATCATATTCCATGGTCTCTAACTCACCCACAATATTCCTTTATTTAATACTGGCAAGTTTATTCATGCCTCAATTTTCTAATTACCTCTCCCAGAGGTCTAAGTCATGGCCATTTCCATCTGAGATGAGTCAGTGGTCTCATCCCAACTGCCATATCCATCCTTAAACCATTCTGCAAGCTGCAAAAATAAGACTTAAGGATATACACCATGGTCCACACCCCATCACATGAGTTCTATCAATCATGAACCCTCACTTCCAGAATTACAACCAAAATGGCCCTCAGAAACTACGTTTATTTTCTGGCCCTTGCACAACAAGCTGGAAGTTTGATCTTGGGCCATACTTTCTTCCTCTCTCCTCTACTCAGGTAGAATAAGCCCTTGGGTTTCCTGCAGAGCTCTTGTAGAGAACAGAAGACTAAACAGTCCAGTTTATGTTTGGGAAAAATATGGTGTTGGTAGAGATATCCAGCATTAGCTGAGATGGCTAAGGTTGGACAACTGGGGGAAGGGGCTATGTGTCAGCAGCAAAATGATTGACATGGCTGTCTAGGAAATCCAAAACTAAGCAGTGGTGTAGTCTGTTACATAGCCATTTCTGACTGGGTGCCATTCTTTTGTGGGTGTTATATAAGTATAGCTCTCAGGTCAGAAGTCTTAAGCTTGGCCTTTGTCCCTGTCTTCACCAGCTTTTCTGTGTCGACCTGAATGTCTATTTCCTTGCACCCAATGTGCCAGTCTGCCTGGACCTATGCCAGCCTGTGTGTAGCCCTTGTGTATGCCTGTCTCAATATCTGTGCTCTGATGAATAAAGTATGTCTTTTCTTGCCTCAAAATATCTTTAACTTCTTGGCCTCCCTTTGCACTCTTCCTCCCCTGGTATCAGAGCCAGGACCTCACAGGCACTCTGGGTGTCCTGACTATATTCCCTATCTTGGTTACCATCATTATATTGCTAGGAAGAGACACTGGGACTGAAGAAATGTATAGGACAAAGTATTTACCTGGGGCTTGCTTACAGCTTCACACGGTTAGCCCGTGATCATCATGGCAGGAACCATGGCAGGCGGGCAGGCTGGAAGACACTGGAGCAGTAGCTGAAAGCTAACATCTCACTTATACTGCACAGCAGAAATAGAGCAAGACTGGACCGGACATGGGCTTTTGAAACCTCTAAGCCCATCCCCAGTGGCACGTCTCTTCCAATGAGGCCACAATTCTTGATCCTTCTTAAGCAGTCTACCAATTGGGACCCAAACATCCAAATAGGAGCTGAATGGAGCCATTCTCATTTGAATCAACTCACAGCCTCTTCCCTGGGCCTTAGAACATCCCTATTTCTCTTCTTTTCAGGTCTTTACTCAGTTGTCACTGTCACAGGCAATCATGGAAGAATATCCTTATCCTTATCCTTGTCTGAGTTGTAATTTTCTAATCATATAGGTTGTTGGCTTGACACATGTGTGTCTCTTGCTCTGGGCATGCTAGCCAAACACAGTAGCTACTTAGCTGCAAACCCAGACTGACCATAACTCTTTTAGTTTAAACATTTGTCCCAAAATGATCATTCAGTAAATAACATCTGAGAAATAACTGTGCTTAGCACTGTGAAGCATTCATAGATTAACAAGGCAAAACCTCTGTAATCCAGAGCCCAAGAACCATGATGAACAGAGTATACACTATACTATAAAATGGAGTAGGTATAAAAACAATAGAATCATATAACTCTTTTGTCTTGCTGAGCCCAATTTTACCTTTCCCATTAAAATGATATGATTGTGTCCCTTGGTCATGTTTAACTCCCACCTCCCATGCCATCTGCATTGTCCTAGCCATGGTGCAGCATTTCATTTCTTGTAAATAACAAAATCTCTTCTTGTATTATTACAATCCTCAGTTATTGGCACAGGGACCTGACTGTAAATCTCAAATAACTGAGGTCCCTCCAACAGGCAGCCTGATTAAATCTGCTGAGTCATTTCAGTTTGTATTAAGCCAATAGCAAGTTTAGGGTCACATCCATGTTTACAGAATGTCTCATACTCTCAGGCATGTAGCCTGCCTTAGCTACTCTGTGGGTTCTACCTTCCTTTTCCCATCCTTTATCCCTCTTGTTTCACACCCTATCACTAAATAAGAGAGAAAGTAGGAAGAGGGGGAGAAAGAAAGAGAGACCCATAACTCTAATACCATTCTTCTTGTTTCTCCTTAGAGCACAACTACTAACAAACTTTAATCAACCCCCATGAGCAACCACCAACCATCAACTCTGCCTCTCCGGGCCCTAACATTTATATACCCTCCAAAAAAAAATTTCCCAGAATTCCAAACATCACACAGTTGCAGAAACTATCTGGAGCTGGCAAAACCCTGCTTCTGCTAAAGCACAAGGCCACCCATGGTCAGCTGCTGTGGAAGAGCTTCATATCCCCAGGGCTGGGATAAATATGTATATACTCTTACAATGTTGCTGTGTCTTTTAAAGAAACCAACATTTCAGAATTCTTGCTACACAGGTATGCATGTTCTGATGTTACTTTCACAACTTTCCGGTTCCAGCACTGCGCTGTGATTTTGCCTGGTTGGTAGATCACGGCTAGTGTTGCCTGGTATTTATAAACCCTTGAGTGAACCCTCATATCTAAGCATTTTCTAGATACTTTCATTTCCCGCTAGCAAAGCTGTTCCCCAGCCTCATGCCCACTCCACAAATGAGTGAGCTGTTGGCCATACAACCCAGGACCCCGGGCATTTTTGGAAATTCAGAGAGCATGATCAAAAGGATATGCAGAGTAAGATGACACCTAGTACTGGGAAGAGTTTGGCTGTTGTCTCATTCATAATCCGTTTCTTCACCCACTCATTCACTTCCTCAACAAACACTCTGCACACTTAACCTGAATTAGGGAATGGGAATGTGTTGGAGAAGAAAGTGGTGTAGCTCTGTGGACCACAGAAGGTGGAAGAAAAAGAGGTATAAAATCAGTACATAAACTCACAGTGTTGGAAAGAGAAGCCTGGCGCTGAGAACTTGCATAATAAAGAAGGCCGAACTACCTTAAATCATCAAGAAGGTTCTTTTGAGAAAGCAATACTTTTGCCAAACTCTGAAGGAAGAATAAAGTGTTTCATAAAATATATATATATTATGCTTGAGTAAAAAACCTTTGAGGAAGGGTAGGTTTAAGGAGCCTTTAATGAGAGATTAAGATTAACCAAAGTGACCAAAGCCAAGAAAGGGCCAGAGAGAAAGGAAGAGGGAAGGAAAGATGAAACAAGGTGTGGAGAAGTGGGGAGCGCTGAACTTTGTCCAATTTTGATGGTTTTGGTTTTTATTTTGTAAACTCTACACAATTAGAAGTCCACACAATCTGGTAATATCCCATATTTGCTTGCTAAGCAACAAGTAAGAGTAAACGTAAATTTCCCAGGCAAGTCATAAAGCATGTGACAATTGTTTTCCTTACTGACTTCATCAGCAAATGCTCATGTGCAGTAAAATAGCATTATAAATTTACAAAACACACACACACACACACACACACACACACACACACACACACACACGCACACACATGCACACACAAACAAAACCAAAAACAACAACAACAAAAAAAAAAAAACAATACAAGAGTTCAAGAATAGCAATAGCCACTTGGACCATGTCAAAGTCTCTGTCCCTTGGAATGGCCAGTATTCTTGTTTTTCTAGACCTTGGTCCTCAGTGCTCAATTCAAATGTCACTTATCATTTCCCAGGAACATGCAAGCAGCCATTCCAATCAATGGCCTGTGTCCTGATGCATCGATTCATCTTGGCCTTTCCAGGGGTCTCTCAGCACAGTGCCCCTGCTTGTTAAAGGCAATGTGTAGCCTCATAATGATAATGCTTTGCACTTACCCAGCACATTGCCCAGAGGTGTCTCAAAGCATTCTGCAAACATTTAATTAAGTTAGTTTACTGGCTGCAGGGGAGTCTCAGCCTCTGGGCACCAAGAGTTCTGGATAGGAGGGGATCTTCAGAGATAAGTGGAAGTTTTGCCTCTGGTGCCCACTGACTTTGGGGTACAGAAGAGAGTGGGTAGCTGTAGTGAGTTTCTATGTTGCCAAGCAAACAGTCCCACACGAATGACCATGTATGGCACAGACTCCTGCTTTGCCAGTAGGGAGGGCACTGAGGCTGAAGGCTAGTTGGTGTTTTTGTAGAGGGGCAAAACCATAAGTCAAGTGGAAGATGGACTTGCTTTTTGTGAGGAGCTTTGGCTGAGACTTTACGAGTAGCTAAACTCAGGCTATGTGTGAGTGTATGTGTGAACACACGCAAACGTGTGTATGGTGTGCGTATATATGTGTATGCATGCATTCAGCATAAGGAGTGACTTTGTGACTGTCAGAGGATGATGAAGCTCCAACAGTAGTGTGCGTGCTTGCGCACACACCTGCAGGGAAGTAATCACAAGTGTGTTTGTCTTCATGTTCACCTCTGGCTTAGAACTTCTTTCTGTTCCATCCTTAGAGTTACTTCATGTGCTTCTCAATGAATGATCAGAAATCCGGCTACTGGAACTGTATCTGTTCCTATTGTATCACCCCACCTTCGGCAAGGCACTGGAGATGAAGGTTCTAGAAATCAGTAGCACATTCTGGATCTTCAGCTCCTGACCATAGCCTAAATGGCAAGAACAGATGACTTCAGGACCTAGAGCTACACAGAAACCATGGTCGAGAGTGGGACAGCAGAACAAAGCCACCCCAAGGTGACACCAGCATACTCAGCCTCCGTGTCTGGAAGGTTCCATCAACATGCAAAGGTGCTAGTATCCACTATCCCTGACAGCTTAGCCTGTCAGCAGCCACAGGCCATCTGAGGACTGACACTCAAGTTCCGTGACAAGGAGAGTGGGTCTACTTCCATCTGTCCTCTCTCTCCCGCTGCAGGCAGCTGCAGATGGATGGAAACCATCCACAAGAAGACAGGATAGCAGGCTGACAGGACCCAAGCCAGGGAGTCAAGGTGAGGAAAGCCTAGGCTGCAGGCTGAAAAGAGTCATGTGAACATGAAGCTATGAGACTGTGCTACTGAAATCTGCACAAGTTCAAGGATGCTGAATAAGTCCACATACACTGCACCTCACTGAAAACATTACCAAGTAGACCCTTAGGAACGCAAAGAAGACCTGTGTTTACCACTAGCTTTGCACAACAGAAAAACCAAAGTCCAAGTCAGTATATGGCTTCAGTAGGGCCAAAAAGAGGGAAAAGGGTAAGACGGGTTTCTAGTTTGCTGTATTTATGGTTTTGAAGCTGGGAGATGTTTTAATTAATCAGAGCATATATAAAGTCTTGTTGAATAAAGGAACACATGTGTTGTATTCAGCTATCTTTTATTACCGTGGCAAAAACAGAGACACGTCAAGAGTTCCATCTTGTCTTTTGCCTCCCTCAACAGTGAGAACCATATTTTCTAGTCACCTACACATGAGCACCCTTCTTCCTTTGCTATGTCACTAGAGACTGGAATATGTTCAATTATGGTGACAATTCTTAAGGTTTCCCTTGTTAACATCTAACCTAAAGTTTTGGTTTTTCTGTCCAGTAGAAAACAGGAGGCATACAGAATTGGAACCCTTTCTACAGACGGGAAAATGGAGACCTGGAGAACAAACTAAATGTATTCCAAAAAGTTCTGAAACAAAGCCTGTAACTTCTTGGCTTTCAGTATGCACAGAAGCTGCTGCGGAGATTCACTGAGTGAGAAACTGCCCAATGACATGCTGCCCTATGAAGCTCAGGTGCCAGGCTGAAGCTGTGAGCATAGGGGCTGTCTCCAGGGGCTGACATGGGAGATCCAGGCACTAGATTTGCCAGACCACAAACACAAGAAGGTATGGGCTACTGAGGGCATCTCCTAAATGCTCCAGGCTTTGGGGCTGTGGCTGAGGGTACCACATGAGGAAAGCAAGGAGGCAGGTGTGCCTGGAGCAACACACGAGCATCTCAGTCCGTCTGGTATCACTGACTGATCTCACATTGCCCAGCTCCAGGCAACTAAAATGCCAGGTATTGCCTGTCTTCTTCTAAGTGCCTGCTATTGGCACTGGCCAGTGCTGAATGCCAACGGGACATGGCCTGACCTTATTAACATACCAATCATTTACAGGGAGTGAGAGCCACGTGATAGCTGAGGTGGGAAGGAAATATTGGCAAAAGGGTGATGAAACCTTTCAATAATCGGACCCTGGGGCTTAGTCTCTTGATTGACTCTTCTCACACAGGGAAATGGCCCTCCAGGCTTCTCAACACTGGAAGGGAGTGGGGACAGAAATCATCAAATTGGCTAAAAATTCTTCATGCCCTTGTCTCAGTCCAAAGACCCAAGATCCTTCATGAAGTAAAATATACAAAGGAGAAAGGGGCATGCAGAACATGAGCACATCTCAAGCCTCTGGGAATTTTCCAGCCAAGCTCAAGGCAATCAATGATGGGAAACCTGTTTAAGATGTGACAGGTCACAAACCCAGGGTCCATCTTCACAGCAATTCTCTGTTCGGTACATGGGCAAGAAGACCCCTGAATACCTAGGAGTAAAAGGAACACACTGGAGCAATGATCTACATAGTAGAAAAGCAGGCTTCCAGCTTATAAATCCAATCTTTCCCTAAACTGCCTAAGACTTTGTGTAGCCTACACAACCCTGTCTCATGGCTGTGATGTTAAGATCATGGAGGAAAGATGTGTTTTTACCCAAAGGCTACATTTCATGGACAGTGACTTTGAACTAGACAAATTGGTCTGGAAGTCATCAGAGGGGCCTAAAGTGCTCAGCATTTATACATATTATTGTCTAAGATGGACTTCATATGTTGATCTGAGCTCCTATTCCCAGGAGGCTCTGATGTAAATATCCAGCAGCCTTAACTTCTGGCTTCTCCATCATACTTATCTTCCCACCAATGCTCAGATTCAAGGTCATAAAGACTCCTGGGACTGATGATATGGGTCGGTGGAAAATCGTTTACCTATCAAGGGGCCTAGGTTTCCCAGTGAGCTTGTATGTACACACACATACACACACATACACAGGCATATACACACACAAACACATACATGCACAGACACATACACACATGCACACACATAACACACACAAACACATGCACATACACACACAAACACTCTTATCAAAGACCTCAATGTCTCTTTCTATGTGGGACAACCAACTCAGCCTCATCATTCACTCCCTAGATGCCCAGGGTCTCAGGACTATGCTTCTTAGCATGACACATCACCAACCACACCCCCTTTCCTGTCCTGTCTTGGATATGAGCTCAATAGTTGCCCCCTTGCAACTGTCTTCCCACCCTAGAAATTCTGCTTAGGAAAACAATTTATGAGCATCAGTGTCCCCTGGGAAGTACCAGAAAACAACAGCATTAACCTGAAAATGATTCTGAGTTGAAAAGGTGGTTTTTCAAAGAAATGGAAAGCTACAGACTGAGATAGCACAGGGGCCTAACCAGGTCAAGGTTTTGTGATCACATTAGCCTGGTTTTACCTGCTGGGGGAGTGAATGGCTAAAGAGCTACTGTTAGCCTCTTGGGAGGGAAGGCAGGATTTGAAACAAAAGAAAAAAAAATTAAAAGAAGTTCAAAGACATTGAAGTAAGGAAGAGATGTGAGCAATTGGGAGACGCGGGTTTTCTGGATGCATTGGGATTCCAGGTTCAGATCCTGCTGGAGGCCTTAGGTGTCTTCCTTCCTTCTTTCCACTAACACCAACTTTTCTTCCTCCCTGTTTCTGATCATTCGGGTTAGAGCATCCCTCGGAGTAGGTAGTAAAGCCTGCTACTGTGGTAAAGTCGACCCTGGTCAGATACCTGTCTTGTTCTCCCAAATGACCACAGCTGGTCACACTCACACTCACACCAGGCAGGGCTCAGGGACTGTGGTGGGGTCCCCTTTCAAATCTTCTGTAGGATGTTTCTGTAAGCCAGGACTGCCTGCTCCCTATAAGCACAGTGATTTGGGGTACTAGGATATCCCTAGAGGAAAGTTTCACCTCAGTTCCTGGCTGCCTTTGGAGTGTGCACTGTGTCCCAGCCTCAGCCTGTTGGCTTCCTCACTGTCTGTCCTTAGGACAGGATGAGAGATGCAGAGAGCCTGTGAAGTATGTCCTTCGCCATCCTCCCCATATAATCCCCAAGAAGGTCCTAACCCAAGCCCCTAGAACCACAGCGCGAGGAGCGATTAGTCCACGATGAACTTCCTGAACTCTCAGGAAAGTTTATCTTTTTGCAGAAGATGAGAAGCACCTATCAGGCTCCCTCTACCAGGCTCAGGCAGGTACTGAACCCAGGACTCTGCCTGTGGCCTTTCCCAGTCCCCCTGGTATACTGGAGACCCTAGGAGAAGAAAAGGGACTGCCCTCCCAACTCTGAACTTGTCTGTCCCAAAAGACATCTGGGAACTTGGTTTAGAACTCATCTCTTCTCAGAAAAGTTCAATTCAAAAACTTAATTGGGGGGGGGCATAAATTTTTCAAATTAATTAAAATGTATTTAATAAAGTGACACAACATTATACAATGGATAGCTTTTCTTTGTAAAAATTCAATTCTCTCTTTTCTTCCAATAAAGTTTCTTTTTTTTCTTTCCTAATTTTCTCTAGTAGCTTAGAAATACTTTGCAGAATTACATTTTTAAAAAAAAGGGGGGGAGAAAATCTGACCAAGGGATTCTCAATATAAAATGAAAAAATTATGTGCTTTACCTATGAATGTGAGGGTTACAAATCTTGGCATTCATGTCTGTACATATGTGAAGGAATTTAGGTCTAAGCTAATGTACGATGGAAAACATACATCTCCATTCGCTACAACAAGAGGAGAGGAGGAAGACATGCCCCTAAAGGGTGAGGTTTAGTGTGGAAGACCCAGAGACCCTTTGATGCTGCCTAAAATGTTGGCAAGCATTCCCAGCCCCTTCAGCATTGTGTGAAAGATGCCTGTGAGCATGGTCCTCTGCTTGCAGAGGGCTCCAATGCAATTACCAACCCTATTAAGATGTGCTAGCTTCTGCAAGGAGTTTACCAGGCTGGCTAGGGAGGGTTGCGGTATTTTACCTGGGTCACTGCAGACTTGGTCTGCCCAAATAAGTAAGTGCTGTGAGAAAGAGCACTGCATTAAAGACTCTTCCCAGGGACTCTCACAACCCTTGGGTAGGGACTAGATTTCCCAACCTTCCCCCGGCTTGAATCAGATCAAATCTATTAAGGAAAATTCATGTCTCTGCTGTGATGTGAAGATTACCAGGGAGAAAGTGGATTTCAAAGGCACAATCTGCCCATTTGATGGAAGGATAAAGAAAGGACAAGAGGTGGTGGAAGGTTGTGTTAAGACAAAAAAAAAAAAAATGCAGTAGGGAAGAATTCATGAAAGGATGAGAAGGCAAACAGGGACATGGGGATCTGGAGTGGGAACAGAGGGGAGGGTTCAGAAGGAAAAGAGGAGAGGAGAGAGCGTTGGGAAGAGAGAAAAAAACGGGAAGGGAAAAGGGAAAAAAGCACGGGAAACAGAGATGCAGAGATCTACAAGAATTCAGAAAAACAGAGACCAGTACTGAGCAGGATGCCAATTCCTGCTGCAGGTTCCGACAGCAGCGCGCAAGGCTTTTGCACCCGGAGTTTAAGCCCCTCTTCTGTTACCCCTGGGACCACAGCTGGTCAATGCCAGTTGCGCCTTTCACAGAACCAGCAGCGCCTTGCAGTACAGTGTGGATCTCGAACCCAGCTCCCCCAGAAGGGAGCAAGTCTCTTGCTGTGGGCATCTGTCTGCCTGAGAGCCAGCTAGCCAGTTAGTGTGTGTGTGCTTGTGTGCATGTGCACACGGCAAGCCTACCTTCACTCACATGCCTCTTGCACTCCCTCTTTTTCTCCTTGCCTCTCCCTCTTTCCCCTTCCCCTTCTGCCCTAGCAGCTGCACCATCACCCAGAGAGAGAAAACGTCTTTCTTTGCTGGGTACCTGGGATGAAGAGCAGGGCAGTGGTGGCCGAGAAGACGATCCAGTAGGCGGGATGGTACATTTCTAGGCTGTGGTGCGCGGCCGGGTTAGCTCCCGCTGGTGCTGCTACTGCTGCTGCTGCTGCTGCTACCACCGAGGCTGCTTCCTCTGTGCTGAATTCTGAGCAGGTTTAAATCCAATGTTTGCAAAGGGAGGGAGAGAGCAGAAGAGAGAGAGCGCGCGCGAGATGGGAGCAGGCAGACGGCGTCTCTGATTTTTTTCCCCCTTGCACATACACACAACTGGTAAGAATCATCAGCACCAATCTCCACTGGGCGCACAGCAGACCACCTCCAAGCCACACACTGGCTCCACTCTCCTGAGCGACACCAGGAGACTTTCCTGTTGAGAAGGCTCCACTCCAAGGGGAGTTGAAGCCTGTCCCCTGCGCACCCCCTCACCGTGCAGCAGTACTGCTAGAATTTGTGTATGCCAGTGTGCCTCGCATGGGCACTCCCGCTCCTGGGTGGGCAGCGGGAGGGGTCTAATGCCCTTCCCTAAATCTTACCCCAGCGGGTGTCAGGACACAAGGAACAGGAAAAGGCTGCTTCCTGGCAGAAATTCACTAATGCCCATGCCAAAGCCTTATCATTCCTCCTTCCTGGTCTCCAGCCCAGGATGCAGCCAGAGCTTCGCTCAGAAGCTGCTCAAATGCATTGCGTTCCCATCCCGCCAGCAAGCGTACTCAAAAGCAACCTGGCTCCCCTGTTGGAAGATGGACATATTCAGGCTTTTCTCATCGAAGATGCAGGGAATTGGCCAGCTCCCCACAGTTAGAGCATTAGGGAATGCTATCAAGACAAAAAAACCCCAAACTATTGGCATGATCCCAGCACACTTAGTTAGGAACACCCAGATTAGGTCTCAAGAAAGAAGAAACTTTCTGAAGCCCTCAGAAGGAGAAGGCTCAAGGTGATGGCTGTGGCTTTGGCCTTTCTTTTCTCTTTCTGACTCTCTCTCTCTCTCTCTCTCTCTCTCTCTCTCTCTCTCTCTCTCTCTCTCTCTCTCTCTCCCTCCCTCCCTCCCTCCCTCCCTCCCTCCCTCCCTCCCTCTCTCTCTCTCTCTTTCTCTCTCTCTCTCTCTCCATGGTCCAGTTTGCATCTGTGCAATGACAGTTTCTAGGAACCATAATTCTGCACCTCAGAATGCAGCCAGAACACACTCTATCTGCATCCCCTGGAATATGAGTTGCACACCACATGCGTGCCCCCTGCACTTTGAGAATGGGCAATGAGAACAGCACTGGCTACTAAGGAGGTTCTGGGGAGAGTAACTGTGTTGCCAGGTGTTCTACAAAGACCACAAGTCAGCTGGGATTCTTCCCCAGCTCTCTGCATGTCTTCCACTCGTCAATGTGTGACTGGCTTTCCAGGTGACATGCCTCCTTCCTCCCTGGTTGTCTCTGTGATATATTTCCAGCACCTCCTATGAGACAGCGAAGTACAGGTGCATTTCAGCTGTCCCCTCCAGAGTCCTGCTACTTAGACATCACTGTCCTAAGATTTTAGTTCAGTAAGTACCAGTGACTTGAAAAACATTCCATGGCTAATGAGTCCAGATCAAAACCCAGGTCTGTACTATCATAAAACCAGTTTTGGTGAAGTAGAAGGATACCCAGAACTCATTGCATCTAACAGAACTTCAATCTTTCTAGGAAATAAGATGTTTGCCTTTAAACAGGTAGAAAGAACATTGATCGTTTTCCCTTCTTACAAACATAATGATTAATATCATCATCATCATCATCATCATCACTTAGCAAGTTCTTGCTTAATATAAAGTGCTTTTCCAAGGCTGGGACAAGGAAGAATATTGTTTCTTCTTATCTGCAAAAGCCATATGATATATCTGAAAATTCCTCCAGCAAAAAAGAAATATTATATTAGTGAATGTATATATAAAATAATAGAATACACACACACACACACACACACACACAACCTTACATAAGATCACAAAAAGTAAATGGACAGACAGTACAGCACAAGGTGGGAGATTGTCAGACACAAACAAGAGGCCTTTCGGAAAACCAAGAGTGATACTGAGGGAGTTCAGGAGAGACACTGAGAAAGTCCTGTAATTTAGGGATTTCCTATTGGGATGCAAAAGAGTTCATTTCCTTTTGAGAAAAGAAAGACCGTGAACAGGGGACATTTATGGAGCTCTTCTAGGGAACATGTGAACTGTTTTCATCTCAGCAGACACAGATGAGGTCTGGCGATAGACTCTGGTGGTAGGAAAAGAGGGAAGATAGAGGCTAAATGTGGTGCTGAAGGATTAGTCTGCTTGGGCAACTCATTAACCCATTGTTGACTAAGAACTTCAGATATGGCATCACATCTAATCCTTATCCCGATTGAGAGAGGAAGCAACTGAGATTTAGAGAGGTTAAGTAACTTATCCAGGGCCGCAGTTAGTGAGCGATACAGCCCAAATGTAAGCCCATATTCTTCTGTTTCCTCTATATAAAGAAGTTATAGCATTGAGCAATATCATGGTATTGATCATCTCCATACAAGGAACTCGGCTATTGGCCTTACATGTCCCTTATTTATCTTTTCAACAAATAGTGTTGGGGGTGTACTATCCTTACACACTCAGAGGTTTAAATAGCATCTTCAAAGTTGCAGTCTGCTCACCTGGAGCTGAGGGACAGCCAGCCTTCACCTCTTACAATGGCAATGACTGAAAAGATTCATTGAGAAAAGAGATGAGACTTGAGTGCCTAGGGAACACTGAGCTCCTGAACAGAGCTGGCAGCGATCAGCAGTCCCTGTAGCATCAACTGTGAGCTGAGCACCTGAGGATTCTGGGTAGCACTAGGCACAGGCTCTCCTTAACTTCCCCAGGGACTGCAACCCCACCTTCTCTATAAGACATTAGTACTGTGAAGAGTACTCAGCACAGCCTCCCTGCAAAGAGCAACTGGGGTACAGGCTGCACTCCTGTGCTTCCCATTCCGGTAACAAACTCTTGAGATCAATTTAATAAGGAGTATACTAGCTCACATCTTTGGACACTGTAGCTATGACTGAATACATACAAATCCTTTAGATCTGATGCTTAAAGGGACGAAGCAAAGTAGTAAGTGTGATAGAGCACTAACACCCCTGCTCATGCCAAAGAATTGAAAGACATGGTGGGGGAGAAGCTAGAGGTCCACTACTCCTTTCAAGAGTATACACCAGTGATGGGTGAGCTCTATTAAATCTCCTCACTAAAGGTTCTACTGCTTTCCAACAACAAGCACAGAGGACTATGCTTTCACCCCATGGATGTTGGTGGGGAATTAAAGAGCCAATCTACAGCAACCCACTACCAGACATGAGCTGCTAGGGACCTGGAACAAGCATCTAGTAACTTCTAATGGTGTAAGCACACTCAAGGCAAACCATGCTGCTGTCCCTCAGTTCTCACTGAGCCTCAGTTCCACAGAAGAGGCAATAGAAGAGATGGCAGACAGTCTCAACTCCACTTCATGACTTAGTTCTTTCCCTATGCCCTGTATGTCTGTAACACAACTTTTGTCAAGGAAGAAATTCACTTTGCAAAAGGAAAACCTGAGCTTATATTCTGGGAGTGTCATCACTAGTGATGTGACCTTCTCTCTTAAAAATTTATGTATTATATATAATTATTATATATAAAGTATGTAATATTATTATACAAAATTCTATAGTATTGTAACATATAAATGTATATTTATATTTAAATACACATTTATTTACATATAAATAAGTATATGTGTGTGTGTGCGTGTATGTGTGTGTGTGTGTGTGTGTGTGTGTGTATAATTTTTTGAGACAGTGTCTCACTCCCAAACCCAGACTGCCCTGGGATTCATTATCTTACCTAGTCTCATGGGCAATCTTTTGTCTTGGTCTTCCAAATGCTCAGATTACAGGGTAAACCATTATACCTGGCCAGGATATTTTTGTTTTTAAAAGCATCCATCTAGAGCAGCTGATATGACTTGGGGGTAAAGCTTTTACCTACTATGGACAAGACCCTGAGTTCAGTCCTCAACACCACAAAACTAAACTGAAATGCAAGCAGCTCCTTATTCCAACAATCTCTTTCCTTATCTGCACAAGGCACTGCTTAATTAAATTCACACTTAACAAACATCAGTAAAGATCAGGAAATAATTCATGTTATTTTTTCTAAATTTGTGTGCTTGACAAAGTCTTTGTAAAGACCACATAAATATGTATTTTCACCGATCGATTCTTCTAGGTCTATTATATGACGAAAACATATGTCTCTTATTTTTTAAAAAAGTAGAACTGTATAAATGCATATTTAATCAATAGATGGCACCAAGTCTAAAAACAGATATTACGGTCCACTGGGTCCATTTATGCATTCTTAAAAAATACAAATAAAAATAAAAATGCTTCAGTGCATATTTACTAGGGGAACTGTTCTCTCCTCTGGAGTAAGTAGTAAGCAATTTTATACCTTCCGTCATTTTTTTTTCCTCTTCCAAAGCTAACAGAATCACCAAAATTGTATTTAAATCACAACAAAGTATAACAACGAACCAATTGAACATGGGAAGTGTGTGTGAGAAGACAAGAGTCACGCCTGGAGGCTTTTGTACTTTGAACCAGTAAAGTGGTCAGGTAGCCATGTCCGTGAGCAATGTGGATCCTAAGAGAGTCATAAAGTCAAGTGTGTGGCTGGGGACTTCACCCTGCTACCAGTGAGTTTCCTGATTTGACTTACCTTCTTTCAAACTCACCAACCTTGGGCAAGGATACATAGCCTCCGTTGATCATTGTTTTCCTTTTTTGACATTTTAGGTGAAGAGTTTTTTTTGATAAAGTGTCTTCCTATGTATCCTAGCCTTGCCTTTAACTTATGATGTAGCCCAGTCTGGCCTTGAACTCTGGATGCTCCTCTCTCAGCATACTCATGCTAGAATAACTGTGAACCACTGAGCCCAGTATATATATATATATATATATATATATATATATATATATATATATATATATATATATATATATAACACAAAGAGCAACATTAATGAAGAAACTGACTTTGGGAACTTCATGCAACCATTTACCCATTCATTCATGAAACATTTAACAGAAGCCCACTATGGCCTGGGTACATGTGCAACATGCAGGAAATAGAATCCATTTCTGAGATTCTTCTCATCTCTCCAAAATGCATCCACACAGCAGTATGGAAGACAAAATGTCAAACTGCCAATTATACCATTGATTACATTTATGACAAGTTATGTAAAAGCACTGGCTTCTATAAGTAGAGAAAGCAGTTCTTCTAGGGGGAAGGAGGTGTAACCAGTATTGGAAATGTTCCCACTGAAGTTACTTCCCTGGGATAGTAACTTCGGGAGAGAAGTTGCCATGGGGGCCAGCCAGCCAAAAGTGTCCACCGCAGTAAGAACAACTCATGCAAAATTCCCAAAGCAAGGGCTCAACTGGGATAAGACCAAAGCTCTCAGCGCAATCCACTCTCATGCAGCCTGTTGGTTGAGACCAGCTATGCCGCAGGCAGTGGTAGGCACTGGATGGATACAAATGGATCCTGATCCACACTAAGGATGGGTTGCAGATATAGTAACACTTGGGATTTTGTGTCGCTTTTGCTCAGAGGAAGTAAAAAGAGGGTGAAAGAACACTGACAATTAAAAGCTGACTCTGCCACCTCAGGTCTATCTACCTATTCCAAAATGCACTCGAGTCTCCCAGACTGCAAGTGACACCCTAGAACATCTTAATGGCTCCAGGGTGCACATTAGCTCTTGTAGACCATAAAGGTCCACTTCATTCACAGGAGCAACAATTGATTAACTGACTAGTTTGGAACTGGAACAATAAGACTTTCTTCCACTGTCCCTGGGACTTGATTACAATAGGGGTCTTAGAGAATCCGGTCTTAATCTCTATATGGTGCTTCCCAATGTTATTAATATCTTCACAAAATATCATGCTTGTCAGTCAGGATAATCTTAACAGTAAGTATCATGAATGAAATACCCATAACATGCCAGTGTGCCTGTTAGTTGGCTAACATGCACCGTGTCTACTCTGCCTCCCCACCATATGACTGCTGCAACACTCACTTTATGGATTTATGAGTTATGATATCCCCCATGGTCACCAGTGTAGCTGAGATAATTCGGTGCTGTCTCACTCCAAAGACCAAATTCTTTCCATGTGAACTCTGAAGATCTTTAGTACTTCAAACCATGACATAATGTCAACACCATACATTTTTAAAATAAAAATTTTTTAACCAAAGTAATTTCTGGCTTTACCTAGTTATCAGTGCCTAACACTTGGGGTGAAGGAAAACCATAACTCAAACAGAAGCCACCAGACCCATTTCTTTTAGCTGCTATGTGTTTTCCCCTGAAAGTGGCTTCCTTACTTTTTTTTTTTTCAAAGCAGCCATATTCCCCTCTGGACCACCATACTTGGTTTGATGTAATGATGTTAAGATGACCTGCTGGCTTGCTAACAAAGAAGATGTTGAGTTAGCTCCTTCTGAGCCCATCCCCAGCCCCACTGCTCTCCTCCCTCATTAACCCAAGATAAATCTGTCACAAGGTTTGAATGAGTCCATCTTTGATTGACAGTGTTATGAGTGTTAACTCTTGTCTTCCTAATCAGTCATTTTGCTCTCCCTTTGTAATATTTGTAGAGAGATGCATGGAAGCTATCATCAATACCAGAGACAGCAACAATGCCAGGATATGCCTGATAACCGGGTCATGTGCACTGTGTCAGGGCATATCACCCACTAGACAAATGTTCTGCCACTGAGCTCTCAATCAACTTTTCCATATACAAAATTTATCTTCTTCAAGTCTGAAGAATTTTACTTAATTTGTATATTGTCTTTGAAGTTCTCTGCTCTCTTTATTTACTTGTTTTTTTGTTGAGTTCCTGTTAAAATAGAGGCAACCATGTGGTTGGGGCTTTTCATATTTTCTTCTTTCCTTTCCATCGAGATTTCCGTGACTTACATTTTTTTTTACTGACTTAAAAATTATACTTTCAAATTATTAATTTCAAACAGTCTTCTCTGTTGCCTGGTTTTTATAGTGCCCTATTCTTGTTCCTGGATACAGTATCTTCTCCTAGCTTTCTGAAGATGTTAATTAGACTTTCTAAGTTTCCCTTGCCTGCCAGCACAGTCTCCGCCTCTTGGGCTTCCTTTCTCAGCTCTTCTGTGTTAGTCTTTGTGTTTTATGCAGGATGGCCGCCTCAACTCTCTCCTGATCTTTGGACTTCCGGTTGTATTTCAAGAAAGTAGCAAAAGGCTGACTGGAATCTCTGTTCTTCCTTAGAGCCCAGCAACTGCTTGGCTGTCAAAAGATGAGCAGGCAAGGAGCTGTCCTTTGGCTCTTTTCCTGAATGACCAAGGGCTATTGCTAGAGGTCGTTTTATCTTGAGCCAGGCAAGTTTCTCTAGGCAGGAGCACTTCCTTCTCTTGCCAGGATGCTCCAATCTTGGCTACCTCTATTGTGGAGTAAGGCCCAGCAAGCCTCACCTTTGGCATGGAAACTCTCCACCCCTCTGGTTTTAATCAGTGCTTCAACTCTCTCATCTCGTGGATCCTGAAGGACTCTCCTGAATTCCTTCAAGCACTGAATCTCTTCTTCATACTAAAATGGTGGAATCAGAGGATTCTAGGGTCAGAAATATCTAACAGAGAATTTCCACCAATCCTTCACTTCCATCACTCGCAATTTCTGTCCTCCAAAATACCCTGTACCTCCCTGTTCTGAGCCTACCCTATGGTAACCAACTGTCATGGGGACAGATCTACTTAGCTCTGAAGTTCTTGAAGGTCCAGTCTTTCAAACCATTTGCTAACATTTTTAAGAGGTGTCTCAAGACATTAGAGGTCAGACCTCCATGTTAAGTGCATAATATTCACATTCCTAGTTGGCATTACAAAGAACAGAGGGCAGACACTATCTTCTAAATACCTGGAGCATCTGGCACCACAGTCCTACAGACAAGCATGATCAGCACACAAGCTATGGTTGCTGGGGTGTGAGGCAAAGACATTCGTGGCAAGTGTTTCCTCTGTTTGCTTCTCCAACATGAAGGGATACAGAGGAAGGGCTAACTTGTCCCACTCCCCAGATGGCAAAGCAAAGAGAACATTGGAGAGGGAAAGTACACTCCAAAGGCCAACAAATCAAAGACTAAAGTCAGGATTAAAGACTGAGTTCCACTACGTTGGTCTCTTCTGTTCACCACCCCAACACGAGCGTGCCCTTTGATTATTGCTACAGTGGTTACTGACCACGTTAGCAGTATCTCATGGACTCTCCAGAACCTGGGCAGATTTGCTCTGGCAAACATTACAACACCATACAACCCTTTATTACATATGTGTGTTCCTGATACAAATCTAGTGAGATACATAGTCAGCCCTCCAAATCCAAGATTTTATTCACTTCCGCAGAATCAAAACTTTTAGTAGAGAAAAAATAAACAAACAAAAAACCCTATGGCTGTAAGAATATGTGCAGATTCTTTTCTTGTTCTTATTCCCTAAGCAGCCTATCATAACAACAATTTGCACAACATTTAAATTGTATTAAATGTTTTAAGTAATCTAGAGGTGATCTGAAGTTTATAGGAGGGAAGGGGGAGGAAGGGAGGGAGAAAACATGATAACATATGCAAACACTCTGCCATTCTCTCTATAAGAGTCTTGAGCATCTCAGACCTAATATGCACCGGGGTCCTAGAACCAAGCCCAACTAAGGGACAATTCTACTGAAGAAAATCACACCAGATTTCCATCTTCGTGTGAATCCCCACTGCCAACAGTTCTTAAGAGATCCTGAAATATTTCATCTGGCAGAAAGACACAGTCCCCATTTTCATGGCGAAGAGGAGGAGGATGAAGGGGCACACACAGCTTGCAGCAAGAGAGCAGGCAAAGCCAGATCCTAAGCAGGCTCCTACCACTGCAGCTTCCGGATTGCTTTGCTCCGCCCACTCCTCAACCTCTTAAACCAGCACTCACAGTTCCTGTCCTCCTCCCTCTCTGAGTGGAGCAGCCTCTCCACCCTTCTCCCCCTTCTGGAATGAAAAGGCTACTCTTCTCTCCTTGCCTGTCTGGTTAGACAGTGAATACGAGTCTATTGATTTGCATTCGCGGAAGAAAAAAGAGGAAAGGGGAGAGGGAGGGGAGAAGAAAAAGAAAAGTACACAGTTGCTCACTCTGTGACTTCATGACTCCCCAGGGGGCATGTTCAATCAGAAGCAGAACATTTCAGCTATATCCCTTCCTTTCTGCCTCCCAACCCTCTTTAGCCCCTGCGGGATACCAGCTCCTGTCAGGGTTTTATCAACCCCGCCCAAGTGCCCCATAGAACCAAAGCCCTTGGTCCCTCTCCCACCCATCTCTGTCTTCTGAGCTAGCACATCCTCACTGACAATGACCCTTTGTGCAAGGCACTGGGCCAGAGTAGCAGAGCAGAACGACAGGAGAGGCCAGAGACCTTGCTGTTGGCAAGAGCTGGCCTTAGAGACTGCATGACAATGACTTCGGTGTGCTGATTGCTTTTGCCAATTTTAAAAGAACGCTGGAATGATTAAAGAAGCCTGCAGGCTGGGACCACTCAGCTCTCTTCCCACTCAGGTTCTGTTAGTTTCTAGCCACACAACCAAGGCACAACACTGAAGGGTCTTACTCTAACTCAATATGCATTTCCATACATAGAAATTGCACCAGCACCTAGCCCGGGGCCACATACCTTATTTTCATGTAATGTTTGCTGACCATATCATATCTGTGTTTGAGCATGGGTAGTGCTCAGAGTAACATTTTATTCAGTGAGACAGGGTGGAACCTGCAGAAGGTAGACAACAGTGTTGTGTCCTGGTTGTTCAGAAAGGATGGAGTGTGCTGGGGAAGGGGATCTAAGAGCCCCTGGGAAAGCACAAATGGGCATAAAAATTCCCACCTCTCTGTTGTGAGAGCTGATAAGAAAACCTCCAGCCCCATCACATCTGTGTATTTTAACTGAGAATGCACTGACTATTAGGCAAAGATATTGGGGCCATTTAAATGAAATCAGCCAGGGAGGTATTTTAAATAACCCAAGCTCTGGTTCAGTCCACATGTATACCTTTGAAAATGGAAACACTGGACCCAGCAGTAATGACAGGAAAAAACAAACTCGAGCTGTATCTATTTGGGCTGGAACAGTGGCAAGCAGAAGATTGAAATGAATCTGATTTCCCTCCTCAGCGGAGGGTTGCTTTGCTACACGGCAGAGGCTGCACTTACAAGAAGATGCCCTCCCGCAAAATTAGATTTTTCAGGCTTCGCTGGGTACCTGTGTTTGACACACTTGCTTCTGCATTTGATGTTTCCTTGAAGGATATAAGAGCCTCCAAGGCCTCCAAAGTTCAGATCAACTATAAATGCGCAAGTCGGGGTTGTTAACCCAGGCTCTGGTGTCCAACAATTGAGCTGAAATCTCAGAAACAAAGTGGCTTTGTGCTTTATCTTCAGAGCATAATTCCTCTTCCTTGATTTTTTTTTAAATGGGGGTGGTCATGCTAGGTACTCCCTAAAATAAACAGGTCTCCCCAAGAACACAGACACTGATGCAAAATTAAAAAGAATAGTCCAAGTAGGTCACCTGCAATTTGCACTTGTAGAGCTTAGAGCAGTTTTGAGTGGACTTAAAGTTTCAACATTAACTCTGAGGGTCTCTGTATTTCTACAACCAATAAAGGTTTCAAATTAAGCAAGAATGTTGGGCCTGAAGCCCTGGCAACTGTAGAGCAAGGAAAATTATTAAGCCAATCAGTTTATTGACCCTCGAATTCTTTCTAGATGAAATGTGTGTTGCCTGGCATCCATAGTTCCAAAGGCAACTTAAATGCATATATTTTCACTGAGCTCTGTGGGTGGAGAAAACAGCACGGTTAATATTGTGGCATGATACCAAAATAGGATTCCTCTCTCTCTCTCTCTCTCTCTCTCTCTCTCTCTCTCTCTCTCTCTCTCTCTCTCTCTCTCTCTCTCTCTCTCCCTCTCAAGCATGCACACAAGCATGCATGAGTAACGGCCTCCTCAAGCATCCCTTGCCACCCACCTCCCCAGGACATCTCAAGATGTCAGTGGTGCATGGCACTTGATGCACTTGATAAGTGTTTGCTATCAAGGTCCAATCTAAACCCAGTAATGACTCAACTCCCAAATTAGGACTCATGTGGCCTGCCTTCTCCCTGCTACCCTTTTCAACCCCCAACATGGCAGCATGTTTAAGATGGTTCTTCGTAGGGATGCATTTTATCAGAATCCATGATGTCAGCAATAGGGAACTGAGGAATACAAAGAAACACACATCAGAACAGAGGGTATAGCAGGGCCCTAGGGTCCTCTTGTCTCTGCCTCTCCCTGGTTGCACCTTTTGACCCAAGCTTTGGAATGTAAGTCTCACATGAAGCCTATACTCTGAGGTCCCACAGCAGCATCAGTGACATTTATTTGTTTGTTTGTTTGTTTGTTCCCCACACGTATACACACTCTGGTACCTCCTCAGAGACCTTGAGCAACCTCTTCAGTCATGGTCTACCTCTTAATGGGTCTGTTTCTCTATTAGTGTGTGCACCAGGGGCTGCCAATAGGCATCCTGAGTGATTAATTTGCCCCTGTGCCATGTGGTCTGTGTCCACAAGCACTTTGTAGATGGAGCATCCTGCCGTTAGTTAAACATCTGCTCAACCAGATTTTTAACTTCTCTTCTTAAAAAAAATCATAAAATTCAGCTAGTTCCTCATTCTATATGAATAAAAACCACACTGATCTCTCCTTGCAGCCCCATCATATCCACTTCACTCAAACACGTTCGTTCATATATGTACTTGTCCTTCACTGGACTTGCAGTTTATTCTGCTATCTTGACCCAAAGAAACACTAGTGGAGGATGTGTTTTTGTCTATTTTCTATTGCTAGACAAAAAAACCTGAGACTGGGGGCTTTGTAAAGAAAAGAGGTTTAGTGGTTGACAATTTCAGATGCTGAAAACTCAAAGCAGGGTGTTCTACATGCTGTGCTTCTAGAAAAAAATGGATATATTAAATGGGTTGCAGCAAGGTATTGCAAGGCAGACATGAGAAGTAGAGGGATCATTCGGTGAGTCAGGAAGCAGGATTGATTTGGGAACCAGACTTAGGTGTTTTATTTGGGGTAAGGAGTTAGATTTCAAATTATATTTGAGTTCTCTTTTCAATTGTGTTAATTATAGCATTTAAAGAGATCTAATTCCACACAAAATGGAAGGCTCTATAATGTATCCATTGGGCTGCTGGAAACTAGTGGCAAGAACATAACAGAAGACCGATTGTGATCCTCAGTGTCACCACCATGTGACATTATACAGTCACACAATCCTAGCCCATCCTGGAGTCGTAGATCCTGAAAGCTGTCTGATTTCAATCTGATGCAATGCCACAAGAAAAAGGAAAGCAAAGGAAGGAAAAACTTCACAACATGAAGAGGAGCTAAGTCCCAAATTATTGGCATAATCGCAGCACCCTCTTCTGCACCAAAAAGGTGCAAAAGAAACAGCTTTCTCTCTCTCTCGTGTGTGTGTGTGTGTGTGTGTGTGTGTGTGTGTGTGTGTGTGTGTGTGTAACACGTGATAATGAACTAAGAGAGAAATACAGAATGGTAGTCTACCTAAACATCACTTGTACATAGCTGATACAAATGACCAAGCTTGGAGCTTCTCAACAATCAGGGTAAGATGCCAGTGTTTTATGGTCACAGTTTTATCCATAGACAGTACAGATTCAAAGGGCCTACATGTTATTAGTTTCCTCAAGCATCCATTCCTAGATTTAAAGACAGAGGGAGGGGGGGAGGGAGGGAGGGAGGGAGGGAGAAAGGGAGGGAGGGAGGGAGGGAGGGAGGGAGGAAAGCAAGCAAGCAACCTGGCATCTCTGAGGCATTCTCCTCCTCCACAAACTGTACAGGTGAAAAGACCATTTGGAGAATTGGATTTCTTCTGTTCCTTTGAAAATGTACTGCCTTAAAGCTAAATTGTCCTTCACCTGGAGGCCTACCATTGTTTAGAAATTGCTGCATCCCAGAAATGCAACATTCAAAGGTATGGTAAATTCTGAAGGCAGGCATGCTGCAAAATAGCTTAAAATTAAGTATTATATTATGTTCATTTACCCTTGAAAGTCTAGCCCTAGACTAAACTGAGTTTGTGCCTCCCAATGTGATGCTCTTGCTATCCAGAGAGTTGACAGTGTCATTTTTTTTATCTGTCTGTAACCAACCCTAATCTTTCTCTGGATAACTGTGGTCTCAAAATTCATCTGGTACCCAGACAGCCAGCTATCATAGTCCATCACCAGAGCACTCCAGATGGAAAGGTGAGAGATGTTGAAAACCATGTCACAACCAGGTATACTCTCTCTGGTACCCTATCTTGATCTTATCATAACCCCACCCCCATCTCCACCACAAAACAGCAGAGGAAAGAAACCAAAGGTTAGATCAATCTTGCACAGGCTGGTCTTCCACACTGGTCTTGGTGGCTTGGGTACTGTAGATCTCTGTCTCCATATAAGGTAGGTGGCAGGCTTCTGTCCACCTGTACATGGTTTTCAGGCTGCTGTTCACTTTGGTACTCTCACTGTTGGCTGAACCTGAGCTAGTAAATTCCAATTTATTCTCAGACTTTGTTTTCACAACAATCGTTATTAAGCCAAATTTGTATCTCTTGATGATAATGATATCCCAGGTAGAGCTCTAAATTCAGTATGCATGGGCTGCATCTACCTACCGAGGACTGCTTTGAGGAGAAAGGAAGTGTCCGGGCTTGGTTTTCATGACATTCTCAAGTAAGCTAACTGAAATCCCAGGATAACCATACTATTGTTTCTCCAGAGAATGCCTTTCAATGATCCACCAGTTGGGCTCATGCCACTAAGAGTCCATGATGCAGGCTATGCTAAAGTGGCCCCCAAGATTTCTGTCTTCCTAGTAACCTTTTTTTTGCAAAGGTAATCCATCTGAATATCCAAGTACACTCACCATAAACCTTTCCTCAAAATTCTATATTTATTGCAGATAATACTGACCTCCCTTGTGGTTAATTCATGTCCTGGGTAACTTGTAAAAAGATGCACAGATAGGTCAAAAGCCCCCTGTGCCCTTTAAAGGAATCTGTCCATAGAGGGCCCAGCTGGAAAGAATCATTCTTATATGTGCTTCATGGCAAGTCAACGGCTTTCAGAGTAGCTAGGGCAAGAAGCAGAATGTAGTCTGTGTGCAGACACTAATGCCATGCTCCAGAGTATAGAAGAAAAAAATGAAAGAATAAAGTTCTTCAATGGCATGTCAGGCAGAGATAAACCCTGTACAAAGAAGTGAAATGGCAAAGACTACAGAACCCCTTCTGCTTATTCTCCATGATGTTCCATCAGCTATCTCCGAGGTACAGACTTTGTTGGAGAGAATCTAAACTCTAAATGAAGGTTTAAAGAAAAGTCTCCACTGCTCACAAAGGACACAGAGGGATGAGAGAGTGAGAGAAGGCAGGGTAGTCAAACAGCTAATGCCACAAAATGAAAGCTGGAAAGCCGGGGTATAAACATTAGCTTTAAAAGAACAAAGCATTGAGAGTAGAAAGACATGTTGCTAATGCAGTCCTCCACATTAGACCCATGTGTGTGAAGGATTCTCTGCATTCTATGAGACGCAGATGGAAAACATCATCTTATGATAATGTACCAGGCATCTGTGTTCTGAGCATCTCAACACTGAAGGGGCAATACAGGAAGATCCTTCCCTCTACAGACCCTTTGCCATGTGAATACAACATACCATGTACAATAGTTCCTTTGCCCTTTGCAGAACCCTTATGCCATGGATGGCCCTTGCCTTGTGAGGGTTCCCAAGCTTTGGATTTCTTTTTTTAAAAGATTTATTTATTTTATTTGTATGAGTACACTGTTATGCTCTTCAGACACACCAGAAGAGGGTATCAGATCCCATTACAGATGGTTGTGAGCCACCATGTGTTTGCGGGGAATTGAACTCAGGACCTCTGGAAGAACAATCAGTGCTCTTAACCACTGAGCCATCTCTCCAGCCCCCAGCTTTGAATTTCTTACCTTGTGTAGATCCCTTATTCTGTCAGGCTTCTTGCCTTTTTCAGACACCATAACCTTTATTTTTCTCACTCTATGCCACATTTTTGTGGAAACAGATTACAACTTATGATGTGGTGATATTTCTACCTATTGGGAACATTAAGACATTAAGACACAGGAAAGCAATGCTAGTTGTACTGCTTATATTTCTGTGTTCTACAGTTAGGGCCTGCCTAGTTCTGCTGTCTTTACACCTGTTTCTGGGAATATTCAGCAATCATAGAATAGATAGAATAGTGGTGAGCATTCATAAATGAACTAAAGAACATTCAATCTTCCTACAACATGGAATCACAAATGATTCTCACAGTGGCCAAGCACAGGTGATACAGTGACTTCCAAGTAAGGGAAGCCAAATGGCTGTATGTTATTATGGTCTTAGTTAAGTACCATCTCTCCTTTAGGGCTCTATTTTTCCTACCTGGTGAATTATGCTGAGTATTCATCACAGTAAGCATCCATGAAGAGTTAGTGAAAAATCTACCAATCATTTAGTCCAGTTTGGAGGTATCGAAAGACTGGTCCAGAGACAGCCTGGTTCATTACTCTCCAACAGGTCATAGTCTTGAGCTGACCCATATACACCTACCATGGGACTTCCAGGTCCACATTTCAGATGCAAACGATACCTCTATGTAACCATAGTAACCTCAATATTACTTCTCTTTGTTTTCTTTCCAGAAATTATTACCTTCTTTCTCCAGCTTGCTTTGTTCATGAGAAGATTCTCATCTAGCTTGTGGGCTAGGGAGATGGAACAAAAAGGGCTCCCCTTGCCTTCTCATCTAACTTTAGATGTCTTTTTTTTCTGAGCTCTAGATACCTCAGCCTGCACCTGCATCTCGGTCCTCCTTGTTCTAAATAGGGCTCTAGATTATTGACCTCATGTTAGCTAGATCTCCTTTGTCCTCTCTCACTTATGGAAAAAAAAAAAGCATAAGCATGGAAATATGCAACTACTGTAGATAGAGATAAACTTTTATTTAAATAAGTGTGAATTGCAGTCAAAATGGTGCCATAGAAATTAGGCCATTTTGGACAAACGGACCAGCAGTTGGTGCTGCAGAAGTAGTAGTGCCTGCCTCATTAGAGACAACCAAGCAGGACTAGATTAAAATCTAATTCTGATATTTAGCATCCCCGGGCATGGTTCGTGCTTCTCTCATCTTGAGTTGCCTCACTGTATGATTGGGATAAGCAAAGTAACTATCTCCACATGTGGTTGTTAAAATGAATGACAAATTGTATTAACTACTAAACACAGTGTCTGCCAGCTAGAAAGTACCCAATTGGTGTGAGCATCCACCATTATAGTAATAGTATCCAGGGCTCATAAGATGCTTCATTCAGTGGGTAAAGGTGTGTCCCACCAAACATGATAACCTGAGCTCAGTTCACAAGGATATACAATGTGGGAGAAGAGAACTATGGTAAGTTGTCCCTAAACTCACCCCATGTCATGGGTACACACACACACACACACACACACACACACACACACACACACATCTTATTAGCATCCACTAAACATCTCTACAACTAAACTTGGCTCTGGAGATAAACCAGAGATCAGCAGCAGACTAGGTCTCTGGCCTCCTGAATTTATGGTCCAGGGAACGTAAGCAACTATTATATAATCATTTGTGTGACAAAAAGAAAATCATAATGGTAACTTGCCTGCATGTAAAGATGCAATGTGATGAGAGAGGAGAAAGAGAAGACTTAGCTTGGTTTGATGGGACAAAGAATAATTCCCTGGGAAGAAGTGATTCTGAGACCCAAAGGATGAGCCAGTGCTGAAAGGCCCCAAAAGACATGGTACTATAGAGGATGGTCATGATCCATTTTAGAAAGTGAAATAAGGTAGCCAGGGCCAGAGACCAAACAGGCCAGTGAAGCAGACATAGTAAAGGATTAAAGGAATCCTGGTCCTCAGACACTGAAGGTTCTGCTGACTGGTTCATTTCTAACCAAGATGCTTCATAAGTAAGTACACATGACCACTCTACATGTTGGATACAGAATAGGGTGAAAGGTAGCTGACCTGGTTGTGGAAGAACGCAGCAATCATTCAGGTAAAAGAGAGGAGCTCAGTCCTCAGATCTAGACAATGGTGACTGGCACGGAGTGATCCAGTTAGTGCCATCTTCAGTGATGATGAAGGATTTGAAAAACTGACACCTTGAGTACTTGTTGTGTTCCTGGTTGTTAACGATGTCAGTGACTGAGGAGGGATGCACTCAGTTCCAGCACAGCTGGAAAGAACAGCTGTGCTCTAGATTGGGAAGTTAGTACAGCACTGCTGATAACAGTTGTGGAGTCAGACTGCTGTCTAGCCCCATGTGCTCACTTTACAACTCGATTTCACCTATGACCCTCACTATCTACTTCAAAGAGCCAACAGGGAGCTCTAATGTTATAGCTAACATGGGTTGTTATATGATCCCTGGCATACAGTACAAACTCAGTGCAAGGCCATGCCTTCAGGACAGGCTGACTTGTAATTGCATTTGAGACATCCAGTCAAGAAGTTGAATATATACTTCTGTGGCTCAGAAAAGATTGTGGCTAAAGATACCTTTTTCAGTATAGGTAGTAACTGGGGAAGCTGCCTTCTCTCTCTTTATCTCCTGGTTTCTTTAGCTTTATATAATAACATGGGTCCCCTTTTTAGAACAAGTATTGACATAAAAACTTTGCTTTGCTAGTCTCGCTGCCCTAAGCATCCCCTAAACAGACAGAGAAAGAGGAGAGGGGAATGGGAAGGAAGAGGAGGAGAGAGAGGATGCTATATACTGAATGCCATGAAAAGACAAGGTGGTGCCTATTATCTCCAGAGGGAAGAATAAGACAGATTCATTTGGCTGGAAAAAATGACAACCGTCTGGTATGCTGGAGCCCTTGTTTCTTTATTAGGCAGAATTCATGCAGTATTTCATTAACTGTAGTCGTGTGCACTCATTTGTTTTCTCCATTTCTCCTTTGCCTTCTGTTTTCTTCTCCCTTTCCCTCTCTCTTCCTCAGCATGTTACCTTACAAAAACTGCTGACAGTTCATGTGTGTTCTCTTCTCTGGAAGGTCCCATCTTCTTGAGACTATCCACAGGTGACAGATTAATCGGGCTGTGGCCAAGTGAAGATGGGTATTTGAGAGAAAGAAAGGTACGAAATGAAGCATTCTTGGTGGACAAGTTGGACATAGATCAATGTTAGCCTGTCATAAACTCCGTAGTTTATATCTGTTTGACTTGTTTGTTGGTTTGTTTTTCAACTGGTTCAGAACTTGGTAGAAGAGAGAAACTGCTAGTTTTTTTTTAGCCCAATAGTATTTGAAAGCTATGTATAATGTTAAGAAAAACACTTTCTGAAACATAACAGTAATAGAAGAATGGAGAAGTGGGTCTGAGAGAACTTTTTAATGGCCTAGCTGAAGAAGGATGGTGGGGGATGGGAGAGTGACAAAGAGTGTGATTTGTCACCAAATCTACATGAACAGATTCAAAACCAGCAAAGAAACAAACCAACAAACAAAACAAAAAGCAAAAACATGAAAGGAGAGAGTAACAACATGGATAGCTACCAAAACCTCAGTAAAATGAATACTAATGGTCTTCTATCAGATGATTGTGAGTGGGAGATCATGGAAGGTTATAGTAAAAGTTAGGGTGTAAATGCCAGATTCCCGAGACTCACCTATGAAGAGACACAGGTGGTACCTACTCTCTCCAGACCCGAAACCAGATCTCTGCCTCAAGGAGCCTTCATGTCTGCACTGCAGCTGGTTTAAAGAAGCTGGGTTCTGAGGAAGCCATTCCCCCACCCCTGCACACTCTCTTGTAAACCCTGGTTCCTAGGAATGGTGCTCACAGGCAATTTCCCCCTCGAACTGCTGAAACACAAGTTCTTACATAAGCGAACATCCCAATTCAATGGATTCATTTGACCACAGTGTCCATCCCAATGAGCTTCTACCGTAAAATGTGAATCGGGCTGTTGTGTTTTGCTGGCAAGGACCATTAAAAGTGTCTCCTCTTTTTTTTTTCTGGGATATTCCAGCGCCTGCTGTGTTTCCTGTTAGAGCCCATAGGGCAAACTACAGCTGTTATTTCTTTATCTTTCTGTAGCCACCTCCAGCTGCCAAACCTTTTCCAGAGCAGGAATTTAGTCATTTGGACTTGTCTCATGGTAGGAATTCAGTAAGCAATTAAAAGTGGCGGCAAGCAGGACAGCGTCCCCTCATGCTCACGGTGATGCCTGTTGATGGGACTGTGCTCCTGCTTGAGACCCAGTCCAGAGGACACTGGGTGAGTGTGGAAATGAAATGCACGTGATGTGTCCTTGGCAGGAGCAAAAGGAAACAGTCATGAAGAAAAGGGGTTCACACACTCAGTGGCCCATCATAATGTGCTGGACTCTAATTGCATGTGTCTGAGCTCATATTTCTTAGGAATACTTGAGAGATTCACAGTCCTGCCCATTAGAGCTCTCCAGGACAGCAGCATGCAAAGTGACAACTGGATGTTACTGCCTCTCTACGAAACAAGCCAACCTCTTGAAAAATGTCACTTATTTTTCTGTCCTATGAGTCACCCTCATCTCTAGGATTCCTACCCAGCTCATGGAAGATTGTTTAAATGTGAGAAGGTTTGAGCTTGGCTTCCTGATTAGAATTTTGTTCTATTTTCTCAGGATTGTGATAAAGGAATATCAGTATGTCAGTGAGGGTTAAGTCAAATACCCTGGGTGAAATACCTTTTCTTTATGGGCATATAGATCTACCATGACTGCGTACAAATGAAAGTCTCCCAGGAAACTATTTCCACGTATGAAAGGAGAGTGGTGAATCCTGCAGCAAGAACACAGCTAGCAGCGAGGAAAGCTGGAGCCGAAGAAATCCTTGGGTGGTACTAGAAAGTAATAAAAGGGTCTGTTAAATTTTCATATTAAATATATGCCTATGTCCAAGTGCACATTTCAGTAGCTTACAGAGCTCACCATAGGAAAACAATAGCAGTGGCAATTCTGAGGTACAGCACTGGTTTGTTATATGACCTGCACAAGACACGGAGTAAAGCACAGTGGGTTCCATCATTGCAACCTAGCTACAGCCCCGTGGGCTGATGCTAGCAATATCATCATCTTTATAGGTAAAGACAAAGAGGAATAAAAAAGTTGAGCAATTTTCTCAACCCTATTATTTGGGTAAGAAGAGGCATGCTCAGATTTGGGTACCAATCTTGTTCTAAAGCCCACTAACTTTTTTTTTAACCTTTAAATTACCTTTTAATTTTATTTTTCTTATAAAGGAAAAATTACCCTTTAAACAGTTTCTTTTCCAGTGACAAATTGTTGACACAGTTGCCTTAAAATTCCTCTTTCTTTTCAGGATCATGTATGACATACATTTCATAAATAAGACACATTTTAAAATATAAAAAACGTGTTAGATATTTTCTACTCATAGTGATTGAAAGGACAGTGAGAATGCCAAGGTTAGAGCCCACTATCTTAAGCATTTTGGCATATTACACCTAAGTTTGTAAAGCCGGGACATCATCCAAGCCCTTGAACTGACAAAGAGCAGCAATTCTGCAGGAGTCACCCTTTGTGGTGATTTACATTAGAATGATGACCCCCATAGGCTCATATGTGTAAACAGTTGGTCCCTGGTTGGTTGAATTGGTTGGGAAAGGTTAGGAGATGTGGTCTTGTCGGATCAGGTATGTTACTGGAAGTGGGCTTTTGAGTTTTCCAAAGTTCATGCCATTTCCTGTTATCTCTCCGCACCTTGCCATTGTGAATCTAGCAGTATGTTCTCAGCTAGTGCTCCAGAGCCATGCCTGCCTGCCTGACACCATTATGTTCCCAGTCATTATGGTCACAGATATATCCTCTGAAACCCCAGTGAACTTTCTTCTGTAAGCTGCCTTGGTCATGGTGTCTTATTGAAGCAGTAGCAAAGAAACTAAGACACCCTCCTTGTGGCTCATTTAGCTTACCACATGCACCATGTTGTGGAGGATATGGCAGCTTGTAGCAGTGTGAATACTCAGTGCCTTGCCGTCACACCCCGTCTCTATTCCTCACCAGATGCAGGTCCCTAGACCTTCAGAAATCACAATATTTTTTTCTGAGTAGTCTTTCTACCCACCTGTCTCTTGAATTATCCTGAGTCTGAGGCATTTACTTCCAGAAGAAAAAAATAAACTTCTTTGACTAGATAATGTCACCTCAAATTCTTATTTGCAAAAAGCTGTACACAGCAAATAAATTGTATAATAATATTTGTTAGGCAACATGCTAAATAGTGGGGATGCAAAGAAGATAAGCCTTGCTCTCTGATAGCCAAGTGATGCACTAATTAATATTAATAGCTTAATTGCTAATAATGGCTTTACCCCTATCTAGTTAAGATATTTCTAATATCTTCATAGAGTCGTTCAATGGCAAAGTTCAAAGAAATAGCTTATAGTGTGAATTTCAGCACCCTTGCAGATGAGAGGAGGGTGGACAGAGTTGGATAAGAAAGGCAAATGCATTCTAACCCCATTGTTTTACGAACATGTCTGAGTAAAGGGGTCAAGGAGACTCTTCTAACCCTACCTGCACGAGAGAGCTGGGGGCCACAAGCAGCTTTATGCTCTTGGTAACCTCAGTTCAGTTACACAGACATGGCCATTAGAGGGAGTGCTGCAGAACAGGGCTTCTCAGATGCTAAAACACACACACACCACTTGGAGACCTTGCCAAATTTTATCTGATTCTTAAATCTCAGTGGAGCCTGGAAATCCTATTTCTAACAAGCTTCCAAGTACTCCTGCTATAGCTAGTTAGCAGCACTTGGCAAAGCGAGCCTCGGGTGTCCTTTCTACATTCACCACACAGCATTCTTGGATATAATTGCATGGGTTCATCCACTTATGAGCACGGGCATCTACAACCCCTTATGAGGGAGCTTTTCACTCTTTGAAATATTTCTATTATATTTCTCATTATATCAAGCAAAAGTCTGTTGTCTCCTCCCACGAAAGTCGATCTGCCCAAAAATCAACTGTTTTCTTATAGTCAAATTCTCAAGAACCTGTGATGAACAAGAGTCATAGAAATCATTTCTCATGAGAAGGTGAAAGTCAGATACTCAGTGGTTATTTCCACAAACTGGGGCTCCTTCTTCAGGCCTTTGACTCAGTAAAGGCAAAGTCATGAAAGACTTTAACTTCAGACAGAGAGGTTCTCCAACAAGCATGTGTGGCTCCTTGTGCCTATGTTTACACAGGATCTAAAAACTTAATGCTATATTGTATAGATTATTCAGTAATACAGAAATGGCAAGTAGGATAGGGGAAATACATCCACTTGTAGAGTGTGGGTTGGGAGTAAGCACTTATGCAAACATTGACCTGATCAAATGACTGAACCATTTTGCTAAGTATGAGGGATTTGAGCCCCAGGGTAACACGTGTGTCTCCTGGTCTAAATTCACATTAAACACCAGTTCCTAAGAAACCTTGGAGGGTCTGTGATATCACAAATTGCTTTGACTTTGGGTGAAGGAGAGAGAAAACAATGGAGAATACAGGGTCAAAACATGACCCGCATCTGTTCAGAAATGTCCAATGGAACTGTTGTACTCTATCTGGAGGTTTAAAAACTTAGCTGAAGCTCTTGGTGAATAGATGATCATGTGGGAGAATAAATAAATGGGATAAATGGAGGTAGGACTGGTATCTAACCAGCAGCAAGTGTCTAGCCCATAACTTGAGTCCACAGTTCACACCTCTGTTACCCAGCTCCCAGTTAGAAACACTGAGATTCCTGCCATTTGGTGAATCAGCAAAGATGGCTATGGGGATTCTAGGCATGGACAGCATCACAGCTCCATTACCCCTAAAATAAGCTTCAAGGGGATAAAGGAAGAGAGACACCCCACCCCTATCCCTCAACACCCCCACTCTCATCACCACCCTTATCCAAATGGGAACATTTTCAGGCCCCAGTTATGATTTAAACGAAGCACACCGCACCAATATTGTGTGGTGCCATCTGTTATTTTATATTTCACGGAATTTGGCCAGTTTCGAAATATTATAATTATATCTCCTCTATTACGTATGCAACGCAGACATTTTCTGAAACATAAATACAGTATGTGGGAAATGTGACTGTATTTATAGCCATTGGCTGGTGGGAAGCAAAGGGCAGCTGGCATCATGAAGATTCTGGAGAACATAGGCTGCCAAAGGAGCAGGGCTGGGACTGGGAAGTTCACCTCTCTATACTACATCCTCTAGGCTTTCTCTGCTGCTCACATGGCCCAGGCCCATATCTACCTTCCAAGCAAAGTCACATCTGCCATACATCAAATGCTACAAGGTCAAACGTGCCTTCCTTCTTTAGTCTGTAGCTACCAGATACAGACATGGTCTTAGATATCAGTGATGCCCAGAGTCTGGGGACAGGGACATAGCTCCCCTGCACTGTTATGGAGGAGAAACACTGTAGAATGATGGCAGGAACTTGATGCTTAAGGACCAGCAGGCTGACGGAAGCATCCTTGGATGGAATCCCTGTCTAAGAACCATCATACACAGTTTCTCGACTGTCTCCCTGCTTCTTTGAAGACAAATTTACAGCATAATGGCTCATTTAGTTTGTGTGTCAAGGGGTGTGGAGAAAATGGTCAGATGTGCTCAGAGCCTCAAAGGGTGTGTTCTGAGATTGATTTCATCTTCAAAGAAAATAGTGTTGTTTACTTGAGTGTTGTTTTCTTCAAAATGCTGCAAAGTGCTCTGCAATAGCAAAGAGAAGAAAGCAAATGACAAGTATTTGAGATTCCCTTTCTGTCTCTGGGAAACAAAGGTATTATTCAGTGATGGGAGCTGTTGGGTAACTCCAGGCACTTCTGCTACTGTCTTCACACTCCTCCATAGAACTCACACAAATCTGCCTCTTCCAGCATCCTTCTACTGCCCCAGATAGTCGAGCCAGGGAGGGTTTCACTGGGACTGAATTTTTTTTTTAATTATTTAATATAGTTGGTAGAATTTAAAAATCAGGGATTTCACATAAAACCCAGTTTCTTTTGAAAAACCATAAGAGCTGGCACCATTAGCTGTGTATTTATGCCCAGGAACAATCTGCTTGCTCTGCGTAGCAGCTGCCCCCTTTGGAACACACTGTTCCTCCGTTTACCCATTCTCCACCCCTCCTCCAACCCCCCCCCCCACTTACTCATGTCATCTGCCCAGCCCAAAGGCTCTTGTATTCATGACTTCTTAAAATAAGCAATTAACTCTTAGCATAGGAAAAGAAATGAACATAACTTTTTTATTGATGTAGGTCCGGTGAAGTATTACAAAATACCTATAAATGTTCTAGCAGGAAATTAAAATGAAATTTACAAGCCTTTATTTTATCATACTTTACTCATATGCTTACTTATCACTCTTTACCAACAGGCTGTTGGTATTTTATAGCAGGAGACACATGCATTTCTCTTTGCACCCCAGTGTAGATGAAAATAGACCATGCTCTATAAAGACAAGGAGGGGGTAGAAAGAGTCACCAAAGCCAATGGTTCTAAGGGACACATGTTGTCTGAGACTTCCATCTCCACAATCCAGAGTTCTCTGATTCTTTAAGATCTCCCACACAGGACAGTACGCAGAGCACTACACACCCTGTCGGTCCATAGTTGTGACAAGAGCTTTCTCCCACCAACAAGCCCGGTTGATTACCAGTGACAGCCAAGGAAAGCAGACAAATACCTACCTAGAACCAAACCACAGTTTGGTGTGTAAACACCAGATTCTCTACAAATCACCATCTGTCATATTCCAACTCGGTGAGAAGAAACAGCTCTGGGTGAAATAACCCCAAGTGGATGAGGTTTATGTTGGTTGACTGAGGTGATTGGATACTCCATGCTGGTGCCACGAAAGAGCCCCAGGAGGCAATAATAAAAATGTTTCTTGGGAAGTCCCTGGACTCCCATTGATCTCTCACGAGAATCTAGCAGGCAGTGAGAGAGTAAACTACAAGCCCTCACATTCTTGACTCTTACAGCCAGGGGGGAAATGTGAAAAGTAATCTATTAATACATATTTAAGAACACCCTGGTTTTCATTGTACTGATATATTTAAGGCTTTATAAACTACATCAAAAATAAAAATGAGCACAGACAGGAGAGCTGACTTGGTGGTGAGAAACAGTTCTCTCGCAGAGAGCCTAGATTCTGTTCCTACGTGGTGACTCCAAACCACCCATAATGCCAGTTCAAATGGATTCTACATATTCTTATGACTTCCAAGGCCACCAGACATACACATGGGGTGAACACACATACATGAAGACAAACCACTACTCATACACATAAAATAAATAAATCTAAAACTTTTAAAGAGCAAAAAAACATTCTCCTGTAGGAGTTTAAATAAACAAGGTAAACTTGGTGATACTCTTGACATAATATTCTTTGTATAAACCCAACAATAATACTGAGGAGTAGGAAGAAACCTTCCCCGCATATTCTAACTGTTCTAAGTCCTCTCAGTTGGATTTCTGGAGCCCACAGCCTGACTTTCTTCTTGTTTACATTTCTGTACTAGTACAAAAAGTCTTCATCCTAACATTAGACTAAACTTTCTTAAAGCCTCACAATGATTATATTGTCACTCTCCAGCTTAGAACTATTCACTGTTCCTCAAGACCTGATATTCATACAGATCTAACAAACTCTTAGGCTTAGTGTGTGCTAGCCATCAAGAGAAAGTGCTAACATCATTTAGTTTAGGATATTTGGTCCTTTGCCTCTTTCTTGTATGTGACCTCCAAATCCTTACCTACACGGTTTTATTCACTCCTGCAAAGCCAAAAGACTTACATTCTCACAAATCACTGGTTTCCACCGAGCCTCTACTTTACCTAAAGCTGTTACTTTGCTTGAAATATGCCACATCCCAACTTCTTAATCTTAGAGCACTGGGTTTAGATATTTCATGCACACATAGCTCAGAAAAAGACAAGTATGTCACTTTTTTTTTTTTAGGTTCTTCCAAATGCCTAGTATATTTTGCTTATTCTTTCTGAATTGGAGACAAGAAAATTACACTGGTCTTCAACCCCAATACCCCTTGTTTTTCTTTATCCTTCCTATTACCTTTGGTCTCATATGTGACAAATACTGTCAACAAATCTTCAACTATGTTCGCTCCTATTCTCAAGTCAGTATTTAACTCTACTATGGTGTGTTACTTATCATGGAATCACAGTTGCTTCCCAGGCTTGGAGTAGCCAATGTGAATGTCTTTCTTATAAAAAAGACATATACTGAAGCCACAGGAGAGCACAAGATCTCCTAAAACTCAGTTATAGGCAGTTGTGAGCCTCCATGAAGGTGCTTCAAACTAAACTCAGGTTCACTACAAACAAGTACAATTACTCACTGAGCTATTTTGTCAGCCTCTATAATGTCTATTTTAGAAACAACTTCGTATTTTTTCAAAACCTTTGATCTAATCCAATCTATACAACTGCCATGCCTATCTTCATAACCACCTAAAGATCTCACCCTTCCTCCTGGCTTAGCTGAACTGTACCCTCTGAGTAGGATCTTTTGGTCTTGACCAAAATGGTAGGAAATATAGTTTTTATCAATCTCTAGCCTTTTGTCTGGTTTTACTTTTCTTCATAGTATTTATTAGTTTCCATATAGTATATTTTTCTGTTGCAGTAAATATTAAATAATAAAAATAATGGCTAATCTTTTTATCAGGCCCTCGGAGTGAGTCTCACTCTGTGGAAGTATGGAAACCCTCACACTTTTGTAGCCCGATTCGAGCCACCACCCGGGTCTCACTCCCTCCATTCTTACAACTCCCTTCCTTCCCTTGGAGGTTTTCCTCCACCTTCCCTATCGCCTCTGTTCTGGGGTGTTTCTCTACCCCCAAATCCCACACAAACACAACTCTACAGCCTGATAGCTTTTGATACAGGTTTATGTATTCAATTCTCAATCCACAAACCCTCTACACAACAAAATTACATCAAATAGACAAAGATACAAACTGCCCTACTATATGAGATATTAGACCTATAAAATCCTTAAATGTTCATAGCTACCTAACACCAATCAAGACTACCTAGATCTAGCTCATCTCGAGGTCCGTGTTGGAACTTCTCTTCTGTTCTCCTCCCTCCTCTGACCTCTCCTCTTTGGTCCTTTGTTTCCACCTCCATTATCCCACCCTGTCACTGGCTTTCCTTTATTTTTCTAATTAAAATGGGAAGGTTCAGATGAAGTCACCTCATGAGTATATGACTAGGTAGCCCCTCTTAGGGAAGTGGAATTAATATTAAAATACGAACAACTTCAGGACAATTTACATTTTTTCTTCTGACTGTGTGGTTGCCCCACTGGGATAAAAGTAGGCAAATTCCCTTCTGCATGAAGCATCTTCTATCCATAGATATCCAATGAACAGCTACTGAATTTATCAATTACATGAGCACAAGAAGAGGCACTGACAATTTGATATAGCTCTGCAGACATCTTCTCTTCCAATGTTAATGCTATTTACTTAAAAAAAAGAAGAGAAAAAAAAAGATTTTTTTCATTAAGAATAATACATCTTTATTTAACTAATTTAAATGACATATGGTTGGAGTGGTTATTTGCACTTTCTGTAAATATTTAATAGACAGGAGGAAACCTGATAATCTGCAGAGGAGAGAATCAATCCATTTTAAAATGTATAATGTCCTATACCCATAGTCCTAGGACTTGAGAAGCTGAAGAAATAGAATTGCTATGAGTTTGAAGGCAATATGAATGGTGAGTTTTCAGCCAGTCTGAGCTACAGAGTGAAACCCTCTCTCAGAAAAAGAAATATCTAGATAATGATAAAATGCTAAGATTTGACGCTCATCCAATGCAAATGGTATACCCCACCATTCAGTAGTCCTCTCTCTTACTCCTGTTGGCCTGGGTTGTGAAGTCCTCTTGGAAACTTATAGCTCCATGGAAAGAAATACCTCCATAGAACACAGTAGACATCGCAGCTTATTCTTGATGCCTTTCTTTCACCATCCCTGCGTGGAGGGTCGGAGATGCTTAGGTAGAGGCAATGGCTGTTTCCTCTCCATTGCTAACCAGCAGTTGCATAGGTGCTTGGTGAACAGAAAATACAATGGAACTGAAAAATTATAAAGCATGAGTTCAAGTTGATGCAATAGAAAGAATATCTGGCCTAGCAGATTTATGCTCATATCTTACAGCTTCCTTCACTTGCTTCAGAGAAAGATGGGAATGATTTCCTCCTATCTGTATATTTTAACTTTCAGATATAGTTAGCAAACTGGGCAATGGCTCAGTAAGCAATAATGCCTGCTATACAAACATGAGGACCTGAATTTGGATTCTGGTCACCCAAATAAAAAGCTGTGCATAGCCAAGGGCCTGTTTTCCCAGAACTGGAAGAAAAGTGTGGGAGCAGAGAGACAGAAGGATAATTTGGGCTTGATGACTGTGGACCCAATTTAAAAACAGCATACCCCAGGTTTGTCGAGAGACTGTCTCCAGAGAATAAAGTAGAAAACAATAGAAGACACTCAGTGCAATCCTCTAGCTTCTTTGCCTGCCCGCATGCACACACACACACACACACACACACACACACACACACACACACCATGTACACAGACATACTTACATATGCTCTCATTCTCAAATGATGGAAAAAATTGGATTCATATGCTTGAAACTTTATCAGTTAAAGGAGGAATTAAGGCTGAGCATGTAACTCACTGAAGAATGCTTGCCTCATACAGACAAAGCTCTGGGTTTGAGCCTCTGTATTTTACATAGTAAAATATTACATTAGTGATATTAACTGCACAGGACCCGATCAGCAGTTCATTTAAGATGACCCCAATGCCCAGAGTTGCTCTGTGGTGGGGGTGGAAAGTGTCCTAGTGCTATAACATAAAATGCTCCTGCTTCCTTATTCATCCCCTTAGTGTCTATTCCTGTGCACAGCTTCCTGTTGACACTTTGTGCTCGTGTATCCCAATGGGGGGTGTCTCTGAATTGTTCTCTGTTATGTGCATTCTTTCTGGATCTCAACTTGTCAGTGCAGTCTGAGTCAATCATTCTGACTTCCTGACTTGATGGACAGTTAAGTGACATGAACTATTCAGACAAAGTCCTTCAGCAAGGGGAAACACATAGCTAACTGCTATGTGTTTGAATTCCTGAACTGTTAAAAAATGTCTGGGAGCCAAACAGGCAAAGGAAATGGGTTGTATCACTTGCAGTTAGAAAAGATTGCTTGAATGTTTGTGAACAGTAAAACAATATTTACCCCTCTGCTGGCAGCACAGGCTTTATTAGTGTTTGCAAACTCCTTGACATCCTTGAAAGAAAGGTGCCACCCAAGCACAGGCCATTACCATAATCAGCTGGTGGCACATGGGCCTACAACAAGGCAGACAGACAGAGATGCTCAAGACAATGGATTGTGAAGAGGCCCAAGGGGCAGATTTATTGATCCAGAATTCAATGACCATCAATGCACTCATTTAAGATGTACAAGCCCAATGAGGCTCAACATGTACACAACTATGTATGATCATTGTTATAGTAGATTTGAGAGCATTTTCTTCATATCGTTCCACTGTCTATCTGCCATCATCCCCAGCTTAAACAACCACATTCTACTTCCCATCATTGCAGATTAGGGGAGATTTTAAGTTGTTCATATAAATGGAATCGTATTAGATTTTTGTCAATATGGCTTAAACTGGGGTTATTCAGGAAGAAGGAACTTCAATTGAGGAACAGCCTCCATTGCATTGACCTGTGGGCAAGTCTGTGGCATGTTTTCATGATTGATTGATTGATATGGGGAATCCAGCCACTGTAGAAGGTTTGCCTCTGCACAGGTGATCCTGGGAGATATGAGAAAGCTAACTGGACACAAACTGAAAGCAGGAATCACTCTCCTAGTTCCCATCTCTGCTCCTGTTTGTCTTCCAGCCATGAGTTCCACCAATGATGGAATAATTAGGCCATGGAAGGCAAATAAACCCTGCCATTCCCAAGTTCCTTTGCTTACAATGTTTATCACAGTAATGGGATGGAGACTAGGATATGTTCTCTTGCCTTTGGTGCTTTGTCTACTTGCCTAACGTTTTTGAGGTTGACCCATGTTGTAAAAAGGATGGGTATGCATAGCCCTATCCTATTATTTTGTCATTAATATTTTGAGACAGGATCTCACTATGTAAATGAGGATGACTTGAACTCATGAGCCTTCTGTTGCAGTACTGCAGGCATGTGTCAACGTACTGCTGGTGCATTGTATCTTTGAGTGACTAAAGTGGGTCTCTTTGCATGAAGCACATGAGTGTACAAGTAAACATGTCTGTACCACTTTGAAATCAGGAGTAATGAATGATGTTATAAACGTTTGCATACAAGTTTCTGTTTAAATACATTTGTCACTTCTTTTGAATGCAAACCTAGGAGTCGAATTTCCAGGTCTTATGGGCACTCTGCATCTAACTTTTGAGCAGCTCTATATATTTTTTTCATGGTGGTAGCACAGTGGTACAATTCCACAGGGCCAATGTCTCTTTGATCTTGTAAAGGTGAAAACATTACCTTGTGCTTATAAATATCTAAGTACCTTTTAGAGTCTGCTCCCCCCAGGAAACTGTACATATTCCTACAGATATGCATCTAGTCTTGTGAGAATCTTTTGCTGCTAATGAATCTGGCTTCTATCAACTCAGACAAATATTTTGACTCTGGTTTTATGTTCACTGGGAGTTCCTTCGACCAATCTCACTCCTCCCACTCTGAGCTTTGCTGCTTACCTTATGATTCAACATGCACACGGGTGTCATGTTCCTCCTTCTGAGCCAGCCAGCTCCAGACTGGGACTCTCACAGCTCTTTTCTATCACACCTAATGCCACTGTTCTGGTTTACACTAAAAGAAAAAAAAAAAACTTCTCTAATTTGGTCTCTATTAGTTCACCTATATCTAAGGCTCTGATTTTTAGTTTAACTTTTACCATGTATGGTGGGTAAGGGGCATATGGTGATTTATATATTTATCGCTGGACAACTTAAGGTGTTTAATAATAATAATAAAACATTACTTGCAGATATGGTTCAGAGGACCATGAATTGTCAGTAAAAGCATTAATCTGCAGTGTTTAGTAGGGTAAGATTTTCCAGTTCTCTCTGAGCCCTATATCTTTCCATTATTGCTCACCCAGCTCAATCCACACACTTATATTTTCTATGTCTCCATTGTTGTGATAAACACTATGGCCAATAGCAGCTTGGGAAGAAAAGGTTATTGGCCATTATGTCATGATTACTGAGTATCATTGAGGAAACTCAAAGCAAGAATTCAAACAGGGCAGGAAGCAAACCAGAGATCACAGAAGAATTTTGTATAGCATCCTGCTCCCTGCAGCTTACTCAGTTTGCCTTCTTATATACCCTAGTATCTCCTAGTACCTGCCCAGAGATGGACCACCTCCAGTGGACTGGACCCTCCTACATCAATGATTAATCAAACAAATGCTTCCACAGATTTGCTCAAAGACCAACCCAATGAAACAGCTCCTCAACTGAGGCTCTTTCTTCCCAGATAACTCCAGATGAACAAAAAGAAAATGAAAAAGAAACCAACCAGCACAGTGTGGAATGCTGTGGAATTTGGATTTGCAATTCTTCATATAAGGTGTCACTGAGACAGTGTTCTACCTTTTAGAAGAAGGTAGCATGCTCAGCCTCACCAGGCTCTTCAGAAGCATTGGGTTCAGAGCACTTTACATGTTAATTACAAATTCTTCCTTAGGGACACAATCAATGAAAAGGCAGCCACATTCATCCTGTTGGACATGCATTTTAAACCTTCTTTTCATCCCCATAGCCACATGAGCTCAGAAACTTACCTAGCACTGTTGAGAATAAAATAAAAGATATTTAAATGATATTATTTTAAAACCTTTGGTGTCCTAAAGTTCTAACTAGTAGAGATGCAGCCATACATAAGTTAAAACTATACAAACTGGAGAGGAGGATGGAGGGAGGGAGGGAGGGAGGGAGGGAGGGAGGGAGAAAGAGAGAGTAAGGGGAGGCATAGTGTGAATTTCTGACTGAAGAATAGCACACTGCTCAGCCCCCTATTAAAATATTCCATCCCTTTATGTCTCTATTCTCTTTCATTATAACATCGAACACAAATTCACACCACAGAGACCACCAGTTATTAGGTAAAAGAAACTGTTGAGGGAGAAGGAAAGTGAGATAGCCCCAGTAGTCTTCCTGTCATTCTTCAATGGCAATGTGTCACAGGATACCTAGTCCATCCAAGTGAAATGGGCTTAGCTGGCCATGGGAATAGCAATAAGAAACATTGCTTACTTTGTAACAGCAGGTAGCCCTCCCCAACAAAGCATTGCTTCAGGTTTTTTGAGGACACTGCTGGATTTTTTTTTTGTTTATTATTTTGTATTTATAACATATATACTTCCTGCCTGTAGGTCAGAAGAGAGCTTTGGATCTCTGGGACAGAAGTATGGGTAGTTGTAAGCCAAAAAAGTGGGTTGTAGGAGCCAAATCCAGATCTTCTGTGGGAAAAATAAGTACTCTTTACCACTGAGCTGTCTCTCCAGCTCTAACATTCTAGTTGTTGTTGTTTTTAATGTAATATAGACTTTACATGCTCCACTAATTCATACTGAAATTCAGAGTGGCATTTATCACAGTTGCCAGGTATTTAGAAAGTTCTATTATTTATGTAGAAGTACTCAGAAAATATAAAACACTATAAAATTGAATATGCCCACTAGTAGTAACAGGTATTTTTAAAAAAAGAATGATACTGTAAGTTATGCATAAAATCTGTGACAGGCTTTTGTTAGAGAACTCATATTGTCTGTGTTGAATGCTGAAAGCAGACACCAGCTGTTCCCAATCCCAAGGGGATCTCTCCAGTGGAGAGCATAGAATTTCACCACCCAGTGAGAGGTGAGTCTCAGTGTGAACAGCCTAAAAGACCCATCTCCTGCTAGGGAAAATTCCAAATCTCCATGTCCAGAAGCAATTAATGTTCATGGTATTCATAGAAGTGTACATGTTTGACTTTGGCATACAATGGTTCATGGGATATGCAGACCGAAGGTGTATCTGATGGACTGCTGTTTGCATCACAAAATACCAGAGCCCATGAAAGTATGAAAGACTTGGAGAAACTGAGGCTCTACAAAAGGTCTGCTCCATTAAGCATCCAGTAGGGAACAGCCTTCCAAGACAGTAACTAACATCAAATGAGTACAGCATCATGTAAGCTGTCTGTTTGGGTCTGCCTCCTGATATCTTTATTTGCTATCTGATTTAAATTTCCTCAAAGCTAATGCTTGTTCTTGTCCTTACTCAAACCCCTTCAGAGGCCCGTGGAGTTTTTCCAGCCTTACCTTTGAAATACTCAGCATTGGAACCAATGGAAGCCCCTGGTTTTTTTTTTTTTTTTTTTTTTTGTTTTGTTTTGTTTTTTTTTGGGTTTTTTTTTTTTTTTTTTTTTTTTTTGGTTTTTTTTTTTTTATGGCTCCCACACAAGTCGTTCACCCCCAGATCATACCACAGCCACCATTTCTGTATAACTTGCTTGAGAGATCAGCTGTATCATCAGCTATCCATGCAAGCCCTAACCCTGTTACAGCTTTAGTGGGATCTGCTCTAGTCACCCGCCTTCAATGTTTCCTAGAAGTTCTGGATATATTACCAGTTATCACCAAATGATCCCTGATGCCCAAGTGCTCTATTTATTCTTTAGTATTGAGTAAAACAATAAGAATCTTTTAAAAAATTGGTCTTATTTTCAGTTTTATTTCAACTTTAAAACAATTAAAATGAAAATATATACATGCACATACATCATATACACATGCATCACATACATACATATATATATGTATAAATATACCTATACATCATATACATATGCTGTCTCCAGTGGGAGGAAATAGCAATAATGTTTGTTGAGAAAAAAAGAGCAGGAAATGCCCTTACACAGTCCCCATGCCTTCTCTTGGTAACATAATTCCTCTTCTTTCTCTAATGGTCTTCTCAGTGACCATCCTTAAGAATCTCTGGCCTGCTCTGCTTTCCCCACACAACATTTGTGGGTAGGAGATAGAAGTCAAACAAATGAACCGAAAGCTGCCCCATGGCTGTTGCTCCCAGGTGGTGGGACCTGGCCAGAGTCACGCTTTCCTTTCAATACATTTGGCTGGAGCTTCAAATCTGGTGGTCAAAGCCCATCTGAGAAACAACCACTTCAAGCAAAGGTCCAGATTTCTGAGAGGGGAGTTTGGCAAACCCTAGTTGTCACGGTAACCAGGCTCCTAGCTTCAACATTTTGCACTTATGTTTTGCAGTGTGGGGTTTATATTTTAAAAAGGTTTTCTTTCCTTTCTTTTTACCCTCCAAATTTGTGAGAAAATGTCTGCCATGGGAATTAAGAGAACACACTGTTTATAACTGAGTAGGAACCATGGGGATTTAAAGGTCTCTCCAACTGAAAAAATATTACACAGAGGACTAGGAATCTAAGCAACAGGATATTAGGACTGGGTTGCAGTTGGTCTCTCAGGCTTCTTGTGTAGCCTCCTTCTTTATTCAACCAATCCTTCTTATACCACAAAGATCACATAGCATTCTTTCAAAAAAAAAAAAAAAGAAAAAGAATAAAAGAAGAGTGTCTTACATTTTGGAGACTGCGGCAGCGTTCTAAGGGAAATAAGCTTAAGCCACATTCAATATGTTCATTTACCACATATTTCATCCCTCAATTCCTTTAGTTCTTATCTATGGCAGCCTTAAATATTGTCATTCACCCTCCAGATCTTCTGAATGAAGACATGGCTTTAATTCCTAAAGACAGTTAAAAAGAGGCAATACCCAGAGGGTCTGAGGACCTAGGAGTATCTGTGGGAAAGATGACTGACTCCTACCAGACTTTCACTTCCCATCTGAGAGCTCCTGTCCCAGCTCTGAATGCTTAGTTAGGATCCCCTTTGAAAGAGACAAGGACAGAGCCAGTGACTGGAATAAAATCCTCTCCAATAAGGTTTTGTCCTGCATTTTTGTGCCAGCAGGGCAGTTTGGGCAGATTTAAAGTTGTATTGAAAATGGAGTACCTAACTTTGCCAATTACAAAAAGAATGCTGCTTATCTCTCTGGTTAGCTGCTAAGATGCCTTAAGGGTTTAGATTAGAAGACATGGGCAGAAGGAGAGAAGACTTATTAAATTTTGAAGCTGACAGAAAAAAAAATTAGAGATAAACAGATGAAAAATAGAACATCTCAAATCTCACTAAGAGATCAAGTTGATGCAATTATCAGCAACTTTAGGTTACATGTATAGCAAGCTCAAGTACACACACACACACACACACACACACACACACACACCACACACACACACACATATATATACATGTATACATGTGTGTTACAATATACACATATAGCATTATATGTGTATATATGTACATATACCAAGCTCAATATTATATATATATATATATATATATATTCACTGTAAATGTAATGTGAGCACATGCTGTCATGTATTGAGGTGGCCATATACTTATGAAGACATCAAACAATGTTTCTCTCCAGGCACAAGGCTGCACACATATGACATGCATCATTTCTGGAGGACATGATAATAAGCTATCAGTTCTAGAAGCTGAACAGAGCGCACAGAGATAGTTATCTCAGGCACACAATGACAAACATGCCAAGATAGGATAAGAGAAACACTTCTTCCCTTCAACAAAGGCAATGTGATGGGAATTGTTCTTCCCTGCTGGATGAACAGCAGCACACCCATAATCAATCTTCCATAATAAACTATCGCTTAATTTGAGCTCATCTACATTGGCCCAGGAGACACCTATGATAGATTCATGAATTTGTAAGTGTAATTCTAAATTTTAAAATAAGTGTTCATTTCTTCAGGCCTCAAGTTCTCTGAATCTCAGGGAAGATGTGGCTTAGCCTGCCACTACCTGGTACTGTCATCTTTATCACTATGGTACGTCCTACACTTGATGAAGCTTAGGAAAGATCACCTCGGGTTTTAAATAGAGATGAATTTTAATATCTCAGAGCGAGTTTGACATCAAGCTATTTCTCCTGATGTCTTCCTTTAAGCCATTACTACTGCCAAAAGGTTAAAAACTTCAACATCCTATTGTTTTATCTTCTGTGAAGAAATGAGGCAATTTATACTGACATTATAGTGAAAACTATTTGAAAATAGAAGAGAAGAAAAGAAAGAGGGGGCACACAGCTGGAATCTCAGTGGTCTGGAGTTGCAGCAGTAGAGTTGGAAGGTAGAGGCCAGCGTGAACTATGTTCTAAAGTGTGTGTGTGTGTGTGTGTGTGTGTGTGTAGTGAAAGGAAGCAAGAGAGACAAGGAAGCAAGAGAGACTTTACTGGATGCTTACAATTTTTGTAATGATAAATTCTATTGGCTTTAACGTAAGTTATCAATATTATATTAGGTTTATATTACATCAAGTTTTTATGGGAGTAGATGAAAATCTAAAATGAAGTTATTACACATTTGCCTTTCATAACCCTTAGAACGGAAGGATCATAATGAGTGCCTGAGACTCAGTGACTTACTGTGTAGACCCCAGGGACAAGAAGACCTGAACACTTATTTCAAAAGTTAAATTCATGACCTTATCATCGAGTACCTCCTAGACTAACTCAGATTAGCCCAAATAAGAGGCATCTTATTGGGAAAGGTTGGGAGTAAAATTTTCAACTACTACAGTGGTTACTTGTAACTGTCAACTTGACACAATTTAGAATTCTGAGGAAAAAAGTATCCATGAGAGATGGTCTATACTGGATTAACCTGTGGGAATACATGATGGGGCTGCCTGGATTATATTAGCTGCTGTAGGAAGACCCAGCCCCTGAATGGGTGGTACCATTTCCTAGGCTTGAATTCTAAACTGTGGAAAGATGGAACTGGGCTGAGCAGTGAACATGGTGCATCTATTCCCTCATTGTCCGTTTACCTTGACTGTGGATGTGACTAACAGCATCAGGTACCTGTCTTGCCTTTCCCATGATAGACTGCAACCTGGAATTATAAGATGAACAAACCCTTTCTCCCTTGCTTTTGTCAGGGTATTTAATTACAGCAATAGGAAAAGAAACTAGGGCACTGATCATAGAATCAAGAAATTGTGACTTTTCTTTTTATTTACTTCATTGTCTTGTCATGTTAACAATGTACTGAAGTCATTTGTGCTTTGACCTTGTAGAGTATGAAAAACATGTTTATTCCTTCAGTAGTTGAGTTTCACTTATCTTAAGATGCTGCCAGTCTTAGTATTTCATGAAAAGATTAAAGCTTAGATTAATTGAAAAAGTGAATAAAAAATATCTCAGGAGTTATCCTGTAGTAGACTCACAGGGACTAGTATTATTATATTTATATAATATAATATAAGTCTATAATATCATATAAATTATCTATATAAATTAATTATATATATTAGATTTCCATTACCTGAAGTAGGCTTCTGACTTTAGACATGGGTCAGTTCAAAACAGAATGTGCAGTGATTTGGTAGGGAACACAAGGTTGCTTCCAAGGACTGGGGTGTGTTTTGCTGTGTGCTCTTGAAATGCCCTGTGTATTTTTGCCTACCTTTTTTGTTTTTTCTTCATTGCTTTAGGTTCTTCTTTACTTTTTCCCTCCTTCTTCGCTCGTCTATACACCAGGCTTTATTTTGCTTTTAGCTTCTTTGTTAATTTTATTTTTTTGAGATAATACAATTATATCTTTTCCTCCTCTTTCTTTCCTCTAACCCCCTTTCTGTTTTAAATTCATGACCTCTTTTCCTTTAATTACTGGTGTGTGTGTGTGTGTGTGTGTGTGTGTGTGTGTGTCCCTAGATACAAAACTTTAATCAGCTCACTCTGAATAGTGCTACTTATATGTTGTTTTCAGGGTTGACCCGTTGATCTGCTCCTCCATGGGGAAGCAGGATTCTTATTTCTGAACATTTTTATTCTTTTCTTTTCATCTCTCCTCTAAATTTATTAAGTTTTTAGTTTTGAGCTTTTACATCTCTTAGAATTTTTTGTTTTTGAGATTTTTTTCCATTTTTTACCTCTCCTAATTTTTTCCTAATCTCTTTTCTTCCTTTCCCTCTCTCCCCTCTCCTTCTCTTTCTCCCTCTCTTCCTCTCTCTGTCTCTGTCTCTCTGTCTCTGTCTCTCTCTCTCTCTCTCTCTCTCTCTCTCTCTCTCTCTCTCACACACACACACACACACACACACACACACACACATACTCACACCAGCTTTCTCTTTCTCTCTTCTTCACCTCCAGAACACTTTCTTTGTTTGAACACTTATTCTCCTGTTTCTCCTTTCTCTTGTCTCCTTAATTTACCTCACTTATTAACTCTTTCTATATCCTAAATATCTGTTAATTGCCTATCACAATCAATGCTAGTTTTGCCAGTTTTGGTGTTACCATTGATGGAGCACTACTTGGCTATAACCAATTTTTAAGTATTTTTCTATGTTTTATGTGTTTGGGTGATATTTATACTATAGTAACTTGTCTTCTCCTTACTAAGCAATACTGGTGACTGAACCATTAAGTGTAGGCTTCTCAATAAGAAAACCAACCCAAGCGAGAGAAAGATATATGCAAATAATAGTTGTGCACATGGCAACAAGAGAACAAACAGAAGAGAGTCACACAGCACAGCTGCTCCCAATGATCATCATTCCTCAGCTATTGAACTTAAAGACACTGAAATAGGTAGACTGCCAGCTGAAGGGTTCAGAAGTTTCCTAGTAAAATTCATCAATGCCCCGAGGATATAAACAAGCAGATAAATCCCATCCAGGACTGGGAGAGGGAGGTCAGCCACACAGAGGAAACCATCAATAGGTCAATGAGAAAATCAGCAATGTGAATAAAAAGGTCAATGACTTAAAAGAAAAAGATTGAGATTTGGAGTAGGGAAACCCCAAAAAAATGTTGAAAACTAAAGACCAATCAAATAAAAACTCGGAGAAAAGCATCATGGATGGACATAAGAAGCAGAGGAAGAACATCAGGGAAGTGTTGAGAAATTTGCATCAAACACTAACACAGAAATATCAGACAAATGAGCATGACCATAGCCACCATGAACTATAGCACAGAAGGAAGAGAGACTCGTGCATCCAAAGAAGAGGAAGAAGAAAAAAAAGAAGAGGAGGATGAGGAAGAAGAAGAAGAAGAAGAAGAAGAAGAAGAAGAAGAAGAAGAAGAAGAAGAAGAAGAAGAAGAAGAAGAAGAAGAAGAAGAAGAAGAAGAAGAAGAAGAAGAAGAAGAACTGTCTTTAAATCCACATTCTAGGCCACAACCAAAGTCTTACAAAATTCAAAAAAAAATTGACATTGTATCTCATATCTTGTATCTTATCAGATCATTATGTAATAAAATTAGAAGTGGAGAAAATAGCACATTCTTGAATGATCAGGGGTCATTGAAAAAGAAAATGAGGAGGGAATTTTAAAGTTCTTAGAATTAATGAAAAGTAAAGAAAATTCTCCCAGAACTTTTCGGATGGAGTTAAAGCGATCCTAAGAAAGGAGTTATACCATGGGTGCTTCAATTAAAACTCAGCAATATTTCTAGTAAATGACACAATGTTGAAATGAAGTATCCTAAACAACAGGCACAACTCAAACTGAAGTGGTAAGCAGCAATAAATGATAAATATCAATGGATGGACTAATAAAATGCAGATTAAAAGAGCAATGCACAGAATTGACAGTAGAGTTGGTTCTTTAAAAAAATTGATAATCCCCCCTGAAAACCAATCACAAAAAGAAGATCAAAATCAAGAGAATTTAAGATGAATAAAAGCTTACCACAAATTCCAATGAAATACAGAGAATCATTAAGGGGGTAAAGCTGTCAGTGATCAAATCCCCAAATTCCTAAATCCATTCCTAAAATGTCATCATCTCAAAATACTATAAAAATAGAAGCATGCACTTAGAACAGAGCAAAAATGAAATGAAAAATGAAAGCAGGTCGTTTAGGACTGGATGATTTGGTCTTCTGCTGTCTGTTTTGAAGTTCTTTGTTTACTCCAGATACGCATCGCCTCTTCCTTGTAGCTTGGTTTTCATTTTGGATCTTCACTTTGGTAGCTTCACCTCTGCCATGCTGAAGCTTTTTAATTTCGTGCCATTCCATTTGGCAAACCTTTACATTATTTCTTGTATTATTGGAGTTCTTTTTAGAAAATATTTCCCTGTTTCTTAGGTGTTTTTCCTAGCAATTTCAAAGTTTCTGGTTTTATATTAAGGTTTTGGTCCATTTTGAATTGACTTAACTTTTCATTTTACACATTATCACATAATTACAACATTCCTCCCTCCTTGTTTTCTCCAAGCCGTCCCACCTACCTCTCCTCATTTTCCTTCAAACTGGTAGCCTCTTCTTTTATTAATTGTTATTGTATGTGTATATTTAATATGTCTCCAAAGAAGAAATAGAAATATAAAAATGGCCAATACATATTTTAAAAAGAGGTCAGCGTCTTCAGCCACCACAGAAACACAAATTAAATTTCTTTGCAAATGCATCTTACTCCAGTTGGAAAGGCTACCAGAAAGAAAACAAATGGAAAGAAAGGCTGTGAGGATGTGGGCACAGATAAACCCTTTCCAATGTTGGTGCTATGCAAACTTGTGCAGTCAGTATGGGAATTAGTACAGGGCTTCCATCAAAAACTGGACATAGAAGTACCTACCAAACTATAGAAAACCCAGACATACTATTTCTACGCATTACCCCCAAAGACTCTAACTTGAGATAACTTCCAAATCCATTGCTGTAACTGGTCCCAACAGCTGGAAAACAGAACCAGTATAGCATTCATCAACAGAAAGATGAAAAAAGATAATATGGCTCATTAACACAATTGAATATTGTTCAGTCATAAAGCAATAAATTGCAAGAAAAATATTTAGCTGGGTGAAAAATAGAGAAGATGATGGAATACATATGATACAAAGGCAGAAGGAAGGCCATGTGGGAGAAGAAAGGGAATGATCTAGAAGGAGGGAGGAGCATGGGAGGGGGAAGTGGGGGAGGAGCACAAGTAAGTACAAAGTGTACTGGCTGGTGTCTAGGATGGTGTCATGGTGAAACACATGAGATTGTATGCTCAGCTAAAAAACAGTTTAAAACAACGGAAAGGAAAAAAAGGGAAGAATAGAAGGAGACATGGGGAGATGGAAAGGAAGGAAGAAAGGAAGGACGAAAACAAAAGAACTTTGGAAGCATCTTTGCTTTCTATAAACTACTCCCAGTAAGGTTTAAGTTGAACATAATGACTCAGAGGGTGGAGCTGTGGATCTGTGGGCGACCTGTGTAGAAATGCTAGGTCTTGGTTTTTATCATTAAGCAACAAAAGCTGTTAGTCAATAAACTAGCAAAGAAGTCTCTATGATAGATGCCAGACTATAAAAAAAATTACTAGGTAAGAAATAATTGGAGAAAACAGACTTCAAAAGCTAGTTCAAGGACACCCTCAAATGGTGCTGTTTTTAGCTAAGAATGTAAATAGCTCTTACAAATATGCTTAAAGAACTTCTAGAATTGTAAGCATGAAAAGCAAAAAAAAAAGCACTTTAAAAATTATACAAGAAAAATGTATGGTTGATATGTTTTTAAAAAGAGGTTCAGTAGATTAGTGCTGACATGAGACTCCTCAAACTTAAAAGTTTTCAGTTACAAATATTTGGTTTTAAGCAGGAGGTAAAGAGATTGACAGAAGATGAGAGAAACCTCAGTGATGCTTGTGACCATGGAACATGTATGAAGAAGGTATTAGACAAAAAAGAGAGCAGACAGGGACCCAAAGAATAGTTGAAGAAATATAGTAGTTGAGGACTTGCAGAACTGGATGAAAAAAATTACTTAAGGATCCAAATATCCATAAGGTCCAGCAAGACAAAGACAACAAAGACCTCAGTAAGCAAGTTGCATGAAAACTGCTGGAAACCGAAGACAAAGGAAACATCCTGACACCGCTCTGGGCAGCGGAGGGAAGGGACATGTTGCATATAGCGACACAGCAAGGAGGATTATTGAATTTATTCCTGATTTGTCAGAAATAAAGAAAACAATGTGGTATCTTTAAAGTGCAAGAATAAAATAGCTCTTAGCTTAGATTGCTGCCTCTGGTGAGAAATAGACTTCAGAAATAAGACAGACGAGGACACAGGCAAATTTGGATCAAGTAATCTGGAATGACTTTTTGTACTGACTTTCAGTACATGGTGCCAGGGACTGACAGCACGTGGGCACTTACTGCAGAGTGTGGAAGTGTAGATGTAACATGATGGCCAAGGTAGCTTATAGAAGGAAGGTTTACTTGGGACGACAGTTCCACAGAGTCAGAATTCATTACCATCATGGAGGAGAGCATCCCAGCAAGCGCTAGGCATGGGAGCAAGGATGCCTGAATGTTCACATTTCGGACAGTGAGCAGGAAACAAGTGAAATAGAAATGGCATAAAAGCCTGCCCCAGTGACCTACTTCCTCCAACTAATCCTCACCTCCCAAGCACCCCCAAATAGCCATCAACTGAGGACCAAGTTTCAAATATCAGAGAGCCTAGAGGATAGCTTGCTCAGACCACCAAGTAAAATGACCCTCTAGCTATTTGCCTCAAAACCAAACCCTTCCTTTGGGGACTGGCTTTAATGCCATCTTATTTGGGCTCCAAAAAAGCCACTCTTCCAGACTGAGGATCCCTGCTCCTAGATGGCTTCAATTGAGAGACAGGGAATCATCATGACTCAGAGGGAGAAGGATCAGATGTAAGAGCTATAGGAAAGAAAGCAATCAGCTATGTAAGAATTAAAAAAAAAAAAAAAAATGGCCCTAGCAGCCACTCCTTGATTGGGTCTGGAGTAGCAGAGATAAAATGTGGATTTAGCAATTTGACTCAGGAACGCTGGAGGGGAGAATGTGTGCTAACCATGGGGTAGATTAGAAATGCCCAGTCACTGAGTAAGTCAGGGCATATCAAATATATGTAGCTGGCATATATGTGTGCTTCGCTGGCAAATCCAGAAAGCTCTTGGGCAGATGGCTAGAAGCACAACTCACCAGGAGCATAAAGCAGTTTAATAAATTCACCACGACCCCCCCCCCCCTCAGACTGTTGGTCCTCACTGCAGCCATACTGTGTGATGAGAAAGCCACAAAAGGCTTTGAATATCCAGTGTCAAAAGGTGGCTGTTTTGTTCTCCAATGCTTTTCCCAAAATATCAACTCTTCCTGTTGATTACGTGAACATATAAAGAAAGGAATGGTAAAAGTTTTACTTCAAATTGTTAGAAACATTACAACTTCTAGTTCTTCTATTAAGAAAGTCAAATTATTGGGAGTGACTTTCCAAGCGTTTGCCTTCTTTCCACATTCCAAGGTACAGTATCTACCCCCTAGAAACTGTGAATTCTCTTCCTTAAGCTTGGGCTAGGAGTTTCTGGTGGTTTTGTGGGTGTTTATTTGTTTTGGTTTGCTTTGGTTTTGAACCTCTGTGTGATCAATGTCAAAAACTATTTGAGAGTTCTTTTATTTGGGGAAGGGTCTAAGATGAGAGAGTCCCACAGTTGCTGTTCCTTCTCTACTCCCTGCCGACACTCAGGTCTAACTCCCTTCTTTATGTCTTTCCCCTTCTTGCTTTTCTCATGTGATCAACTATTTTTGAAAAGTGTGAAACGTGAATTTGTCGTTGGGAAACAAGGAGGTGACAAGCGGCAATCTCTGCTACCTGCGCACTAACTAAATCAGACGTGCAAAGCATAGGACGAGGAGCCTTGACGGGAGGTGGTGTGAGTGGCACAGGTCATGGTGTGCAACTGCCATTTATGTTGTGATCTGTGAACTGACATCCAGAGAGTATGTATCTTGTACAGTTATTTACCATGAATAAATACTCTGGAGTAATGAGTCAGATGAGCTGTCCCACCTCTCCCTAGGGACCTGGACATGTGTTAAGCACTGTTAAAACACTCTTCAAATCTGTTTAGTAATCACTATTTAGTGTTAGCTATAAGTTATTTCAGTTTGTATTGTAAGCACTCCTGCTGTTAATTTTGCCTGTAAACGAAGAAACAGATATTGGGGGTGGGGCAGACCGACTCCCTAAGTAGTCCCGATTTTGCTTGTCTTTCTGCCTTGACTGTCTTGAACGAAAGAACTGTTGGTCCAGTGCTGGTCAGGCTGCCCTCCTATCAGCACCAGCCTTCTGGAACACTCCACAGAGATTAGGAGGCAGCTAGGCAAAGACGCCCTGGTCCTGATTGTCTGAACTCCTGAAGGTGCAGCCTCAGCAAGGGCCATTCAGAACAGTTTGTACTAGATTTTTTTTTTTTCCTGCTGTGAACATTAAAGAACTCTGCTTCCACCTTGGTCAGGGGGGAGAGCACTGGCCCTAGTAGAGCGACCACTGTTACTGTCTCTAAGAGACAAGACCATCATCCTCCAGGACACATCTTAGTGACTGTGACTGGTGATCGGGGACAATCTGTGGTTGATCCAAACAAACGGCTGTGATGAATCTAAGATTCCTCCTTGGGCTACTCAAGCAAGCCCAATCTGCTGGAAGGTACCCTCCCCTGCAGCCTCCCCCAGCACCATTAGACTCAACAAACGGTTTTGCTGGAGAGAGCTTTTCTTGCTTCCTCACGGAAATAAAAAATGCGTTAGCACCGAGAGGGGCCTCTCAGGGATGGCAGAGAGCAGGAAAGGGGATGTGGCAAAAAGGTAGCAATTTCAAGTTCCTTCTCCTCGTTGTACACCTAGCTCCTGTCATCCAGTTCCCTGAATAAACTCTGGCAGTGCTAGCAACAGCCATGGATGCTTGACAAAATCACGGCTGAGGCTAATCCTATAGCAACCCCACCTGCCCACAGCACTCTTGCTCGATCCCAGCTGAGCCTGGTACCTACTGTGTTCTCTGGCTCGAGAGCAGCAGAGGGTTCCTAGGTTCACAACTCTAGCCCCAAGATGCTGTCCCAGCAGAAGCAGGAATTCCCGGGTCAGCTTGGCAGCAGCCAAGGGAAATCGAGGCCCAGCTCTCTAGGTTCATGATTGGCCAGGGCACGAAAAGGATGGGGAGCTGAAATGTTAAAAGGAATGGAAACAAGAGAGTGGAGAGCGGAGGAAGGCTGTAAGGGGCAGAGACAAGAACCTGAAGGTATATGTCACCAGGTGGGTTTCAGAGAGCTGCCAAATTATCAAGCAGAGGATTTCAGATCTCAGTTTGAGAAGGGTAGCACTGCCAAAGATCAGGGGCCAAGGACCTGCACGGAATTGCAACACTAGAGGGCGCCATTCCCTATGCTTCCATACCTCCCGCCTCCCTTGTCGCTGTCCAGCACAAAGGGAACTGATGACCAGCCTTGGAAGGGCTCCGCAGACTCTTCCACCAGTTGCTTGCTGACAGTAAGAAAGACACTAAGTCACACTGCTGAGGAAGAGTGAGAGCTTCAGTTTAGATACGAATGCTCTTAGAAGGCCAGATGCTGAAGGACTGATAGCAGCTCGGTGCTTGTGGAAGGTGACAGAAACTTGGAAAGCTGGTGCTGGCTGGGACATCTTCAGATCACTGACAGCATCCTTAAAGGGGACTTTGGGAAAGTGGCCCCTTTCCTCTTCCATACAACGAACAGAGAGCCATGAAGTGATGTTCTCCTTCGCTGCTGTGCAATGTCCCCAAGGTCTCAGTGCAGCACGTTAATTGAACAGAGACCAGAACATCTGAAACCTTGAGTCAGACTCTACCTCTGCACACCATGAGGAACAATATGGAGAGATCTCTAGAGAGATCTCATTTTTTTCTGAAGTGATGGCTTATAGAACTTTAGTATCATATCAGAAGCACAATACTGACATTCTTATAAACATATTTTCACTCAGATTTTCTTACTGGTTTATATAGTTCTATATAATAATACCATACAGTGAGTGCTTCTATCACTAAATCATGCTAGAGAACCACTGCCTGCTTATGGCCCCACCTAACTCTGTTCCTGGTCTCTAATCTTCAGCAGCTATCTGTTGAGTCTCTACTTCTAAAATGCTGCCATAAATTTTTATATAAATACAAACAGGTAACATGAAACCTCTTGAGACCAGCTTTTCTATTCAGAATATCCTCTGGAGAATTACAGAATTACACATGTCAATAGTCTGCTCCCTTTTTATTGCCTAGTAGTATTCCATATTATAGATAGGCCACAACTTAAGAATTCATCCATTGAAAGACATATTGGCTGGTTTTGGGTTTGAGAATATGATAAACCTTCTACAAGCATTTGTGCACAGAGTTTATGTGAACGTGTGTTTTTATTATGTGGAATTTAGAAGTTAAGAAGGCATGTTGTCATTCTTAAGAAAACAAAAAAGAATAAAAAGTATTATTTTTAATACGTTTATTGAGGAAATAAATCAACACTAAATATTTGGGTAGCTCAAGAAAAGCCTGAATAACAGAACTTTTTAAAAGCAAATGGACAAATAAAAGGAAACAAGAACAATCTGTTTCAGCCAAGTCATATAACTTATTGCCTTAGATGTCAGCTACACTTGAAATGTACTTAGATGAAAAACTAGGAGATACACAGTATAATCAGATTGACCAGAATCAGACGTTGCCTATCATCTGCTGCTAGAAAATTCAAGGATAATGGTAACAGCGCCAAACAAGTAACGTATGCTGGTGAATAGGCTTTTCAGTGGCATCCTGTTGCCCTCTTCAACATAAAGATGCCTATGCCACCCCAGCATTCATGTAGAGGCATTCTGGGAGATGCATGGCACACAGGGAAGCTGTTATACAAAGGAAGGCATTCCTCTCAGGAGCAGGCTTCATCCCATCGTCTAGCTTTGCTCAGGAGTTTCTTAGGCACAGACACATGATAGCAGGAACAAAGACTCCAGATTTGATTAACATGAACTGTCACAGACAGCCATGGCAAGTCTATCTCTCCGGGTCTTCTGCACAGACAAAACTTCACACAGAAGCAATAATTGTCAGGATCTCCAATTACTATGTTTACATATCACATGATTTGAACTGAACATCTCTCCCTCAGGCATCCTAACTGAGCAAAGCCATTTGCTTTCAAACGTACCCTCTCCCCCAACAAATGACATGGAGGACTTCATTAAGTGACTCATATGTGGGTAGACCTTTAGGGGACTTTTCTTTTTCTTTGGTCTCTAAACTAGATGACCACTTAATCTGTTTGAGCCCCAGAGTCTTAATCCCTAAACTAGTTATAACAATATTTTATTAATTAGTTGACTGTGGTGTGCAGTATCTGGTACATTAAAAATGTTATTGTGGTGAGTATATTATCTGTATTCAAAGTGAGCAGTATACACCAACAGAAGATTCTTCTTTTCCTCTAATTAACACTATAAATATATAAAATCATGGGAAAAAGATAATAAAATTACTTTACTTAATCACTTTATGAGAATATAGTTTCAAAATGAGATTGCCTATACAGCTACAGTGATTTTTGAAAATATCATGGTTTTTCATATATATATACATGTATATGAAATACATGATATATGCACATACTTAATAAATAGTATCATCTTTGCTGAAGGTAAGTCATGTGTTTTAAGGCTGTGTAATGTGTCCTCCACCAAACCAGCCATCAGCCTTTGACAGGCAAGCTTATACTCACCCTACGAAACCCATGAGTCTCCACATGCTTCTTCTTGTGTCTCTCTGCCTTGTGGATATCCGCCCACTTTCCTCACTAGCCACCGAGACCCATGAACGTAGGGGTGGAGCCTTGTTCTTCTTGGTTAATTCTCTCCACGTGCTCTCTAAACACACAGAACACAGGGCTCTGCACACAGTAGGTATTTCTGAAACATGCTTAATAGCCTAAGCTGCCCCCCAATGTGCATCTTCTTCTTTAAAAGACATGCTGATTATGACTGTGCCTGTGCTACATTATTCAAGTGTAAGCATTCCGGTCCCATCCAGATGTTGGTATGCAGCTCATTTCTTGATTCGGTTTCCCTTGGGAGTAAGGGGTTTCGACTGTGAAGCATGTCCTATTAATGAGGCGTGGAGAAAGCACCTGGAACCCATTAGCCATGGAGAAGCTGCCGTGACAATGATCTGACTGGGGACGTCTGTCCTGTGTAATTCCTGATTGGGTGGGATATGAAGTGTGCTTTTGCTATGACTTTCCTATCTCATCTGTCTCCGTCACTGTAGGTGGTTTCTTGTCATTATTCAGGGGACCAGGACAAATCCAAGTTTCACTGCCAAAGAACTGACTTCTGTTGTGTAATCACCATGGCTGGTCTAATTTGGATCAACCCAAGTACCACATTCAAGGACTTCACAACTGACCACCGGCCTGTGGTAGGGTACCAAGGTATCATTGAAAACAATATAGACTGGCAACTGAAGGGAAGGAAACGACTTCAGCCTGGAAGAGTGCAGGGGAATCATGACTCAAGTTTATAAGCAGAGTTCAAGTACCCAAAATACTGGAATCGGGTGACCAGCTAAGTCAGAAGCAACCAACTTTGGTGAAAGCCTCATAAGTCTACAATTCATATCGGCCATCCTTCTCCTCCTTTGACTCTCAACACTTTCTTAGTAGGAAGAAGGGGTGGGGGAACCTTCTGAGTAATTGACTTTGAAAGTTCCAATAATTACACCATTAGGCCTAAAACACTCAGAAAGCAATTTCATTTAATTTGCCCTGAAGTAGCAGGGAGACCTTACTCCATAGTGTGGCACCGTTATACCCCAGATCTATCCTAATTGCACCAGCTAGCTCCCACAGCCAGTCCCGGTCTCACGCAAGCTATTTGCTCACCAACTTGAAGTAGAAAACACATGATCAGGTATTCAGCTAGGGCTCTAGGTCCATCAGCACAGCTCTGTCTGGTCCCTGTCCATGATTCTAAACTCACAGTCCTCGTCTGGGTCAAGACAGAAAGCAGATGCACGGGCATGAAGGTGGAATTCTTTGAATGAAGCTTGCCTGTGCAGAAGTTTCTCATATGCCGCTGCCCAGAATAGAGCTACTCTTCTGGCTCCAATTGAAAAAAAATAACAGGGGAGGGGGGGACAAATGGCCCTAACTGGAAAGATTCAAACTGTTCCAGATACAAGCCCACCACTGCCACCTTACTTCTGCATTCCCTTATATCTCAGATGTTAGATGGTAGGGAGAACATTCCTACCCCAAAATGATGATATCTGATTTTAATTCAGCACTTCCAGCTTATATGTCATCTAAAAATGTTACACCACCTTGGAATAACTCTCTAGGGGCTTAGTAATTTCCCAGCTGGGCAAACTGGGTAGGCAGAATTAGAATTGTTCCCACTACCTATCTTTGATAAGTTGGCAGCAAGCGTTCCCTTATGGTATTATTCATTTGTGCAGTCATCAAAACATTAAATATTTATTCGAGTATTGTGGGGTAGACAGCCGCATTCTAGGGAGAGGGAATGAGAAGAAACTTTCTTCTTCCTGAGAAAGGGGTGATCTGTCAAGTAGACCATGTACAAGTCACAAGCTTGTCATATCTGCCATGCCATAGCTGACACCAGGGGTGCCTGGTTGAAGGTTGGGGCTCAACCAAGGACAAATTGCTTCCAAAGCAGCACCACACCCAGTCTCAGAGTCCTTACTATTTAGCTGCCCCTGGCTCCTCCCCACTGCTACAGTTCATGCTGTATTACAAGAATCTGAACACTTGCATCTTGGTTGTCTGGTTACTCCATTGTAAAGGTTTATCCAGTGTGAATGAATTTACCATGTCTATAGGCCACTGAAACACAAAACCCCGTGCATGTCAAACACATACCAAAAGATAATGAAGAGTTTGGGAACAAGAACCTGTGTGGATTATACTTCTTCCTACTAAGAAAGGAGAATGAGGATGGAGCAGGACAGAGATGGAAAGAGTAAGGAGAGCCACAGTCAGCTTCTGCTCTACAATTCAGGAGTCCACAATTGCATTCCATGCAGAAGCATCAGATCAATTACTCTGACATCAGCCATTCCTCAGGTACTGGTTCATCCCCTTCCCCTTCAGAACTGCTGCTGGCTTTGCATCTTTAGGCTCAGAAAGTCCTAGTGACCGTCTGTATAAAATATACGATGCAAGAGGAAAGATCTTTGAAGGAACAAACCCACTGCCCTTGTACTCACTGTTTACTGGATTGAGGAATGGTGAGCTGGTGGATTTCATGGGAACCAAGAAACAGACAGGCATAAAGTTGGGGTAATCACTTCAGTATCTTATCTGTTAGATATCAAAGGAGCCCCATTTCTGAATTTGGAAGACTGCATTTGCAAGAAAATATGTAAATATTTGGAGGGGATATAAAGCAAAGTAATACATGCTATTCTTGTTTTAAATTTATACCTTAGATATTTTGGTCTTAGATTCTAGAGTAATGCTGGACCATGAAGAGAAGACAGCAGAAACAATCTTGAAGGTATAATAGCATGTATATAAGGACATGTAGTTGAAGATAGATCACACATAAAATGGTGGGCCCTTGCATAATACTGGAGTGGAAATAGCCTCAAGACGTTGTGGGAGTGAGTCCAAGGCCAGTGTGGTTTACAAGGGAAGTTCCAGGCCAGCCAGAGCTGCCTAGTGAGAAAGCAGGTTTTCATAGCTGGTCTTTCCTGTGTCTCTTGCAACCTCAAGAGGCTAGGCTGAGTGAGTGAAACCCAGACTATCAGTGTATGTATAATTCCCCAATGTTCACACAAGAACATCTCGTCTAACAATGAAGTTCTCAGAACCTGCCACCATTAGGGCATATCACAGATAACCATATTCGAATGAGACCAAAAGGTTGGTAAGGTGAAAGATACATAAAAGAGGCTGAGCCCAGGAAGTGGGCAGAGGAAACTCCAGGAAGTAAACTATTTTGTTGGGATATGGCATACAACCTCTGCAAGGTAGCAGGATGTTCCTGTCAATTCCAGAGAGACTCAGCAGGGACTTGGACCCATCTAACTGGTGGATAAGAAGGGTAGGACCACCGCAAACTATTTAGAATGGCTGGAAATTTTTTTCTTCAAAACTTTGAAGTATGGGCTTAGGATATATAAAATTATATGATTAGCACATTCAAGGCCCTGGGTTCAATCCCCAGCACAACAAATATTAAAATAAAACAAAATAAGAGCCATTTATAAATTTTACTTTTGAAGGCAAGAAAGGGGCAAAGAAAGATTTTTTTTCTTTCTTTCCTCCTACTCTTCCTTCTTCTTCTCTTGCCCCTTTCTTGTCTCTCTCAATCTCTTTCTCTTCCTTCCTTTCTCTCTCTCTCTCTCTCTCTCTCTCTCTCTCTCTCTCTCTCTCTCTCTCTCTCTTTCTTTCATTTCTTTGTCTATATGGACAAATTGAAGTAGCATGGTCCCTTCAGGAGACACACTGGCACACTTACTTAGTGGGTGTTAACTAAAGGTTTGTTTTGGGTGGGAGCAGGGCATCTTTGTTTTGAGCAAGCTATGTAGGACTTGCTTAGGAGCTTGAGATCAGGGGTGAGGTTGGGGGCTGGGGTGGGGGAATGCTTGAACACAGGAATTCAAAACTAGCCTAAGCAACATAGGTAGATCCTCTCTCAAATAAATAAATCTCAATAAATACTCAATAAAGTGAACAAACCCATTAAGTAAGGATGGATGGCCAGTGATGCATGAGTAAAATTGAAACTGAATCAATGCTAAAGCTATGTAATTTGTGAAAGAATGAAAAAGGACACACTATCAGCTCAAAAACTATGTAAGATTATAGAGAATATCACAGAAGAGAATTTGCATGTCTTATAAACACATGCAAGAATACTGAACCTCTCCTAGACTAAGTACCAGGATATTGCCATAATACATAGTTGGGGGCCATTCCTGGCAAGGTTCTATGAGACCTGGGACTGGTCATTTAACCTCATTTCTATAATGCATAGAGTGGGAATAACAGCAGCAGACATGCTGTGAAAGGATTGTGATGAGGGTAAGTCTACATGTATTGCTTAGTGTGTGAATGATACCTCAGAAGTGCTCCACAATCTTGGGCTATTATTAATAAAAAGAAAACAAATGGAAACAACAAGGAGACATAATTTATCACTCACAGACTGTCAGAAAATCTAAAGTAGGATAGTATCAAGTGTTGACAAGAATTTTGGTGGAATTGTGATGTCCTAAAAACTATCATTGAGATGTAAATCAGTATGTCCTCTTCAGGAAAGAGTGGTGTATTTAATAAAATTACAAATAGTATAATTTTTGGCCCAGCAGTTCTACTTCTGAGTATCTCAGGAAAAACTTCTGCATATCTGTGTAAGGAAGGAAACTCACCTAAGTATATTAAAAATAATTTTCTATTAGAATATACATATATATCTACATATAACATACATACAACTACATCTACACATATACATATACATCATCTATATTTACATCTACATATATGCATATACTTGAGTGTGTGGGTGTGTGGGTTACACAATATACAAGTATCAGTGAAGGTCTTAAAAGGCACTGGATACCCTGAAACTAGAGTTACAAGTAGTTGTGAGCCCCTAGACACAGTTGTCGGGAATGAACCCAGCTCTGGTCCCCTGAAAGATCAGGGAAGTCCTCTGACCTCCGGAGACATCTTTGGCTACATTTGAAGGGCGTTAATAGTAACAGATTGACAAAAATGAAAATATGTAGAAGAACGTGAATGTATCACAAAGATAATTTAATATATTTAATAATACACTAACGTTTAACAATAAAGGAGATATAAGTATGGCCAGAGATGAGCCCTGCAGGTGGATACAAACACACTTGGAACCATAGAGGGACTGTAATGTCTAAATCTGGCAGAGAAAAAGGCAACACAGAAGAAAACGTGGGTTGAAGGAAACTTCAGTTTTCTTTGTAAATTTTGATCTTCAAAAAAGAAAAATGAATAGGACAAAAGATGACAAGATGCTAATAATTGTTGATTTGGGGATGGTGAGGATATGCACTTGAGTTGCATTGTTCTTGGTAATTTTCTGTATTTTTAAAATTGAAAAAGTTTTAGAGTGTTCCTTGAACAGATGTTCTGGGTGTCATCTAAAGTATTTCATGAAAGAGGGGAAGGGGGCAGAGGCGAGCACTAAAGAGAAGGCAGAGAACTGAGATTTTCAATCACAAAATTTAAGACGGGGCAGTCACCAGGGCACCTGAAGAACCTACCTCTGGGTTCTCTTCACCTCAGTAGACATTCTGTTCATCCTGTTCACCCCTTCTTGTTCTTCCAAGGGCCCAAAGTCTCAGAGAGAAAAGGTGAGGGCCCCATGTTCAATATCAACAAACCCCTGTTTTGCTTTGATCAGATCTCAATTTGACACAAACCTAGAGTCACCTGAAAAGAGGGAACCCCAATTGAAGCATTGCACAGATCTGACTGTGGCCATGTCTGTGAAACATGGTTTTAATTTCTGATTTGTATAGGAGGATCCAGAACATTGTGGGAAGTGTTATCTCTAGGCAGGTGGTCCAGGACTGTGTAAGAAAGATAGCTGAGCAAACCAAAGGAAGCAAGCCAATAAACAAAGTGCTTTTTATGGTCTCATTTCCAGGTTCCTTCCTTGAGCTTCTCCCCTCTTTCCTATAAACTAAATAAACCATATCTACCCAAATTTGGTCTGGGTCAGAGATTTGTCCAAGTCACAAAAACAAAGATACCGGAGGAAAAGATTGAACAGGACATTGTCAGTGTTTGAAAGGGATACACGGGAACAGATCTTCCTACAACACTCTGGATTGGAGTGGGATCACACTCAGGCCCAGAGTATGTACAAGCTTGAGAAGCACCCTCCCCCCATGCCCAAGGATGTACTTCTGCTCCCCAGAAATTGCTTGCAGAGCCTCTGACGGTTCAGATAGCTGAAGGAGTTTGTGAGCAGGCCAGGCTTACTCTAGCCACCCACAAGGAGAGCTGGCAGCCTTCCCCAGGGTGGGGGCTGTATAGCAGATGCAGCCTTCTCATTAAGTGACTTGCATATGGAATGAAGACACCTTCCCCCTCCTGAGCCGGCTCCAGTCCTCACGTGCCCCCCAGAGCTGCCAGCCTCCACAGCTCCCTCTCACACACAGCCCCTGCAGCCAAGGCATTAGGGCCTTGCAGGGGAAGACACCGTGAACACTCAGAGCAGGAGCCAGAGCCAAGCAGGGGGAGATGTTAGCTGCGAGCTTGCACGGTAGCTGTCGGATGCGGAGGGAACAGTCACAGACAAGGGGCCTCATTATTTCGCTTTCACTGTTCAGTGATCTCTATTTCCACCTAGAATCCTCCAGGGACACAGACCCTAGCTGGCAGGAGCAGGGAGGAGGTCTGGGCACTAGAAGATTGTGACTCGGCTCAGGTTCAGGGACCCTGTTTCCTTCCTTCCTTTGGCTTAATGCTTGTGTGAAAGCCAACGTTGCTCCCAGGGAAAACATTAAGCTGCCCACATCCTTCTCCTCTTCTCTTAAGATAGGACTGAAACCTATAAAGGTTTTTAAAAAATGAATTATAAATAATTAACTAAAAAAGATGGCCTCACCATCAACTAAAACTGAACCGAAAAAAAAAGTGTTTAGCCTCAAAAGAAAAAGAAATGTGCATTAAAACCAAAGTAGCTTTCCTTCTAACATTTGTAAACTGCAAAATTTTGGAGGTTATCAAAGCTGAGTTTTCCTTCCATTTTGGTGTCTCAGGTTTGCATACGGCCTACATATATTCTAGGTCTATTTAAATCATCCTAAAATGAATGTGCATGCTTGCACATGCACACCCACAAAAAGTCCTCACCTGTGTTCAGAAATACACACCTGTGAACTCGTGGGCACACACACACACACACACACACACACACATACACACACACACACACACACACACACACACACACACACACACACACACACACACACGGCGGTGGGGAACTTCAGTCTCCCCTCTGTACTGCACTCTTAAAGTTGCTAGTATAAGATCTCTCCAATTTCTTAATGAAGATACTTTCCTCTTAGCGCTGCTTTTAAGTTTGGGTATGGTGCTTTCATGTTCATTGAATTCTTAACAGTCTTTAATCTCTCTATTTCTCCCTCACCCAGTGATCATTGAGTACAGTTTTTCGGATTCCATGAGTTTTTAGGATGTCTGTTGTTTCTGTTGTTGTTGAAGTCCAGCTTTAATTCATGGTGCTCTGATAAAATACAGGGGGTTATTTTAATTTTTCTTGTATCTATTGAGGCTTGATTTGTGACCAGAAAATGGTCAGTTTTGGAGACTATTCTTTGAGACACTGAGAAGAGGGTATATTCTTTTGTGTTTGGGTAAGTGTTCTTTAGATGTGTTGGGTCATTTGTTTCATAACCTCTGTTAGTTTATGTCTCCATTTAGTTTTTGATGACCTGTCCATTGGTGAGAGTGGGGTGTTGATGTTTTTTACTACTACTGTTTGGGGTTCAATGTGTGATTTAAACATTGGTAATGTTTCTTTTATGAATGTGGGTGCCCTTGAATTTGTGACATATTCAGAATTAAGATATCATTTTGGTGACTTTTCCCTCTGTTAAGTATAAAGTGTTCTTTATTTTTTATTAATTTTGGTTGAAAGTCTTATTTTTATTAGATATTATAATGGTTACTCCAGTTTGCTTCTTGGGTCTTTATGCTTGGAAAAGCCTTTGTCCAACCCTTTACTTTGAAGTAATTAATGTTTTTGTTTCTGGGATGTTTTTCTTGTATGTCTTGTATGCAACAGAAATGATGGGTTATGTTTTCACATCTATTCTGTTGGTCTATGTCTTTTTAGGGGGAGGTGAGTCCATTGATGTTGAAAGATATTACTGACCAATGACTGTTAAGTCCTGTTATTTTGATGTTGGTGATGGTAGTATGTGGGATTATTTATTTTTTGTGTTTCCTTGGGTATAATTCACCTCCTTGGGTTAGAATTTTCCTTCTAGTAGTTTGTCGGGATGGATTTATAGACAGATGTTATTTAAATATGGTTTGTCTTGGGATGTCTTGTTTTCTCCATCTATGATGATTGAAAGTTTTATTAGATATAGTAACCTAGACTGGCCAGCATCTGTGGTCTCTTAGAGACTGAGAGAGTCTACTCAGGTCTTTCTGGCTTTCATAGTCTCTGTTGAGAAGTCAGGTGTAATTCTGATAGGTCTGCCTTTATATGTTACTTGGCCTTTTTCCTTTGAAGATTTTAATATTCTTTGTTGAGTAAATTTAGTGTTTTATTATCATGTAACAGAAAAGAATTTCTTTTCTTGTCTAATCTCTTTGGTGTTCTGTAAGTTTCTTGTATGTTTATAGGCATCTCTTGAGGTTAGGAGGAAAAATCTTCTATGATTTTGCTGAAAATATTTTCTGGACCTTCTAAGTGGGAATCTTTCTCCTCCTCCTCCACCTTCCTTCTCCCCTTCCCCTCCCCCTCTTTCCCTCTTTCCCCTCCTCCCACTCCCCCTCCCCCTCCCCTTCTTTCCCTTCCCCTCTTCCCCCTCCTCCTGTTCCCCCTCCCCTTTCCCCCTCCCCTCCTCTCCCTCTCCCTTCACCTCCTCCTCTTCCTCCTCTTATTCCTATTATGCTTATGTTTGGCATTTTCATAATATCCAAGATTTCCTGGATCTTTTGTGTCAGAAACATTTGGATTTGGCATTTTCTTTGACATACGTATCAATTTCTTCAATAGTATCTTCTATGCCTCAGAGTCTTTCTTCCTTCAATTGATGATGTTTTTGTTCCCATTCTCTTACCTAGGTTTTCTATCTCCAGGATTTCCTCATCTTTGTGTTTTCTCAGGTTTTTGATTCTATTTTCAGGTCTTGCATTTATGTCCTTTACCTGTTTGATTATACTTTCCTATATTTCTTTAAAGGATTTATTCATTTCTACTTTAAAGGCCTCCATCATATTTATAAGATTAGATTTAAGGTCATTTTCTTGTGCATTGGCTGTGTTAAAATACCCATGGCTTGCTGTGGCAGTCTGGTTGGCTCTGATGATGCCCTGGCTCTTATTGAATATGTTCCTAATCTTGGCCTTTAGCCATCTAGTGTCCTTGGTGTGGGCTGGCCACCAGGAATATATAGGCATTGTTGTGGGCCAGGAAATGGAATGCAGGGCAATGGGTACAGTTTATGGCTGTTGGGTAAGCTTTATGAGTACTTGTCAGGTAGGGCATTTGTGGGGGGACGTAACCTGGAAGTCCCTGGTGCTGGCAGGTCTCTAGGAACGCAGAGAGCATTGTGGGATGGAGGTGAAGTGCAGGGGGCAAGGCACAGTTTGCTTTTGCTGGGTGTGCCTAAGAGTGCCTGGAGAGCAAGAGACCTGGGATGGAGTCTTCCATGGTCATCCGAGATATTGGCAGATCTGGTTGTTCCTGGTATGGGCAGGCCTCCAAGAATGCAGTCAGAGCTGGCTGTCCCTGGTGCTGGCAAGCCGAAAGAATTGCAAAGGTTTGTGTTGTTGTTGTTGTTTTAATAATAAAATTTATAAAGCTTTTTTAAAGACATCCTTAAAAATATAAATACAAAAGAATCATCGAACAAATTCAGTAAGATAGCAGAAGTCTGCACAATTTAATCTAAGTCCTCAGAGTAGGGATAAGATGCCAAGATGAAATTAGATATCAAAGAGATTATTGATGGAAATACCCATGAGGTAAACCAAGGAGCTTGTGGAGACCGTCTAGCAGGGAAAGGGATGGCATAAGGCTTATACAACAGGGAAGCAGTGCTGGCTGCCAGGGAGCCACTATCCTCCAGTCTGCTAATGCAAATACTTTGGTTTAGGGCACCTGCTCAGGACAAGAAGGGAATGAAACATATATCCGAGAGGTGCTGCTTAGAAGCACCTGAAAGAGAGGCTTGCTCTCTCTGCACTAAAAATGCATGGCTTAGTCCACAGCACACTGATCTCTCTACCCTGGAAATTTGTGACTTGATACTAGAAGTTGCTGAATAAAGAAAAAGAAAACCTTAAAGAAGTAGACCTGCTAATTTACATATGCTATCATTCATGGTAGCCAGGAGACCCAGAGGAGGCTCTGGGGACAGGTTAGTAAGGCCAGAGGAAGACACTGGATGCACATCACTGAGAAGTTCCTTTACAGGTCAAAGCCAAGGGCAGGAATGCTTACTGACAGGCCTGAGCTGGATAGTTTCCACTGAATGGTGGGGCCCAGAAAACAGAAGCCAGGTGGCCCTGCTTAATTGCCACAATTCATTAAGACTTCAGAGGCCAGAGGGCCAGCCAAGGAACCCAGTCTCACAGGAGATCATGAAGATGGTTATGGGATTATAGTGGGCCCAGGGACAAAATTGATGAGCCACAACAAGATGCTACTTAACATTCAGGGAAGCAGCAAGAAGGGAGGAGCGGGTGCAGACTGTGTGCAACCAACTCACAAGACCCTGCTCAGCTCTCCATTCTGGGCCAGTTTCAGCCCCCACCCCATCATGTAATAAATTAGCTGCAGTATTATGAAGACATAATGATCTCGAAGTCCTTTCCCAAAGGATCTATGCACTGGTAAAACAGCAATGCGCATATATTTTGAGGACTGATGGTCACATGGTCCAAGTTGATTCTGAAATTCAGAGACTCAAAGCATGACCATGCTTGTCAGGTGAGAATGTGTAGAGCCAGGTAACAAGGATAAAATCTGGCTTGTAGGAGGCCACACTGGGTTCACAAATTTAGCCAAAAGCCATTTCCCTGACCCTATGAATGCTTAGCATATATAAGCTTGACTGTTAGGTGTAGCCTGTTTATAACATCTCTTATAGTAACTTGGGTTCTCCCGGTGAAAATCGTAAAGTTCACATGTAAAGGTTATAAAGGAAAACACAGTAGAGGGAAGAAAAATGTTGGAGAGGTATCATACCTGGATGCAGATCTGATGCTTGAGAAGAGAAATATCAGGAGAAGGAAAGGGAAATGGCCAGATTATTATGTGATACCAAGAGAAGTCAACGTGGCAAACAAGATGCTCTTGACGCCAAGTCATGCTACTGAGGAGTAAGGCACCCTCTAGGAACAGCCCTGCCTTGGTTTATATACTCCTTTTACTCATAGGCTAGGAGCAGCCACTGAAAGGGTTATCTGGGGAAAGAGTAGCCATGAGCCTCTAAGTCTAGTAGCTGGGACTGTCTGTCCCATTATTGCCTATCACTGATCACTGCCATGCCACCACTGGTCCCCACACACCATCTTCAAGTATAGGCGCTTACTTCCCCCTTTCACTGAAGACTCTATAGCCAAACTCTGCATTCCTGTGTCTGGGGTTTACTTTTACACATTTGAAAGTCAAGAATTCTGAGAACATTTGTCAAGCACTTTCTAAGTGCCAAGTTATGTGTTGTGCACACTGGGGAGAAACAACTTAAATACATAATCATGTGGAGTTTGCAATCGAGTCAGAGGAAACAAAAGAGAACAGGGGCTATTAATTTTTTTTATCAGTGCATGCACTGGAGAAAGTGTCTGTTAAATGTGGTTAGTAAGGAGACGGCAAGAAAAGACTCTCTCAGGAAGAATGCCGCACTGAGCTGAAGTCAAGAGAAATGAACAGCATCCACAGTGAACCTGTCAGCACAAGTGCCTTATGGTCAAGGCACAGCAAGAGAACTGAAAACCACAATGAACAGAGCATTGTTCTGTTCTCCTGGTGCCCCGAGAACAACAGCAATGGATGAGACTGACCTCAAGTTAGAGTACATCATCCTCCAAACAGACCAGGACCTTCTCCCATGGCCTATGGGAAATGACCTGTAAGGTCACTCCACACTCAACCAGACTTAAATTCTGAGGATTAAAACATGGGCATTTTAGCAGAAGATGGACAGCCAGGAAGACTTGTTTAGACAGGCACTTTGGTGGCCCAGGATGAGAGACTGAGGGACTGCTGACTGTGGCACACCTGGCAGTAAGAACAGAGATGTACAGGCAGATCAGATATAGATATGGGTTGGACATGAATGCGTTTTAGCTGTGATTCCTCTAGATGGTAACAAACGGAATCAGGCAGTGATGAAGTCAGTTTGCAGCATGCTGAGTTGAAGGGCCATTGTCTCATCCAATTGGAGTCTATTAGCTCTGCACCTAGAAATTTACCCAAAAGTGGGGGGAACCTCTCCAATTGCTTAACAAATATCTAAATGTTTGTTATGTTCCAAGTGTAGCATGAAGGATTCAGAGAGAGAGAGGTGAATGGGACCATTTAGTAACTATGCAAGAAGTGTCCTTACCCGAGAGCAGAAGTGTCTGCGTCGGAGAAGCCTCTTAATGAATGCTGCCTTCCAGTCCAGGAAAAAGCAGTCAGACAGAGAAATGGGTAAGAGATAGCATGTGATAGGCTAAAATAAAAACAGAATTCAAGAGAACTGACAGAAATCATGTGGACCATTGAGCACACTTACCACTTCCTACCATTTGGTGAGTAAGTGATTTTAGAGTTGGCAAAAAGAAGAACCAGAGCTAAGATAGCCTTCTGTCCAGATTCTTGATATCCTAGATGGAAGAATTTATAGATGGGTACAAAGCAGGCTAGCAAGTGAACTTTTTGTTTAGGAGAGGAAGCTGCACAAGTAACTTGGACCACATTGAAGAGAGGGAAGTCTGGATATATTAAAACTATTTATACTCAGTGGTGACATAAGGCATGCAGATCTGTTCCCATTACAGAAGTGATTGTATAGATTGCAATCTTTGCAGCCATGGTTATGTTCACTTCAAACTATCACCACTGCAATTGAGTGCCCTATGGTAAGTCATACCGTGCTAAGATGCTGGGGCTTTAAGGCACTGCCTATGTTCTCTGTTTAGTGCTATCAGTGATTTGGGAGCAGAAGAATCCTCCTTTTAGTTTGGACAAGAGGAATGGAAAGTTGGTCTCATTAAGAGAAAAATAAGTGGGCCAGCGAGACAGCTCAGCCATTAAAAGCTAGGCTTGCCCAACAGTAGGGACAAAGAACCTGAAAAAAGACCACCTCCAATAGATAGACAGGGCCCTTAATAGAAGGGTGGGGATACCAACTCACCTTTAAGTCTTTTGACCCAAAATTGTTCCTGTCTGAAAGCAATGCAGGGACAAAAATGGAATAGAAATTGAACAAGTGGCTGAACAGTGACCAGCGCAACTTGGGATCTATCCCATGGCAGGCACCAAACCCTGACACTATTACTGATGCTACTGTGCTCTACTTGTAGACAAGAGCCTAGTATTACTGTCCTCTGATAGGCTCTAGTATCAGCTGAGACAGATGCAGATACTCACAGCCAAGGATTACACTGAGGTCAGAGATTCCTATGGAAGAGTCAGTAGAAGGCTTAAAGGAACTGAAGGGGATGGCAACTCTATAAGAAGACCAACAGTATTAACTAACCTGAACCCCTGGGAACTCTCAGAGACCAAGCTACCAACCAAAGAGCATACATGGGCTGGTCCAAGCACCCTAGCACATACGTTGCAGAGGACTACCTTGTCTGGCCTCAGTGAAAGAGGATATAACTAATCCTGTAAAGACTTAATGCCCCAAAGAGGGCATTCTCACAGGGACACGGGAATGGGGTAAGCTCGTGAAGCTTTTAGTAGAAAAGAAGAGTATGGACATTAATGCTGTTCCAGTAGTAACTGAATTTGTTGTTCTGAAGAAAATCTATGAAAAGCCTTTCAGCTGCTATGACAAAGAACCCAACCCAAGTAGTAGGCTCAAGCTCCAGAAAGGGGGGGAGGGGAAGAGGGAGAGGAAGAGACAAAGACAGAGAGACAAAGAGACAGAGATATAGACAGAGACAAAGAGACAGAGAGAGAAAAAAAATTAAGTCATCCCATGGCTTGGATATGTCCTATAAAAAAATTCTGTTTCATATGCTGGAAACTTGTTTCTCAGAATGATATTGTTGGACTGAAGCTTGAGAGGATGCCATTTAGTGGAAGATGGCTAGGTGTTACCACTATCAGAAGGAACTGATGCTGTGCCTCTTATAAAACCAGTGTTTTATTTTGTTTTGTTTTTATAAAGCAAAGCTTTTCCATGAGGTTGGCTCCTTCTACACAAAGCCCCTCTCCCTCTTCTTCTCTGTGTGTGACATAGAGAATGTGTGATTCAGGAGCCAACCAGATGGGTCCATTTTATCTTGAACTTCCAGTCTCCAAAGCAGAGCTACTCAAATTTCATTTCTTTACAATGTGTCAAGTCTCAGGGTTTGTGTTTGCACAACACTGCATAGACTAATACAAGGACCACTAGGGTGAAAATAGTATGCTTCCTTTTCTCTACATCTCATGAGACAGCACTGTACAAGTTCAGAAAGGGGACTGAGAAATCAAGAGACTCTCATCTCAATGTAAGCACCAATAGTTTCTGTCCCAAACAGGAAAAAGTAAAACAAAATTAAATTTAAGGATGTCATCCAAGATGCCTCATGAGTTGGCAGTCTTAAAGTGGGGAAAGGAGGAGGAAAAAAATGCCTCTAATTATCTAATACCCTCTGGCATACTGCTGTCTCAAAAGTTATTAAAACCTGATTATTAAAGACACACACATAGAAATCAAACCAATCCAGAATCTATACATCTCAATGGACATCTACACAGTACAGTTAGAGGATCCATCTTAAAGCTGTGGAGCTTCTCTTTGTATCTTACACTTTCACTGGTAAATATATCTTTATGTACTTATCCAGCAACAACAAAAAGAAAAAAGAAAAAGAAAAATCCATGACAGAGTTAGGAACATCTAGCTTTATGTCCTCATTCCTCATTCATGTGCCCATTACCTGCATCCAGTGTCCTTCCCTGTCACCTTATGTTCAGTCTTCTTGCTCTCTGCAAGTACTCGACTTCTTCTCTGGCCTTGTCTTTGTGTTAATTTCTTAGCTCATTGTCTAACTTACTGGATTATTGAAAAGGAAGGTGGTGGAGGGAGGATGGAGGGGGGATGGAGGGGAGATGGAGGGGGGGTGGAGGGGGATGGAGGGGGGATGGAGGGGGATGGAGGGGGGATGGAGGGGGGATGGAGGGGGATGGAGGGGAGATGGAGGGGGATGGAGGGGGGATGGAGGGGGGATGGAGGGGGATGCAATGGAGGTAGATGGTGATAGTGTAAGCACTATACCCACTATACTGTATATATGCACACTACATGAGTAAAAATGACAGGATTCTTTTTCCTTTCTGAGATTGTTTCACTTTGCTTAATGTTATACATTCTAGATCTATCCATTTTTCTAAAAATTTTGTAATATTATTTTTAGAGCTTAATAGTAACCATATATGCATATATATGTATATATATATATATGATTTTAAATAGAAACAGTCATCCATATGTGTATCAGATTTTCATTTTTCATTTTTCATTATTCATTCATCTGTTAATGAACAACCAATTAGGTTGTATTTCCTTGGTATAGTAATTAAATCAGCAATAATCAAGTATTGCTTTCTTATTACTTTGGTTAAAGAATGCTCTATCTCTCTAACACAAAGATTATTTTCTTTCCTAGAATGGAGGATCATCAGGTTTTTATTACATGACAACCTAGAAAGAAATGGCCACACCTAAGATTGGTGGGTTGTGATCCAAATAGCATGTGAGTAGTGGTGGCAAATGCAGCATTCCTATCCCAAGTATCAGTGGTGTTCCACTAAAACCCAAGTATCTCCTTTGTATGAGTTGAAATTTCAAAATCAATAACCAGAAATATCCAACTCTCTCTTGGCCATATAAAATGCCATTCAAGGAAAGGATAAACAATTACAGAGGAAGGATACAGAGAAAAGAAGCTGGAAGAGGAAAACAGAGAAATGTCTTAAGAAATAGAATACTTTCTACCTGGTCTCAACTCTAAAAAGAAGTGGGATGAAGGGGAAGTTGGTTAATTTGGCAAGTTATACAGACAATGATTCTGCAAGTGGCTTCTATTCTGGATGGAGATGTCAGATGCTGGCATCCAGCCCTTTTGGAGAAACGCTATTGATGCCTTGTGCTGTATTACCACTCCAAAGAAGATGTCAAATGCTACTGATATACAGAGGTATAAGCCTTTCTCACAATACCATCATTGATGCCCGCCTTGAGGAAGAGTATCGGGGAGGGCTGAAGTTGAAGTGGGTTTTCTTGTATCCTTCCTAGTTCCTAGTCAGTGTCCTGTGATTGTCCTGAGCTCATAGTCTACCTTCCTAAGCTATTGGGAATACAAAGATAGGAGCAGGATATCATGACAATTTCATGTCAGACACTGTGCTATATACACATTTCATCTCATTCCTTCAAAATAAAAGCACAGGGATCATTATAATTTCCACTTCAGAAGCAGGATGGAAAAACCAAGGATTAGAGAAGCAAATGTGCATCTAAAGTGTTTAGTCTGCTATACAGACTATCCCCTGGAGGTTCACCCCAGCCTCCCGGCCTCCCTGACTCGTTCCCTCAGGCCACAGGGCTCCAACATCCATCACCACGTCACTATGTTATCAGGCCCTAAGCTCTTGGAACCATCAAGGAAAGAGAGTGAAGAGAACAGACTCCCTTGAATCTCAATTGCTCAGACAAAGGAGCAGCCCTGAAAGCGGCAGCCCCAGCAGACAGGAGGCTTGACAGCCTATCTGCATGGGGACACAATTGTTCCTGACAGGTTTATCAGCAGCTGGGTGCCTGCAATGAGATGTAAAACATGGAGTTTTGTTTCTAGGGGAAAAGCTGTTGCAAAAAGGATGTTAGATACTTTATCTGAAAACCCAGGAGGGGGGGATTTTCTGGGAGACATCCCAGTAGACCAATCCTACGCACATGCTCTCCTCTCTTTACCCACACTTCTAACCTGCCATCGCTGTCAACACTCTTCAGAGACCTGTTACTTCGAAGCTTCTGGGAAATACATAGAAAGTCCTTTGTCATAAGTCTCCACCATGGGTAGTCATAAAATGTAGGCAGGAGGATGAGCATGGCTCGAAACGTAAAACACTCTGGTTGCTGAGATTCAGCCTATAGACATGAGAGATGGGGTACAGGACAGGGGAGGAATAGCTGCAGTGATGCTGGTCCAGAATAAACTTAAATAAACAACCTCATTACCTGGCTTTTCTTTCTACTTATTCTTTAAATCAACTTGAAGTCTCTTCTGTCTCCATGGTACTTCCAAATGCATATGGAGTTGTCCTCCTTCTTTAGCACCTGACCAGGACACCTAGCCAGGACATACCAGCTGGTTTGTGTATCAATTTGACACAAGCTTGAGTTATACAGAAAGGAGCCTCAGTTGAGGAAATGCCTCCATGAGATCCAGCTGTAAGGCATTTTCTCAACTAGTGATCAAGGAGGAAGGGTCCAGCTCATTCTGGGTGGTATCATCCTTGGGCTGGTGGTCTGGGTTCAATAAGAAAGCAGGCTGAGCAAGCCAGGGGAAGCAAGTCAGTAAGTGATATCCCTCCATGGCCTCTGCATCAGCTCCTGCTTCCTGACCTGCTTGACTTCCAGTCCTGACTTCCTTTGGTGATGAACAGCAATGTGGAAGTGTAAGCTGAATAACCCCTTTCTTCCCCAACTTGCTTCTTGATTATGATGTTTTGTGCACAAATAGAAACCCTGAGTAAGATACATGGCATACTTGCCAGTAGCCATCATGAACCTAGCCTCACTGTGACCAGGAATCAGGGCTCATTTCTGTGTTCCCATTTGTCTACTCCAAGACAAAATATGAACTATCAATTTGATAAGAGAGATACCAACAAACTTCTAAACTAGGTCCCCATTACTTAACCCCTGTCCTAATTATTTTGAATTACTTGACTGTTATAGAGATGGAAATTCCAAAAGCATAAAAGATGGGTTGAAGATGTTGCACACTTCACTGGCTAACAGTCAGTCCAAGAGCCTCCACAGCTTGGGTCCTCCCATCAAAATGGACTATCTTGTTGATACTCATGCTTTCCACATCCTCTGGGGTCTGGAGAGTGTTATGTGGGGAAGAGATGATGTTCCTTTGAAGAGGCTATAGGAATGGAGGGTTTGGGTATCCTACCACATCTTAGCCCCTCATTAAAATATGTACAGCACACTTTTTCCGGTGGAAAGAGGGCAAATGGACCAGGAGTTAAGCCTGTCATGGGACAATCTATGAAACAGAGATGGGCCCAGTGTTGACAAGGATCAGTTCACAGCACCCTTGCTTGGGTGGACTGTAGCATCACTGTTCTCTAAGAAACAAGTATGTTGGATCTTTGACAAAGTAAGAATTGCTTCCCATCAATCATGTCTAACGTTAGACTTGGGTCTCTCACAAACCTATGGAAGATTCTCCCTGTCTCAGCCAATGTGACCACAGAACTAATGGGTCTGAAGCCCAAAAGTCATGAGGCAAGAGGCAGCACCAGTAGCTTATGCACACACAGTACTTACATTACTGCAGCACAAGTCATTACAACATTTGAAAAAATGTAAAAATGCATGCTGTATTAATACTTTAACAAATTTTACAAATGAACCAGCTCTACAAAATTAATCTCTTTATGGATCGTTGGGAAAGTACCACTTGGTTAGGGTGCACTGCTTTCCTAAATAAAGTATTTTGAATGCCTTCCAGTCCTGGACATCCCTACTGAGACATGCCCCCTGAAAAAGCTGAACTTTTTTCAATCTGAATTATTGTCCTTTAGAAGCCAAGAGCCTCTTCTGAGTTTACAGTTGTTATTTTCTCAATTTCTTAAATACATAGATGTGGATTTTCTTTTTTGACTTTTTCAGTGTGAAATAATTTCACCAAGGAAGTGGATTTTGCTGAGGGGATATGGCTTCTATGATTTAGAAAATGCCTGTTAGCTTCTACTTTCCCAGGAGATCAACTATTATTTGTATTTAACTCATAGGCACTGAAGGAGGTACTAAATCCAATTGTGCAGGTGTGAATGTGGTGCTTGTGTTCTTTCCTCTTTTACAACCCTTCAGGTGAGATATAGGCACCCAGGGCAGGCAGAAAAAGGACTCTAAAAGAGCAGAAACTAAAAGAGCTAAACTTTCCATTGTTTTCTTAGGGGTTTTTTGGTATAATGTGATACGTTTGTTATGGTATATTTGACATAAGCATTGCATATTTAATGTATATATTTTGGTACATTTTTGTCATATCTATATATTCATAAAGCCATCAACACCACCAAAATAACTAACAGCCACTAAACCTGGTTTCTTGTGTCCCTGTGTGAGCATTGCTTTGGCCCTTCCTCATGTTTTAAGCAAACTATGCTTTCCTACTATGCATTACCTAGATTTTATATTTAACTTAAATGGAATTACATGGCTGATAGCTCTGTCTGCTCTGATTTCTTGACATGATTTTTTTAAAGATTGCTGTGTAGCCCAGTGTCAACAACTCATTATTTTGTCACTAATCACACACTGTTGTGCAATGTTTGTTCATTCATTTACTAGAAGACAGACATTGATGATAATATCAGCTCTACTCCGAAGAATATTGTAAAGAAATGTTTATACATAATCTTTGCATAAATATATGCTTTCATTTTTCTTGAATAAATACCTATGAATTGAATTGCTAGATCATTAATGTATACATGATTTTCTCCCCTAAGAAACTTGTGAGCTTAATAGTACAACTTTATGTTCCTAGCCAGTCCAATGTCAGAGTCTTATTCATGCTCTAGCCTCACCAACTTAATATGATAAGCCTCTTTTCATATTGGCAATTCTAATAAATGAATAGTGATATATCATGGTGGTATTAATATATATTTTTCTATTTAATAACACAAGACATATTTCTAATATGTTAATTTAGCTACTATTCTAATCTTGTATCCATTTTTATTGTTTAGTTTCTGATTATTTAAGAGTTTTTAAAATCATCTGTAGACAACTTCTGAACTCAGAGCAGAGGAATCATTGTCCTAAAGTGGACAGGAGTCATCAATGAAGAATTTTAAGCTGGAAGACCATAATCAGGATGACATTTTGAAAAATGCTAATGGGAAAAGAATATATAGAAATATACATGAGTATAAAGAGTAGAAGATTATGAATTAGAGTCATAATTTATAAGACATGGTATTTATCTGCAACACATTTAAATGATTATCTCTGGATAAAGAATGAATACATCTACCAAGACACTGTAGGAGCTACAACCAATAGAGAGAAGGCTAGAGAGTTGCCCACACTCAGGGCCACATGAATAAACACCTAGTAAGCAGAATACATGGCTTAAAAGATCTCCTAATTTGGAGATAGATTTGTATTGATCAATCACAATTAAATTTAACTGTAAGAAAGGACAGAGTTTCCCAGACAAGCAGACACAGTAGGAAAGAGGGAGATGGGTGAGCAGGTTCAAAGTTATTAGAAGACTCATGTCTTAGGGCTTCTACTCCTGCACAAAATATCATGACCAAGAAGCAAGTTGGAGAGGAAAGGGTTTATTCAACTTACACTTCTATATTGCTGTTGATCACCAGAGGAAGTCAGGAATGGAACTCAAGTCAGGAAGCAGGACCTGATGCAAAGGCCATGGAGGGATGTCACTTACTGGCTTGCTTCCCCTGGCTTGCTCAGCCTGCTTTCTTATAGAACCCAGGCCTACCAGCCCAGGAATGGCACCACCCACAATGGGCTGGGCCCTCCCCCCTTGATCACTAGTTGAGAAAATGCCTTACATTTTCTTACAGAAAATGCTGGATCTCATGGAGGCATTTCCTTAACTGAGGCTCCTTTCTCTGTGATAATTCCAGCTTGTGTCAAGTTGACACAAAACCAGCCAGTACAATTGACCTCTTGTCAACTTAACACATAAACAAATCAATATTAAGTTTCAACCCTTACTTTCTTGTTCATCCCCAAGATCTAGATAACCTTGAGAGTCCCACAGTCTTTACTAATTCTTACATTTTAAAATTGCAATACCTTTAAAATATTCAATCTCTTTAAAAAAATCAAAGTCTGTTTACAATTCAAAGTCTCTAAACTGTGGGCTGCACTTCTTCCTTCAAGAGGGAAAGATATCAGGGCACAGTCACAATCAAAGCAAAATTAATCTCTAATCATCCTGTGTCTGGGAATCCACTTACAAACTTCTGGACTCCTTCAAGGGCTTGGGTCACTTCTCCAGCTCTGCCATTTGTAGCACACACTTCGTCTTCTAGGCTCCAGCTGCCTGTTCTCCTCTACCACTGCTGTTCTTGGTGGTCATCTCATGGTACTGGCATCTCCAAAGCACCACTGTCAGTCCTGGGGCACTAATTGCCACTGAGGCTGCACCTTCACCAATGGACTTCCATGGCCTCTCACAGTGCCGAGCCTCAGCTGCTCACCATGATCCCTTCATTCCTTCAAAACCAGTACCACCTGGGTGACTTACACTTTACCAAGTCCAGCCACAGCACAAGGTACGACCTTGGCTATCTCTGGAACACATCCTCTTTGTGCTCTGAGAAAACAGTTCCCAGAAGACTTCACCTCAATGATGCTGGTCTCTTCTTAATCACCACCAATCTCCCAGCTCCAGCTGACCAGCAACAATAGTCCCAGCAATGCAAAGGTTTTGGACTCAGATGGAATCTTCACAACCAAAACAGCAACAGCCCTCATCAAAGAGTCTTTAATCTTTCCTCTGAAATTTCACAAGCCGGGCCTCCATCTTCTGCGTTGTTCTCAACATTATCTTCCAACCTCCCACTGATCACCCCACAGGACTCTTAATATCCCAATGGCTCTTCTAGCTCAAAGTTCCAATGTCCTTCCACAGTCCTCCCCAAAACATGGTCAGATTGTCACAGGAATACCCCACTCCTGGTATCAACTTGTCTTAGTCAGGGTTTCTATTACTGCACAAAATATCGTGACCAAGAAGCAAGTTGGGGAGGAAAGGGTTTATTCAACATATACTTCTATATCGCTGTTCATCACCAGAGGAAGTCAGGAATGGAACTCAAGCAGGTCAGGAAGCAGGAGCTGATGCAGAGACCATCGAGGGATGTCACTTACTGGCTTGCTTCCCCTGGCTTGCTCAGCCTGCTTTCTTATAGAACCCAGGCCTACCAGCCCAGAGATGGCACCACCCACAATGGGCTGGGCCCTTCCCCTTTTAATCACTAGTTGAGAAAATGCCTTACAACTGGATTTCATGAAGGCATTTCCCCAACTGAGGCTCCTTTCTCTGTGATAACTCCAGCTTGTGTCAAGTTGACACAAAACCAGCCAGTAAAACTTGCCCAAGTGAAATGTTAAAATCTCATAATATGATCTCCACAAAGTTGAGAACTATGCAACTTAATATAATTCCATCTGAGTCCAACAACCTAAGAATGCTAGAGTGAGGAATTGTAGGAGGAAAGGAATAGTGGCATAGGTCTAGAAATCAGAACTTGGAGTTTCCATATCCCAAGTCAGGAAAGGATGGTTGTCCAGTTCATAAAGGAGTAAGAAACTCACCTTTTCTACTCTTTGGGATTCTATCTGGACCCACAGTAGACAGGAGATGACCAGCCCCACTAGAAAGAGCCAGAGCTTCACTCAGTCTACTGGTTCTAGTGCTAATCTCTTCTGAAAATACCCATGATGACACATCCAGGTATCTGAGCACCTCTATAAAATTTACCACCACACTGTTTAACTGAAGAGCTGTTTTTCAGGTTGTGCTCTAAACCTTTATATACATGTTCTTTTCTTTAACCTCCTGGACAAATCATAGAGAAAAGGGTTGGCATTGGGATGTTGATTTTATCAATGAGAAAGGTGGAAATTAAGTGGCTCTTCCAAGGTTCCAGTACCGAGGAGTTGCAGGGCTGAGGTTCTTAACATAAGTGTACATTTCCATTGACTTGAGTAGGATGATCTGAGGTATAAGGGAAGGCCAATTGATCTCTGCCAAGACAAACTGCAAGACCTTGACCTTCTTAATATCTGTCCCCAAAAGCACTATCAGGGGGGTGGTGACCATCTGTTCCCCACACTTACCTGAAGAACAACAGGAAAATTTGGCTTATAGTAGATCTGTAAGGAAGCAAGCTCATACATTATTAATAAGACAAGACTCTGCAGGAAAGGTAGTGGGGCACTGGACAAAATTCTAATAAAATATCTAATATTTATAGACATTTCCTTCTGACTACATAGAATATCTCATTGTATTCTTATGATAGCCTTATAGGGTAGGTTTTATTCTAGTGCCTAATTTGCAAATGAGTTTTCCACATCCTGGAAGATAATAAAACTCACCCAAGGTCACACAGTCAGTGAGTGACAGCAGTAGAATTTAATGTGTGCCTAACTCCAGCTGTGTGGCACTTCCTGCCTCAGGGCAGGCCCTGGTTTTTACAAGGCAGAGCAGGTATATGTTCATGCAGTGGAAAAGGGCAAGAATATCTAGAAAGATGTCCTTCTCAAGGTATAGGTCTTGACCCCCTCACCACAGCAAAGGTGGCTCTGACACAAATCTACCATTCTGAGGTCATCCTATCACCAGTGACAGCCCCAGCACAGAATCTGAAGGAGGGACAAATGGTGCTTTCCACAGAAAAGAACACCAGCCAAAGGCATCTTCTTTCCAGAGGTGATAATGGTATCCTCTGGGTCTCATGGGCCTACAGTTTAGAAGGCGAGTTACCAGTGACAGAGCCATCTGAAATTTCTTTCCTGGGGTCCTGCCTGTCTCTTCATTCATTCAAGGCATTTTCTTTCCTCATGCCCTAACACTGCTACACCATACAGACATTTCCAACTCCAGCAACCTCTGTACCTCAGAGGACTCACTGTTAGTACCTTCCAGTTCCACTCAGTGTTACCTGGATGGCCGAGACCATCTTGGTCATCCTTAGCTCAGTAGAGAGATGCTCAGCAGATTCAACATCCTGTCCTGCTTTTACAGTTCACCCTCTATTCTGGTCTCCCTCCCTTTGGCTGGAATTTCTGCCTTCTGTTCTAACAGAGATTGATCGTGAACCATTCAGTCTGCCTCTGTAGGGCACAGGGCATCTTTGGGAATCATCCCAACACAGTCTCACTTTCCTGGAAGCTTGCTGTCCAGTTACAGAGACAGATGCTCAATGAATAATTAATGTGAGTAATTAATTATAAGTGTAACAGATTATTCTAAAGATCTATGGGGGGCATCTAGGTAGAGAAGACCATCTGATAAGATGCTAAAAGGAAGCACCATGGCTTGGCTGATCTGATGGAAAAGTTACATTCAAGTTGAAATCTGAACAAGTTGAAATTCAGTAGCAAGAGAGGAAGGGAGAGAACAGGACATAATCTTGTATCACAAAGCCTTAAGCCTGCAAGAAGCTGTAATCAAAAGTTAGTTCATGTTCTAGAGGAGCTCACCCAGAACAGTGGCAAGGGGCGGGAGCTAAGCCGTGAGAATTCATCTGACTTTATCTAGACAAACTTTAGCAGCAGTAAGCCTGCAAAAGATGTTCAGGGTTAGAGTCACATTTTCAAATGTGGGTTTGCTCTTTAAAAAACAGATGTGGAAGTGGCAGCCCTGAGGTAAAGCCTAGAATGGGTGAATATACAGGAGGACAGGTTGAGAAGGTTCTGTGGCAAATCCGGAAAAAGTATAAAGGAAGATGTTCCTGGAGGTGAAGGACCATGGCCCAGGCTTGAGGAGAAGAAGCAGGTTGTCAAGGGGTAGACATAGAATTCATTTGACTCAGGAGGAAAACAGAGAAGGGAATAGCAAGCTTAATTCTCAGGATCCTTTCAGGAGCTGTTTGTCCTCCTCCACATTTCCCCGGTATGCTGTCTCAATCTCTTCCTAACTCATCAGAGAAGTAGAGTATAGGCAGGCAACCCAGAGGACAGACGACCACAACATTAATGCTATTTCTGCACCATGAAAGCTGGAGATAAAAATCCCTCTGCTTCTTATGTAAGAAGTGGTAAATGTCACAAAGTACATTTGCTCCAACTCCAGGGTTTCCGGTTTGTTTTTGATTAAACCTTGAAACCTGGCCCTGATCTAGCACACTACTGATATGACTAGACTCTACCATCAGGAGACAAGTTCTTGTATGGGGGCAGAAGAACAACCCTGACCACTTCATCTCAAAGTCTGGATAGAAAAAGAAATTTGTACTTGCTTCTTTTTAAACATCTCTCCTTTTTTTCCCTCCTAAATTGAACTATAACCCACATGCCATACAATCTTCCATTTTAAAATATACAACATAATAGTCTTTAGGGAAACTACAGAGTAACTCAAAAAGCACCACAACCAATTTCAGGATGCATTTATCATTCCTGAGAAGACACCCAAAACTCATTAACTTACTTGTAGGTATACTTGTCTTCCCAATATCTGGGAAGCCACTAATGCTTTCTGGTACAAAAAAAAAAGTAGATTTGCATATCCTGGCAATTTTTTTATTCTTCAGTATTTTGTAGCTGGTCCTCCATGTACCTTAATGTTTGCAAAGTTTGTCTCTCTTGCTGCAGGCATCAATGTACCATTTGTTTTGAGAGCTCTATAATATTTCATGGAGTAGATGTGCTAACTTTACTTACACATCAGTTGTTGGGCTTTTTCCACTTTGAGCTAATGGATAATGTTTCTATGAATACTCTTATACACATTTTTTTTGTTTGAGCATATGCTTGCACTTTGTACAGGTCTATACATTGAAATAGAATTGCTGGGCATTTGGAAGTGTCTTAAAGGCCAAGATCATACCTGCTTTGATTCATCTGTCTTTGAAGGAAATGTGCCAGACATGTCTTGACTAAGAATATAAAATAGTACTGTCTGAGAGTCTGCAGGTTCAAAAACTGAAGGAATGTACCTGCAAATATGCTTTTTTTACACATACATATATATGCTAGTCTCCACCAGATTATAAAAGAAAGACATAAGGGAACGACATTTTAAAATGTTTATTAGTGTTATGTAACCGTGAGTAAATATGAAGAGCAGTTACATGTGACCAAGAACTTGGGATGGCCGTGAATCAGGTTCATGATGGTTCTGTTGAGTTCATTCCTGTGATGACTAGCAGACTCAGTATCCTGAGGAAACTCATATACAGCAGCATCCCCTGTGCAGGTCAGAGAAGAGATCTGAGGAAACCTGATCTAGTTATGTAGTCATCACAGAGTTCTGAAAGTCCTCATATACATTCTGACAACACTTATTAGACTCAAGACCAATAGACCAATAGTGTCTATGTGTGTGATTGGCCACAACAGGGCATGCAACTGAGCTTTGAAGGGAAGAAAGGAGGGAACACCCAAAAAAGCAAGGTCAGAGACACAACTACACATGAACCAGACACCTTACTCTCTCCTCTCCATGGAGTGAGAAATTTCACAAGAGACCCAGGAAAGACCTCAGACCATTGTGTCAACAACATAAAGTGGAACAAAGAGGGAAAAAAAAAAAAAGAAGATGAAAATGTCTGGTCTGTGAATGACCTTTGTCCTAGTTGCAGTTATTATTGCTGTGATAAAACCAAATGACCTTAAGCAACTGGGGGCAGTGGCAGGGGCGCTGTTTGTCTTTCATGACCTGAATCACAGTCTGATGGGGGAAGACAAGGTCGGAACTCAAACTGAATCAGAACCTGGAGGCAGAATGTGATTTACTGGCTTGCTTCTCATAGTTTGCTCAGCCTGCTTACTTATAGAACCTAGGACCACTAGCCTAGGAGTGTCCCCATCTGCAATGATTTGGTCCCTCCCCTGATCAATTACTAATTAAGAAAGTGCCCTACAGGCTTACTTACTTACAGCCCAATCTGATGAAGGCATTTTCTCAATTGATGTTCCCTCCTCTCAGATAACTCTAGCTTATGTCAAGTTGACATAAAACTAGCCAGAGCAATTTATCCCTTGACAACTTGATACAGAAACATACCATGGTTAAGCCACAACTTTTTCTTCCTTATTCATTCCTGAGATCACACATTAATATCAGCATTACAATATAAAACATACTAGAAACTTAAAAATTCTACAGTCTTTATAAATTCAATCATTTTAAAATTCAGTATCTTTAAAATGAAAACCCAAATTCTCTTTTATAATCTACAGTCTTTGTAAAACTCTTTAAAAGTTTAAAATAGCTCAACTGTGTACTCCTCTAACATTAAAACAAAAATTCAATACTTTCTACCTGCAAGAGGAAAGAGCCAGGACATATCCACCATCTGAATAAAGCAAAACCAAACTCCTATAGTGTAAAGAACTCAGTGACCATTGTCTGGGGTCTACTCATGATCTTCTAATCTCCTCCAAAGGAGTACACAACTTATCTTCTAGACTTAGGCTGGTTCCACCCCATGGCTGTTGCTGTCCTGGGCAGTCATCCCATGGTACTGACATCTCCAAAGTGCCAGGTGCTCCAGCTATAATGTAAATGCTGTGCTTTCAGCAATAGCCTCCCCAGGCTCTCTTCCTGGTTTTGTGCCTCAGCTTCTCTGCATGACCCCTTTAATCCTGGGCCTTCCAACTGCTACTAAGGGAGCATTGCTGCCTTCCATGATTCCCCCCCCCCTTCAAAATAATCACATAGGAGTTTCAGACACATGGCTAAGTTCAACTGACAGCAGGAGGCTTCACATAGGCCACCTCTAGAATGCAGCTTGCGTGTTGACTCTAAAGAAACACTTTCCAGACAATCCCACCTCCTGCTGGTTTCTTCTAAGTCACTGCCAATTTCTCAGTTCCCACTGACCAGCATCAATGGTACCAATATACCAAAGGTCTCATAGCACAAAGGTGATGCTGGTCCCTTGTTAACCACAGGTGATTCTTCAGCTACTATTGACTAGAATTCCAGATTTTTTAAATTCAAACTACAAAACAACCCTTTATAGTGTCTTTAAACTTTACAAGTCAGACCTCCATTATCTGCATGTCTCGTGACAATCTTATCTTCCAGCCAAGCTGGAACAGAACAGTGCACCAAGCTTTCAATAACCTTTATAGTCCAAAGTTCCAGGGTCTTTCCATAATCTTCCTGAAAGCAACATAGTCAGCTCTATCCCAGCAATACTTCACTGTCCTGGTACCAATTTCTGTTTTAGTCAGAGTTACTATTGCTATGACGAAGCACCAGGACCAAAAGCAAATTGGGGAGGAGAGAGTTTAGCTTGCATATCCTGAAACATAGTCCACGGAGGGAAGCTAAGGTAAAAATTCAAACAGGACAGGAACCTAGAGACAGCAGCTGATGTAAAGATCATGGAGAAGTGCTGCTTACTGGTTTGCTTCCTCATGGCTTGCTCAGCCTGCCTTCTTATAAAGCCCAGGAGTATCTTCATCTACAATGAGCTAGTCCCTCCTAAAATTAATCATGTATTTTAAAAATTCCCTATAAGGGCTTACCTAAATACAGCCTGATCTTCTGGAGGCTGTTTCTCAGTTGAGGTTTCTTCCCTTCAGAGGACACTAGCTTAGGTCAACTTAACATAAAACTACCAGCATAGCCCTGCTGGACCATTGGATAGGAAAATTGTGTCTCACATCCTCACCTAGACAGAACTTAACCTCTGCATCCTGTGATGAGGGTGGAGTAAAGACTAGAGATTTGCAGAGCCCCACAGCTCCTTCTTGTTGTTGATGCTGAGCATCTTTGTCCATGAAATACAAATTCAGAAAGTTACAGGAGGAGGAAAGATGAACCATCACTGATTAGGTCATTTTTGGTGCAGAAGAAATGTCCAGTTGAAGTTTAAAGTCTCTTTTCAGAATTGCTTCCTTGTTCCTACACCATTCTAGCTTGCTTTCTGTCTATGTGCCTCATTAAAATTAAAATCATACAGTTGTTTCAGAGCAGAAGGTTCTTAAATCCCTCTTTGCTGGCCTATACGCAAAGACTTACAGAAGCCTAGAGACAGGCTGTAATAGTAGATGATAAAAGTCTTCAAATCTCAGGACAGGGTCTAGAATCCAGACACTAAGAACCATGAGAAAAAAAAAATGTGTCCAGATATAAGCAAAGAAAATAATCTGTGACCATTCAGTGTTCAGATTTCTGATCTCTACACAGGAACAAAGACCTACTAGCTGCATGACATCATGGTAAACAAGAAAGTTGTCCCAACATGTTTAAGTTTGTCAGAAAACTAATAGGTTGCATGCTTGGAAGGAGAAATCTAAAGATACCTCTAGTCAGACAGCTCCCACTGTAGCATGGTTTTGGTGTGGAAAGGGCATAGAGTGGACATGGAACATTGAACCCCATGGACTGACAAGCAAAGGTGCTGATTGCCAAGGATCTCTCAGGCCCTTGGGAGAAAACCAAGGGAAGAAACGTCTAATTCCATAAATTCCCACTTAGCAAGTTTGTCATTCTCCAGCAAAGCCATTAGCTTCTTTCCAAAGTTTGAATCACCATAGGTTGTTTTGCAGCAGGGGGATGGATGGATGGGTGGAAAAAAATCTGTTACCAGATGAAGTACATTTTGCTCTGTTAATCAGCATTTAAAAAAAAAAAATCTTTCCTATCCTTTAGAAAAGTTGGCAGAGGCTTCCGAATGTTTTGAGAGAATGTAACCACCAGACCATCTGGGGCTGACATTTTAAACATGGCAGTCAGGAGATCTCATCTTAGGAGTTCCATGGTATGCAGAAGGAGGCTGATTGTGCAGAGACCTGGGTGGGCAGCGGGCAGGTAAGCTTCTCACTTTGAGGAAAGTTGGAATGATGCCCTTTTCCCTCCAGCTCCGCAGCTCTTCCCGCCTCCCAGAGATGTATGCTCTTGGTGGTTTTATCTTGTAATATTAGTAATGGATGTTGACTCTGAGAATATCAAAATGCCCTCAAAGTTTAAAGATTTGATCTTGTTAAATAAAACTTAGGACCACGGGAGGCAAGGATGAAAGCACATACGTATGTTTACATGTGAAGTAAGAGAGATTGTTTCGCTAACAAGACTGGGGAATTAAGAGTTCTTAATAACTAGGTCAGCCAAGGGCAGTTAAGGGAATTACAAAGCACAGCTTAGAATCACTAGCGTGTCCCTCCAGACCTTCCAAACATTCACAGAGCCGAAGTCCACCTAATAGTTATTACTGCTGTTAAAATTCTGGGTCCCAGGGCTGCAGACCTCCTTCCTTGTTAACCACAGAATGGTTCTTCTGGCTGCCAGCGGGTCCAGTAGGGATACAGATGACTGCCCAACGCCCTTAATTACTTCCAAGGCAAACCGCCCACCTGTTACTCATTTAGGCTCCCACCACAAATTCAGCAACAAGTGAGGCAATGCTTCTCCAGCCCCAGGTTCCAAACAGCAAGTGCTTTCCTTGTTTAGCTTTTAAACTGGCATTCATCTTTCCTGCCCAAAATGAGTGCAACTGAGACCAAAACTAAGTGGTGCCTTAGAGAGGTGCGAGCTCAGTATCCTACACTCATCTGCCTACCCCAAACTCACCCCTTATTCCTAAGCCACTGGCCAACAGTATGTAAGACAAATCGGAGTACCTCACGAGAGACACCTACCTCACTTTGGTGTTTTTGTGCAGAGGTAAAAGAAATTTAACTCTGTGGCAGTAATTCCAGTTTATATAAAGTCATTTCCATGTTCCTGGTTCAAATGAATGAACGCCAAGCAAGTATTCTACTCTGCGCATCCCCAGCCCTCTTGGCTTCATAATTAGGGAACTTTTCCCTCCAAAACACGCTTACTGAATGAATTTCTTACATGAATGCCCGTGCCAGAGATAAGAAACTGAGACAGAAACTGTCCTCAGTGATGCCCCTTCTGGGCAAGGATCCATGATCACCAACAGTAAATCAACATGGTAGGCATCTTCTGTGATGGAAAATCGGGCAGAGAGATCATGTGATCTTCTGGAGTGCAGAAGGCTCTGGCCTCTGGCAGCTGATAACATTTAAAAGGAGAGGAGTTTCTTAATTCAGGAAAGAGAGATGCAAACCAGTGAGACACGTGTGTTATCTCAGAGGTGCTACACGGAGCAAATGTCATGTATGCAGGAGAGAAAAGAAATTATCGTATGTCTAAGAGAAGAGATAAAGGAAGTCGGAAACCCTGGACCAAACTTAGGACAGGCCTTGTCCCCAGCAGGGTATTGAGTAAGGTCTTGGATGCTGAAAGTATTAGTAAACGCTGAAAGAATCTCCAACACCAGAGACCTGTGGTCAGGTTTTTTTATTTGAGAGGAGGCAGAAATCTGGGTGGGAGGAAAACAGGCACCAGGCTCTCTCCGTGCAGCTCCAAGAAGACTTACTTCTCCAAACTGCACCAACTCCTCCCTCTCCACCCTTAGGAACCTGCTTGTCTGCTACTCTTGCCTATTTCAGAACATCCTATGAATGGGAGAATATAGCATAGGCCTTTCTTTCTCCCTTTCCTTTTTTCCCTGCCTCCTTTCACTGTGAGATTCATCCATATCACTGCATATCCCTTTATTGTTACATCCATAGTCTCGATGCAGTTTATTTATTCATTACCTTGCTGAAGGACATTTGGGTTGTTTCCAGTTTGGGGAAGATGATGAATAAAGCTGCTATAAATATTCACATACAGGTTTTATGAGAACATAACTTTCTTTTAACTTGGGCAAATACCTATGAGGGGGACTGCTGTGTTGCATGGTAAATATGTGTTTAATCTTAAAGAAGCTGCCAAACTCGTTTCTACGGTGACTCCACTGTTTTACATTATCACCAAAAAAATGTATGGGAATGCCATTTGTTCCATATTCTTGCCAGCAACTGGAGTTATGGATTTGTTGTTGGACCGTGTTTTAGGTAAAGTAATCAGATAAAGTTGTACCTCATTGTGGCTTTAAATTTGAATTTTCCTAAAGACAAATGGTGGTAACCCTATATTTTTCTAGGTCAGGCTTTGATGTATAACCTGGGGTTTCCTTCAAACTTATTATCTTCCTGTCTCTACTTCCCAAACACTAGTATTAGACCACACCCTGCTTCTCAGCTTTTGTTTAAGTTTTGACTATGATCATTAGTTGGCACCTAATGGGTGTTCAATGAACATTTGTCATATAAATAAATCAGCGTCACCATTATCATCCTCTATCATCATGAGGTGAGAAACTGCCAAGGCAATCAAAATCATATAGAATAAATACTATGGGGTATAAATGATGGTTCTGATGATTAATGTGATGAATGAGACTCTTGGGCTCCCGGATTGTGTGATATGGTATATATGGTGCCCATCAGTGAGACAGGAAATACAGAGAGGAGTAGAGGAAGAGTCTATGTAGTTCTAGACAGTGTGGGCATGAGATGACAAAGGGATCGAGGAGACAAGTCATGGGAGCCAGAAGATGGACACTTTGACCTCTTCACTTCTGAACTCCTGGCTCATGCATAATTGACAATTCATTGCACTTTATGTTTGGTATATATCATTTGTCCTTTCTCATGTGTCTGAAATATAAGCTTCTCATTAAAAAAGGGCCTTTCACAAGACTGATTTTCCCAAGTTCACAATGGTTTTAGTAATTTGCCAAGACTTGAACTCAGTCCAAGGGCCATTTTTTCAAAAGCTACTGGAAAAGTGTCTTTGTGCAAGGCATAAGTGTGTAGAAAACTATTTTCTAGCATCATCTCTTCTTCACCTCTTCAGGAAGGGTTTGTATACAAGGAACAGACACTGGAAGTCTCTCTCCTGAGCAGGTTTAATTGTATCATGATACCACTGATTCTGATGGTCAGGAAACTTGAGCCTTATTGTTTAGAGGTGTGATGCCCATATCTATTAGTACATGCCGTGAACACACACATGCATGAGGAAACCTCAATGTGGAAATTTCCCCAATGTAAATAAATCAACTTTAAGTTATGTTTGTCCCACTTTTCAGCATTTCATAATCATAACCATTTTCACAATTTGTATAACGGAATAGTAATATGTTAACATTTGTAGGAAAAAAGAGGAAGTTGGGAGCTGGGGAATAACTGGGTAGTTAAAATCAAGCCTGGGGACTAGAGTCTGGATCCCCCTAACTCCTGTGAAGCTAGATAAGTTTGTACTGGTCTGTAATCTGGGGTGATATGAGGCAAGAGATAGGAGAATCCTTGAAAATGAACAGCCTAGCTTTCCTGATATATGAACGGCGATGAGACATTGTCTCAAACAAGTTGATAGTAGATTAAGACCTGAACTATTCTCTAACTTCGGCACACACAGACATACATGGACATACACACTCACACACACAAGCACATACACACACATGTACTCACACACATACATACATACACACAAACACACACACAGGCATATACACACAACAGACACACAAACATACACAGGTATATGTGCAGGCACAAATACCCAGGAACATACACACATATATGCACACATGCACACACATACACACATACACACAGAAATAAAAAATACATGGATACAGAAAAATGTATTTTGGATTGACACTAAATATAAATATTTATTGCTGTGGTGGTTTATTGCCAGGAATAGACACTATTAGGAGGTGTGTCCCTTTTGGAGTATGTGTGGCCTTGTGGTAGAAACTGTATCACTGTGGGCATTGGATTTAAGACCCTCATCCTAGCTATCTGGAAACCAGTCTTTTCCTAGCTACCTTCAGAACAAAAGATGGACCTCTAAGCTTCTTCAGTTCCATGCCTGCCTGGATGCTGCCGCGCTCTTTCCTTAATGATAATAGACTGAAACTCTGAACCTGTAAGCCAACCCAAATTACATGTTCTTTATAAGAGTTGCTTTGGTCTTGGTGTCTGTTCACAGCAGTAAAGCCCTAGCTAACACAGTAGCTAATAAATATCATACTGGATGTACATTGTGGAGCAAGGAGCTTTTCACACATTCATATATAAATTAATGAGATTATATTCTACCTATAATAAACATCTGAATGATAGCCTCACCCCTTTATTTGTGGTTTTTCTGTCTATGGTCTCAGTTGGATAGGGCCCCTTGGATCTAAAATTGTTCAATAGGGTAATTCCAGAAATGAAAATTTTTTCATAGATTTTAAACTGCATGCCACTTGAGTAGTGTGATTAATTCCCATGATATCCCACCTAGGATGTGAACATTATTTTCTATTATTGGATATTTTATATATTTATATTTCAAATGTTATCCCCTCCAGAACACCCCTATTCCATCTCCCCTCCCCCTGCTTCTATGAAATGCTACCCCTCCCACATACCCACTTCCAATTCACCACCCTGGCATTTCGCTACACTAAGGAATAGCGCCTTCACAGGACCAGGGGCCTCTCCTCCTATTGATGCCAGACAATGCCATCCTCTATTGCAGATGCATCTGCAGCTATAGGTTTCTTCATGTGTAGTCTGGTTGGTGATTTAGTCCCTGGGAGTTCTGGGGAGTTTGGTTGGTTGATATTATTCTTCCTATAGGGTTACAATCTGCTTCCGCTCCTTCAGTCCTTTCTCTAAATTCTCCAGTGGGGTCCCTATGCTCAGTCCAATGGTTGGCTGTGAGCATCTGCCTCTGTATTTGTCAGGTTCTGGCAGAGACCCTCAGGAGACAGCTACAACAGGCTCCTGTATGCAAGCATTTCTTGGCATCAGCAATAGTGTCTGGGTTTGGTGTCTGTATATGGGATGGATCCCCAGTGGGGCAGTCTCTGGATGGCATTTTCTTCAGTCTCTGCTCCAGACTTTGTCCCCAAATTTCCTTTAGACAGGAGCCATTCTGGATAAAATATTGAAGATGAGTGGATTGCCCCATCCCCCAACTGGGGGCCTTGCCTAACCTCTAGAAATGGTCTCTACAGTTTCTCCCTCCCCTTTGTTGGTCATTGCAGTTAATTTTATCTCTGATAACTTTTGGGAGCCTCTTTATTTCCTGGCATCTGAGACTTGCTGGTGGCTACCCCTAGTTCCCATTCCCCATTGCTACATACCACTGTTCAAATTCTTGACCCTCTGTATATCATCATCTCCTCTAATACCTACTCATGCCTCACCTTTCCCTCCTCTTCCTTCTCTCTTCCTCCCATTTTCCTCCCACCCTCTACCTCTCATGAGTATTTTGTTCCCCCTTCTAAGTAAGACTGAAGCATCCACATTTTGGACTTCCTTCTTCTTAAGCTTCATATGGTCTGTGAATTGTATCTTGGGTATTCCAAGATTTGGGGCTAATATCCACTTATCAGTGAGTAGATAGCATGTGTGTTCTTTTGTGACTGCTCATGTGTGAATGGGCTAACTCACTCAGGATGATATTTTTAAGTTATGTTCACTTACCTAAGAATTTCATAAACTCATTGTTTTTAATAGCTAAGTAGTATTCCATTGGGCAAATGTACCACATTTTCTGTATCCATTTCTCTGTTGAAGGACATCTGGGTTCTTTTCAGCTTCTAGCTATTTTAAATAAGGTTGCTATGAACATAGTGGAGCATGTATCCTTATTATATGTTGGAGCATCTTTTGGGTATATACCCAGGAGTGGTATAGTTGGGACCTTGGGTAGTCCAATTTTCTGAGGAACCACCAGACTGATTTCCAGAATGGTTGTACCAGCTTGCAATCCTACCAACAATGGAGGAGTATTCCTCTTTCTCTACATCCTTGTCAGCATCTGCTGTCACCTGAGTTTTTGTGATCATTCTAATTGGTGTAAGGGAGAATCTCAGGGTTGTTTTGATTTGCATTTCCCTAATGTCTAAGGATATTGAATACTTCTTTAGATGCTTCTTGGCCATTCAATATTCCTCAGTTGAAAATTTTCTCTTTAGCTCTATACCTCATTTTAATAGGGTTATTTGTTTTTCTGGAGTCTCTTTTTTGTATATATCGGATATTAGCCTTCTATTAGATGTAGGATTGCTAAAGATCTTTTTCTAACCTGTTGGTTGTCATTTTGTCTTATTGATAGTGTTATTTGCTTTACAAAAAAAGCTTTGCAATTTTGTGAGGTCCCATTTGCCAATTGTTGATCTTAGAGCATAAGCCATTGGTGTTCCATTTAGGAAAATTCCCCCTGTGCCCATCTGGCAAATCCATGCTACCTTCCTGTTAGTCACACAGTAGTTGTCCTTCGTTATTTGATTGTCAGGGTACCGAAGTACTTGGGTTTGATAACCTTATTTTGTTTGTTAATGACCTCACACAACAGTAGTGATGCTGCCTCAGAAAACAGCAGCTCTTTATATGAAAAGAAAAAAAGCTTTCAACATAGTCAGGAAAGGGATCAAACATTTGCCAAAGTTGCTGTGATTTTATTCTATTTAGTTACTATGTTATCTTATTGTGTCTACCTTATAAATTAAATGTTATTATAGGTATAAACAAGGGAGAAGACATTGTACTAGAATTCAGGACTCCCTACAGTTTCTGGTATCCATTTGGGGTTTTGGAGTGAATACCCACACCACCTTGGGTAAGGAGAAGAGATAATATAAACTCAAACTTTATGGTAGGGCAAGAAATCAAATCAGTCCATCATTTCCATACTCAACTTCCTTCTTATTCTCTGATAGTGCAAAAAGATAATTAACACAGGGTCTTAGCCTTCTATATTAACCATTTCCTCCCCTAAGGGAAGAAACAGAGCATGAAGGATGGGTGAAGATACCAGCTACAGTCCTATTTTCAAATAATGTTCACATCTTCTCTCTTCACATCAGGGAACCCTGACCCAAGATAGCAATGGATTAAAGCACACACTCCCAAACGTTGGAAATCTGATGAAAAAAATATCTATCAACAGCTTCTGTACTAAAGCTCATGTGTGTGGGTTCTCTTGAAGTTTAACTCAGAGGAAATATGTGTAGCTATCATGTATAAGACCCTGGCTTGGATTCCAAGCACCATAAATAGGCAGAAATCCCAAAACTCATGCACATGAAGCAAAGAAATAACTAATCATAAAATCATAGTAGCTAATGTATAGAGCTTATTTGTGTCCTCTAATATTCTAAAAACTTTACACATATTCACTACATTAATCTCCATGGTGAGGTCTGATTACTGACAACTCCATAGTTGAGCAAGAAAAGGCACAGAGAAGGGAGATCTCACATAATGTGGCCAGTTCCAAGTAATCTGCCACTGTGCTGTCCTGCCTCTGTGAGAAGACACGTGTTTGCATCCATACATATATATTTGGACCTTGATGATTCTATATGAAACCATACCCGAGGAAGTGGAAAAGATCTAAGATGAACAAATCCTGCCCCTCACTGTGCCTTGAAGAAAAGGAAAGAAATATCCATTTTATCAGCCACATGGTAGAGAAGCCTGTGATGTTGGATATCAAAGTTGGCCCTTCAACATGCAGAATACTTCAAGGCAAAGAACAGGCCACCCTCCAGTCAGACAGAGCAGCCACAAGTATAAATTCCAATGGCCTCGGTGACAAAGAGGAGATTAACTCCCCCATTGCCAGCCTGCAGCTCCTTGCCAAAAGTCACACTTGCCAGGGGAGGCATGTTCTAAAGTGCCTGCTTCTGACACTTCACCTGGACTTTAGTTGCAGTCAACACAGCCTTTTGTACACCTTGTTTTAATCCGTCATCGGGTATCTGAATAGCATAACCCCTGCAATGCAAGAAGGAAGCCCTAGGTTTTTGAAATATAACTTAGCAGATTAATTTCATTCTGGATTCAGAAAAAAAAACAGGACCCTATCAGCACGAAGCTCTTCTATGGACCAACACTGAGCCTGCAAGCTGGCAAAGCTGCCTTTCCATGAAGCCTCTGGGTTGATCCAATGCTCCTGTGCCTCTTCTCTCTCATGGGTCCTCCTGTGAGACCTGGCCAAAGGAACATGAACATGTTATCCAGGAACTACAGAACTTGGCTAGAATCTTCAAGTCCACTCAAAGACCCAAACATCACCCTTTTTGTGAAATGTGAGAAAACAGGATTAGGGTCTTTAAAACCCCCTTTGGGTCTCACTTGCAGGACCAGAAGAGGTTTCCAGATGAATGGCCATAGGCAAGGGCTTTTCTGACCTCCCTTTCCTGGGTCAATTCAATGCTAGTCAGACTGGGTGGAATAGCTTTTTTAGCCTGAATTCCTCTCTGGATGAAGGGGGTGGAAATCAGAGAATCAGGGCTGAATGGGTGCTGTGGTACTGGAAATCAACCCTTTTCTCGAGAGTCCTTCCAACAGACTTCCTGCATTCAATTAAAACTCTATGAAAGTCAGCCTGCTGTTAGGACACACTCAAAAACCTCAACAGCCCTCAAGTGGCAAAGGAATTCCTATTTCTGTCAAAATGTCAGACAAGTGGGTCAAGAACTGAACTGTCTGATTCTGACACAGCCGCTGCACTATAATGACTCACAATCACAGAGAAAGGGGGACAGAGACAGGGAGAACACAGACAGAAAAAGGGTTTCCCTAAGTAGGCCACTCACTGACTCTGGCACTAATCAAAACCTACCAACTCAGTCTTCTTTCTTCAGAAAGAACCATAGGCCATAACTGCTACTGTTTGCATTTGAGTGTCTCCCAAAGGGGGACCTGCAATAAAGGCCAGGTCACTATGGTGTAATTACTGGGAAGCATGTAACCTTTGGGAATTAGAGCTTAGAGATACATGCTTTAGTGATTAGGGGTCACTCTGCAGGGAACTGTGGAAACAAATTCCACTTTTTTCCACTATTTGCTCCCTAGTTCTTGAGATAATAGACCATCTCTTCCACACATTCTGGCCATGAGAGCTTTCACCCCAGAGGTCTAAAACTAAGGCCACTTAATATTGAACTAGACTTTCCAAAACTGTAAGCCCCAATAAGCTGTTTCTCTTCCTACATTAAATGTCTCGATAATCTTACCATATTAATGGAAATCTGGCTAATACACAAAGTCACAAAATAGTTAAGACATCTGCATGATTCTCAAAAACTCTCCAGAAGTGAAGGGTACCTGAAAATCTAAAGGGTGGTTTCTCAATGTATATCCTTTACAGGTGTTTAAATTTAGTAGGGGTTGTTGTTACCCAAACATTCTGCTTTCAAATATTTCTCAACCTTAATTGCTTTTGTAGCAACTGGGGCATATTAGATTGAATGAGAAACACACAAACCTGAGTATCCCAGAGGGTTAAAATTTGGGGGAAATGTCAGCTAGATTGTATATGAGATAGATAGGTTTCCTTTATTTCTGCTGTTTCTCACCTCCAAGATTCCCCATGGGACAGTTTATGACATGCCAACTCACTTAATGTCACTATAAAGAAACCCATCACATGCTGATACCCCAATAAAGCCCTTACAACAACTTGCAGCAAAAACCCCTCTATTTCTTCCAGATGCCACTTTAAACATATAATCAGCCAGTGTCTCAGGAGAATACAACCCACACTGCCGTTCAGGAGTGGATGTTTGGAACCTGCTACACAATGAAAGCACAAAGACTTCAAGGATGTAGGATTCCAGGAAGCTGAAACAAACCAACCATAAACAATGGACGCAGGGCTCTGTATATGCTGATGTCTGTATCTGTCTGTCCGTCTAGCTGGCTATCCATCCAGAGTGTGTGTGTGTGTGTGTGTGTGTGTGTGTGTGTGTGTGTGTGTGTTGAATTCAGACCTTTGAGTAGGAAGAAGAAGAAAAGTCCCCATGTACAGAGCCATGTTCCCCATGGTATCCCTGGTTACAAAAATATCCCCACTCTGCTCCTTCCCTTCAACCTCTGCCTGTCAGGAAACAAGTCGGCAATTCTACTCATGGAGTCTAATTTATCAAGTTAGCAGTAGTTTAAAATGTGTGTCACTCGCCTGCCCCTCTGGATGTCTTCCATTCTGGAGTCCTTTTCTCCTTGGAAAGAAAGTGAAGAGTCCCCTTTCCTCTGGATTGCACAACTCTTACTTAGGTCAGATGAAGAAGGTCTCCATATCCACAGCTTCCTGCAGAGGGTCTTTAGCAACCTGATTTAGCAGTTGCATCCTCCGACCCTTGTCTCACAGGATACTTTATGGGAACAAAGGATCCTGTTAACAGAGACAAATAGCACAGTAGGGAGAGACAGATGAAGAAGCACGAGGCTGAGATGTGGAAGAAGATGGAAAGGCAATGAGGTAGAAGTAGACAGGAAAGTTGCTGCAAAGCAGCATCAATGGTCAGAAGGTTGTAATCTCCACCCCAGATCAGATGGAGTCAGTGCCTCAGCCTGAGCATGAGCCTGGGAACCCAGATAGAAGGAGAACATGAAAACTTGGAATCACCTTGGAAACAAGATGATAATGTGGTTGAATGAACAAGGCTTAGGCATCAAATGAATCAGGTCCGGATCCAAGTGCTATCACTCGCCAGCTGTGTGTGTGAGTCCCCTTGCCACTCTTTCTTCTGAGTGTCTAGAGCCCCCATGGTCATATGAGGATGCTGGAGAGAAAACTGGTTCACACCAAGTTGAGGCCAGTTCCCAAATGTATGTCTTTTTGATGAGTGTGACTTACAAGGAGAAAGACAGAAGGCAAAGGTAGTTCTGAAAGACAGAAGACTCCCAAGGAAATGGGAAGTGGACCTGGGCCCCCTCTCCTGGCTCCACATTCGGCGTCCTCAATTCACCTGTTCTGTTGGAGCTCATTTCACCATGCTCTACCACATACCCTGCCCTCATTCTTACTCACTTCAAATCTTTCTGTTTTGGGGTTTGCTGTTTGGTTGGTTTGTTGTTTGTTTGTTTGGTTGGTTGCTTGGTTGCTTGGTTGATTGGTTGGTTGGGTTCTTTGTTGTGTTTTGTTTTGATTTTAGTTTTGCACATGCTAGACTTTTGTGGTGGCCTGCCTCCATACTGGATCCTGCCTAGTGTACACAGCATGTAATGTCTTTTCGCCCTAAGCAAGAAATAAGACTGACTAGTCAACCAAAAAGCTATCGTGGGCATTATGTATGGCACATGAGTTCTGAGGCAAAGTCACAGAAGCTAAGCATCTGCTGTGTTCTCCATCTCTAAGAGAATTTAGCAGACATGTTGTAAAGACATGCATGAAAATTACAGTGAGGTCTATATAATAAGAAACTAATGTCTCCTTTTCTTAGTTTATGTTAGAAAGCCATCTTAGAAATGGTTCTTAATCCTCTCGCAGGCCTTTATAACATGATGGCAGCCCAAGAAAGCCTATGGCTTGACTGTCACATTCCCAGCATGACACCACACAGCTAAGTTGCTCCTAGATTTCTCACTCATGGAAACACTGTGAGACATCAAATATATACTGTTTGAAGTCATTCATTTGGAATCATTAATTATACAAGATACAGATATCAGCATACACAGAGCGACATATACATTGTTTGTGATTGGTTTGTTCAAGTTTCCTGGACTCCTGCATCCTAGATGTCTCTCCACTTCCATTGTGAAGCAGGCTCCAAACATCCACTCCTGAGCAGCAGTGTGGGTTGTGTTCTCTGAGACAGTGGATGATTATATGCTTAAAGTGGCAGTTGCTATCTATTTTAAACTGTTACGATGCCATTCGGTTGTTCTTCTGTTCAGCTTCATATACCAAACTTGACCATGTTGTCTCTAAACCAGAATTCTAAGAATGGGCACAGTGGCTGCTGTGGACTGAACACTATCCCTTCCTACCCAAACCATATAGGTTGATCAAAGCCAGATCTCATTCCAACGGGGTCACTCTAATAGTTTTGATTCATGTTATGTTGTTTTCTTGGTTATCTGTAGTGTGCAATTATTTAAAAACAACCCACACTAAAGCAGGCTACATGCCAGCAAGGCAGTCAAGTCTCCCCGCCTCCATTGGGAGCTGCAAGCATGGTCTTCCCACGTTTTTGCCATTAGCCTGTTGCTGAACCAAACCGCTTGTATCTTCCCAGCCATCTGCACCCTGGTAGCCCCTGTGGCTAGCTCTAAACCACTTAGTCCCTTATAATTAAGACTCAAGAGGCTTGTAATTTATCAGTCAGATTTATAACAGCAAATTTTCAACCCCCAAAATGCCCACACAAGGAACTCAAACTCAATTGATATTGATACAAGCTGACCACCTAGACTGGACAAATTGACCTATGTTATTCTATTGTTCTTCTGTGATATCCATAGCTACCTGTGGCTATTTCAGGTCACATGGACCCAGTTCATCTTCTTCTACCATTTTTTCCCATCCTTCCTCTCACTAAAATGTTTAGCCCTGCCTTTTTTTTTCCATTGCCCAATCATAGGCTCTAGCATTATATTTCACTTGAGCTCACCTACTACAGACAGCAATCTAGGAGATTATCTGCCCAGCTTTACAAATGAGGAAGCTGAGGTGCAAAACACTTAACTGATTAGCACAAAATCAGAGCTACTTAGGGTAAAACTTGGACATGAGAAACTTGTGATTTCTCTGCCTGCACAAGAAATTGAATATCCATCACGTTTAGCTTCAGGGTACATAGAGCAATTTCTACATGGGCAGAAAATCCATATATTTGGTAAAGATGAGGAAAGTAAAGTCCTACCAATAGAAGTTGGTAGTATTTGGTACCATAGAACACTAACAGACTATTATTGCCTCCTACTTCTAGAGGTAGATGGGCTCAGCTTGATAGGTCCCTCACTTAGGAGTCTTTGTCATACTGCTATTACATGATGTTGTCATGGGCCAGAAATATTTGAAGAGGTCTTGGTCAGTATGACTGTCTGTTGTCAGGGCTGGGATGGTTGCAAATGTTAAAGTAGGGGGCTATCTCTCTCTCACTCTCTTCAAGTACTCTCTCTACCTGGTTAGGTTCCCCTTTTTTGTGGCCTGCCAGCCCTCAGGGTAATCAAACTTCTTCTTTGAGAACTACACTCTCCCATGCATCCTAACTCTTGAGAGCATCCCCAGAGCTCTGTGTCTCTTCTCCTGATCTAAGCTTAGAAGGCTCAGAATGTCATTTCAACCACACTCTGTCTGTTAAGCAAGTTACAGACTTTCCTTGCTAGCACAGGTGACAGTGTCATCAACATTCACACCACACAGCCCCAGCCCTCTTTTTTCTCCTCTCACCCTGAGCAACATTTTCTCCGTCTTTCAAGGCCTCACTAAAATCTCTTTGAAGTCTCTCTAGATTTTGCTAAAAGACTCCCTGTGGATATTCTCTCACTTATTTCTCTGTCTGAAAACAAATACCACATGCTTTTTTATGTTTTAGCTGTACCTTACTTATGTTCCAGTTATCAATTTCTTTTCTGAAAACTCTTAAAATGTAGCAGCTTAATGTAGCTGAGTTGGGTGGAACACATCTATAATCCCAGGCTAGGGAACACTGAGGTGGGGGGTTGGGGGTTATGGGTTCAAGGCTAGCCTGGATTATGTAGTAAGATCTTGTCTCAGAACAAAACAAATCAAAGGCGAAACCTCAAGGCTTACAATAGCAATGTATATTTCTCTGAATTCTGGTGAGTAGTGGGTTTATATAGACAGTGTCACATGATAGCTTCTTGCTTTGCTTTCAGATGGCACTGAAACCAGCAGAAGTTGGACATTCTCCCCACTTACTTGTGGCACAGATGACTGGGATAGTTAGAGGTTGAGTAGGCACTGATCTGTCTTCACGTACCTTTTCTACATAGCCTAATTTGTTTTCTTCAGACTCAGGATGGTTGGACCTGTCATGTGATGGTTCCTTCCTCCTGAGAGATAGTTCCAAGAGCAAATACAAGCACTAGCCCAGATCCTGGTTCATAGTTTCTTAGTGTGTTTGTATCTTCTTCATAATATCCCTAAAGCAAAGCACCAATACAGAGAAAATCAAATAGCTTATTCATTAAGTAGTTAGTGGAACATTCTTAAATTTTTCTAATAACATAGTAGCTTGTGTTTAAAAAAAAAGTCGCAGTTTATTTTTACTTTCTTCTTAAGTAAATGAATATACTCACTGATGGTGCATATCCATCCTGGCACTATGTAGCTTTAAGAAGCTTTGCAACAATCTAAATATCCTTGTGAATTTTCTATGTTATGTGTTTCATATCACAAAAGCCATAAAAAAAAACAGGCCATGAAAAGTTATGAAATCATCAAGAGGAGAGGACTGCACTAAGAGACCATGCATTAACTCAGAAGGAGTTTTATGGTATCCATCTAGAGAGCGTGTGTGTCTCTCCAAGTTAGCAAATAACTTGTACCCCTATGAGATTTCCAAAACAGCCATAGCACAGCATTAAAGAACCACTCCACTATACCAACTGAATCCTGACAGTGAAGTTGTAAAGTGGGAAAGAGTTCCCACTGGGACCCATCTTCAACTTCCCATCATTACCTAACCATCAGTGGTCACACAAACATATAAAAGATGACACCTAACTTTCACCGAAAATAAAACCAGGAAGACTTGGAAGCAAAATGAGACACGATCCGAATCTCTCCCTTGGCCCTAGGGATGACTCCATAGACCATTAAGGAAGTCACTACTTGTCTGCACCCACTTAGTGACAATATTCAGTTTTCCTTTCTTTAAATTGTCTACTTAGGTTCTCTGATGACTATGCATGCAATAGTAGGTATCAAAAACTATTTTCTCAACAAAGAAATATCTAGGAAACAGACATTAGTGTGAGAAAACAAGAATATTTCATGGGAAAGTCTGTGTTAAGATGACAGATTTTCAGTAACAAATGCTGTTCATGGAGCAGCTTAAAAGCAAGAATTTATTTCCCCAAAGCTCTGGAATTTGGAAGTCTACAGTGAAAGTATCACCAGGGTTGCTTGCTTCCAAGCCTTCTCCCTGGTTTACAAGGTGGCTGGCTTCTCACACCCTGTTCTTTATGTGCAATTAATCTGTTATATTTATTCTTTTTGCAAGAACACTACTCAACTCATACAACTTTAACTACTTCTCTAAACTTCTCATCCCCAAATATAGTCACATTGGAATTAGAATTTCAGTCTTCAGCTATGAATTGTAGATCTTTAAGATGACTAAATTAAGACGCTTACCTTATACCATCTTCCTAAAAGATCTTTAATTTAAAGTGTAACTGTTTAATTTGAATGAATTAGATCAAGGGAATCCTTTACACTCCAGAAATGAAATGCAAAAAGTACCATGTATTTGGGAGAAGGCATGTGTAGACTCGGCATTCTTCCTTAGAAGGATTTTGGAAGGTGCTATACTTAAAAGCTATGATTAAGTTCTGCTGAATGGATATTAGGCATGAGTGCTTTCGCAACCTCCTTTATGCAACCAGGGTTAAGGATCACTGGGGCATATGCTTCCTGTTTAAATTGTCAAAAGACCAGCAGCATTATCATTACTTGCAAACTCACTGGAAATTCTGTATCTCAACCTACTGTTGGGTGTAGAGGAACTACAGGTCAGGTCACATGATATGACCGGTAAACTTTAGGATACACTCTTATTAGACTTACACTCTACTCGAACTAATACAACAATGGGCAGCTGTGAATGGGAATCCAAAATCTAGTAGTTGCTCAGTCCCAAAAGGCTAGTTATTTGACCTGATCTTCTGTATAAACTAGAATTCTGAAGAAGTGGGTTTCAACAGATGTGCTGCCAAATAAGCCCAAGCAGGTGAAGAGTCAGTCCTTCTTCCAGCAGGTGTGGCCTGGATTAAAGTCATGTACCACCATGCCTGGATCTTTGTCTCAGGCTGGCCTTCAATTTAAGAGATTTTCTTGCCTCAGTCTCCTGTGATTAAAGGTGTGTACTGTCTTGCCTAGGCTTAAGCTTTTCTGGATCACTATGCCTCAAGATCTCTATGTCAAGATTTGGATCAGAAACCTGAGTCTTCCAGCCCCAAGAGCTGATTCACAGATGTGAGCCCTCCATTTTTGGATTACAGTTCATTCCAGATATATTCAAGTTGACCACCAGGAATAGCCATCATACACTTAAGAATGAAATTCCTCAAATCATGAAAGAGGACTATGATCACAAAACTTCCATAGCCTCTGAGAAATATTTCTAATATGTAATTCAGGGGTAGTTAACATCGCTGTCTTGTTCTTTGGTTTGCGGTCTGTGTAAGCTATTTTAATGATAAGACTGTGCCTAAAGATAAGATACCACAGGCATCTAATCCAAAAAGAGACAAGCAATGAGATCATCCCACAAACGATTTGTCCCTCCTCTCCACCCACTACGAATAGTAACTTGACAATCAACCTCAGTTGGGCTACACAACATTTGCCTTAAAAAAATATTTAAGTTGCTCTTAGCAAAATAGATTCTTGCAGAGCCATGATAACAATGAAAGAAGAAAAAAATAGGAAGTAGGGCATAATGGGAGAAATGTACAGGGCATAATAGGAAAAAAATGTGGAACTGGAAAGTATTTCACCTTATTCCACATTAGGTCCACATTCCTAATCCCCAAAGCTTTTGGATCATAACTCTTGACCTCTTTCAAAGATAGCCTCTATCATATCTCTAGCTATTTTTAGCAAAAAGAGGTGAACAGCTCAAAAATAAGACCAAGAAGAGGAAGTTACTGTTGAAAAGAAGAACCAAACCCTAGAGTCATTATTCTGGGTGAATTGCTAGATGAATTTCGTTGAAAAATTATAATGATGATTCACTCAAAAGCATTTTTTTCTATCTTTTGAGAAATTACTTTCAAACCTGACATGGTGGTGCATGCCCTTAAAAATTCCAGCATCCAGGAGGCAGAGGCAGGTGAATCTCTGAGTTCAAGGCCAGCCTGTTCTACAGAGTGAGTTCCAGGGTGTCCTGGACCATATAGAGAAAACCTCAATCAATCAATTAATCATTTTCTGAGTTGGATTCTACCATGTCTTTTAATTAGAATGTGTATTTTACAGTACCCTAACCCCTTTTCTAAAGTAGGGTAATTTGGGTTGAATTTTCGAGAGGCTAAAGTATCCTTAGCAGGGTATTTTCACTAGCCACTTGTTCCAAAGTCCCTCCCACTGCTGCCTTCACATAGCCACTATCTTGTAACCAGCCTTGTTTTTTTATTTATTAGTTACATCATCAGTGTTGTGATAAAACATTCTAACAAAGCACAAGCAATTATTGGCTTGTAGTGGCAGTATGATGCAGTCTACTATCCCAGAGGCAACACGGCAGCAGACAGCTAAGGTACTTTGTGCTCAAGTTACAGGGACCCCAAAAGACCATCAAGGAGTCAATTCTGATGCATACACATAAGGGTCTTTTATTCCAAGCTCTAGAGCAAGGTCTCTAACCATCCCTTTTGCAGCAGGTCAGAGTGAGAGCCCCAAATCTAGGGATTCATGATTTTATTGTTGTTACAACAAAACTGGGTAATTTCTATATGGGTAAGCAGGTTAATATTTTAAAAACTGTATTTCTGGTAAAATCTGTAGGGATCAAACATGAGGGGCAGAACCACCTGACAAACAAGATTGTCAGGTTGTCTATTCTCTGCAGGATGTCTTGCTGTTGTAGCCTGGCTGATGCTAAGGGATCAGGGTGTGTGTGTGTCTGTCTGTGTGTGTGTGTGTGTGTGTGTGTGTGTGTGTGTGTGTGTAGGGGCATCATAAGATGTTCAGGTGTGATTTTCTTCCTGGAATTGGGCTTTAGCTCCTAGTCTTACACAAAATAGAATTTCTTCAAAAATGGAGTTGGTTGAGCTTTACAGTAAATGAAGGCAGGTGCAGGAGGCTGGGCACATTGGATCCATACTCTAGAAACAGAACAGGAAATAGGGCTGTGCTTTAGAGTCTCAAGGTCTACCCCAGTGACTCACTTCCTCAAGCAAGGCTCCACCAACTTCAAAAAGTGCCACCAGTGGGGGACCAAGTGTTCAAACCCTCGAGCCTGAGGGAACTTTTACATTCAAAGTTTAAGAATTTTCAACTGGTAGAAAGTCCTTAGAATTGAATTTTAACCAAATTTCTGCTTCTTAGCAATTGTAACAACCATATCAATGACAAAAATACCAAATAGGTTAAAAAATAAAAAAATAAACATGTATAAACAGTCTTAATAGGGAGATATGTGGACGGTAATCATAAATATCAAGACTTCTCTTACTATAATTTACTAACTCGTGTTAGTAATATATAATTATTAATAATTATATAATTAATTTATGTTAAAATGACCATCTTAGAGTTCTTCACCTATTATTGTAAAACCAGTAAAACCAACTTTAAAATTGTGTGTGTCTTTTATAAGACTAACTAAAATGCCAGACATTAGCATGGTTATTAAGATTTTAACAAAAATAATATTAATTCATCGAATAATTATTTTCCTAATTATAATGAGTCAATAATTATTTTAGGTTTCTGTTTCTGGCTTCATCTTTCTACATGTTTTTATTTTTTTTTCTCTCAGTAATGTGTATTCAAGCCATGTTTCTGTGAGTGGAATATGTCCAATCTGATATTTTAGTATTCTACTTGAAATGTTTAGTCCATTTCTCTTGAATGTAATTACTGAAAGGTATGAATTTCTATCTTCTACTAGATTATTGTTCATTCATATTTGATTGACCTATTTCATGTTATTTTTCTCTCATTTCTTGCCCTTTTCTTTGTGATTAATCAGATTTTATTATTTTACTTTTCCCCTCTGTCACCTTCTAAGTCAGACTTTTTTGGAAGTAATTTCAGACATTTTTATCTAATAATATTCTAATATAGATTATTAGCTTTACTACCAACTTTCAAGGCTAAAGCCCTAAAATATTTTACATTGCTTATCTGCCTTTCAAAATTTTGTACTTTTAATTAACATATGCTTTTATTCTGCATCATTTTGACATTCCACAAAATTTTAAAAGAACTATTCCCCCACGATCCCTTGAGTAATGCACATCTCTTTTTTTCTTATTGGACATTTTATATTTACATCTTAAATGTAATCCCCTTTCCCCATGTCCCCTTCAGAACCCCCTATCCCATCTCATGTCCCCTGCTTCTATGAAAGTGCTGCCACCCACCCACTCACTCCCACCTCACTGCCCTGGCATTCCCCTACTTTGAAGAATGAGCCTCCACAGTAATATACATTCTTAGTGCTCTCATACTAACGTTTACTTAGTGTCCTTTCCCCCCATCTCCCCCGTGTGTGTGTGTGTGTGTGTGTGTGTGTGTGTGTGTGTGTGTGCTCACATTTTATTGAGTTGCTGGAAATTGAAGACAGGAATAATTTGAGCATATACCAGACAAGTTTTCAACCAAGAATATGTAACTTAGCCCATAACACTATATTGTTCTTCATTTGTTTCTTTATTTACTTGCTTTTATTTGAAGTTACTTCTCCTCTAGATAGAAAAACAACAACAACAATTCTTTTACTAATTCTTTTAAAAGTCAGGACTGCCTAAATGTGAGCTGAACAAGGACTATAGCTATGCTAATGTGGGTGGGAAGTAAGTAGCCTGGGGGCCTCCACCCTACACACACACACACACACACACACACACACACACGCGCGCGCACACGCGCGCACAAGAAAAGCAGAGGAATTTTGTGAGCAGGGAGAAATAATCTTCTCAAGGAAAAGTACACCACTTTGTTACCCAATATAAATGGTCAGCCCTCAAAACATCTGTAAAAAAAATATTGTACAGACAGATCAGATTGTACTTACTTCTGCATAGGTGTGTTTGTGTTTGTGCAACAACAACAAATAATCTAAAAGAGCAAGAAAGAACATATAAGAGGGTTTGGTGAGAAGAGAGGGAAGAGAGAAATGATGTAATTATAATCTTAAAAGAGTAAAAAATGTTTTCTACTTTAGCTTGCTTTCTTGGCTTTTGTATATCTAGTTTATTGCTTATTCTTTCAGTCTAATAAAAGCACTGCTCTATTGTCCTCTAGCTCCCATTGTTTCTGTTGAGAAGTCAGCTGTTGGGTCTCTCAATGCTCCTCTGCAGGTTATGTGCTTTTTTCTTTCAGTTTCTGTTTTTCACTCTATGACTTTTTTGCAGTTTTGCTATCATGAATCTCAATTTTGTTACATTTCTCTCTATTGGGGCATACAGAGATTGTTGAATTACAATTTATTCTCTCATCATTTTGGAGTAATGACTATATATTAAACTACTTTTGTTGTCCCTAGGCAATTCTTATTCTAGTTTACTTCTGGATCTCTAATTATGTTATTTTAGGTTTTTTCCAATACATTCCATGACATTTGTTTGTTTGTTTTTTTGTTTGTTTGTTTAGTTTTGTTTTGTTTTTCAGTTTTTAAAATCTGTATCTTAGTTTGGATATTTTCTACTGATCTTCATTCTCTTTTTTCATGCCAAATCTATATAGTTTTTCACTTCAGGTATTATACATTTCAGTCCAGTCCTAGAATTTGCATTCAAGATAGGCAGGTGGCACACACTATACATAAGCAAATGGAATGTGAGTTTTAAGTCCAACTTTGCTACATAACAATTTCGAGGGCATATAACTAATAAAATCTCACATTATCATTAAAATATAAAAAAACAAGCAATTATATTGATTTAATATTATTGTTAATGAAAGAAATAACTTATTCATACTAGATATATGTTATGTGTATGCATGGGTATACATGTGCATATGTGTATGTATGTGTGGTTATTGGAAGTTTTGTCTAATATAAATTTGACAATCACTACTCCCCTTTTTGTTTTAACTCAAATTGTCTGCTGGAATTCTGTTTTTCCCTCTTTCCTGTGTTTTTCTGAATGTTCAATTTCATATTATTTTGCAGTGCTAAAGGTCAAACTTGGGACTTTATGCTTGCTAGGCACAATATGCCAATAAGATATATTCACAGCCTTCATGAATATTTTAATTGCTATATTTGTTGTTGTTGTTTATTTGAGACAGAATCTCACTATGTAGCTCAAGGTGGGCCTTTAACTTGAATTTGACTCAGTCTTTAGAGTACTGGAATTACAGGAATGTAGCAACATGTTTAGCTCGGTTATTTTTGTGCATTGCTTATTATTTATTATTATTTATCTGATGAAGAAGACCGAACAGTTGTAAGGGTCGATGATTCACTGAAGAATGACACCCTGGACTCAAATAGCATGTAAACACAAAGAGTGTTTTATTCTGCAGAAGTCCAGCATGCTGGGGTCTCCTATTACCAAGAGAGAGAGAACCAAGTGAGCCTACAAGCTCAATTTAAAGCACATTGGAGTTCTGGGGTAGAGGGGCTTTATCTTAATCTGTCTTTGAGAATTCAAGAACCTTTATCCAGTTGTGGAGACTGGAAATTGTTGTTGAGGAATTCCAAGGCCTTATCTTCCTCTAACTCTAAGCATTATTGAACTATGCCAGGGCATGGCTTGGGCCTGGGAATATTTCTATTAGTAATTGATTTGCCTGGACTTGTCCAGTTTTTAGGCCTAGTCTCCTAAACTGCCAATCTGAAGCCTGTCATAAAGTCAGCCTAGCCTTCTCACAGTGATTTACACACTGGTAGGTGGTTTGAATATGCTTGGCCTAGGGAGTAGCACTATTAGGAGGTTGGTCTGTGTTGGAGTAGATGTGGCCTTGTGAAAGGAAGTGTGTCACTGTTGGGGTGGGCTTTGAGACCCTTCTCCTAGCCACATGAGAGTCAGACTTTTCCTATTTATCTTCTGAACAAAATGTAGAACTCTCAGTTCCTCTAGCCCTATGTCTGTCTGGATGCTGCCATGCTTCCTCCCACCTTGATGGCAATGTACCTGAACCTGTAACCCAAGCCCAATTAAATGTTGTTCTTATAAGAGTTGCCTTGGTCATGGTGTCTGTTCACATCAATGAAAACCCTAACTAACACAGAGGGATTAGCTGAGCTCTCCATTCTCTTGGTTCAGTCCAATTTGCAATCTCTGGTAATATGCTTTTACTGACTTCCTGAGAGTAAATAAATAAATAAATCATACTAATATGTTCTTTTCAAGAGCATCTTCCCTTTCCTATGTGAGGTAGCAAGCTGACAGAATACCAGAATACCTCTGAGAAAGGATTACAAGTCTCTGTCCACTTATGGTTAGTTTTTAGTGAACCCAACTGAGAGAATGAGGATTTTTTTTTAATCAGATGCCTTTCACGCTAGTACATTTTCAAGTCTTGTCTTCTTTTTTATCAAACTATCTAAATCTATTTGTTTGTCAAAGACTTTCTGCTAAATTCCTGTCTTGGCAAGCTGAGACTGTCAAACTTATGGAGCAAGAAATGGATACATTTCAGCATACATTCTCTAACCTTTTCTCTTGCCAGAAAGAGATTCTAGGAGAGATCCTAGAGTTTCCAATATCTACTTTTACACCTTTAGTACCAGAAGATGGCCACTATCTCTCTGCTTTACTTTGTGCATGCTAACAATATCCTTCTCTAGGGGGTCCTCCATCTGAATTCTCAGCCCCCTGCTTTAATCCCTGGAATTAGCAACTATCCAGGAGTCAAAACAGCACTGGACGCTGGGTTTTGTCCCTAGGGTTTCCCCTTTTAAGGTATTTTAGACTTGCAGTCCTCAATACTTTGTGTGTCTCTGATTTTTTTTCAAATAGATATTTTAACTTGATACTTTTAGTTACCTTGAGAAAAGCATAGGTGGGCTTTAAATTGTGATAGTCATATCTGAATAGAAGATTCCCCCCAACACAGATATTGCATTTTTTAGGTATTTCAGTGAGAAAAGCAGACAGTGGTCTACCAACAAATACTAAATAAAACAATCCCAGATAGTGATGTAGGCCCATGTTACCAGGAAACCAGGCCTCCTTTCTGTCAAATCTTGGTTTTATCGATGAAAGAATTTTAAAAGGGAATCAGAAGGAAGTTCAAAGACCATTTTACTAGAGTTTAAGAGAAAAACAACAGGTTGTAAAACTGTCAACTACTAGAAAGAGGGAAACAGAAAGAGAGAACAAGTCAGGTCTTTTGACTTAGGGTTAACAGCAGAGGTCTTTTAAAAGGTAGGGCTGGGAGTATTTATAGAAAACAGTGAGAAAATCTGGAGTATTGGAAAAGTGTGCTTTTTGTATTTTGGATGATATTCAAAGAGACAGAAAGGGAAAAGAAAATTATAATTATATTTGCTTGTCTTTTGAGACAAGGTCTCTCTATATAGCCCTGTCCTGTAACTAACTAATAAGTAGACCAGGCTGAACTTGAATTTACAGAGATCCACTTGTTTCTGGCTCTTGAGTGCTGATATTAAAGTGTGTCACTACAACTAGTTTCAAAATTTGTAACTTTTAAGCCAGAACTCAGGAAACCAGGCAAGCTTAACAGTAAGGATCTGAAAAGAACTGCACCAAAGGAAAGGCTTCTGGAAATTATATAGACATCATCTCGCAGAGAGGATAACTGTTCCTCCTGTTTCTTCTGTTTATCTTTAGGACAGTGGTTCTCAACCTTTCTAATGCTCCAACTCCTTAATCCAGTTCCTCATGCCAAGGTTGTTGTATTTATAAAAAGATAAAGAAAAGAAGGTATGTCCCAGATTTTGGCACCAATGTTAGAAAAAAGATAAAGAAAGCTGAGTGAGGAGTATGTTCTATGGAGGTGTGGTAAGGCAAAGGGAGGGCCCATGTTGGGCACCCCTTCCTCCTGAGGGACCAGCCTCATGATGGTACAGTATAGAATAGTGTTTATTTGGGGCATGGGAAGGGGAGTTAAGAAGGTAATAGTGGCAGATAAAGAGAAACAAGGAAGAGAAAAGGAGTAGAATTGAGGCCATCCATGAACACATGGAGAGAGAAGGGGGGAGGGAATGGGGAGAGGACAGACAAGGGGGTAAGAAGAGAGGGAGGAGAGGTCAAGCAGCCCCTTTTATAGTGCCAGGTAACTATGAGGCAGGGTATACCTGACTATTGCCAGGTAACAGTGGGGTAGAGTTCGGAAGAATCCTAACAATGGTGACCCCAACCATGAAATTATTTCATTGCTTTTTCATGACTCTAATTTTGCTACAGTTATGAATTGTAATGTAAATATTTAATATGTGACACTCCCCACACACAGGAGGATCATGAACCACAGAATGAGAATCATTGCTCTAACAGACTCTGCTTTCCTGAGCCTTCCCATCCAGATGATTCGGACCTAGTTGGATTAACTCCTAAAGGAAAAGACAAGGCGATGCTTTAGAAACTCAGAGTGTTATGTCTCCACCTAGTAGCAGAGGTAGAACTTGATTCTGTTTTGACCAGGAGCTTTCCTTTAATGGAACTCAACAAAGCTCTGTTCTCACTATCACTTTTCCATCCGGTATTTTCAATCTTGGGGGCAATTGTGATGCTTCCCTTCCTAGTATTAATAATAAATGGGAAATGGGACCCAGAGACAATTATAAGAAAGGAGTCCATCTTCAATATCCTCAATGCCTGATAATGCCGGTCTAGCTGCTTAACACATGACAAAAATAGGATTCTGTGAAAATAATAACATGGCCAGCTACCTTCTACCTAACTTGAGGGAGAATATACTAAGTACCTTTACTGAAGAAAAATTCTACAAGGAAAAGGGCTCTTGTTGTCTCCATCTTAAGTACTTGGGTGGGAACATGGGAGGAAGGAGATTTACTACAACAGCCCTGAGAGGGGACAGAGAACAGCTCTGTCCTCTGTGTCAAAGATTCAAGGGTGCAAAGGCCTTTGGGAGTGGGCTATTCCTGGAGCTCTGCCTCTGCTGGATGGATGGTCTGAACCTTGACCTGTGGGTAGCATCTCTATTGTCTTTTCAGACATTACCATTCTGTTAGTCAGTTCCTGTAAGCAAAGGAGGGCAGTTGTAAAGGATGCTTTGAGGAAGGGATGATTAAAAGATCGGGGATAAAGATGAAGAGGACAATCAAAGACTAATGTACCCAGTTCATCAGCCCACATCCTGATTCTCCTCCTGCCAAATAACCAACATAATAAGCTTGTTCTTCTGGCTGATGGGTAAAAGTATCTACCCTTGGGGCATAATTGTTCTTTATGCCCTATCATCTGGCCAGCTGGGAACAACCTTCCTTAGGCATTATAATAGGGGAGTGGCATTTAATCCAACCGTTGGCCTTTGGGGAACACACGGCTTCCCAAGGAGCTTCCTTGCTAACCCAAGTCAGAAAAAAGAGAAAATTACCCAAGAGCGTCTCTTTACATATATTTAGTGCCTGCTAAGAAAGAAACCACTGGGGGGCACTTTGGTAAATGGGGCTTCCTAGGTCTGTCATTAGCAATTGAAGGAACTATCCATTCTAAAGCATGCTCTGCTGCCATAACTCACAGGTCTCCCTAATTCAGATGGGTTGGGGATGCTGAAGTCTGGAAATAAGCTTTCTCCACCACTGCACCTCACTCAGCTCTCAGCCTTACATCATTTCCAAAGCATTAAGCACCCCGCAACTGGAGAATCATGCCACCGGCTATATCTGTAACACCTGACATCATTTAGAAGACACGGCAAGGGCAAAAGAGCTCCCTTTGACCAGAGACATAAATAATGCTGAAGAAAAAAATTAAGTTAAAAGGCTTTTCTTCCCCCTAAATGGATTTGCAGAATGTGGCTTACCGGCCAGGCTATGAAACACTATGAGGAAGTGTTTCAGAGAGCCAAGGAGGTAACTCTGAGCAGTTGGCGTTCAGCTTTGAGATGCTGCCACCAAGAATAGAAGATGTGATAAACTGAAGACTGAGCCATAACGTTTGACCTACCCAGAAGAATGGATAGCAGTAGTGAGTCTCTGGGTGCTCACAATGTATGCAAGTGGAAATACATCCGCTGCTGGGATCTGTCCAAAAAAGGAAAACCCCAGGTTGGCAGAGCTATCCACTAAGATCTTAGGAAGCCACATAGGACTAACTTCTGCCAAGAGACTCCCAACAAGCTTCTCCCACATCACCACTTCTTGGCAGGACTGAAAAGACTATGCAAACAGTCTGCTTTGTCTTCCTAAACTCAGCTTCCACACTGGGTCAGGGAATGGGAAACCAAGTGTCACAGCTTCTTCTAATGCACCAGAACTGTTACCAGGCCCTTGGCAATAAGAGGAATTCCTGTCCCACCTTATTTCTGGCCCTAAGCTGAATACAACTGGCAGTGTGCATTCTATGAAAACTTCCCAGGGGTCTTGAAGTCTACTACCTGAAGCTACTTAAACTAGGCATTCTAAAGAGACTGTATGCCAATCTCAGGCTACATGTAAGCAGCAGATCCCAGCTTCTTAACCCATACCCTAAACTAGCCTCCGCTGTAGTCAGTGAGCCCAAAAAACTGCACCACAGAGCATTTGGGAAGAATGATGGTATATTACAATATCTTCTAAAGTCTTAATATAAGAGGAGCAATTGGAGCTGGAATTCTGAAAGGCTGGTTGTGGTGGGGCCTTGTGCCTTACAGATCCTCTAGGAGCCATTTGTTTGATACTCAGGAAGGTTATTTCCTTAGAGCATAGCTAACCAATGATGGGGGCATGGACTATGTGAACATTGAGACAGTACAGATTTGTTCACTGTCTGGCCAGGGCCAGCACACAGTAGATGCTGCTGTGGCCCAGAAACTTACTCAGTCCTGTGCAGAGCGAAGAGTACATGACTGTCTCAGCCACTGAAGGAATACAAGCATATAGAGGACTAGACAAAGCAGTATTGTTTTTCCCTTCATGGATACAAAATCCAGGTGCTCAACACAGAACTCATGGGAAAGAGAATAATCCAGGTGAAAGTTCATTATGCAAAGAACTTTATACCTAGTTCTATACATTTTGACATTTCTAATTCAACTGTAAAATTAATGTAAAACAACAGTTACCTGAAACAGTGCAGAAAGAATATATGTAAGGCTAAAACAATGCGGGATATATAACAGACACACTGCCAAACCTGGTCACTGATTAAATGTGGAGGTTAAAGAATCAAAGACACCCAAGACACCCAGGCTGGAGCCAAGAACTGAAAAGGTAGAACAGGAAAGGGCTAGTGGAGGACTGTGGTCAGAAGATGGTACTGGGTTGAATCTGCTGGTTAAAAAGGAAAGTTCTTTGGATGCAGGAGAAGGCACAGGAATAGTTATGAGTTGATATTTCATATGTGTCTCACCTGAGACAAGCTAAAATTACTAACACTGGCTTTCATTGAGCACTTGAAAAACACAGACAAAAACAGCAAGAGAAAATGAATAACCAATTAAGCTCATTACTGACAAACCTCAGTCTGGGAAACATCTAAAAGCCAATTCTCCACAGTTGGAGATATATATATAAAATGTATACTATATATTTATATATTTTATACTATATATATATATATTTTATAGATATACTATATACTATATCTATAAAATGTATAATAGAGGAAGGTACAGGATTGGAGTGTGGGCAAAGGTCACCAGAAAAGGCACAGACATACACACAGAGGACATCCCACTATCATCCCTGTCCTGGGTGTTCCCACAGTTCCAGACACCCTCAGTAAGAAAGGGCGAAGGAGAGAAGCTGGCAAATCCGATAAGGACGGATGGAGGGATGGAGACAAATAAACCTTCAGGCACTATGTCAACTCCAACTCACGAACTCAAAAACAAGCTCATTAATTATCCTCTAGCCAGGACTGAGGTAGGGCCAGTGTAAACACTCCACACACCAGCTCTCAGTGAGACAAACAGCCCTAAGGTAGACACACACCAGGGGCTCTCAGTACTTGGTGCACAGGCAGCTCAGCTATGGCTAAGAACATTTTTTCCCTGAAGGATATAAACTCCAGTTAGCAAAACTTCACCTAGGACTCATTATATCTTGGTTCTTTTTTTTTTTTTTTTTTTTTTTTTGTAAGATTGTAAGCTTTCTTCTCAAGCATGTCATTCACTCTGTGTCCTTTCCAACCTAGTTCTCAGCAGCATGAAGACATTAATTTTTGTCAGCTCTAACCACATGCATTATCCCTTTCATAATTTCCAGTATGTTTAGAATATGAGGTCATAAAGGCCACTCTGAGGGAGTACACTTACCATGTCACCCCAGATCTATCAATCTTTCTCTTCATTGCTCAGAGTGCACGGACCCTCTTCATCCTCTGCCCTCTGCTCCCTGTGCCCCAACCCCCCTCCCTCCCCAAGGGAGAGGATATTCTCTGTGAGCCAAGTCCTACTGCCCCTTCCAACTTCTCTCCATCCTAACTGGTCCAATTTTGAACTTCAGCCACTGCCTCGATTTCCATACCACATTTCCCCAAGGCCAACCTGTACCTTCCCAAGACATTCTTTACACCATAGTCAGACATGTCACTCAAAACCACAAAGTTAAATTGACAATTTTTTTTTTTTTTTTTTTGCAAAGCTCCTTATTGAGTTATAGCTCTGGTGAAATTAAAATGAAAAAAAAAATTTAACAGGATTTACAAGGTCCTTCTTAATCTCCCCAATTCCCATGTATATTCAACCCTATTCTACTGCACTGTCATTGAGTTCTGAGTGCCAGGCAGGTAAAGTTTTATTTGCTTTCTGCACAGCATATTCTCTATACTCTTTTCAGGACTCTGTGATCCCCTCCTCCTTATCTAAAAATATTCCTTTATCCACTTCACCAGAAAAATTCTGTTATCTGTTCACCCTGAGTACACATTTTGCTTCTTCCAAAATGCTTTTTTCTGAGTGACCTTTCTAAATGTCTTCACTGAGTGCATCTTCCATTAAGCACAATGGGATCTTCATCATAACAAATTATAAAGGCCTGTGTCTCTCATCCATCCTATACTGGATACATTTTTGAAAGTGGAGATACTGTGTAGCTTGGCCACCACTGTATTGCCAATTTCTATCAAGTGCATGGAACATACTCGGTTTTCAATAAATGCCTCCCCTAGTATTAATCCAAAGGAGACAAACGAGAAAATGGTTAGTTCAGGTTATTTAGTTACAAATTAGAAAATTCGCCTCTAAATTATTTAAGCAAAAATGAGTTCTGGGACAGAATATTGAGTATTCAGACAAGAAATGTATAAAATCCAAGACAGCTCATACAACAGGAAGAAAGATCAAGTGTGGTCATGTGACAGCAACAATAGTCAGATGAGTAAACACAACCATTTGACCTCTTTGACTCTATTCAATTGTCCTAACTTTATTCATGTACCTCAACTAAGAGCATGGCAGAGCTCCACTCAATATGAAGCAGGCAAAGTACAATCTATAAGGAAAAGAGGCAACTGTTAGAGGCCACAGCCAATAGTGCCTACAGGCTTACTACTTTCAGTTCTGGTTTTAAAAGATTAGGACAATTATTAGATTTATTGACTCTTGCATCTAAGTTTTATCTTTGGTGGGTAAGGGGAAAGAAAGAGGCTGATGTAATTCAACTTTGTTCTAAAAGAATGGCAATCCTCTGAATACAGACCTGTCCATTTTTAAAGACATGCAGTAAATAGAGAACAGCAGTGCCCAGAAATGTATGACTTCGAATCCAAGGAATCAGAGCTTTGCCAGATTCTACCCATAAGCCCTTGGAGTAGTGAGATCCTCATATGTCAGTGTCTCATTTCACAATGAATCTAGTCATACTTGGTGCAGGGGTTTGGCTTTCATCAGATCCAACCACTTGGGACAGTCCCTGGGACATCAGGAGTATGCGGTGAATTTCAGTGAATATTTTATTTTAATTGTGCAGTTCTTTTCCTTGTTAAGGGCTGGGGATTAAACTCAGTTCCTCATGCCTGCAAATGTTGTGCCACTGAGCTATACTCCCAGCACCAATAATGACCTAGCAGAAAATGTATTAGACAAAAAACTATCTTTTCCCAGCGTATCTTTTTCTGGTGTTTAAAGGAGTAAGGATCCTAGCCTGGCCCTTCTTGGTTTTGCTTAAGGGCAGGGGTGTAAAGTCAATAGCATCTTCCTTAATCCTTACCTTTGGAAAACCAGCTTCTGCATCTTGTCCATAACATCACCCCTGCTTCCAAGGGAAAGTGGGGCATTTCAGTAACATCTAATAGCGTTGCTAGGTCCTGCCTCTTCTGTCTGATTTAATGTGGTCTCCAAATGTAGGCTGGCTGCTCTTGCAGGCTAAAGTATAATATAAAGGCCTTGTGGAAAATGAAAGGAACATGAGAGAAGTCAAGAGGCAGTGGCTGGAGATCCACATTCTCAGCGAGTCCCATTCTGTCTGAGCAACCTCATCATTTGCTGACTTGGCTGAAGAGCTATGCCTCATCCTAAACCCCAATTTTCTTGAAACCAGAAGTTTTCCAGAGAAGCAGCCACAGCAATATTTCCAAGCCTAATGCTCAGCACACACTAAGAGATGCACTTTCATACCATCCTGCGTGGTTTTTAATACCATTGTTTGGTAATGCCGTTATCGTCACTCTGAAATTTCACCCTGTCAGTCGAGACTCCCTATTAGTCCCTTGCCTTCAACAACCTCTCTGTCACCTTCCTTGAACAGTGACACTCTGAAATAACGTAATATCTTTACTCTCTGAGAAAACAACAAGACAATATCAGAGGTGACTTAGTTATTTTTGCCAACCTAGATGAGGATGGAGAGAGACAAACAGAAAGGTAGATGCTGTCTACAGTGGTCAGACATAAACAGGAGTTTGGGGTGCAATAGTGATGAGGCAAAGTTTGGGGATGGTAAAGACCAAAACAGAAAGGGAGGATTGGGGATTCAGTGAGTCATGCAAGCCATCAACCCCCACAGAAGCCAGCATGTACCCAGGCCTGAAGGAACAACTGCAGAAGCAGGTAACTAGCCACAAAGGCTCTGTGAACTTGAAAGACAGACAAGGCAGACAGCTACAGAAGGAAGAGTTTAGGATTCTTAAAGTACTCCCTAAATCTAATGAGCTAAAGCCATGTTGCCTCATACTGTTACAAGTGTGTCACAAGCTGGCCCATCTGTCACGAGAGACTCTTTTCCCTTTGGAAAATCCTGCTTAGTCTCCAGTTTTAATTTCAGCCTCTTTCTGTGCCTCCCAAAGATCCACTCATGGATGCAGTAACTCTGGACTTCTAGTAGTTTGTTTTTGCTTATTTCTTTCCATCTCAGCCATTTCCACTATAGAATGCTTACCCCATACTCACTCAGTGCCACTAGACTGAACTATTGGTTGGGAATGTACATCTTGCTTAGCATATATGGGACCCTTGATTCAGTTCCCAGCATTAAAACATACACACATGCAGACACACACACACACACACACACACACACACACACGAGGGGAGGTAGATAGAGACGGGAAGGGGGGAGAAGGAGGGAGGAAAAGGGAGAGGGAGGGAGAGAAAGAGAGAGACAGGCAGACAGAGACAAAATTTTCCTTAGGTATTGGTTTAGGTTTTTGCTAGCCATTGTATTCCTGTTTCATATTTATGTACCTCAGTAAATGTTTATTGAATGGGACAGTTAATAGATTGGCAGGATACAATAAAATAGTCTTTAAACAGCTACTGTAGCTGTCTCTCTGAAAGGGGTTGAAAGAGAAGGCACCTCACATCCACCTCTCGCAGCAGAAGCCACTAACTACCCTTTACCCAATCTCCAGTCTACAGCCAGCTGCTTTCAGATTCACTAGGAAAACTAATAAATCTCGGCTGTGAGGCCCATGAGCAACATAAGTGCTCTGTGCCCCTGGTACTTGAAGGGCCCAAAACTCCACCAAAGGTGCAAGTGCTTTTCCTAAACATGAAAATGTCCCCATTCAACAATTTCTGTGGATTGAACTGAATCACAAAAGCAAGCCTCTTTCTAAGGGAAGGCTTCCCAGTAAAAGAATCAATGGAGATATTTATTTTTAAAAATGGTCCATCTTGTTCTTATGCTGGACCTAATTAATCATAATCTAAAGCCCAGGACTCTACTTGTTAGCTTGGTTCTCAAGAGAGTCTGATGAATACTAAGTTTGAGAATCATTATCTCAAGGAAATGAAACCACCGCAGCAACAAGCAAGGAGGGGGTTGGGAGTTGAGCTCACTGGTAGAGAGATCTTGCTTAGCATGTGTTTGGACCTGGGTTTGATCCCAAGTACTGAAACAACAAAACTAAGACAAAGGAGAGAAGAGGAGAAGAAAAGGAAGGAAAGTGAGTCTGGCAAGATGAATGAGCATGTACTGCAAGAGCAGAGGACCTGAGTCATTTCCCCAAGCCCACATATGGTAACTCACAGCTACATTTACCTCAGTTCTAACCTCCTTCTCTTGACTCTGCAGATACCTGCACTCACATGTGCACACACAGACACACAAACAGACACACACACAGACATACACACACAGACAACACACACAGACATACACACACATGCACACACACAGACATACACACACATGCACACACACACACACACACACACACACACACTCATGTAGTTTTAAAAATTAAAAATAAGACCTCTAATAAAGAAAAGGAAGGACAAAAGGGTGGACAATGACAGGAGATGTGCTTAATAAGAAAAACAGCAAAATACTTTGTTGAAATACTTCCTCAAAATTCTGGAACTTAGAAAGTATAAATGAAGAAAAAAACCAACCAAACAAACAAATAACAAAAATGACAGCTGAAAAAAATACACACAATTTTGTGCTTGTAACAACTTATTTTTAATAACTAACCCAAAAACTATAACTTCCAGAACAAGGAGTAGAAGCATCACCACTAAGCCCATGTTCTGGTTCCTCCCACCCTGTCACCTGGAAGAATTCACTCCAATCCTCAAGTCTCATTGTCCCAGAAGGTTTTTGTAGCTTTGTTTGTGTGAAAGAGCCCTAACTACGTGGTACTGCACTGTTTCCATAATTACACTTGTTTCTCCATTCTGTACTGCTAGTAAATACATATAAAATTCTCAATGCTTATATATCTCTAGTTTTACATAAATAGAAAATGTCATGGAGTTATAACTGTTTTTTAACAAAACCTGTGAATTCGGAACTACCCAAAGTATTTTTAAATGTATTTGTTCATGGAAACTCTGTAAAAGAGGATCTGGCACTCCCACCCCATGTTTTCCCCACTCCCCATCTCACAAACCTGGACCCTGACGCCCAGACATGTTAGCAATGATTCTAAGCTCAAAACTCGTGTGGTGGTTTGAACAGAAATGGACCCCACAGGCTTCCAGAGAGTGATTCTATTAAGAAGTGTGGTTTTGTTTGGAGAAAGTATGTCACTGGGAGTGGGCTTTGAAGTTTGCAATGTTCAAGCCAACCTCAGTGTCACTCTTTCTTCTGTACTGATCTACATTTCTCACCTGTCTCTCCAGCACCATGTCTGCCTCCATGCCGCCATGCTTCCCACCATGATGGTAATGGACTAAATCTCTGAACTAGAAGCCAGCCCCAGTTAAATGTTTTCCTTTATAAGAGTTGCCATGGTTGTGGTATTTCTTCACAAAGATGAAACCCTAACTAAGACAACTAGCAAATGGCAAATCTGAAATGTGCACCAAGGCTATTTGAATCTAAAGCCATACTCTTAATCCCACTCTATAAAAATGGATTTCATAATCAGAAAATTATCCTGATGTTAAGACCCAGAGACTGTTCTTTGTCAGTGATTCCAGATTTGGAATTTCCTATAGACCTTCTTGGAGTAACTTCTCTTTTAAACCATTCAGACTGTTCACTGACCTCAATCAGGTTTAATCTTTTTTTTGTTTTTTGTTTTTTGGTTTTTTTTTTTTTTTTTTTTTTTTTTTTTGCATCACAAAAACAGAATCCAAACTACATTGTCCTGAGTGACCCACAGCATCATAAGCTTCTCTAGATATTGACCCCTTTCTGTTTCTGAAGGTCAGTTAAGCTTCCTCAGAATTTTCTCTATAGCCCCCCCCCCCAAAACTGGATGATTATTTCTATCTCTTATCTTTTATTACCTTTGTTCAGTGAGGCAATGCTACTGGCACCCTTCTTTTTGAAATTCTTTCCTCATCTGTCTTCTATGTATGGCCTGCTTTCTTCCTGTCTTCAACTGGCAGGGTGCTAGCTCATGACATCTTCTTCATCTGTGTCTCATCAAATACCCATGTCCCAAGGCATCTTTCCCTGAAATAGTTCATTAATGTGCAGCCCTAATCTTCACAAGGTCTCCCTTCTGACTGTTAGACCAAGGGAATCAACACCCAGCTAGTCATCTCCACTAGAATGAGCTTCAGGTGCCTCAGAGGTGAAGAAGATCTAAGAAATACCTTCTCGATCATTCCCAATATCTCAGCTCTTAAAAGTTTACCATACCACTTACCCCAAACCATTTTCTTTCCTTTCTCTGAATCAGTACTTATGGCCTTGTTGATTCTGTTTCTTCAGTATGTCTAGAACTGGCCCTCTCTTTCTCATTTGCCTAGCCACTATCTTTGTATACCTTCTAAAATGTTTGCCACCCTTCCATTAGAGCTTTTTTTTTTTTTTTCTAAAATGTAAATGGGCTATTGTCACCATCCAGTCTTCCCCAGGAACTCTATAACTTTACCATAACCATGATCACCCACTTTAGCTGGGCATTCTAAGCTAGCAATCTCACAACTTGATCTCCACTTGTCTATGCCCAGCCTAAGCTTTTGCCACTCCTTGTTCCACAGACCCAGGCCATCAAAGAAAACCATTCATAGTTTAATCAACCTTATGAACATTCTCTTAGGGTAAGATAGACTGACATACTAACTTCCCCACAATGCTAATTTTTGCTCCTTGTTTTAACTCAGAACACAACTTCCTCATCTGGAAGTCTCTTCTAAATCTTTTCTTCACACCCCAAGAGCTTGTTACTTCACACTCTTTATGGATTCTTTTTGTGTCACAGCAGGATGTCACCCTTGAGCTCTTTCTAGAATATGAGGTCTTCAGGTGTGTCTTAGTTAGGGTTTTATTGCTGTGAAGAAGCACCATGACCAAGGCAAACCTTATAAAAGAAAACATTTCATTGGAACTGGCTTGTCTTTTCAGAGGTTTAATCCATTATCATCATGGCGGGAAACACGACAACATGCAGGCAGATATTCTGGGAAATGAGCAGAGAGCTCTACAGCTATATCAGCAGGGAGCAGGAAGAGAATTAGCTTGAGCTTCTGAGAGCTCAAAGCCTACTTCCTGGTGGCAGACACTTCCTCTACCAAATCTACACCTACTCTAATAAGACCACACCTACTAATAGGGCCACTCCTTATACACCAATTATTCAAGCACATGAGTCTCTGGGAACTGTTTCTATCCAAACCACCGCAAAGGGTTTGGTTTAAAATTTTAATTCTCTTCTATATTCCCAGAAAATTGTACCATACCTAGTCAATAAAACGTATTCAGTATAGAATCAGTAGATGGAGGGATGGATGGACACATGACATGGATGGATGGATGGATGGATGGATGGATGGATGGATGGATGGATGGATGGATAGATGGATGGATGGATGGATGGATGGATGGATGGATGGATGGATGGATGGATGGATGGATGAAGAATAATACAATAAAGAGAAGCATTTGAGTTAAAGCTGTGCCTGGCAGCCAAGTTTCGGTTTCATCTATGGTTAGCAGTAGAGCACAGTGCACATTTTTTTACCCCTAACAACATAAACTTTCTCCAACATGGTGTTTGTGCAGAGACATTAATGAACACAAGGCACTTGTTTAAATGAAAGGTTTCTGGCAATTAGTAGACAGGGAACAAATCTGAAGCTACAACTCCCCAGGGGCTTTTGTATTCACAGGGAAATGTGTGCAGAAGCTCCAGGACAAGGAAGGTCCTTCTTTACAAAGAGAGAGCATTATTTAAATAGCATTGGCTGTCTTCACCAAGGCAGTAATCTAGAGAATCAGACTGTATTTTTTTCCAAAGACTAGTCCTGGGTAGTTGGGTCAAAAGTAAGACAGGGTTCCTCTGCATTCCATGTGTTTCTAAAAGAAAGGCTTTCCCTGCAGCTAGAGTAGAAAACAAAGATCCAGGCTTGTAGGCTGGCTATTTCAGAATCTGACAGGGAGGAAGGGTAGAAGATGGGTGGCATCCAGGGTAAAAGCTGCCTTCCAGAGCAATGTGTCATGTGTTGAATGGGCTGTGTGTTGGGCAAGGGTGATAAACAAACCTCCACCTTTCTCTTCCTGGACATCTGTAATCGGTGCAAGAGAGGAAGGGTTCAGAGGCACTGCCCTGGCTCTCAGCAGCAGACAGAGAGGCAAACCTCCCCTGTCCTGAGCTTCCACATCTGTCTGCAAAGTCCGGGAGGTAAACCAGACCATTTCAAGGACTACTCCAGTTCTATGTCTTTGATCCTCTGAAAATCAGTTATTTTAATGTTTAGTCTTTATGCTAAAGAGGGCAAAGGAAAAAAAGCATAGCACAGGTATTCCAGTAAAGTAAAATAAACCTTTGGAATAAGCAGATGTGCATTTGAGTCCAGTCTTTACCTCACCTTCACTGAGTAGTCTTTAGAATATTTCTGAAACTTCTCTACAGGTTTCTGGCTTTGCTTGTTTATTTAGTGTGTGAGTGTGTGTGTGTGTGTGTGTGTGTGTGTGTGTGTGTGTGTGTGTTCAACCCTTAATAGTTGAAGAACAATTCATCTCTGGGACCTGAGTGACTGAGCAAGTCAATGGCAGTGGCTTTTGTAGTCAAATACAGCTTTATTTTGGCAGAGATTAGTAAAAGCCCACAGATGGAGACAGAAATGTGACAGTCATGCACCCCCTTGGCAAAGCCCATAGATTAACTGCCACCATATAGACAAGTCTCAGTTGGGTGACCTCCTAGCTCTGCTATGCAATAAGACTCTGCACTTGGGACTGTCAGTCTCTCTTTAAGACACAGCTCCCCAGAGCCTAGCTTAAGAACTGCAGAGCCCCTGGGACAACCGAAGATCTGGGCAGGAAAATAGGCAGCGGACAGAGAACACCTGTAAGAGGTAACTGTGGGCAGCCGGGGACAAGGAGGAGGCGCCAGACGGCAGAGGTTCTCGTTTGTTCTCATCTGCTACCCTCTGTGAGCCAGCAATCTGTCAGACACCAGCTTTATTTGCACGGGAGGGTCATTAATTTGAATTAATAGCACAGCACCACTCTGGACTTCGTTTTGCTTTGTTTCCCTCCTGTGGACACCACAGACTTCTTTGTTGTCTAGTTCTGTGAATGAAGATGCACTGTGACCAAGTGCCCAATTAACCAGAAAAACAAAACCTGTTTAGATTCCTTCTCCAGGAATAAGCATCTTTCCCCAAAGCCCTGAGACCACATACAATGCACACTGGAACCTCCTGTCTGGTTTATCCTCATTAGGTGCACTGTAGCTATTCTTCCCCTTTACCCTGACCCTCAGAGATGCTATTCTCATCGTTTATCCCTAACCCATGCTCTCCTCCCTTCACGATGGTATGGGATTGTGTCTACACTAAAGGATTTGATAAGTGTTGCAGATTATGCACAATATTTATCCTAGAATTGTTTCATGGTAGACACCAGATAAATATGACAGTCATTGAGATGGGCACATCCCATGTCACTCTTCCTTCCTTGTAGAACAGTAGACAGGTTGAGGTGTATAAACACAGTCAAGAACAACAATCCATGTCATCTCTAGGAACTTTGGCTAAAGCAATGTCAATAAGTCCCCTAAAGATAGCACAGTCCTCAAAACTAAGGAAGTCTCCAAGTTTAGTTAGTGATCCCCAAGTATACATGGTTAGCATGCCATTCCAACATCTGTCTGCCTCCAAGACATCTGAATGCACCTGCTATTACTGCTTATATGTAAACAAGAAGAAAGCTAAGAGTTGGTGTATGAAAGTTGCTCTTGAGCATAGCAGCTCCACTAGAGACTCTTTCCAATCCTGAGCTTTTCTGTACTTAAACACTGGGCTACTCTTAGGAAATGCAGGCTTGGAGATACCAGCAGAACTTACAAGTCATTGTATTGACACTTTCAAAAATGAACAGAGATAGTTTTGTAAAGCCTATTTCATCTTCCTGCTCCAAATAAAAATTAGTGGCTATGGTTGAACTTCATGAAGACCTAGAGATTGCTGCTGGCTGACTTCTGTGTATAACTCAATGGTAGAAGGGGTTATTTAGCAACAAGGTTATCCACAGAAAGACAGGTCTCTTAGAGGATCCACTATTAGGACTCTTGGCATCAAGGAACCTCACCTTTCTAAAACAGACAAGTACTTTTTGTCACCTTGATGAAGTGCAGAAATATCTTAGGCATCTGCAATAGGAAAAGGCCACCACAGGGATGCTGGAACATTAATAATTCAAACATGGCCTTACATAGCCATCTCTCAATGCCAGAGCATCTGCTGCAATAATGAAGGGGATTTCCAGCCTATGAAAGCCCATCAGAATACCTCCAGACTCCCTCCCTAGTCCACCACCTTCACTCTCCTTTCTCCCACCCAAATCCCACAAAAATTCCAAGAATGGCAGCTCTAGAGCCAGCTGGAAGGGAATCACTTGCAGCAGGTGGTCCCACCTGTCCTCATTTACTTCTGGCCAGAACAATTCTCTCTCCATCATTCCAAACCATAGAAGTTCAACCAGTTCTTCATGAGCCCAAGCTCTTCCAGAGGCAGAGAGCACAAATGCAAGAGCTTTGGTTCCTGTCACAAACCAAGTGACAAGAACAGCAGACCCAATGATTGTCTGTGACATCTGGTGGTGAGTGACCATCTTGGGGTTCTCCAAGGGCTTGCTATACAGATACCTGTATGACCGTGTTGCTGAATACATGAACATGAGGCTTCAGTAACATTGTGGCCCCATTACTTCTCATAGGAAGAAGACTGGAGAAACGGCACACATGAAGTTTGCTCCTATGCTGAATTGCACAGTTCACTTTCTTCATTAGAGATCATTACCTTTTGTCTGCACTGTAATGGCTCTAAACTTCTAACCCTGCTAAAAATTTCCTAGCCAAGATCTTCTGCCTCTCCTACAACCAAATTAATTCCCTTCGCTAAATCATTTGTCCTGCACCTCACTGAATCGCCGCACTCTCTGTGTAATGAGTCTCTAATATTTCAGACTTTCCGGGACACCAATTGGAGCACTTATCAGCCCTAATTTGCCTCCTGCTCCAAATTTCATTTTTCAATAGTCCCCGTGGATTCCTCATCTCTTCAACTGAGGAAGTTAAATGCGTTCTTTCTGGGGAAGAGGAGAACTTGAAGTAGTCATGTAGTTGAATAACGAGAGTCATTGAAACTCTATTACGGTGACCTGAAAGTGTTGAAGATCGAAATGCTTAGCAGTATTGTCCCTATTATTATTAAAAATGTTTAAGTCCAAATACCACAGTTCTTTTCTCCCAAATTCTTAAGGCTGTATCAGCTGTGTCAGCTTGTGCGTGAGGCATATTAGGGTGCATCCTCTAAACATTCTAGGTTCTTGTCTTCGATCTCCAGAAATCATCAGTAACAGCACTAAGCTACTCCCATGCGCACATGCTGATTATTACATCCTTCATGTTCCATCATGGGGTCTGCCGCAAGGATATGTGCCTTTTAAATTGTTAAACTGCTCAGAAGTCTTAGCAGTGTTGTCTGTCATTCAACTAACAGAAAAGAGTGTCATGAGCTATATTTGGTTTTGACTTGGCCCTTATTAGGGCATTATGTTCAGTTTGGGGAGTCTAATTTTCCAAAAGGCACAGAAGTTGGAGCTGGTCCAAGACAGAGCATTTGAGTGGGGAAAATGATTAAAGAGATGGAGAGAAAAAACTCAGAAAAAGGTTAAATGAATGTGGATCATCAAAGGGAGCGAACAAGAAGAATAGACCAAATATCATAAAATAAGAAAGTCATGATTTGAAGAAAATCAGGAGCCAATGTTCCATGTTAAAAAGATACACTAAGGAAATCTGGTCTTGGATGTTTGAGTATTCATTCTAGTCTACCTGTTTGTTCATTACATTTTAAAATCAGACAATGAGTTATCAGAATCATTTCTCTGATAAGGAGTTTCTCTGTGTCTATATCAAGTGTTTTAATCTTCTTAATAATTTTAAAATAAAGAACTTGAATTTCCGGAAGCCAGTAGAGCAAGGTCACCTAGCTACTGACTTGGATCCAGAACTTGACGTGGTGCACCCTAAATCTCTGATTTACATGTTGACAACTACAACCAAACCCTTCCAGAACTGGAGCTGGTTTCATGCAAGAGAAGATCACACTGTGGGGACTGACTATCACCTTTCATTTTCATTAATTACTGTGAAGAGTGAGGAGAAAATTTCTCTCTAAAATATAGTTGCCTCCAAATTAATCTTTTTTAGATATACTTTCTGAAACAAAGGATTTAAAGATGTTAACTCTGAAGGTTATGATCTTTGCTAATACTTCTGTGACTATACACTCGCCAAGGCATAAAACATAGACCTGATAATACATATAGAAAAGATGACTTATGGATAAAAGCAATGGTAGCAATTTAGGGAATGTTAAGATCATAGACCCTGTGGGTTATGCAGGTAGAGAAATTCATCAGAAAATTGATTAAGGTAGCTGGAAATGTGCGTAAATCCCGACTTTGAAGTTTAAATATGAGTATTAGAGCAAGCATCAATATGCAATACTTGCCACCACAGAGCAGAGGTACCTCAGAGAACGTGGCTGACAATGTCTGACAAAGAGCAGAAAGGACCACATGGAGCAGCTCTTGATGAAGGCTGAAGAAACACTTGAGTGGAGGAAGCCAACTATAGCAGGGAAGGTTCATACGAATAAAGAGGTCCATTGTCCCAAGAATCTATGATTGTAATGAACATCTACGGGTTAACTAGCATAGCACTACGAAGTGTATAGAAAAAAATGTTTGAAATAAATAGCAAATTCATCAATGAAAAGTCTAGGAGAAATCAGTTAGCAATGGCAGAAAGAATTTGTAAAATGTTGGCAATAATGTATAAGTGCTTATATTAACATTGGCAAGTCTAATTTAATGCCCATCGTATGTGTCTTTATGTACATATGAACATACAAAGAAAAGAATACTGCCTGTTTTAACAGTGGCAGATGGTAGATACTAATAAGAGTAGAGGCAAAATCATGAGTCAATATCATCCTTCTCTACAGGGAAAAATTGAGCTAGCCTGAGCTACATTAGACTAGATATTCAAAAAACTGAGGGGGTGGATTAAGAATGTATACACATTTTTTCAAATACTCATCAAACATTGATAAAAACATAATCATGGTTTGAGTATAAAGAAAATTAATATATTTCCAAATATTCAGACTACTTCCTAACCCAAGAGTAGTGAACTAGCTATCCACAACAGAGAACAAAAAATAGGTAAAGAAATACACTCATAAAATTAAAAAATACTTTTCTAAAAAATTTCATAGCTATAAAAATAATGTATACTATTAGGGACTTGAAAGGACTATACTACACCCATGGAACTCAGCACAGTCTCTATAGAAGTAAAAGAAGCTCCTGTCTTGTAAGTGAGGAGAAAGATGGACATTCAAGGAACAATCAAGACCAGCTAGAGCTGTGGAAATAAAGGCTTCAAATGCTCATTGGTTTTTCAATAGAAAAAAAAAAAAAAACAAGTTGGTGAACTTGCTAAAATCATTCCAGCAGACCAGACTACTTTAATATTTTAATAGAAGGATTAAGGTGCTATCGGTAGAGGACACTTCTAAAAAGTGAAGAAGTAAAAAATTGGAAGTTAAGAACACTCCTTTCGAATGCTCAAGTAAATATGAGAGAAGTGCAAGCGTACCCCGATTAGGATGCAGGATCAACAGAGGCTTGCTTCATTTGCATATTGTTTTATAATTGGAAAGACTTAGATATGTAAATAGAGTAAGCATATGATGCCATTAGAAAAGATAGAGAGAAAGACATTGCCCCCAAACAAATGCTTAAGAAGGAACAGTAAGTGGGAAATCAAGATGCCAGGTGAACAAATGAATAAATAAAACAAATGTGAAAAAAAAAAAGTTGCCTAACTAGAGAATAGACACAGGACAGGGTGGATTGGAATAAGACTGCTGGTAGAGGGCTAGCCTTCTCATCCTCTCAGACAAAGGGGCAAGCAAGATCAGATATGGATTTCTGTAGTTTAGAGTGACATCCAGGATTGTGCCCTATCTGTAAAGGAAGAAACACGTAAATCTTCTGAAACAAAATGGAGGTACAGTTGACCAGGCCATAGGATTAAGCATATAAGTCACTAAATACTAACTGGTAAGTACTAACTGCTTTAATTCTGTGAAGAACTACTACCCTTACATGACAGAGGTGTTTTTGTTTCCTCTTATCGCCACTTTTAAGGATAAATCCAAGGTATGAAGAGGCTATTTAAGTTGTCGAATTCATAAAAGCAGTGGTGAGGGCAAGACCTAAGTCCAAAACTCCTTCCTCTAAACACTGTAGCATATACCTATACATCACGTACATATGCATATGCATATACATATACATTCACATCTCCATGAAATTAAGCCTAGATCTTCTGTTGTTGTTTGGTTTTGCCTTTGGCTCTTGGAGTCACGCATATAGACCTTAAAAGCAGGTGCAATTGATGAAATGAAGCTGGAGTGCATCCCAGCTATCTTGCTGGAGTTCTCTCCGGGTTTATTCCCCACAGCCTATTTATTGATCTCTGCTGGGGACGTCACCACGATCTGGCCCAACGGGCCCCGCTGCATCATGGGTAATTTATAAACCTGTTGAGAGGGGCTGTAAAACTGATGAAGCCAGTGGGCAGGTGGAGTGGGCCCAATGATTGATTCACTGCCTGCTGAGCCAGTCCGCCCTGCTCAGCCTCCACTGCTCCCTCCCCGCACTCATCCATCACCCAGTAAATATCATCAACACCACCGTAGACCACCAGCTTCATCTTGTGTTTGCTCGTCATGGGGGATTTCACAGATGCAGTTTAGCTCATTTCTGTGCTTCACTCACATGGCAACAGGTGGAACCAGGCTCCTCGTGAGCACTGGGAGTGGAGAGGGGAGAGACTTTTAGACTTAGGTAGTGCTTTCTTGAGAGAACCCGTCTCTTCCGTACATGGATGACAAGATATGCATCTGTGAATATCTGCATCACGGGCTAAGCATTTTTAAGTTGTTTGCCCTGGTATAGCATTTTGGGGGAAAAAAAACTGTTCAATAAATCCCAAAATACAGTGGCAAATCTGTTTTCCCTGGAATAGAATCTATATGTCACTTAGAAACAGCTACAAAACATACTGTCGGGAAGCCAGCAGAGGTTTTGCCGGGAGAGAAGTCAGCATTTTGTCACAAGATCATACAGAAAGTGTGTATGTAGAGGGAAGACAGAGAATATAAAAGAGAAAACATGTTTCATCCATAAATAATAGACAGATGGGTACTTCACTATCCCCCACTTTTAGTGCAAGGGATTAATCCCTGCAGATCAGAGGGAAATTGGGTAACATTCTTCATCTTCTGTAAACTTTCTGGTACACAGATTGGATCCTCTTGCTTTCATTCTGTGCAGACAGAGGAACCCATACCCTGGATCATAGCTTTACTAAACCACAGTTGATTCCCCAAGAGTTTTCCTCCACCAACAGGAATTTGTACTGAGGGATCAATATGGTCTTATACGACTTCCTTGACTTATTATAGGGGTTTCATCTTCTTGGGTCCTTTAGAAGCTGTGGATACCAAAGGTCAAAAGTGTGACAAAAAGGTGACCAGCCTACTGCACACCACAACTCGGCAGCACAGTGCAATGCAGAGTACCTGCTGTTTCCCTCACTGTATGGCTGACTGGAAGCTAAAGCTGAGCACTACTACCCAGAATGGCATTCTCGAGGGAGGATCAAGATCATATTGGCTAGATTGGAGGAAAAATGTGAAAGATTGAAACATGAAATATTATTTCTACAAAACATATATGGCTTTCATACCACATAAAGTACAAGCCTCACAAATTGAGCTATTACAAATTGAAGACCACCATGTAAAGGACTTCCCAACCACCAGCAATAAAGGTCCCAAACAATAAAGTGTTGAGAGGGAGGGAAAGGGGTGAGAAATATAGAAGACAAAAGCAATAGCTGGGACCAAACAGTCTTGCATAGGCTGATGACTTATGCCAAGCAAGTTTGTTAAGCAGTATAGTGCCTTATATACTACTTGCAGAGGGAAAAAAGAGTCAAGGTCAGCAGAGACCTAAGTTAGACAGTATTGGCAAGGAGAACAACTGATATTTTAGAAGCAGCTGCCTAAGGACTAATAACCAAACCCCTGGGGGAAGAGTTGGTCTCTAGAAGCTATAACCTCTAGTCCTCTGATGCACTGGCGCCAACCCAAGACTAGCCTTGCCAAATCCACTCTTGGACAAGAACACAAAACTAATGTTCCCTTTGTCCTTTCATCAGGATCTGATACAAAATTTTGGATTGGTTTGGGTCCCCTCAAAATGCCACTCTGAAGTGGCCACCCTGGCTTCTAGAACACTCTATGAGATCAACTAAGCCATTTGTTGTGATTTTTTCCCATTCATTCAGTTTTTCTTTCTAGCTGACCCTACTTCTCTTGCTTCGAAATCATAGGGGCTAAACCCAAGAGGGTTCCTGATAAGCCTCTGGCTTCTAAATCATGTTCTATGTCTTCTTCCCAGGCACCTCCCTCATGGCTTAGGCGACAGAGCTTTCATAGACAGTTAACAGAGATATTAAATTTATCTGGACTAATCACAGCAATAGTAGTTACAGGGGAATGTTTTCTGAGTTCAAATGAAAAGAAACTATTTAAAATAAAATAAAAATGAGCTGGGCAAAGTACTGGTCACTTTTCAAATTCAATCTTTAACTGTTGCAGATGTAAATAGAAGTCACATAAGCTCCTATACATGTCTTATCAATCTACCTAAGATCATCCCAAACCGAGCTCCCTGTGTTTCTTTAATGCTTTTGAGGTGTTAGATATGATGCCAGTGTGTCTTCTCATGTCTAAACGTGCCTATAGAAATATAAACAGAAGAAAGGCAGAGAGGAAGAGGACATATTAATGAGAATAGGAACAAAGGAAGAAAACGAGGTTGGTAACAGAATGAAGTTATTTGAGGTAAGATTATAGTGATATACATTGGATATGAGCATCCTGTCAGACAGAACACTGTCCCAAATGCCTGAGAGAAGTCAGCTAAAATGGAAGCAGAATTTATTATGGTCTGAATTATTGGAGGTTCCAATCCAAGGCCTGTCACCCCTGGGTCTTTGGAAAGGCACAGTATCATGGTTGAGGGTAGAGGCTATGTTATAACAGAAAACTGTTTACCTCCTGGTGGCTGAGAAGTAAAAAGTAAAAAGAGTGACATAAACAGGTCAAGGGGTCACTATGCCTTCAAGGACACATTCTTAATGATCTAACTTCCTTCTTCAGGGCTCACCTCTCTAGTGTTCTACCACCTCCTAGTAAGGCCATAGCATGAACACTGAGCTTTGGGGCCTTTCAATGAGCAAATTAGAGCAAGGATTTTCAAGGAAATGCACCATACCTTTGCTTTATTCATTAAGCCAAATTGCCTTTGCACAAGCATGTGGACACCGGTATCCCAAATTAACTAAATTCCCCTGGGTCAAGTTTCAACCCTCTCATATACTCAAAAGATGCTCCAACATATAGCAAGGACACATACTCCACTATGTTCATGGTGGTCTTATTTATAATATCCAGAAGCTGGAAAGAACCCAAATGTCCCTCAACAGAGGAATGGATACAGAAAACATGGTACATTTACACACTACTCAGCTATTTTAAAAAAATGACTTCATGAAATTCACAGGCAAATGGATGGAACTAGAAAATATCATCCTGAGTGAAGTAACCCAGTTACAAAAGAACGCACATATGATCTACTCACTGATAAGTGGATATTATTAGCCTAAAAGCTCGGAATACCCAAGATATAGTTCACAGCCCATATAAAGCTCAAGAGAAGGAAGTCTGAAATGTGGATGCTTCAGTCCTACTTAGAAGGGGGAACAAAATAATCACAGGAGGTAAAAGGAAATACAGGGACAAAGAGTGGAACAGAGACTGAAATAAAGGCCATCCAGAAACTGCTCCACCTGGGAATCCAGCCCATATGCAGTCACCAAACCCAGATACCATTCTGATACCAAGGTGTGCTTGTTGACAGGTGCCTGATTTAGCCTTCTCAGATGCTCTATCAGAGCCTGACAGATACAGTTGCACATGCTTGCTACCAATCATCAGACTGACCATGGGGACCCCAATGAAGGAGTTATGGAAAGGACTAAAGGAGCTGAAGAGGTTTGCAACCCCATAGGAAGAACAAAAATATCAACCGACCAGAACCCCCAGAGCTCCTGGGGACTAAAATACCAACCAAAGAGTGCACATGGCTCCAACTGCATATGTGGCAGAGGGTGGCCTTATCTAGCATTAATGAGAGGTGAGGCCCTTGGTCCTGTGAAGGCTGGATGCCCCCATTGTAGGGGAATGCTAAGGCAGTGGGGTGGGAGTGGGTGGGTGGGTGGGATAGCACCCTCACAGAAGCAGGGGCAGTGAGATGGAGGTTTGCAGAGGGGAAATCAGGAAAGGGGATAATATTAGAATGTAAATAAATAAAATATCCAATAATTAAAAAATATATAGTCTTTACCACAGTCTCAAAAAAAAAAGTTTTGGCCCCCTGGATGGTTTAGAGCCATTTGGTTTTGCCTCTAAGTGCACTGAAAATAATTAAAACTGGACAGTGTTAGACTTGGTCTCAGTATAAGCCATTCAGCATGGCCAGATGGCCTTTTCTCAGTCATTTTTATGAAATGCCTGTCCCCTGGGCTCATGAGTATTACACCCCTTTCAAATCACCCATGATAATCCTATATTGTTGTTGTTATTTCTTGTTCATTTATTGTGATAACATTTTTTTATTATTTTTTAACTCTCCTCTCATATTTTAACCTCCTGACCACAATTTCCCCTCCTTCATCTCCTCCCAGTTCCTTCCCTTCCCCCACTTCCAACCTCCCATGATTTTTTTTTTCTCCTTTATTTTCCTTCAGAAAAGGGCAGGCCTACCAGGGATATCAACCAAACATGGCATATCAAATTGAAATAAGACTAGACATGTCCCCTCACAATAAGGCTGGATGAAACTACCCAATAGAAGACAAAGAGTTACAAAAGCAGGCAAAAGAGTCAGAGACAGCCCCTGCCCCAACTATAAGGAGTCTCCCAAGCAGACCAAGCTACACACCATAACATATGTGCATACACAGAAGGCCTAGGTCAGACCCATGCAGGGTCTCTGACGTTCAGTCTCTGTGAGCCCAGGTTAGTTGATCCTGTGAATTTCTTGTAATGCCTTTGACCCCCTCTGGCTCCTACATCCTTGTTTCCCCTCTTCCACTGGGTTCCCAGAGGCCTGCCTAATGTTTGGCCATGGGTCTCAGCATCCCTTTTCATCAATTGCTGGGTGAAGCCTCTCTGATGACAATTGTGTGCTAGGCTCCTGTGAGCATCCTTTCTAAATGCTGGTTCTTTTCCAGAGGAAGCCATATTGATTTTGCTCTTCTGAAGAGCTCAATGGGACAAGAAATAAAAGAAAATGCTAAGAAGTATGATAAGCATAGTAATGTCCTCCAGAGATGGTAGTGCCTTTGATAATAACAAAAGGGGCATGAACAAAGAAAGATGTGCATCTTAAGACATATAAGAGACAGTGCAGTGAGGATAAAGTTATTTTTGCTTTAACCCATAAGTACACCCCTTTTTTATGACCCAAATTACAAGTGCTGCCTCTGAAAACCATGCCTCCATCAGTAAATTCTCAATAAATTACACTCTGTGCCATCCCAGACTAATCTGCCTCTTTCTCTGGTCTCATGGTACCTTGGGGCCAGTGGGCCTCATACACCTGTATGGAGCTATTCTATACCAAGTAGGGAGAATAAATCACCCATACTCTAAAAAGAATACAAGAAGGAGATGACCCAAAAGAGCTGAAATTCGGGTCTGCATACCTGAATTTAAGGATAGAGAGACCATTTCTTACAAATCCTTAAAGGATCTCAATGGCCAAGAATTTTCCCTTTTCGGGTGGATATTGAAAAATAAATTTGCATAATGTTATAAAATTATTTCTCCCCATTTCTTCCTACTACATAGCAGTTCCCAAGAACCAATGCTGTTCTTGCAGTGTGAAACCCTGCCTTTTTTAACTCTGTGTTCTTAAGATAGTGTGTGTACATGGTAGAAGGTGATGCGTCCCAGCATCCCATCCTTGCTTTTCATTATACTCGAACCAGAATGAGGTTCTGGAGGTAGAATTGAGTTAAGAAATCATTTCCTTTAATTAGTGTAAAATGGGACAGTCTCTGCTTAGGGCCTGCTGGCTGAGATGCCTATCCTTTGGGTTTCTCGGTCTTCAGTATTTACAGATGTTGCACACACAGAATCCCCCACCACTAAAAACTATACTTAATGGGCATGAATATGAATATGTATTGGAGTTAATAAGAATTCTATTTCTTGGGTGCACTTTGCTCAGTTCAGCTCCAAAAATATATTTTATAGATGACTGACAGTTTGGGGATGTTGCAGAAAGTTGAATCTAGGATAATTGTGCTGATAATTATAAAATTCTGCCTATCATCGCCCTTCCCAACCTCTCAGCTTCAGGGTTCTCCTCATCTTGGTCATGAAACACCTAGAGGTACGTAATAATCACTCTTCCCAAACAGTAATTAACAATGTGGTTGTCACCAAGGCAGAAGACCTCACTGCTGGGTGACTTTCTACTTGGAGTCTCACATTAAAATTTTTTTTAACATACACTTATGTGGGCATGTAGGAGTTAGCACATGCTAGAGTGAACATGTGGAGGGTCAGAGGGCAGAAACAGGAGATGGCTCTCTCTTTCTCACACGTGACTTCTGCAGATCTAACTCAGGCCATCAGACTTGGTGGCTAGTACCTTTTATCACTGAGCCATCACACCACACTGGGTCTTATATTTTTTTTTCCTTCTATTTTATCACTGGCACCTGGCTTAGCCATGTGCCTTCTAAATGTTTCTAAATGTCTTGTGCAGATAGCATGAAGAACAAGTAAATTATGAGATACAGCTGTAGTCCACAAACCTTAAAAGAAATGTTCCCTGCTTGTATCAGTGTGGTACCATTGGTGAGGTCAACGCATTGTTCAGACAGTACATTACAAATAGGAATAACCTAACTCATCCAGACTCTCCTTGGTGTTAATTTTAGTTTAGCAAATACATCTCGGGCTGGGAGGATGGCTCTTCTGCAAAGTGTTTTCCATGAAATGCTCTTCACCAAAACCCAAATAAAAATACCAGGCATGCTAGAATTCATTTATAATTTCAATCCAGGAGCTACAGAGAGTGAGATCCCTGGGCATTCCTGGCCAAGTCTACTCTAAGCAGCAAGTGAGAGACCCTGTTTCCAAGCAGAATGGACAGCTTCTGAGAAATAGGCACCTCTGGCCCTATACACACATCCCTGAATACATATGCAAACACACACATTATAGATGTGTGTGTGTGTGTGTGTGTGTGTGTATAAAATGTACATGCATGAACAGAGACATACATATATATATATACTCATACATACAGGAAAAAAGCACTGCAGCTGATTTTGATAGGAGAGCAAAGATTATAGCACCGAAAATAGAGACAGCCTTAGCCATAGCAATGAAGCAGAGCATCAGGGTTAGAAGAGAGATGCAGCCCTGGTGGTGGGTGGTGACATCACAGACTAGGGGCTGAGTTGAAGCAACACAGAAGCTGTAGTCACCGGACAGCAGAGTATAGTGATGGGGTGTGACTGTGCACACATAACAAGTTCGACTCAAGAGGAGCACATACATGACTCAGCCACTTGCTTCTATCTTTTGGGCCACTCAGCTGAACTATGGCTTTGCCCCTCCTGTCCTAGAAGTCTGTCCCAGTACTACTTCCCAGGAATTCAGTCCTAGGAAGACGGAGTCATTTGTCATGCAGGATGACTTTCTCATGTGAAAGGACAAAAATATGACTTATTTATTCCCCAAATAAAACTGTCTGGGTTATATGGGAGACAACCTGAAAATCTCCTGTGTGATGTGAGGGCTCTTTCAGATGAGAGGCAGCCCTGCTCTAAGATGCGGTCCAATTGATTCCGTGGTTGCCGATCTCCACATCCAGTTCAGCCCCATCACCGGTCACACTCTTGATTATGTTCTTCCACGCCTTGGTTCTGCCGATATGTCTGCTAAATGAAACAGTTAATTCAATAAACTCTACTTCATTATCAAGGATTTTTTTTTTTTTTTTTTTTTTTTTTGCCTCACATCATTCTGTTGGCTAAGATATTTATCTCCTAAGCAGCTGCATTCCTTTCGTTAAGAGAATCATTATCACCTGTGTTCCTCATATTCCTAACTATGGTCTGCCTTGTGGCAGAAACACTGATTATCAACTCAGTCAACAGGCATCTCATCCCTGTGTTCTCCATCTCCAACATCAAATCCCAACAGGAAACCATTAAACTAACAGAGAAAGGTCACCATGTTGCCTGTTACCCTTTGGACTTCATCTGTCAGAAAATGGCATTTACTGGAAACCCCCAGAGGTACAGAACAATTCGACAAGAATGGAGGTGAGGAAGTGGGCTTCCCTTAGGAGACCCTGTGCAGCTACAAACGGGGAGGGCGGGACTATGGGGGAGTTGGTAAGATGAGTTTCCGATGCTATTGCTCCACCGAAAATGAAAAAGAAAGAGAGAGAGAGAGAAAAAAAAAAAACAAAAACAAAAACAAAATATAGAGGATGTGCCTCAGTCTCCAGAGCTCTGAAAGAATTGGGGGTGGATAAAAACAAAGCAGAAGGTGTCTGAAGTTTGGACTCCACTCCAAGGATCTCTGCCACACAGGGCCCTTCATGAAGTTCAGCTGTGGTCCTGAGTTCATATCCAGAGAGATGCTACTTGAATGGGGTACTGAAAACAGTGAGATACCAGGCAACAAGAGGCTCAAAACTTTTGGACGAGAAAAATGAATATATGTTGGATGTGTTGTGAGCCCAGTGGTGGGGAGGGAGACTCCGTTCAGTAGTACTAATTGTCCCTTGCAAGGCATACCTATGTTACCCTGTCCGCCTTTATTCTGTGGGAAGTTGTCAGTTCAACTCTTCAATGGGCAGGTTTGTTATCAGCAAGTGGTTTACAGCCCCTGGACTGTGCATTAATTAAAATGGCTTTGTGCGGAGTCTTATTCATTAGCACGCTGCTTCTTTAATCACCGCCTCTTCAGCCACCAGGACAATCTATAAATCTCCTGAAATATGAAATAATGAAGTGGAATGGTTCAATTTATTACAATGTAATAAGTCAGGATAATGTGGGGGTGGACAGGGCGGCACTAATGCAGGCTGCCTGCCCGGTGCCGCCCTCCTCATTACCTGGGGCACCCGGGACCACAGAGCAGCAGACAGAACCAGCCAGGCCGTGGCATATCATAAGTGCCACATGTTCTTTGTATCTCTCATCCAGACAGGGACAGACTTCCTTCAAAAAAACAAAAAACAAAAAACCAAAAAACTGGAGGAGAAATAGAAATGGCTGGCCTATAGTTCTCCAGGATGACGACTTAGTCCACAAAGCCTAGAGCTAGGGAAGTCTGTATCCAATACCAGCATCTAGTAAGCTTTGCATGAGGCTGAGCAGACCCATTATCTCTTCTTCCTGCAGTGAGGTTGCTCAGATAGAAGGCGGCTACCCAGAGACCTGGAGTGAGAAAGAGATTCAGACTCAGTTTTTCCACACAGAATCCTGAACCCTAGTTTGCAGAGAAGCCTCGCCTGAATGGCATACAAGAATCACTTGCACCCAACCTTGACATGCATCAAACCTTGCATGGCACAATCCCACCTAGATAAAAGAGGGCAGATTCTCTGGGCTGAGGCTCAGCAGTTAAAAAAAAAAAAAAAAAAAAAAAAAAAAAAACATGGTTTAATTGTAACGTGCCATACCAGGAACTGGAGGCTCCATATATAAGAATCCCCAGAGCTGCTTGGCAAGACACATCTACAGGCTCCCAAGTAAAGGACAGATTGACTAAAGACATGGAACCTAATGATGGTTTTCATTGGTGTTTTGCTTTGTGTTAAGGCCCAGACTGGCCTCAGTCAGGCTTGCCCCAGCCTCCTGAGTGCTGAGAATATAGAAACATACTACCATACCATATATCACTAAGAATGGGTATTTCTATCACATGCCCCAAAAGATTCTTAGATAAAGCATGTTTGACATCACTGAGCTGCCTCTGAAACATCTATTCCTCCCCAGCCTGGCCCCTGCCTCTTTCTAAGAGAATGGTAGTCAATTCATAACATACCATTTGTATGTGTGACACACTTTCACCAGGGAGTCTACTTTTACCCCTAAGATTATGATGAGTATAAAGAACTTTATGACCATATAAACTTCTACATGTTAATTATAGACTCCTTCCTTCTCTCATCCATCAATCCTTCATCACTCAGTGTCCCCAGAGCTCTCCCTTAAATGGCATTAGTAGACAACAAACAGGGGGCTCATAGGTTTTTCCCATTCTGTTTTAATTCCCTAACTCTGTGATACTTTGTATCTTAGGGTTAATAATCTTAGGGTTGCTATGATGAAACACCATAATCAAAAGCAACTTTGGAAGGAAAGGGTTTATTTAGTTTACATATCTTGAATTACATTACATTGAGAGAAGCCAAGACAGGAACTCAAACCAAGCAGAGAGGAAGGAGCTAAAAACAGAAGCCATGGAGAAGAGCTGTTTACTGGCTTGCTCCTCATCGAAAAACTCAGCTTTCTTACAAAAACCGCAACCACCTTCTCAGGGGTGTGGTGCCACCTACAATGGGCTGGGCCTCTTCTATTCATCATTCATCAAGAAAATGACCTACAAGCTGGCCTGTCTACAGCTCAATTTGATGGAGATGTTTTCTCAATTGGAGTTCCCTCCTTTTAGATGACTCTAGCTTGTATCTAGTTGACATAATACTTGCCAGCACATCCTGCAAGAAGAAACTAGAAGCACAGCCAAACTCTTAGAAGAAAATAGATGCTTCAGACTAGAGTCCTGCTCTAAATCAGCTGAACACTCACTGAGAGACCAGCATTCTCACTGTCCCTTTCTCAAGTCCATTTACAACTCACAGAAATAAAATCCCTTGAATTACATTGTCAGAAAGACCCAGAGGGCAGTCATGGAGGAAACATGACCAGTCCTGGCTAAGGAGGAAAACAGCCAAGTGACCACGACTTCCAAGTTGCAATCCTTTATAATCTGGGCTTGCTGAGCATTTTTATCAACTTCTTGGAATGGCAAATGTCCAGCAATTGTGTCTGACTTCACTTGACATTCTCTGGCAAAGGATGGGTGGTTCTGCAGCTCCACTGCCAAGTATGGTCCCTTGCTGGTGCCTGTAACCTATGCCTTGCCTTTCTTTCTAGGAGAGCAAGCAACACTAGGGTCTTAGAGCTGGTGTAGTTCTACATTCCTGCAGATTGTTAGTGTGGGGACAGGGTGGCCTAGAACTAATATATGAAGTATTTGGAAATAATTAGGTCAGAAGAATTCTTTGCTTTATCTCTCCCCACCTCTTTCTTTCTCTCTCTCCCCCTTTCTCCCTTCATCCTTCCCTCTCTCCCTGTCTTTTTTCCATAAAAAAAAAAATATACCAAGATTTTCATCTGCAAACCAGGACACAGGGACTCAATGGTCAACCAGTGCCTTCAACTTCCTTCTAGAATGATGAGAAGCATCTGTTGTGTAGCAAATTACAACGTCTGTGGAAACTTGTTTAAAAAAAAAAAAAGGCCAAGCAAAGATATAACACTTGCCACCTACTAATCTACTAGCATACTTACATATTTATTGCATTTATTTTGGTATACTTATCTCCTCTTGCTAGCAGATAAACCCCACAAGAGCAGAAATTGTGGCCTGTTTCTCTTACTAATATATCTCAACTGTTTCTGATCATGCCAGCCAGAGCAGACTCCTACCACTGGTGAGTGACAGCAAGCATGGCAAACTAGACAGTGGATTCACCTTTCTCCTGTCTCACTCCAGCAGAAGGGAGACATACGAGGAAGGGAAAAGATGTATACATTCCATGTCTTTGTCTAGACTGTTTGTGTGTGAAGCTTTGGCCTGCCTTCACCAGCAATACGCAAACTATAAAGACACGACTTCAGTCTGCCTACTGACCCCTAGGCTGGCTGTATCCTGCTACCTCTCTGCATGGTTATTTCCATCCCATGATGGCTAAGGCATTGAGAAGTCAGGTCTCCCAACAGAACGTGGATGTTCTTGCTTAACCAGGTGACAAATAGCATGCTTAATAAATTATAAATGATAAAATATTGCAGGAAAAACCTGATATCAATTTTGATACTTTAAAATGATTTATTAATATGCTTTCACACTGTTTGGGGTGTCTGTTGTTTCTCACATTGCACCAACACACTGTGAATGAGAAGGGAAAACTTGACAAGGTGAGTAAATGTAGAGATGAGGCTGCCTCGATGGATAGGTGTGATGGGCAAGAGCCATACAAGCTGGAGCAAAGATGAAGCAGCATTATTCTGCACAATATCTCGATACCGTAGACCTTTCTGCCATCTTACCTTATTAGATGACAAGAGATCACAGAGCCTTCTAAATAAGTATCTCTAACCTCCTCTCCTTCCAGTAAAGCCATTCATTCTGTTGTTATTCACTGTTTTCCATCTAGTCTGTACTTCAGACATGGTATATTGACATGGGTATGCAGAAAACTATAAATTGGGTGGGTGAGAGGGTGGATGGATGTATTCAGGATGCCCCCCCCCCTTGAAGCCATGCTCTACTTACCTGTGGACTCTGCTTTCTAGCACAAGAATCAGAGTCATCCTCTGAAAGGCACATGGTCTCAAGCAACTTATCCTGGGTAGCAAAGGGTTCAGCCAGAATAATGATACTGCACAGGCTACCTTATACTTAACAGCTTTCACTTTGATACAGAAGTTTTGGAATCAAATTTAAAAGATGTGCTAGAAAAAAAAGGGATGGACAGCCCATTAAGAGCACTGCTCCCTTGCTCCCAAACACACACTTTCTCCCTTTCACACACACACACACACACACACACACACACACACACACACACACAGTAGTGTAGGCCTGGCAATTCCAGTTGTTTCCGTATCCAGATGTGAGTTTATAGCAGAGGCATCATGTAGCAGCTTCATACATGAGTGTTGAGTGGACACAGAGCGTTGGAAGAAGATGACACAGTCCTGGAAGGATGCTAGTACTGATTTAGAGCCTAATGCATCCCCAATTGGGCTTCATGATGTGAGCAATGTATGCCATGTCTCATGCCTCAGTCTTTTCAGTTGGAAAGTAGGAAGCAATAAATATGTATCTCTTATAGCAATGCAGTGGAAATCAACTGAGTTTTATACAGGTCCAGGGCTCAGAAAACTGTCACATACTCAGTTAGGGCCATGTCTTATTTGTTGTCAGCAGTCTTATATGAATCTCTTTTGAGCCATGGGAGTTCAGATTCTGTCCACCCATTTGCCAGCTTTGTCTGGAGGCCCAGACTGATGAAGTTCTATGGGTTCTCAACAACAAAAGGGAGATGATTACATCCATATTCAAAAGCAGTGGAGAGAAACAAATGACAAAAAATATAAAATTCAGGATCCTGTACATGGTTACTGCTTAAAACAGTACTAGTAGCAGTAATAATTAATGTTGCAATATTACTTACAGTACTCCTTTTAGTCAGCACCCCAATTACCATGAAAATTATCAGAGAGAGAAAAGGTTTATCTGAGCTTACGATTTGAGAGGGTTCAGTCCAGGATTGTCATAGTGTCCTATAGCTGTGAAGAAACATGATGACCACAGTGAAGCTTATAAAGAAAAGTATTTAAGTGGGGCTTGCTCACAATTCAGAGGTTTAGTCTATCATCATCATGGCAGTGAGTGTGGCAGCACACAGGTACGCAGTATCTACATCCAGATCCTTAGGTAGCAGGAAGAGACAGATACTGGGTCTGGCTTGGGCTTATGAAGCCTCCAAGTACATACACTGCCTCATAAGGCCACACCTCTTAATCCTTCTCAAGTTATGTTACTCCCTGATGACTAAGCATTTGAATATATGAACCTGTAGGGGCAATTCTTATTCATCCACCACAAGGTACAAGTGCACTCAGTGCTTTTGTGTCTGGCTTAAGCAAGCACATATGATAGAGAATGTGTGATTGGGTCAAGAGAAACTCCTCATGGCATCCAAGAATTTAAAAAAGGAAGAAGAAGGGATGACAATAACTCAATATTCCCTTTAAAAATACCTTCCATGTGGTCAGGTCCCCCACTAGAATCAACCTCTCAATGGTTTTCCCTTCTCCCAAGATCAGAAACCAACCCTTTAACACACACGTTTTTGGGAGACACTTGTCCAAAACAGCAGTAACTTTAACTGCCCTTCATATATTCTGGGGTAGAAAGCACAGGTTTAAAAAGCATATTGCCTCTTCTTATTGGAGCTAAGTTGTCCTGCTAGCAGCATCTTCTTCCCAGGCATTCATATGTGATCTAGACCTCATTGTAAATGGACAAAGAAAGACTGGGCTCCTGGAATCTGTCCATGTTTAGCCTGCCTGGGGCTTACATTTCTCCTAATTAATTATCACAGCCAAAGTGTTTAGGGTTGTTTCATCTCCTCCTCTGTGTTACCTGTTTTCAAAACACATTGACTGCAAACAGATTTTGACTCTCTCCCTCAGCCCAAAAGAAAATGAAAAGAAATACCAAATTAAAGACATATGGAAAAAGAGAGATACAGAGACTGGGACAAAGATGTGACATGGAAGCAGGAAGAGAGAGACATGCACAGAGAGGATAACTCCAGCAAGGAGAAATAAGCTCAGCTTCACTTTGTGCAAAGATCATGAACTCAAGAGGTTAGATGATGAATACAGGTATAAATGCTGTCACCATAAGCACAGAGCAGGCTGCCTGCTCACAACCTATTAGCTGGTAAACGGCAGTGTTCTGTAATTCAGCCATTAAAAACAGCTTAAAGAGAAATCAAATCTCATTGAGCAGGGATTGCAGGGGTCTTCTTGGACTATTTTAAAATTTCGTACTCAACCAAGGAAACAGGCACTAATTGTCGAGTGCTGGCTTTCTTGAAAGCAATGCCATTTCCAAGCTTAACAACATCCATTTGAAGTGACAAGGAGGACCCCTGAATGTCCCTCTAGAGAGTAACAGGGCTATGAATGATTTTGTAAGTCTTGGAAACGACAGAGACAGGTGGAATATTTACTGAAATTTGCATATGAAATGAGGTTGTCTCCTTCTGCACCCAGTGAAAGGAAATGATCTTTAGCAGCTAGCTTCAGTTCACTGCCAGGGTATATGCCAAAGGAGCAAGAAGGGGGGGGTCGTCTGTGGAGGGTGACGCTGTTGTTTAGACATAAGTTCTGCTCTCTTGGAGCCCTGTGAACTTTTGGAGGTTTATTGGTAAGGACCTGAGGGGTCATTGCCCGAGGACAGGAAAGCTGAGTTTCCTTACAAGCTATTACATATATGTATATGTTAACTTTCAACTGACCAGAATTCAGAGCATTCAAATAACATTTGTTTCTCTGATTCTCAGAGTGTGTATCTCCAGAGACTAAGAGCTAAACAGGCCTTAAAACAAACAGGTGATCTCAGAAACCAGTCAGCTGACAGATGAAAGTCAGGTCTTTACAACTTGGTTGGAAGGTCCCATAAATATGCCAAACCTCTCTGCCTTCTTTCCTTCAGAAACATGATTTGCCCAGACTCCTTCCTCTCAGAATTCTCAGACTGAGCTTCTCATAGGATGGCAACCTTTAACCCAATTCTTCCTTGGAACCACAGAAAATGCCATGTTTTTGTGGTGGTTTTTATTTCCCTAATCAACAACTAGACATACCAGACACTTTTAAGATTTGGCTATGGCTAAATCCTTTTCAAAACCAAGTACACACTCCCCTCCCCTACACTCTATAAGAAAGGCAATGCCCATTAGGATCTCTAAACATCACAAGCCAGGGGATATTTTGTATGTATGAAAGAGATCCCATATGCCCCTGCCACAAGACCACTAAATCGTCTTTAATTACCATGCATTTCCTGTATACCTCCTTTTTCATCATTGCTGATTACAGATACATCCATGTCTGAATAATATCTTCCCACTTTATAATCAGACAACTACCACTTACTCTGATAACCTGAGACACTCTAAGTATGATTTTGCCTCCAGAACACTCAGCCTGTGCTTGGTTTCTTTTCAGGGGGTACACAAATTACCATACACTCTGAGGTAGAAAGCTGACTAGGACAACATATTAAGACAGTGGTTCTCAACATTACTAATTCTGTGACCCTTCAATACAGTTCTTCATGTTGTGATGACCTCCAACCATGAAATTATTTTTGCTACTACTTCATAACTGCAATTTTGCTACTGTTTTGAATTGTAGTGCAAATATCTGTGTTCTCTAATGGCCTTAGTGACCCCTCTAAAAGGGGTTGTTCAACCCCCAAAGCAGTCACAACTATACAGGGAACCACTGTACAAGGAAAACACCCTGGTCAGGGAACGACTTGGATTACATACCTTCAGAAGCTGGTAGGGAGCAGAGGATACTGTATCCATTAGCTTGTAACCCCTCACATTCAAATTCTACCTTTACACGAAATTGAGAAGTAGCTGGCCAATCTACTCACAGGGATTTATTTTCATAATTTAAAAAGAAAGATTATTTCCTAAGTGGGTCAGTCATATGAGTGTTCCTCTGATTTAAAAAAGAAAATTTGCTCCCATTGGTTTCACAGGGAAACTCTGTGACAAAAGAATCATCCAGTGGCACATGAGGCAGGTGGGATTAGAAGACCGAATACAGAGGAGGCAGGCACTATTCCATTCAGAAAGTAGGGTCATGTCAAAGACACAGAACAAGACTTATGAATCAAACATGTGGGTTCTATCACCTTATAGTGGCCCTCAATCCAGAATCTAAATGCCCTAGAGCAGTATTCAAAATCTGGTTAAAACTAGAATAGTATAGCAAAATTGGAAGAAGAAGAAAAGAAAATGTATCTTGAGCCATTTTTTATAGTCCGGTAATATAAATCTAAGTAAGGAAACTTCTTAAGACTCTCTCTTGTCCAAATGTAAAGCCTGTGACTGACAATAGTGACCAGCACAGCAAGATATTCCTATCAGTAACACGGGAACATTTATTTATCTGGGGTAACTAACAGCTATCTAATTGTACTTCAGGCTCATTCAATGGGAGAGAATTCATGCCTGGCACTGTAAACCTAACCAACCAGCTGTGGCTAAAGAGGTCATTGACCTAAGGGGAAACAACTACTGCCACTTTCTTAAGCCAGTGCAATTCCCAACATTATTCTAAATACCTACCCTTCTATCCACAGATAAATATAGCTCCCTCCCCTCAACAAAGATGTTTCTTTTTGTAACAGGAGATAATCCTAGGAATCCACAACTAGTCAAAAGGCAGGGTTCCCAAGCCTAATCCATACATAGAAAGTGCAACCTCTACACCTTAAGAATCAGGCCACATGTTGGAGGAGTGGGAAGAAATACTGGAGAAAGCAGAAGACTAGGATGTCTGCTTTAAGATACCATAGTTTAAATATTACAAGTCGCTGTACCCATGAAATCTCAAAAATACACTCGCCTAAATACAACCTATACAATGACAACAGCAGTTGACATGCCATCATGGACAGGAAAAAGTCTCATATGGCCCCATCCTTTGAGGAAGAGGTAAAGGCATTAGTGACTACTAAGAGAGGGCAACCCAGTCTTCTCCAGAGACAAGTCTCCTGATAGGTTACCTGATCCTGAGTGATCATCCCTAACCGTATAAACAAACAAGCAACTCTTCACAGGTTTTATACAGGTGTGTGTGTAAGTGTGTGTGTGTGTAAAACACTTAAAATTCATTAAGTCATGAATTTTAGAGGAAGTCATGAGGGAAGCGGGAGGAGTTGTGAGAAGGAGAAGTGAAAATGGTATTAAGTGCAGTACTCCCATATGAAATGCTCAGGAAAAAACAATAGAGTAAAAACATACTCCCACTTATGATACCTTGTGCAGAATAGTTGGGAAGTATCTTAGGGTTTTATTATTGTGACTAGACACCATGACCATAGCAACCCTTATTAAAACCAACATTTCATTGAGCCTGGCTTACATACAGTTCAGAGGTTGAGCCCATTATCATCGTGGTGGGAAGCATGGCAGCGGGCAGGCAGACCTGGTGCTGGAGGAGCTGAGATTTCTACATCTTGACTGTAAGGCAGCCAGAAGGAAACTATCTTCTACACAGAGCCAGAAGGGCCTCTTCCACACTCACCCCCATAGTGACACTCTTCCTCCAACAAGGCCACATCTATTCCAACAAGGCCACACCTAATAAGAGTGCCACTTCCAATGGGCCAAGAATACTCAAACCATCACCTCAAGACCTCAGTTTCTCCCTCTATGAAAAGAGAATGTTAATATGCTTGTTCCAATATAATCCCATGAGAATAAATATATGAGAATGCATTGTGGGATGAAATAATAAACACATTTTAAATGCATGAAGAAGCAATTCAGAAATGTGCCAAGATCTTCTGAGACTGGCTTATAAGTTTACTTTTCTCTTTTAATATCTCTGCAAGGATCTAGAGGCCTGGGGATGCCAGCTCACCAACAACCAATGGGGTAACTTTGAGGAGAGGTTTTTCTCTCCTCAAATTTTGACACAAAGAAAACTGACTTCCAGAGGTTATTGTTTCAACCAAACCATATCCAGCATAACAATGTTTCCCATGTTTATTCATACTGGATGCACAACTTTGTACCAGATAGAGGGTAGGAAGAGGAGGCATAAGGGCAGGATGATGGAGTTTATTGAATGAATACCATCAATAGTCACATGGCCAGCAAATATGTACGGAGAATCAGGGCCTGGGAGGTACTGAATTCTTTTGAGTACTGTGGGTAGGTGAGGGATGTTCTAAGAGTAGCTGAATCATTGGGAAACACGAACTTTGTGTGCTCTGCTGAAGCATTTCGACTTCTCATCTCCATTCTACAGATTAGCAAAGCAAATCCCACTCAGACTCAATTATTGCTTCAAAGTTACAGGGTGGTTACAAAGTTACAAAGTGGTATGGTTAGGCTCCTGCTTAGAAAGAAACTTCAAAGGTCCGGGTTGGAGCGGAGGTGAGAATCCAGCTATGCAACAGCCTGGGGGTTGGTGACACAGACCTGGGAGAAGGCATTCACAAAGAGGTAGAAGGAGAGATACTGAAACAAGTGGATGTGCTGAGCCTTGGGAGTTTTTAGTGTTAAGGAATGGAGAAATGAAGAGGGTGCAGAAGTTTCTGATAACCCCACTCCACTCTGGCCTGAGGAGGTAGTTGCTGATCCAGGGTATTGGAAACTCCCTTTGTCCTCATGCACCTACCTACCTGTAAGGACTTCCTAAAAACTTTGAGACACACACAGGTTGGAAATCATTTGAAAATTTTCAATTAAATGTAAAGAAAGAAAAAATAAACCAAGTAAATCTATTCTTTCTTCTGACTGCTCTATTGATTAAAATGAATGTCTGCACAGGGACTGCTGAACCATGAAAAGCAATCTGTCTTAGATGGGTAACAGATCGTTAGGAAATCACTGGGTTGGAGGAAAGAGTCAAGAAAAAAAGATTTGCAGAGATTCACATGTGGGAGTGCCAGTGTGCCTATCTGTAGCCACAGAGCCGTGTATAGATGTGTGCGCATTTCTATATATAGGGGACATATGCCACACACTTCAATCAGCAATCATGAGCCAAGGATACAGGCAGGATTCCTGACAGAGTGGCACTGTGGATGGTTTAGCAGACACTACGCACGACTGCAAAGTGTGTACAAGTGGTGGGTGGGAGAGTAGGGGACTATTCACATAATAAGTTAAGCTCTCAGGCACCCCTCTCTGACATGGGAGTTTGACAGAACCCACAACATGGCATCTCAAGACCATTCTGTGGGAGATTTCAGAAAACAAGTGGCATTAATATGGATGCCTCTAATTTCATCAGAATGTAGTTTACAAGAGCTGCTCTACATACAAGAGAGCTTTGGGTTAAGAGGAAGCATAACGGGTGAGGGGAGATAGAATTCTCCATTGCTATCACCACTTTTAATGAAACAAACTAAGGCAACTTCTGGAAGGTGCAATTAAGGGACCTTCTGAAAATTGGGAAATGAAGCAGGTTTCCTCCCTAAAATCCTATCCAGTGGATATAAAGGGAAAGAAAGCAGGGAGCTGAGGTCTTGCATTCAAACAGACAGAGGAAGCTAAGGGGGCTAGGACTCTCCTTCCTTGTGTAACAGCTCTGCACACATTCGTTAGTACACTGTTGAGATCAGCACTAATCTTTTCCCATGGGCTATTCATGAAGACCACCTCTGTTCCCTTCTTTAATACCTTAATTTCTGTGTGCTCTGTTTTGTCTTCATCCTAGCCTTCTTTGTCTTCTTTTTCCAAGACCTCTCGTTCTCCAGGACATGGACTGACTGACTTTGGAGCCCACTGTGCTCCATCTGTGTGCTGAACTCTACCCTAACCAGGCAGTGCCCTAGGTGTTCAGGGTGGGGCCTAAGGAAATGGGGCTTCATTTGGAAAAGTGCTGAGTCCATTTATGATGTTCTGTGGTGTGATGCATGTTTCCTTTACAGGCCAACTATGCAGCCTCTAGGCTCCTTAATTAAACTCTCCATGTTTAAACTTAATTATGAACTGGGTTAATAATTATTATGACAGTAGAAAATCTCAACATTAGGGAATTGTCTCATGGCACATGTGTTCTCCATAGTCTAAGAAGTACCATAATGTTAAGGATTTTCTGAAAGTCTGGAAACAGTTTTGGCTTTGACTAGCTGTTGTTTAGACCCCCGCGTGACATGAGCTGAGTGTCCTATTGCCTCAGAGAATGGTGACAACTGCACGTAAAGCCTTAAAACAATGCCCATTTTATACAATGGTACTCATCATCTTTGTTCTGATGTTCAAGAACACTAAGAACTGCATTTTCTCACAAAAAGTAATAAATACACCAGCATCTTTGTTATAAGATGCAGAATTGCCAGGTGGTGGTAGCACACACCTTTAGTCCCAGCACTTAGAACTCACAGGCAGGTGGAGCTCCGAGTTCAAGGCCAGCCTGGTCTACAGAGAGACTTCTAGGACAGCCAGGGCTACATGGAGAAACCATGTTTACTAGAAGGATGGGGAGAGTGGAAGACCCAGAGTCTTCAGTGAATAATAGACCTCAATGGAACTAAAGAAGGGACCATTGCACCCTTTAGAGTTGGCTTCCAATCCACCCTTCCTGCATTCGTCTAGTTCAGACTCCCTGCCATAGCAAGCAAGCTAGAGGCAAACGTAGCAAAGTCCAGCCATCCCTGGCATAGCCTAGGAACCAGGTGAAGGATTTGAGAAAGAGTGAATGAGACTATAAAAAATAACGAGTACAAATCACTTCCATAGGAAATGCTTTGGGGAGGAAGAATTTGCTAATGTGGAAGTGCATTAACCTTTGAGCTCAATTACCCTTTTATTTCAATGTACATAAATAATTATTTAAGATGCATTATCAGTAGGTACCTGGGCATACAGAAGGACAACAGATGCTAGTTTCCAGGAAGACTGAAGAATGACTCGCCTCTATGTTCTTTGCTGTTCTCTTTGTTGGTAAATTTGAGGATATTAACCAACAAAGTCTGATTGAAAGAATAGTGTCCTCCAATAATTAACTCCCTAGAGAATATAATAAGAATATCAAGGTTATGAAAATAGACTGGAATATTCACTTATAACGGGTTAATAAGTGCTCTCCTTTAGTTTACTTTTTCCAATCAGGATGCTCCATCCACTCATGTAAATGGCTGTCAATAGCACCTGCAAATTGATTTATCCCTTGACGAAGTTAAAGATTTTCTGAAAAATCTAGAAATAGTTTTTGAATACTTGCTGCTGTTATTTAGCATCGCAGACTTCTGAGCTGCGTTCCCCGCCCTCCCCCCACCCCGCCCACCACCCACGCTCTTTTTCATCTTAGAATTCTAGCATCTGCATACATTTGGAGCCCGACTTGCCTTTTTCTTAGATGCGTGGATATGGGGAATGCAATAGAGCTGCTTATCATGCACTCCGGCTGAGTGAAGTTTTATCATAATGAAACTAAATGAAATTCCCAATTGCACTGGTGAAGAGGCATGCCTTGATATTCCACTTGTGGGAAAGTGGCTCTGTGCCAGAAATAAAGTGACATCAACCCCAGTGCCGGGGTTAAATTGGGGAAACAAACTTATCCTGTGAGCTCAGGGGTTGCTCATGAGGTGGTCTTGATAGATGGTCCATTTTGAGAGTTTGGTGGGGAGAGATGAGTGTCTGGGAAAGAGGAGGTAGGTGAAGGAGGAGGCAGGTGAAAGAGAAAAAGGGGAAAGTGGCCCTCTGGTGCAGAGACCTGTATTCATCTGAAGTCTGACTCAGGGTCACACAGCACCGAGGGTTCATCTGTTTGCCATCAGTCATTGGAACTTTGCTAGCCGTCTAATGGGCAACCATTGGCACATGTATGAAAGAGGAAGCCCATGCTAGCTCTACAACATAGACATACAGTATATGTTCATAGAGATTGGTATACAATATAAAGACCCATAGAGATGTGCATATGTATACATATGAATTTTTGTACATATTCTTGGAAAACACGTGACTTGTTTATATGTGTCTTCCTTCACTCCTTCTGTGTTGCACATCAGACTGTACTCAGTTTCTTTACACCTAAAACACTGTCATTTAAGACCTAGCTGTGCTGTGTTAGACAGATCTGTGGTGTTGCTTCTAAATGTGCCACTGGAGCTCACAGTATGACTCCATCATGGTTATTTCTCCATTTCTCCACTGGGATGTTCAGGTTTTCTCCTTTTTTTCCCACTGTCACGAACAGTGTGGTGATAAACATCCTTAGCCATATATCCACACTGCCCTGAGGAAGATTCTGGAATATACATAACAAGGAAGAAACTGAATGACTGTGGTGGTGGTGGTGGTGGTGGTGTGTGTGTGTCTGTGTGTGCTGTTTACTAAATAGAAGCAAATACTGGCAAATTGTTCTTGGAAACAGACAGCTTGGACTATGCTCTAAACATAAAGGTTTCTTTTTTTTTAATTTTTTATTAGATACTCTGTATTTACATTTGAGATATTATCCCTTAACCCCTCTTCGCTCCAATCCCTCCTCCCGTTCCATTTGCCTTCACAAAGGTGCAGTCCCTCCTGATCACCCTCTCCACCCCCATTGCCTTGTCATTCCCCTACATTGGGAAAACATTCTCTCCCTGGGCCAAAAGCCATTGATGCCAGACACTGCTATCTTCAGCTAGCTACATAAGTAACTGTATCAATAGGTCTTGCAAAGTGCACACAAAGGTTAGTGTTTTAGTCCATGGGAGTTTTGGAGGAGTTGGTTATTCTTCCCATGAGGTTACAACCCCTTTCAGCTCCATAGGTTTTTTTTTTTCTTTCACAATCTCATTGCAATCACCAAGTTTAGACTGATGGTTAGCTGCAAGCATGCTCAGCTGTGTCTATATGACTCTAGCATAGTCTCTGAGGAGGCATCTCTATCTGGTTCCTGCCGGTAAGAACTTCTTGAGGTCAACTATAGTGTTTGGATGTGGTGACTGCATATGTGGTGAATCCCAAGGTGAGGCGGCTTCTGAGTGATCTTTTCTTCAATCCATGTTCCTCTTGCATTTCCTCCCATGAAAGTTTTGTTCTCCCTCTTAAGAAGGACTGAGGCATCTCCATTTTGGCCTTCCTTCTTTTTGAGCTTCATAATGTCTGTGAATTGTTTCTTGGGTATTGGGTATTCAGCTTTCTGGGTCTAGTATCCGCTTATCAGTGAGCACATATCATGTGTGTTCTTTTGTGACTGGGTCACCTCACTCAGGATGATAATCTCCAGTTCCATCCATTTTCCTACAAATTTAATGAAGTCATTGTTTCTAATAGCTGGGTAGTACTCCATTTTGTAAATGTACCAAACTTTCTGCATCCATTCATCTTTGATTGATGGACATCTGGGTTCTTTCCAGCTTCTGGCTATTATAAACAAGGCTGATATAAACATGGTGGAACATGTGTCCTTGTTATATGTTGGAGCATCTTTGGGGTATATGCCCAGAAGTGGAATAGCCGGGTTTTCAGGTAGTACTATGTCCAATTTTCTGAGGAATCACCAGTCTGATTTCTAGAGTGGTTGTACAACATAAAGGTTTCTGAACTTCTCTTCACCACAACTCACCACTCATATAGAACTCAAATTGTCGGTGATAATGATCTTGTAGCTTATTTTTATATTTCAATCCATTTCTAGCTGTTCTTTCATTGCTGTTGCTTGTCGGGTTTCATTGAGCTCCATGTGATGTAGATGTGCATCTCATACCCTGCTTGCACTTGCACACTGGTGTTTGTAGTGGTTTGAATGAGCTCCAGTCCCCAGAGGTTGGGGTATTCGAACACTTGGTCTCCTGCTGGTGGTAACATTTGAGAAAGTTATAGAAGCTTCAAGAGATATGGCCTTGCTGGAGAAAGTACACCACAGGCTTCCAGTGTTTATTACCTGATCCTGCTTCAAGTCCACTGTCTGATTCATGTTTGCAGTTGAAGATATGATATCAGCTTCCTGCTTTGGACACTAGCTGGCATGTCACCACCATTCCTAATATGAACTCTCCTCAAACCGTTAGCTGAAATAAACTCTCTGACAATTGCTTCGGTCATTCATCACAGCAACAGAAAAGTCCCTAATACAGGGCTCGTGCCTTTCTCTTGCAGAGCTATGAGGATGTTTGAGGATTGATCTCTCTTCAACACATCACCATGTGTCTGAATTCTGTCTGTCCATGTCAGTGCTATCCATGGTGCCTGACTATAGTCAAGGTTTTCCTTTTACGTACTTTTCGGGTCTTCATGTTATCTGTAACTTGAAATTTTTGCCTTTCAAAGTAACATCTATAATTAGGCTGAAGCTGACACTGCTCAGAGCTTTAGTGAGGGGTCTAGTTCTTTCTTCATGTAGCAAGCCAGTTCATCTTGTGACACCTGCTAACAGGATATCCATCTCTCAGCCGATTTTCAGTACTACCTGCAAAACAGATAACTACGTGTAAGTCTATCTAGAGGAGTGAGGAGTTCTGTTTTGTTTTGTTGCTTTATATGTCTGCTCTTAGACCACAGATGATGTATTTTAACTTCCAAGCCTTCATGGCAAATCTCACAGAAGAACAATACAATCTTGACCTAGTTATCCATGTACTTTTCAACCTTGGTATAATTTTAGAATAAATATGTTGTCCTTTTCAATAGTATCTAGCTACCATCTCCATTAGAAAAGTACTGAAGTATAGAATAATTTGAAAACATTAATATCTATATTATAATAAAATTTCTTCTTTGTTATAATAAATTATCAGTTCAGTGTCTAAAATTATCCAACCTAACATAAATTTGAGTTATTGCCATATAGAAATTATAATAAACTTTTAGGGTTTTCTATAGATCTAGTACACTCTTTCCTTGGCTTAACAACATATTTTGTTTTAGGTCTCTGGTGCTATAGGTGGCTCTTTAAACTGTTTGAATATTATAGTTTGTCAGGGCCATCATAGAGGACATGCAGTCTCTTGATGGCCATGTTGTTTCTGAAGGTGTCACCAGCCTCTTCCACTACATGGCTTGATTCTTTTGATTTGCCTTTGCGTGTGATCAAATTATTTGACAATTTAAATAATAAAAAATGACAAGAGAGTGGAGCCTGGCCTACCTGCCACCCGGATCGGCAGCTCATAGAGGCTGAGAAACTGGTGAGTGGGAGACCAAGACTGCAGGTGTGCAGAGAGATCTCTTCGGAGTGCACAAGGAAAGTGCACCCCCTGCCTTGCCCTGCCCTGCCATGCCTGATCCAGCAAACAGAAACTGAACGTTGGAACTTCTGCTCACACCCGACGACTCTGAGGCATAAAACAGGGCTCGACCCATCTGACACCTCAACCAGTGGAGAACCAGGGACACAGACCAGATACAAGGGAAAGACAAGAACATATCACTGACAACAAAATGGCAAGAGGAAAGAGAAAGAGTATATCCCAAGAGAACCAAGACAATCTAGCAACACCAGAGCCCAGCTCTCCCATAACAGCAAACATCGGAATTCCAAACACTCCAGAAAAAGAAGACACAGACCTGAAATCATGCCTCAAGATGCTGATACAGTTACTTAAACAAGAAAGGGAGGAAAAGCAAAAAGATTCAGAAGCTTTTAAAAAAGAAACAAGAAAAACACTCAAAGAACTCAAAGAACTAGAGGAAAACAGAACCAAAGAAATAAAGGAATGGAAGAGGGAAATTAAAACAGAGATTGACACAATAAAGAAAACACTAAAAGAGATAACCCTAGAGTCAGAACACCAAAAAAAGAAATCAGGAGTCACAGAAGCAAGCATTTCCAATAGATTACAAGAGATCGAAGAGAGAATCTCGGGGGCAGAAGACAACATTGCAAACATAGACAAAACAGCCAGAGAAGATGCAAAAAACAAAAAGCTCCTAACCCAAAATGTCCAGGAAATCCAAGACACAATGAGAAGACCGAACCTAAGGATAATAGGAATAGAAGAGGGAGAAGAGTATCAACTAAGAGGCACAGTAAATATCTTCAACAAAATCATAGAAGAAAACTTCCCTACCCTCAAGAATGAGATGATCACGAGCATAAAAGAAGCCTTCAGAACTCCAAATAGGTTGGACCAGAAAAGAAATACCTCCCGACACATAATAGTAAAAACATCAAGCGCCCAAAGTAAAGAAAGAATACTAAAAGCAGTAAGGGAAAAAGGTCAGGTAACATATAAAGGCAGACCAATCAGACTCACACCCGATTTCTCAACAGAGACTATGAAAGCTAGAAGAGTCTGGACAGACATCATGCACTCCTTAAGAGAGCACAAGTGCCAGCCCAAGCTGCTATACCCAGCAAAACTATCAATCACCATCGATGGAGAGACAAAGATATTTCAAGACAAATCAAAATTCACACAATATCTGACCACAAACCCAGCACTACAACGAATTATAGGTGGAAAACCCAATACAATGAGGGAAAATACAGCCTAGTAAGAACAAGAAAACTCCTAAACAAGAAAACTAAAAGAAGAAAAAAACACAGACACAACTCAACCCAAAATAGCAATAATGGCAGGAAACAGAAACAACTATTCCTTGATATCTATTAACATAAATGGTCTCAACTCCCCAATAAAGAGACATAGACTATCAGACTGGATACATAAACAAAATCCAGCCTTTTGCTGCATACAGGAAACTCATCTCAGAGACAAAGACAGACACTATCTCAGAGTAAAAGGGTGGGAAAAAAACTTCCAAGCAAACAGCTCCAAGAAGCAAGCTGGAGTGGCTATTCTAATATCAAATAAAATAAATTTCCAACCAAAAGTTATCAAATAAGATAAGGAAGGACACTTTTTACTCATTACCGAGGAAATCTGTCAGGAGGAACTCTCAACCCTTAACATATATGCTCCAAATAAAAAATCACCCACATTCATAAAAGAAACCCTACTAAAGCTCAAAAAATACATTTCACCCCACACAATAATAGTGGGAGACTTTAATACCCCACTCTCACCAATGGACAGATCAGGGAAACAGAAACTGAACAAGGACACTGCAAAACTAGCAGAGACTTTGAACCAACTAGAATTAATAGATATATACAGAACATACTATCCCAAAGTAAAAGAATACACCTTCTTCTCACCACCCCATGGCACCTTCTCGAAAATTGACCACATAATTGGACACAGAACGAGCCTCCATCGATATAAGAAGATTGAAATACTCCCATGCATCCTCTCAGATCACCATGGTCTACGGCTGGTCTTTAACAACAACAAAGACAACAAAAAGCGCACATACACATGGAAACTAAAAAATGCTCTGTTAAAGGATAGCAGGGTCAAAGAAGAAATAAAGAAAGAAATTAAGGATTTTCTAGAATTCAATGAAAACGAAAACACAACATACCCAAACCTATGGGATGCAATGAAAGCAGTATTGAGATGAAAACTCATAGCCCTAAGTGCTTCCAAAAAGAAACTGGAGAGAGCTCACATCAGCAACCTGACAGCACAGCTAAAAGCCCTAGAACAAAAGGAAGCAGATATACCCAAAAAGAGTAGACAGCAAGAAATAATCAAAATTAGGGCAGAAATAGACCAAATAGAAACAAAAAGAACCATTGAAAAAATCAACAAAACCAAGAGTTGGTTCTTTGAGAAAATCAACAAGATTGATAAACCCCTAGCCAAACTAACTAGAGGGCAAAGAGAGAGTATCCAAATTAACAAAATCAGAAAGGAAAGTGGGGACATAACAACTGAAACTGAGGAAATTCAAGAAATCATCAGATCCTACTACAAAAACTTATACTCCACAAAATTGGAAAATCTGGAGGAAATGGATGAATTCCTAGACAGATACAAGGTCCCAAAGTTAAACCAGGACCAAGTAAACCATCTAAATAACCCTATAACACCTAAAGAAATAGAAGAAGTCATCAAAAGCCTCCCAACCAAAAAAAGCCCAGGTCCAGACGGGTTCAGTGCAGAATTTTATCAGACTTTTATTGAGGATAAAACACCAATATTCGCCAAACTATTCCAAAAGATAGAATCAGATGGAATATTACCCAACTCATTTTTTGAGGCTACAATAACCCTCGTACCAAAACCACACAAAGACCCTACAAGGAAAGAGAACTTCAGACCAATCTCACTTATGAACATTGATGCAAAAAAACTCAACAAAATTCTTGCAAACCGAATCCAAAAACACATCAAAACGATCATTCATCATGACCAAGTAGGCTTCATCCCTGGGATGCAGGGATGGTTTAACATAAGGAAATCCATCAACGTAATCCACCATATAAACAAACTCAAAGACCAAAATCACATGGTCATCTCACTAGACGCTGAGAAAGCATTCCACAAAATCCAACACCCCTTCATGTTAAAAGTCCTGGAAAGAACAGGAATCCAAGTCCCATACTTAAACATAATAAAAGCAATATACAGCAAACCAACAGCCAACATCAAACTTAATGGCGAGAAACTTGAAGCAATCCCACTAAAATCAGGGACTCGACAAGGCTGCCCACTCTCCCTATACCTATTCAACATAGTACTGGAAGTCCTGGCTGGAGCAATTAGACAGCAAAAGGAGATCAAGGGGATACAAATCGGAAAGGAAGAGATAAAAACATCACTCTTTGCCGATGATATGATAGTGTACTTGAGTGACCCCAAAAATTCCACCAGAGAACTCCTACAGCTGATAAACAAGTTCAGCAAAGTGGCTAGATACAAAATTAACTCAAACAAATCAGTAGCCTTCCTGTACTCAAAGGACAAACATGTGGAGAAAGAAATTAGGGAAAAGGTACCCTTCACAATCGTTACAAAAACTATGAAATACCTTGGTGTGACTCTAACTAAGCAAGTGAAGGAACTGTATGACAAGAACTTCAAACCTCTAAAGAAAGAAATTGAGGAGGATCTCAGAAAATGGAAAGATCTCCCATGCTCATGGATTGGAAAAATCAACATCTTAAAAATGGCCATCCTACCAAAAGCAATCTACAGATTCAATGCAATCCCCATCAAAATTCCAACCCAGTTCTTCATGGAATTGGAAAGATCAATGTGCAATTTCATATGGAATAACAAAAGACCTAGAATAGCGAAATCCATCCTCAACACCAAAAAAAAAAAACATCTGCGGGAATCACTATCCCTGACCTCAAGCTATATTACAAGGCAATTGTGCTGAAAACTGCATGGTACTGGTACAGAAATAGGCATGTGGATCAATGGAATAGAATAGAAGATCCAGAAATGAGCCCTCATGTATATGGTCACCTGATTTTTGACAAAGGAGCAGTAAACATTCAATGGAAAAAGGACAGCCTATTCAACAAATGGTGCTGGTCCAACTGGCACTCAGCATGCAAAAGAATGAAAATAGACCCGTTCTTATCTCCTTGTACAAAGCTCAAGTGTAAGTGGATCAAAGATCTCCACATTAAACCACATACACTGAAACTATTAGATGAGAAAGTAGGGAAAACCTTAGAACACATAGGTACAGGAGAAAATTTCCTGAACAAAACACCAATGGCTCAAGCTCTAAGGTCAAAGATTAACAAATGGGACTTAATGAGATTGCAAAGTTTCTGTACAGCTAAAGACATCTGTAAGGCAACCAACAGAATGGGAAAAGATCTTTACCAACACCACATCAGATAGAGGCCTAATATCCAAGGTGTACAAGGAACTCAAAAAGCTAGATACCAGAGAATCAAATAACCCTATTAAAAAATGGGGTACAGAGCTAAACATAACGTTTTCAGTTGAGGAACACCGAATGGCCGAGAAACATCTGAGGAAGTGCTCGACATCCTTAGCCATCAGGGAAATGCAAATCAAAACAACCCTGAGATTCCACCTCACACCAGTCAGATTGGCCAAGATCCAAAACTCAGATGACAGCAGATGCTGGCGAGGCTCCGGAGAAAGAGGAAAACTTCTCCACTGTTGGTGGGGGTGCAAGCTAATACAACCACTCTGGAAATCTGTCTGGCGATACCTCAGAAAATTGGACATAGTACTACCTGAAGACCCAGCTATTCCACTTCTGGGCATATACCCCAGAGACACTTTAATACACAACAAAGATATATGCACCACAATGTTCATAGCAGCTCTATTTATAATAGCCAGAAGCTGGAAGGAACCCAGATGTCCTTCAGAAGATGAATGGATACAAAAATTGTGGTACATTTACACAATGGAATACTACTCAGCCACCAGAAACAATGACTTAACCAAATTCTTAAGAAAATGGCTGCATCTAGAGAATATCATCCTGAGTGAGATAACCCAGTCACAAAAGAACAAACATAATATGCAGTCACTGATAGTGGGATGCTAACCCCAGAGGCTTGTACTCCCCCAGAAACAACTCACAGACTGTATGAAGTCCAAGAAATAAAGAAAACAAAAAAATATACATATATTTACAAAACAAGAAGACTGACTATTTCCATGTTGCGTTTTGTTTTGCATGTACTTTACGCTTATTGTAACTATTAGGTTTTCAATGCATACTGTCAAGCCCTTGAAAAAAATCAAGTACTGACTAAAAAAATATATTCACATGGTTTTATGTAAAAATTATTTTAATGTCTGAAAAAACAGTACAGACAAAAATGTATAATTTTAAGCAAAAAATGTTTAAAATCTGTACATTTATCTTTGTTTTGTAAAATAAAGTCGTTTAAAAAAAAAGAAAATGTCTAACAAGATTAGGCTATAGGTAAACCTGTAGAGCATTTTCTTAATTAGTGATTCATGTGGGAGGGCTCAGCCTATTGTAGGTGGCATCTCCCCTGGGCTGGTGGTCCCGAGCTCTATAAGGAAACAGACTGAGAAAACCATGAAGAACAAGTCAATAAGCAGCATCTCTCCATGGCCTCTTCATCAGCTCCTGTCTCCAGGTTCCTGTCCTGTTCAAGTTCCTGTCCTGACCTTTGATGAATGGACAATGCTGTGGAAGTGTAAACCAAATAAACCCTTTCCTCCACCAAAAAAAAAAAAAAAAAAAAAAAAAAAAAAAAATGACAATTTCATAAATATAAACTGACAATTTCAGATCTTTTGATCATTTTACCTTTGATTTCTTTTTTACATTTATTTCCTTTTAGAAGCATTTTGGGGGCCTTGACAAATGACTCTGTGTTTACTTGATGTTCTTCCACAAAATCTGAGTTTAATTCCCAGCACCCATGTAAGGCCATTCACAACCACCTGACATTTCAGCTCAGCATCAATGCCACTGGCCTCCACAAGTACCTGCACTCACAATCATGTGCACATGATTACACACTCACACACACACACACACACACACACACACACAATTCTAAGATAAGTCTTTAAAAAGCTCTTTGAGGTATCTGCCTAATTCAGCCAAATCTGGGCTCAGCTTAACTGACTACTGGCTAGTTCCTAGCCATGAGTCTGTGCTTCTCTCTAGGGAGTGGGGCATCTGCACTGCATTTACTTTAAAGAGCCCTTTATCATTTCCAGAGATTTGTCTACAGTATGTGCCCGTTCTGCAAAGGGGTAATAAAAGCCATTACACCTACTTCTAAATGGAATACTAGAGCTTTCCTTTCAAGCAAGTAATGGGAATGGATTTAGGTGGGAATTTGTCATTGCTGGTCTTTTTCGACTGGTCAGGATTTCATTCTGTAATGTGTACCCATGCATACATACATGAGTACCAAGGACACACACATGCTGTTTTCCACATGGTCTGTCTTCTTCTAAACTTTTCCCTCAGATCCCATTTCCTCTAACAGATCTTTGAGATAAGTGCTGTTCTCACATCGCCAAGTTGGGGAAGTTGAGGCAAGAGGAAGATAACAACTTTTTAGAGGTCAGAATTCTGCCTGTGACAACCTGGCCCTAGGCCCTGTGTTCTCAGTCCCATGCTGTATGCACAGCCAGTGGTCAGCTTTGCCTAGCCACTTTTGTCATGTGTCATTCTGTTTAATTTCTGTAACCATAATGAAGTAACACAGGACTCAACCATCCCTCCTAAACTTATCTTGGTTTCTACCCTTTAGGCTCCAACAGGAAGCTTCTTCAAACTAAAACAAGCATATCTGCTCTCTCAATGAACATGCAAGCAAAAAGGATGCAAGAAAGGAAAGTGGCACATGACAAATAATGCTATTTGAAGTGACATAGTCTGTGAAAGAATTGACAGAGAAGAGTTGACAATCTAAGCATTTAGGACTGTCTCTGTCCTCTGGTGAGGGCTTCCTGGAAGAAGCACTGGCAGTTTGAGTGCTAAAAATTCCCAGATTAGCAACATCCACACTCAGTTTACACCTCCTCCACCACTTCAAAAATGCCACAAATGTCAACCCCCGGTCCCCTTTCCCCTTATCGCCTATAGCAGGCAGGAGAGCTACCAATCACTGAAAGCAGCACTCAGGAGAGTGAGCTTTACACCTTGCCGGGGCAGCACAGTAGAGCTGGCCCTGGTTGCAGAGTTGGGGGTGAACAACCCAGAGTGCATGAGCATTGGAGAGAGATCACCTGGCCACTTGTCTGTGTGGTGGCATGAGTTATGGGTAGACACTCTGCACTCAATCGTCCATCCCTTGACCATCACCACCTATCCTAAGCAGGTGAGCCCGCCCCTAAGGTCATGAGAGTGGGTAATCTGGCACTGTACTTTGCTGGCTGCTGCACTGGGAGAGCTAGTCAGGGTAGTGTTGGAGAGCTTGCACTGCTGGTGTGGGTATAGGAGAGCTAGTGGGCTGACCAGCTCAGGTACCACTCAGGACCAGATCAAGGGCCCTAACATCTACCCATCTATGAACTTCTGGAGCACATGAAGGGCCCTGTCCTTCAGATCTAAAGCTGTAAGATCCTGTGACAAAAAGTAACAGCAGGATCTCTGAGAGGAGTCCCAGTGAGAATCCAGTATTGATAGGGTAACAGGATCTTTGAACCAGAGCAATGACTCATCGCAATGAACATTTGCAGGCAAAGAAATATGATCAAAAGGGTAGACTGTGGAACACTTGGTAACACATTACAACTTTCACAATGAGATTTTTTATTTCTTTTGTGGGGGAGGTTGCCAGAACAGAAAGCAGGTACAAAGAGATGGAGAAATGATTAGGATTTGGGGTATATAATGTGAAATTCATAAAGAATCAATAAAAAGTTAAATTTTAAAAATGCCACATATGAGCAGCAGAGACCAACATGCTGGTTTATAAATATTCTGACTGTAGAAATTATTGGCTCTTTTCTTTGAAGATAATAGGGAGATGGCTAGATGATAGTGTATTGTCTGTCTGCTAAAACCAAACAAGTCTTTTAAAATTATGATGAGGCAGACTTAATGGTGCAAGAATAGGCTGGAAGTTTGCAGCTAAATTTGGTTTTGAAATACAAGTGCAGTTATTAGAAGCACTAAATGAAAAGGCTACGTTCGATGGTAAGAATCTTGCTGTGAGCATGGCCCCCAAGTTCAGGCTTGTGTGACTACAGTTGGTGTGAAGTGGGCACTTCTCCATAAGCACAAACTTCCCTGGCTTGTGGATTACGCTCGGGAGTCCGGGAGTGTGGGTTCCTGGAGTCCACGCACACCAGCCTTTCTGTTTCCAAACCAACACCGTGCTCGTGGCTGCCAAAAATAAGTTACCTCAGCAGACTCAAACGGTGGCAATTTTGTGGTGCATAAAATTGATTTATGCTTACAATCAAAATGCATTCCCCTTGATAATTTATGCTCAGCAATTTAACATGATTATTTGCGCCACAGTTTTAACATTTCTGCCTTCCTGACTGTCAACCCCAGAGCACAGACACATGCACAAAAAAAAAAAAAAAAAAAAAAAGGCAAAAACAAAACAGCACAACACTATCCTTCTGAGGCAGGGCTCTCAAAAATCAATGTCACAGCAGCCTCTTTTGTTTTCTGTTGTGACAAGACTGAATTTAAACAGCCTGGGAAGTCAAAACAACAGGAGAAATATCAATACATATTAACTTAATCAAGATGCTCTGTTCCATCGTCCCTGTCTACACTCAAATTATGTTCCCTCCGTAAGTTTCATGTCACTATTGATGGCTTGTAACTTCACCATAAATATTTGCAATCAGTGGTGGCCATCCAAAAATGGAGGCCTGCTGCAGGCTTCCTCATATCCTCTTTGCATCTGTATGAGATTTGTGTCACAGCTGTTTTAAGAAAATGACTCCCCAGGCAGGCTCCAGTTTACTTGCTTGAATTTACAGTCTTAACATTTCTATTATACGGTTAATCCTTTCTTCAAATCTACCAATGGTACTCAAGCAGAAACTTCATCCTCCATTGTTCTGCATAAACTCTTTTGAAAAGAAACCCTAATAAAAGATGAGTTAGGCCAAAAAATTCACACTGTACTTGTCCCATCAAACCCTGGTTGCATCGCACAATATCAGAAGCAAGTATCTGGCGAAGGCACTAAGAGATGGAGTGATGGGAGGAGTCTCTATTAGTGGAGGGACCAAATCCACTTGACCTTTTAAATGAACACTCGGCCACTATTCATTCATGCCAGCATGTTCTGTTCTTTTTCCTCGGAAAAGTAATTGGGACAGACTCGCCAACAGTCTCATTAGGCACATAAAATGTTCACTTTATCATATACAGAGATGCTTCCACTGGCCTGTGGATGCTAGGAACTGTTTCCAGAGCAACAGCAGACAACACTTGGCCAGTCCTTTTCTCTCAGTCCTTTTCCCCTGGGATGAAGTACTCAACCTGTCACAGTTTTTAGGAGCATCTTCCAGTCATGGGAACAAATGAAGTCCAGCTCTGGTCCGCAGAAACCAAGGTTGGCATTAAGTATGGATATTGTTGTGATAAATATTAAAAGGCAACTTAACCTTTTATCCCATGGTTGTGCCAGCTGCCCTGGGACCATCTGGCACTACATGGATCTCTTTCTTGGTGCTTTATGCCACCTCTAAGAACTCAGGTGTGGTTCACTCTACCACCCCTGCTGCTTCTGTCCTGGGTGGATACGACCTCCCCGGTGTGTTCCTTTCCTCCACCGCCCAGCACAAACATGACTCCACAGCCCTGTAACTTATGAAACAGGTTTATATGTTAACTTCTCAATCCCCAAACCCTCTACACAATAAGCTTAGAACCAATGGACAAAGATATAAACTGCCCAACTATATGAGATAAATACACCCATAAGAACCCTTAGAAATAATAACAACCTCATCAAGCTAGAGATACGTCGAGAGAAACATACACATCTGCCTCCATCTTGCTTCCCGAATCTCCTCTCTCGATTTCTGCCTACTCCCTCCTCTTCCGTTTTCCTAGACCTTGCCCCACCTACCTCTCTCTGTCCAATCATGTATCGCCTTAACATAACCTACAGGATATCATGATTCATCAGAGCTTCAAGTCAGCAGCAGAGTTGGAGTCACACAAGATCCATTAGAAGTCAGCAGGCCCAGGAAGGCTGCATAGTTCTTATTCTAATCTTTCCCCGGAGATTAAGTGAAGGGACCTGCCACATTGCCAATGCAGGCCAGGACAAATGATTGCCAACAGAGACTCTCACATGTGAAGGCTGCTGCACTCACCCGGGAATATGAGTGTAGTGTTTCTTCTTGCTCAGGTAAAAGAGGCCCACTGACCACCTTCAAGGAAGCTCAAGTGTTTCAGTTCTCAAGTATATGCTTAATCTCCACATTTTTCCTTTTGAAAGAGGATAATTACCTTGGTGCTAGGATTTTTAGGAAGACATGGAAAATATTTGTTAATCCTGTTCTTCATATTCTTAGGACCTGAGGATAAAGCTCCTTGCAGGCTTCTAGAAAAGTTTTATGAGATGAGAATGCATGTAGTTCTTCGTCGTAATTAAATATTACAACTGGACTTGACATCCATTACCCTTTCCATGGCATAAATGGGAGAACTGTAGGCTTATGTTCATACAATAGACACATCTAAGTCAGGACTTAATCATTTTTGTTTAAGGTTTAGATTTCTATCCTCAAAGATATGAGAGATGAACCAAAATTGAGCTCTCCCCATTATATTTACTTCCCAATAATTTAGAACTTCAACTGTACAGTCTGATAGGCCTGCCAGCTTTGGAGAAAGTCAGCTTCAGTTTTCCCTACAACTACGTACAACAAAAGCCTGATCTAAAAATGTCTGTCAACAATCACGGGGAAGGGTCCGGCTGCAGTTCACCTTCAGTTAATTGATTCTGTTTAAAAAAATATTTGGTGTTAGCTCAAGTTCCAAAATATTTCTACATAATTATGACTGGCCGTCAGATTTCTGTACTCCTTCAGTAATTATTTATTGAGTTTTTGTTGGCCTTGGAGCATTCTGTTATATATTTATTCTATGTTCCAAAATATAGGCAGATAGAATATAGAAAGGTAAGTCTTAAAGAAATACACTGCACTTACATGATACTAAAGATCTAATGAAGGTATTAATATCTATTATATAAACAGATTTATAGTTTGGCTTTTAGGAAAACTACATGTCATTAAAGAACTACAGGACTGGTGCTGGAGAGAAAAGAAATAGAAAATAACAGCTCAGGGTCGAAGCGGTGGCTCAGTGGCTAAGAGCACCAACTGCTCTTCCACAGGAGCCCAGTTCAGTCCCCAGTACCCATGTGGCAGCTCACAACTGTCTCTAACTTCGGTTTCAAGAGATTTGACACTCTCACACAGACCTACAAGGCAAAACATCAGTGTATGTAAAATAAACATAAATAAACAATTTCTAAAAATTAAGAGAATCACAACTTCCCTGGTGCAGAGATCTTATGTCTCGCTATTAATTCAGTTATCCCATGAAAGCCTAGCATGCTGGCACACACCTATATGTCTTACATCAGAAAGCGGATGCAGGGAGATTGCCATGAATTCAAAGGCAGTTTTGGCTACAAAGGAATGACCAGACAAGCCAGGAATCCATAAGATTCTATCTCAAAAAAAAAAAAAAAAAAAAAAAAGTGAAGTGTCCTTTTGAACAATGGACAATACTGAGAGGCAGTGATAGACAAAAACTCTCCAGCAGAGTGGTCCCAGCTGTACAGTGACCTACTGGTCCCCTAGTAATCATCTAGGCGCTAGCCTTCTGGCCCACCAATATGTCTCCTTATGTGCAATCTTCCAGAAAAACTCATCCTCACTGAACCTCTTCACCTCCTCCAGAGCCCTCAGTAATCTGGCTGCTGCTCCTACCTTCAATTGAATGTATTCTCAGAAAATGTCACTTAAGAGCTCTTAAATGTCACATGTAATGGGCAATTTAAAATCTTAATCTTACTGGATTTCTCTGCTACTTGTGAAATAATTAATCACCCCTTCCTTCTTGAGCCTTCCATGATACCACGTTCTCTGGCTCTCCTGGTACCTTGGATGGTTCCTTCTTTGGCCCCACTACCGGCTCATCTTCTCCCATCTGCTCAGCAAAGGCTGTCGTTCTGCAGGGTTCCGCCCTCCACCCACTGTTTTTCTCACTCCACATGCTCCCTGGGGAACCACAGTCCTCTTTCTCATCATTTTCATCACCATCTATATGCCAAAAACTTCTGAATCTATATTTCTAGCCTCACACCCATCTTGTATGGTTCAGATCCATACATCAGAGCACCATGTCACTAATCTACAGGTAACTAAAATTGAAATATGTTGATTACTAAAATCATGGGTTTCTCCTAACATAACGACTTCCTCATGCCCTTTCTGCCCCAGTTAGAGTCTGTAGGCATTATTCACTGTCCATCTCTCAGATGTGATGCCTCCTTTTAGGATCCCCACAAGACCTTGCCTAGACTCTAGTCTTCTTTCCTCAAACTCACCTCCAGGTATCTTCCAGCTAGAACATAGCTGACTTGCTGATTTACAAACACAGTCACCTCTCTCTTTTCTGCCCCCATTTGCCCCCAACACACACACACACACACACACACACACACACACACACACACACACCTTGAAGACGTTCACCAGTCTACCAACAACCTGTTTCTTGGGAATAAACTTCAGGCTCCTTAACATCAAACATTTACTTTATGATCTACTATTTGAGAAGTTCTTTAATACCCATTTGGCAGGAATGTGAAACTCAGACGTTTTTTTTTTTTTGTTTTGTTTTGTTTTGTTTTGTTTTGTTTTTTTGATAGCAACAATGACACAGATGAACTGAAAGAATATGACTATTATAGTATCTTTTGTCTGATGTCTTCAGCACCACATAGAAGGTAAGTGAACAGAATGAATGAGGCCAGATTGGTATGACAAAACAGCAGAGTTCAGGGTATTGTCCAGATAACCATTGAAATTTTAATGTTTCGTTCATGGAAGAGTCAAAGCTTGAAAAGAAGAGAATCTGGAAAAAAATAGTGGAAACAAAAGAATAGAAGTGTTAGTGAGATTTAATAATGTCACAGCAAGGAAAACCCATGGTGAGGGGGTGGCATACTTAAAGGCACATATGGAAAGGAAACTGTTTTTAGTAAAGTGTGATTACAGGTACGGGTCAGCTGGAATGCATAGTTAAAATGAAGTACAGGTCAAACTTCTGAGTGAAAGGGAATCATGAAATTCAGAAACTAGAGAGCAGAGAGTTCATCACTGTAGTAACCTTATGAGCCTGCAAATGCCAATGCAAACTCCAGTTCTTACCAGGCAAAGAGCCACTGGAGTTCAAAACTATACATGGTCAAAGGTTCTTATCCACCATGCCTGGGATAGAGAAAATGCTCAATACATTATTTCATGGGTTATAAATGCTTGGATGTGAAGAATTTTAGGGAATGCACAAGGAGTAATATAATTTGGCTGGTTCAACCTTCAGATACAAATAGCAAGGAATCCTATTGGAAGCAGATAATGGGTGTTCTGAAATAGTGAGCTGTGGAAACCAGGTTTTCTTGAGTGTTCAGCTGTAAGTCACAGACCATTTGGGACTTGAGGGGAAGTGGGCTATATAATCAGTCAGCACTATAGTCACATTGTTGGTTGATTCATATAACCTTGAAGCATGATACAATACTATCTTCTGAATAATCAAAGGAGACATTTTTTGCTTACAGCAGTAGTTCTCTCCTGATAAGTATATTATTTTCCATTGTCATTCTTTGAATCACTCTATGCTCAAATAGTAGAGATTAATAAACTATCCACAATACCTTCTATGTCCCAAAACCCCCAAAAAAGGCACTTTTACAATTTATTTTGGTTTTTTTTCAAAAGATTAGCCTGATAAACTATAACATCAGATTTCTAAAGCATATGAACCAATGAGCGTAAAATTTACATATCATAAGATCTCTTACATACAACGATCTCAAAGCTGCATGGAAGAGCACGTGAAGTTTATTCTGTTCATTGTTTCACATAACTGTTTCTATTTAGAAGAAAGGTACACATGTAGGCACAGATGTTCAGCCTTTGCAGATGTAACAAACATGGTACAGAATGGTCTAGCTAAGTATCAAGGCCACAAGGAAAGGACAGCAAAACCCAAGTCAGGGTCTGTCTGCGACTCCCCCGAGGTCTTCTGCTGCCTCTGTAATTTAGATGTAAACTTTACCAGCTCTGAAATGTGATCTCTGTACAACAGACAAGTGGAAAATTGGCCATTCAGAGAAACACTGTGGAAGGGAAGCAGGCTGCTGGGTGAGTTCTATCATTTATTACCACGCTGGTCCTAAATTTTCACACCTAATTAATCAAGCTTGCTCTGTAATCACTTTTCTACATGTGGTGCTGGTGGATTTTACAGCTGCAATTTTAATGAGCTGCTGTTTCTTTTGACATTTGGAAATCTAATCTGGAAAAATGATTCAATGACTTGTAAAGACCTTTCATTTTATATGTTTAGCCATGTCTCTTTCCAGGGTCCTTGGAGCAAACAAGCGGGCAGCCACACTTCCTGTATAGCTCAGACTCATGCCAGTACATGGCAGGCCAATTTCTACTGATATCCTGAGCAGATGTGGCTGGCAGCCCAGAGCATTAATGAGAATTAATATTGGAGATTGCAAGCACCTAGCAACTAAATGGGAATTTGAAACTTGACTTACAAGAAGATGATATTTGACAACCCAAAAGCTCACATGCAATCCTGAAAATTTGAGAGGCTATTCTCTCCTAGGGAACTGAGAGCTATCATAGTTAAGAGTAAAATACATTCCACACAGATAGGAAACAAGTACTGAATTATAAAAATATGTCAGCTACCGAGAGTGACCTCACAGAAGGAGTAATATTTCTACTCAGAAGGAACATTAATTAATATTCTATAGCCTTTGAAACCCTTGTAAGTACTTCTCTAAGATTGGGTGTTTTGTTGAGAAAGGTGACCCTACAGAAAATACACGTCAACATACATTAACCCAGAGTACAAAGCACATATGGTTGAGGCTAAATTCATCTTCTGATTTCCACAGCAAACCCCATCAGCGCCCTAGTATTGGAAACCGGCAGTCAACGCCGCATCCAACTGTTCCTTCCCAAGGATTCTGATTCTCAAGCTGGAGGAGGCAATCTGGACACACAACAATTGGCATTGAGTTTTATAGCCACCACACCCTGATACATTGAATGACTGAATAAGCAATTGTTCCTTTCACACCTTAAAGTGTTCATACACTGCTCTTTCCATGTGACTCTCTCCCACAAGTGTCCTGATGGCAGTACTCACTGAGCCAAAAGTCTCTACTCTCTCACCTCAACTAGGCCTCTCCAGTTAACTGGCAACTATTGTATACTCTCCCTGGTCCTGCTTTTCTCTTTGTGGGCTTCCTTGGTTCGTTGACAAGTGAAAAGAAAGAAAGGGGAAAAAAAGGCTCTCAGCTATAAAAACCAAACAATCAATTTTGGTTGCTGGGAGGGAAAACATCAGTCTGGAAAAATTGAAGCTGAAGGGTCAGAATTTGCTAATGTCATTTCAAGCTCAGAGCTCATAAATATTCTGAAGTATGAGGAACTTTGCAAATAGACTGAAAACAAACTGAATCAAAGCACTGGTTCTGCAGTTTGTGATATTTCAGAATGGCACTCCTGAAAAGCAACGCTAGACATAATACATGAAGTATCTTCTATGAAGGCTTAAAGCTACAGAGACGGACCAATGCCCACAGTAAATGTACAGGGTAACTCTGGAAGTAGTATCCATGTCTGACCTGTGTCTGACTGGTATCAGACCTGTTTTTGACCAGTCTGACAGTGGAGCTGGAGGGAGTTTCTCCCCATGAAGAAGGGTAAGAAGCTGGTAGACAGGACAAGAATGTGGCTTTTTTTTTTTTTTCTGTAACCTATGTATACTTCAGTTCCTTTCAATTTTGTGTCATGTATATATGTATGTGTCTAGGTTGAAATTTAAAAAGACTATTTCTATTTATTTGAGGTTTTTTAAACTACTTTTTGAAACATTGTATAACTTGTGAGGTTATGTGGTGGTGGAGTGTGTGTGGTTTATGTGCATGTCTGTGCGAGAATCTACATGCCCATCCACATTTATGGAAGCCATAAAGGGTTGCCCTATGTCCTTTATTACTCTCTGCCTTATTCCTATTCTTGTTCTCAAATCGCTAGTACTGACACACAGTTTGCACTGCCAGGTTTTTACAAGAGACCGGAGATAGAAAGTCAGGCCCTCACACTGGCCCTACAAAGATGCTACCTACTCAGCCATCTCCTCAAACCAACAGAAGGATTTTGCCCAGTCACCACAGAAGGTCTAACTCACTGTGTGGTTTTCCTCTGTCACTCTTTGGAATCTCATAGTTCTTTCAATTCCATAGCATTGTGAAAACATAGAATCAAACTATTTTCAAAATATTAGTTTATTTATTTTAAGTCAGGGTCTGGCTATGCATCCCAGGGCCTTGAACTCTCAAACCTTCTGCATCAGACTCCTGAGTGTTGAGATTGCAGGTGTGTGTGAGTGCGTGTGCACACACGCGCGCACCACCATGTTCAGCTTTTGAAAGGTTAAATAAGAGACCACTTCATATATTTCTAACTTTTCTTACTCAAACAGAGGCAGCCCCAAAGTTCTAAAGTAAACTCATTCCTCAACAGCAATCGTCTGGGAACTAACAGTTTCCCAAAAGAAGCTGCCCCCTCAACTGAACTTTCTGCAAGGCCAGTTGACTGATTAGAGTTCTGGAGATGGTGGTAGTGTGTGAAATGTTACAGGTCTGGAGTCTAATTACAATTTATCTGTAGCCCCTAAATACTCATTCCTTGCCCACCTCTGTGTCTGACCCAACATCCTGCAACTAACAGATAAAAATGTTTTGGAAGTTTCTAACTTTATAAAACTCTAGCCTCTACCAACCAAGAGGCTAAGGGCCATCAGATAGCATCCAATCCAAGGCATATAGCTGAGATTTCTCTGCTTTGCTTTGACCATCTACTTACTGTTTCTACCAATATATCTCAAGACACCTCTATTTATGAGTTTCTTCGTTCCGCTACTATAAAAACTTCATCAAACTGTTACCACACTGCAACATGGGATGTGGGGTGTCCTCAGTCTGTGTTCCTGGGCCATAGTCACTTTTATTTAGCTCCAGAATAAACTACAGTTCTCTGCTTTGTATGTGTGTGGGGGGGGTTGTCTTGTGTGATGCAAACCCCAAACCCACCCCAACATCTCCTACACTCCTGTGTCCCTTTTGTTGATCTATACCATTCCAGGAAATTACCTTCCCAGGGCAATTAAGGAATCTAGAAAGAGCCAGATTTATGTTGATTTGGAGTTCCTAATGCCAGATCTGCCCCAGAAGATATTGGTCTCCAACCAGGGGCTTTGGCACAGCTGCAAGGCAAACTCAGAGCAGCTGGGCTCTGATGTTTGTGGTGGCCTCTGTATCTGCTGACCTGTGCTTCTTCCTTTATCAGCTCATGGGGGATACAGTTTGATCTCATGAAACCAGGACATGACAACCTATAGGATGTGATGAAGACCTATAGAAACACAGGGATGCTTTGAATTTTCGTTGTTACCCTGTGGTGTCAGAGTGGCTGAGTGAGGTGTCCAGCCAAGCTGTAGAACAAACTGTCTGTGGTACCCAATCCTGGACCCAGAACTCAGATGTGGAGGGATGGGTTCTCTACTTAATAACCTAACACAGAAGACTCAAAGAAGACTCACCTACATAGAAAAGATGCAGGAAGGAAAACTGCCACTAGCTCCAAACCCTTTCAGATCCTTATCCTCCCTACTCTGTGTAAAGGACTGAGGCCTCAGTGTCCTGACCCCACCCACCCCATCAGATTACTGTCCACATCTGAAGTGCACTTTGAAGTAATAAGGAACAAGGAGAACAGAAACTTGCACACACTAGGCAAGAGCTCTCCCATGGAGCTAAGTTTTCAGAGCCCCCTTTCTTTTAATCCTGAGACAACTCTTACTAGATGTCCCAGGCTGACCTTTAACTTGACCTTGAACACAGGCTCTTCTTGCCTCAGAGTCTGAGTAAATAGGATTTGAGGAGCTGGGGCAGCTCTTCTGCACACAAAGGACTTGCAGACAAGGCAAGAATGGAGCTCTCCTCTGTACTCTATGAATGCTTCAGTCCCTTTAAACTTTGACACCACACATACACACACACACATACACACACACACACACACACACACATGACTCATTAGAAATAAGTCTATTTTTATCTATTTGAGGTTTTAGTCTATTACTTGGAAGCTGTTTTTCTAATTTATGGTTTGTGTGTATATATGTGGCTGAGTGTGTGCATGTGTATGTGTGTGGGTGGTGTTGTATGTGCTAGCCCTTGCTCCTTTTATGGCATTTATATTCCATTTGAAATCTCAAGACCCCCAACAGAATACCTACTAAACAACCAAATACACAGCTACTGAACTCGGTAGATGGCTAACAGTTCTGGAATGAGACCCATCAGAAGCAAACCCCATTTCTGAAACTTAACTGGAGGCAATCTTAGCAGCTGTTTCTCCAACTCAAGCACAGCAATAGTGATTTCTGTTCCACAGTTGCAAGGAGCCAAAGCTTAAGTAGCTCAGAAGCACAGTCCCAAGCACGTGGGGAATATGTGCTCAGCCATGCTCCAGTCGGGAACACTTGTCCATACTTCTTTTCTTCTTCTCCAAGTCTCAATCTTCTTGTCTCTAAGAAAACCAAAATAATTGTGTCTAAAAAGCTTGCTTATGGTGTAGTTTAAATACCACAGTTCTAGCCAAGGCCTGTCAGGTCAAAAGATCTTACCATCAGTATAATGAAGGACTGGAAAGTTCCAAAAGGTTCAGTATTCAGGTTTGTTTGCTTCCTGCCTTAGGAAGGCTCAGTTGAAACCAAGGGCGAGTGGGAAAGGGACTTTCTTGCTCTCATGTCCGCTGTGAGAAGCATTTGCAGCTTACCACCCTCCACCTGTTCTCTCCCCACCAGGCAAGCCAAGGCTTTTTAAATTCAAATCAAATGACAAGTTATTTGCCAACAGCATGGAATAAAGCATCTGACAGGGACTGCACAAAAAGCTGGAACCCTGGACAACCATTTCCGGGTAGCCATGCTTCTGCCCAGGTCCAACCCATCCGTTCTGTTTTCCTCAAAGCCCCCATCCCTCAGTAGGAGGAAGGAGGTGCTTCTCTTCATGCTAATGGACCACTAATTTCTTTCCAGGTGAAGAGGAAGGACCCGCAGAGCTGCTTCATTTGCCCTGTCTGGAGGGTCATTAAAATGAAGGGTGGTAGGCTCTTGAGACAGAGCTAGTGGTGACAGCTGCTGGCTGCTGGGAGGTAAATGGGGAGTTGGCAAGGGAGTCTGGGGCAAGACTGATGATGCTCATGTTTTACAGGCGCTATGTGTATATGGAGCAGACTTGGGCATGGAAACAGCAAGACCTTCATGCACCCCCCAGATAACCTTGACTAGCTACCTCTTTGAGAAGATGTCTTTCTGAGAAGACTGGATTGTTTCCGTAATCCTGGCAAGGAAGAACCTTCCTGTCCTTGGCACAGTTTATACTTATTGCTTTATTCACATATCACATTAGCATGAGAATTATCATTATGGTTAGCATATGCTTATCATTAACAGTTTTTTTTAATGTTAGAAGGTAGTATTTTAGTATTTTGTCTACTGGTTGTTTCAGGGCTGACCCTGTGCCTTTTATTTAGCCCGGTCTGTTTGTACTTGATATGTTATACACATCATTGTTTATAAATTCTGCACACACCTTGTTTTGTTCCTAGGCTACACCTTCAAACGTGGATTCAACAATATAGCACATTAGATCATTCTGAATCCTTGCCTTTGCTTCACAAAGGACATTGAGCCCTGACTCCCAAAGCTCACAGACACAGAGCTTTTGAGTGCTCATGATACCATTACTGTTTAACCTTGAACAACTTTGCAGTTGGCCACTCAGCAAAGTGGTACAGAATACCACCTCACTGGGCTACTGAAAATATCAAGCCAATTGAAAGAGAAACCTCACAGGGCAAAACTTAGTGTCACGTTTTGTGCTTTTAAAATAGATTTGAAAATTAGAAATAGAAAAAAATACTTTTACCTTTGAAATGTCCAGTACAGCCACAGTCACAACATAAAACACATGAAAGACAGTTCAGGGTACCTCCATCTCCCTTCATTCTAGGACAGGCTCTAGTTCCCAGGGACTCAGAAAAGAGCCACCTCGATTTCACCTGCTTCTCCTTTGTGATTTCTTTATTCCCTTTAACTTTCCTTTGAAGCAGTGTTTATTTTATTATATTTGTTTAATTCTGGGTTTTAATTTTTTTGTTCCCCTTCATGCATTCATATCATATACACATTTTTATTATCAGACAGTATTTTTCCTTCCCTTCTTATTTATTTACATTTTTGAACTCTTTTAAATTGGGAGATCCTTTGGTGGTTGGGATTTTTTTGTTTGCTAACCAATTGCTGTAGCCCAGCGGTTCTCAACCACTTTGGGGGTCCAATGTCAGATATATGCATACAGGATATGCACATTATGATTCATAATGGTAGTGACTTATAGTTACGAAGCACCAACAAAATAGTTTAATGGTTGAGGGTCAACACAGTCTGAAGAAATACGGTATTAGAGTGTTGCAGTGTAAGGAAGATTGAAACCCACTTCCCTAGTTCCTTCTCCTTTATAACATCCTTCTAGTCTTCTCCTTTCTTTTATTTAACCTTACTGCTTGTTGTGATTTGAATATGCTCAGCCAGGGAGTGGCAATATTAGAAGGTGTGACCTCGTTGGAGGAGGTATGGCCTTGTTGGAATTAGTATGGTCTTGTTGGAGGAGGTACATTACTGTGGGGTAAGCTTTGAGACACTCCTACCAGCCTGGAAGCCAGTCTTCACCTGGCTGCCTTTGGATAAAGATGTAACTCTCAGCTCCTCCAGCCCCATGTCTGCCTGGATGCTGCCATACTTCCTACCATGATGATGACGTACCAAACCTCTGAAACTGTAAGCCAGTCTCAGTTAAATATTGTTCATTATAACAGTTGCCTTGGCGATGGTGTCTCTTTACAGCAGTACAACCCTAAGATGCTTTTCTACTTCTCACATCTACTACTTTCTCCTTCATCATACTCATTTTCAGTTTGTACAATTAGCTTAGATAATGTCTGAGTCTTGGTCTATTCTATAGTAGTTTTGTTGTTTTCAGTATTATGATTATTACTAATATACCGAAGGGGCTGAAGTTGAATATTATTTGTATTTCTGATCTTGTATGGTCTAATGCAATTATTGACACAGTAGTTTGTCTAATCCTCAGAGTGGACCTTGGGGTTGAGGTTTCAAAAGTAGGTTGTTCAATGAGAAGACTCCAAAAAGGAGATGTACAAATCACAACACAGACACACTGGAAACTTGCAAAGCCACATGACTTCCAAAAGATTACAACTGCTGGAGTCAGCAGCTCTGAAACAGGTAAAGTACAAGATGAAGATTTTAAATGTTTACCCATAAACATGATCAGTGATCTGGAGGAGGACACAAACAGGGAGATAACCTTAATAAACGGCCATGAGGAAAGTTAGCAGCATCCAGAAAAACATCAGTGAAATAGATGGGAAATAAGCAATGGGTAAAAAAAATTAGAATTGAAAGAAAAATTCAGCAAGGATGTCGAGGACATGATAAAAAGAGAGAGAAAGAAATGTTCAAGGATGTGACCCTGATAATCTCCCCATGTTCCTGCGATGACACTCCACCAAAATGGCAGCAGCATCACTAATTAGGCTCAGTGTGTGTGTGGTGGGAGAAACAAAACGCAAAACATTGAATGTGGCGTGGAAGAAGTGGCAGCAGTTGGAAAGGACGAGTTGTGGCTGCACTGGACCAGAAACATTGTGTACTTGTATGAGATTCTTAAACAATAAATGAACGTCTGATTTTCAAGTTTTGGGAATGGAAACTCAGTGAATCAAGTTTTAAAAGCACAATGTAAAGATTGCTCAGTGTGTGGAAGGTAGAGTTGACAAATACCACATTCAGACATTAGTAAGTCAAAAGGGGGAAAGGAAGTTTGCCAAAGGAACCTACAACAACTCTCAGGTTCGACTGAGATATGACTGTGGAACCAAACCCATAGCACTAGAAAAGGAGCTGAGATAAACACAGAAAGGATAGAAAATGCACTTAGTGAAATGGTAGTAGAATAGTTCCTAAGTGGAAAGAAAGAAATTCACAACTAAACACAAGAAGCAGTTATAACTCCTTACAGACAGGACTGAGGAAGAACCATAGACACATTATAGTCAAGGTGTCAAAATTAACAAAACAAATATGTTAAAATCTACCAAGAGAAAATGCCAACTCATCTATAAAGGCAGAGATGATAGAATAATATAGACCTAACATCAGCAATCCTCAAAGACAGGAAAGGACAGAATGATATCTCTCAATACTTGAAAGTAAGTAACTGCCAACCAAGATTGCTTAACAAACAATGTTCACTTTTAAAATTGGCAGAGAAACAATGACATTTCAAAATAAGCACAAACTAATGCAATTTTCTGACCACTGTGTGAGCACAGAGATACAGAGAAGTAAAAATGGACGGTCTCAAACAGGAGAGCCCAAGAAGGAATAATTTTTATGGGAGAAATAGATGAACAAAGGACCTGTAGAAAGAAATCCATCATGGGGGGAAGAGTAAATCAGCAAGCCCTTACTGCAAGCAGGGATGGGGGTTAAATAACAGGTAATAATTCAACTAACAAGAAAAACAACCAACAAAATTACAATAACAAATAATCATCTCTTAATAACAATCTTAAATATAAATAGCTTAAATTCCCTGATGAAGGAACCCAGACTAGTTGAGCTAGTTAAGAAACTCAACCCAACTATCTGTCATTTCTGAGAAACACACATTGCTGGTAAAAATACCCACAAACTCAGAGTCGAAGGATGAACTAAGGGAAGCTGTCTTAGTTCACGTGACTACTGTTGTGATGAAACACCATGACCAAAAGCAGCCCGAGAAGGAAAAGGTTGATTTTGTTTACGTTTTTTACATCACAGTTCATCACTGACAAAAATCTAGGAGGAAATTCAGACAGAAAGCTGGATTTAGGACATGATGCAGAAGCAATGGAGGGTTACTGCTTGTTGGCTTGATCATCATAATTTGCTCCGCCTGCTTTATTATAGCACTCAGGACAACTAGCCAGTGGTAGCCCCACACACAATGGCTGGGCCTTCACCCATCAATCACTAATTAAGAAAATGTCCTACAGGCTTGCCTACAGCCAGATCTTATGGAAGCATTTTCTCAGCTGATGTTCCCTCTTCTCAGATAACACTTGCTTGTGTCAAGTTGCATAAAAAACTAGCCAGCACAGAAGCCAAAACCAGCTGGAGCTGGCACAGCTAATCTGATATTTGATAACATAGACTTCAAATCTAAATTAGTCAGACCAGATAAAGCAAGCCACTACATATTAATAAAGGAAACAATTCTCCAAGGAGATATAATAATTGTAAACATTATTAGCAAATGTAAGGCTTCCAATTTCATAAAACAAGACTAATGCATGTGAAAGGACAGATAGACCTAATACAATAACAGTAGGTGATTTTACAGCCCACTGTCCTCTCTAGATAAGCACACAAATTAAAAAATAACAAAGAGATCTCAGAATTAAAGATTATCAAAGAATGACTTGGTTACATTTCTGTTGCTGTGCTAAGACCAAGGCAACATGTAAAATAAACAGTTTATTAAGCGTTTACAGTTTCAAAGATTAAGTTCACTGTAGTCCTGAGCATGGCAGCGAGTATGAAAGCTTCCATCTTGAGATACGACCACAAGGCAGAGAGGGCTATCTGGAAGTGCCAAGGGCTTTTGAAGCGTCAAAGCTCAATCCCAGTTACATGCCTCCTCCAATGAGGCTATAACTCCTAATCCTTCCCAAACGGTTCCACCAATGAGGTATCAAGTATTCAAATACAAGAGCCTATGGTGGGTGTTCGCAGTGAAAATACTACATAGAACAATTAACTTAGCAGATATTGGATGCAACAAGAGACAATATACATTCTTCTCAGTAGTGCATAGAACCTTCTCTAAGGCTAAGAATCAAATCATACCAAATGAAGAGAATCAAAATAAGTTTTGTCTGTTAGCTTTCTACAGCAAAACTAGAAATCAGTAAAAGCAAATCTACAAAAGGGCATATTTTTATTGGATATATTTTATTTACATGTCCAATTTTAACCCCTTTCCCAGATTCCCCTCCATATCCCCTAGCCCATCACACCTACCCCTGCTTCTATGAGGATGTTCACTCACCACCCACCCCCTCCCACCTTCATGGCCTGACATTCCCCTACACTGTGGCATCAAGCCTTGGCAGGACCAAGAGCTTCTCCTCCCATTGATGCCCAATAAGGACTGCTACATGTGCAGCTGGAGCCATGGGTTGGGTGGTACTGTTGTTCTTATGAGGTTGCAAACTCCTTCAACTCCTTCAATTCTTTCTCTAACCCTGTTTTCAGTTCTATGGTTGGCTGTGAGCATCTGCCTCTGTATTTGTCATGCTTTGCCAGAGCCTCTCAGGAGACAGCTATATCAGGCTTCTATCAGCATGCACTTCTTGGCATTAGCAATATTGTCTGGGTTTGGTGGCTATATATGGGCTGGATCCCAAGTGGGGCAGTCTCTGGATAGCCTTTCATTCAGTATCTGCTCCAAACTTTGTCTCCGTATTTCCTCCTGAGAATAATTTTGTTCCCTCTTCTAAGAAGAACTGAAGCATCCACACTTTCCTCATTCTTCTTGAGCTTCATATGGTCTGTGAATTGTTTCCTAGGTATTCCGAGCTTTTGTGCTAGTATCTGTTTATCAGTAAATGCATATCGTATGTGTTCTTTTGTGGTTGGGTGGTATTTTCTAGTTCCATCTATTTGCCTAAGAGTTTCATGAGTCATTGTTTCTAATAGCTGAGTAGTATTCCATTGTGTAAATGTACCACATTTTCTGTGTCCATTCCTCTGTTGAAGGACACTTGAGTTCTTTCCAGCTTCTAGCTATTATAAACAAGGCTGCTATGAACATGGTAGAGCATGTGTCCTTATTGTATGTTGGAACATCTTTTGGGTATATAAGTTCTCAGGTAGTACTATGTCCACTTTTCTGAGGAACTGCCAGACTGACTTCCAGAGTTGTTGTACCAGCTTACAACCCCACCAACAATGGAGAAATGTTCCTCTCTCTCCACATCCTCACTGGCATTTGCTGTCATCCAAGTTTTTGATCTTAGCCATTCTGACTGGTGTGAGGTGGAATCTCAGGGTTGTTTTGATTTGCATTTCCCTGATGACTAAGGATGTTGAACATTTCTTTAAGTGCTTTTCAACCATTCAATATTCCTCAATTGAGAATTCCTTGTTTAGCTCTCTACCCCATTTTAATAGGGTTATTTAGTTCTCTGGAGTCTAACTTCTTGAGTTCTTTGCATATATTGGATATTAGCCCTCTACTGAATGTAGGATTGGCAAAGATCTTTTCCTATTCTGTTGGTTGCTATTTTGTCCTAATGATAGTATCATTTACCTTACTGAAGCTGCAATTTTATGAGGTCCCATTTGTCAATTCTTGATCTTAGAGCATAAGCCATTGGTGTCCTGTTTAGGAAACTTTCCCCAGTGCCCAAGTGTTCAAGGCTCTTCCCCACTTTCTCTTCTATTAGTTGGAGTGTATCTGGTTTTATGTGGAGGTCCTTGATCTACTTCGATTTAAACTTTCTACAGGACTTTGTAAGTATGGATTGATTTGCATTCTTCTACATCCTGACCTCCAGTTGGACCAACAGAATTTGTTAAAAATGCTGTTTTTTTTCCACTGGATGGTTTTAGCTCCTTTGTCAAAGATCAAGTGAGCATAGGTATGTTGGTTTCATTTCTTTGTCTTCAATTCTATTCCATTGATCTACCTGCCTCTCTCTGTACCAATATCATACAATTTTATCATGATTACTCTATAATATAGCTTGTGGTTGGGGACCATGATTCCCACAAAAGTCCTTTTATTGGTGAGATGGCATAAATTTATAGAGCATGAACAATATGCTCTTGAATAGTCAGTGGGTCACTAAAGAAATCATAGAAAAATTTTAAAGTTCCTAGAATCAAATGAACATGGAAAAGTACAACCCACCTGGATTATTAGGATATAGTATTGACAGTGCTGAAAGTTTATAGTGTAAATAATGAAAACTCAGAAATTTTAAGTAAAGAGCTTAATTTTCAATATCATAGATAAACAAAAATACAACAGAAATATATGGACAGAAACAATAAAGATCATAGCTGAAACTCAGGGAAAGGAGACTAAAAGAACACATGTAAAATCAATATAATCAGGTGATTGGACCAAAAAAAAAAAAAAAAAAAAGATTGGCAGTGATTAAGCCAAACTTACCCCGAAAAAGAGAAACTTCCATTAATTAAAAATCAGAGATGAAAGGGGGCGGTTCCCAAATAAATCCAGATAATTCACATTAGGAAATACTTTGAAATCATATTTTAAAAACCAAATCCAGAAAATCTAGAAGAAATGGATAAATTCCTAGATATGTGTGACCCACTCATTTGGGTTACTACTACACTGATAAAACACTGTAACTAAAAGCAAGTAGGAGAGAAAGGGGCTTATTGACTTACATAAGCCAGACAGAGAACTGGAGACAGGAGTTGATGAAAAAGACACCAAGGGGTGCTGCTTACTGGCTCGCTCTTCATGGAATACTCAGTCTACTTTGTCATAGAAGCCAGAACCACAAACCAAGGGGTTGTCCCCATCTACAATGGGCCAAACATCCCTTCATGGTGCTGAAGAAACCAAAAATAAGAAAAAAAAACATATCTCAACATAAAGAAAGATGATACATCTTATACCATTAGCCAAATGAGAAGTTAAAAACATTCAAGAAATTTGCTTCACAACTTTGGTAACTTTAGAGTACCTACTCTTCCGTTCTTGCTTCATATAGCACTTAAAGTCTTAGCTAGAGCAGTAAGACAAGACAAAGAAATAAAAGGAATTTAAATAGCAAAAGAAGTTATATTATCTCAATTCACAGATAGCATGATACTATAGCTAAAATTCTCCTCCTTCCCCACAATAATTCTAGCCCTGAACAGACCTCTTATTCTTGATAAATACTTCCAGCAAAGTAGCAGGATATATGATCAATATATGAAAGGAGGCTTGGGCAGGAGGACTGTGGGTTCAAGACTAGCCTGGACTACATAGTAAGTTTGGGGCTAGCCTGTACAACGTGAGAAGATCCAAACCAAGGTCCCCATAGAATTTTTTGATCTATTGTTGGTTTATGTGATACGTTTATTTTTATGTGCATGTGCATACATGTTTGTATGAGTGCAGGCATGCTATAGTATGTATGTAAATGTCAAAAGGCAAGCTTAGTTGTTGGTTTTCATCATTCACCTTGTCCAAGGCAGGGTCTCTGTTCTCTTCTATTGTATATGCCAAGCTAGTTGACCCATGAGCTTCCAGAGATTCTCATGTCTTTGCCTCTCCTCTTTCCATAAGGGTTTCAAACTCAGACCTCAGTGTTGCACAACAAATACTTTACTTGATGGTCTATAGTGGACCAGCCATTCCCCTGGTCCACTATAGAATTTTTAATTAACTCTATAAGATTCTTGAAAATTAATCTGGAAAATTAAAATCATAAGAATAGATGGTAAATTATTGAACCAAACATTAGTACTACACACCTGTAATTACAATATCTAAGAACGACTAGACTAGGCTAGGTTACCTAATGAGACCTAGTCTGAAAATGTATGTGTGTGTGTGTGTGTGTGTGTGTGTATTTGTGTGTATCTGTGTTTGTGTGTTTGTGAATATGTGTGTATGTGTGTTTAAGAGTAAGTGCATATTTGCCTGACAATCTACAAATATTTCTTAAAATTAAAATAGTATGGAAATGCCACAAAACATTCAAATGCTATTTATTTGTATCCTTAATTTCCATTGTATTTAGTGGGTCCATCCATCCAGAATTAGCTATGGACTGCCTTGAAATCTAGCTGCCACAAAGAGCTATAAGAACATGCACTTTCATGACATGGCAATAGTTTCTGTAGAGTTCACACCTATAGGTCTTACATATGTGCCAGAAGGGCTTCAACAGACGGTCTCATTACAATGCATGGCTTTTCCCATTTCTTACACCAGGAACTAGATTTAGTATTATATAATGTTGAATTTTTGGTAATCCAATATGAAGTTCGTTGTTTTCATTTCCACTTCCCTAATTATGTGCTACAAAGATTGATGATCTCTTTATCCAGATTGTTAGCTATTTGGGTTTCCCCTTCTGTGGATTACTATTAATATCCTTTGCTCTTTTTCTAGTAGATTTCCTAATATTTTCCTCCCAATGACTTGTAAGAATTCCTTGTGTGTATTATATATTAATCTCTTGTCAATTCCTCCTTTATTTTGCAAATATCTTCTATCAATCTGTTACCCATCTGTTAAATTTGTCTATAGTTTCCTTCATTAATCAAAAATCCTTAATTTGTATGTGACCAAAGGTCTAGGCTTCTTATAATAGATACCAAAAGATATGGCTATAGAGAAAAGGTGACAAAACATATGCTCCCTGACTTCCCGTGAAGTTACACTGCAGTGAGCCAATCATATTGAAAAGATCTTAAGCCAACAATACTCTGAAACTGTTTACACAGTGGTGCATAAAGAGAGATATTTGTTTCTCCTGCATCCTCACTCCCATGATGCTCTGCCTCACCACAGACCCACATCTTTGGAGCCAAAAGACCAAAAATTGAAACCAGAGAGCAGTAAGTCGAAAAGAGTGGGAAATAGGGCTGTCTGATGGAGGGGGTTTGGTTGACTTTGTCAGTGTTCAGCCAAATCCTCCAACTTTTCATTTTACATGTATATGTAATAATGTTTCCTGGTGGCACTGAAAAATTATTTTGCCCAGTTAGTCAAAGGAAGTGATTCAGTTTAGGGATAACTACTTCACTTTCTGGTTTCCCTAGTCAAATCAACAGAGCTGTCAGAAAGAGATGGTCTTTGGAGACTTCTTAAGGAGCAGAAAAATGATTTGCAGACAACCCCACCCCCATGTAATGCCAAAGGAAATCCATCTTAGTGTGCCTCTAGTGTGCCTCAATGAAGAGTTATACTCTATGACAGCAAATGTCAGAAAGATCACTAAGATGCTGGCTAAGAATGCTGCCTACAGTTATGAAACAATCCAGGTTTTATAGGGTAATATTAAGGGGATTCATAACTTCCTTAACATGTACCTAAATATTTTGGCAAAAGAAAATCAAGAAATTTACCAAGAGCAGGGTAAAGGCAAGCAGAGACACAGCTATCACAGGTGACTGAATCTAAGAGGTGATTGACCTTACAGACTAGTAGTCCATGTTTCAGGCAGTCTTTTCAGTGGCAACAATATCATGAAAAGTACCCATGTACAGGCAACAGTTTCTGAAGTAGACCCTCTTCCAGTTGTTCAGGACCCACAGGGTAGCCAAGCTGCACACCTGCTACATGAGAAGGGAGGCCTAGGTCCAGTCCACCTATGTTCTTTGGTTTGTAGTTCAGTGATCTGTATCTGTCTGAGTCAGCTGGTAGGTGGAGCCTCTCAGTGGACAAAATGATACTGTCTGCAACCATAACAGAGTAACATTAATAGTGTTAGGATTGGTGCTTGACCACGGGATGGGTTTTAAGTTGGGCTGGTTATCGGTTGGCCATTCCCTCAGTCTCTGCTTCATCCCCCGTGCCTACACTTGTAGACAAGATAAATTTGGGGTGGAAAGTTTTGTGGGTGGGTTGATGACTCTACCCACTTCACTGAGGTTTCTGTCTGGTTACAGGAGGTGGCCTCTTCAGATTCTATATCCCAATGTAGTGAGTCACGGTTAAGGTCACTGCTATTGATTCTTGGGCACCTTCCTTATCCCTAATCTCTGTCTTGTCCTGGAGATGCTCCCCACCTCTTCATTCTCCATCAGTCGTAGATTTCCATTCATTTTCATGACCATCTGGCCATCTTGCCTGTCCTTCCCCACACCTGATTCTAAACCCACCATATTCCTCCCTTTCCCTCTCCCTCCAAGTTCCCTCCTTCCATCTGCCTCTTATGACTATTTTATTCCCCCTTTTAAGTGAGATTCAAGATTCTTCTCTTGGTCCTTCCATCTTGTTTAACATCTTTGGGTCTGTGGAGTATAGCATGCCTATCCTGTGTTTTATGGCTCGTATCCATTAATAAGTGAGTATATAGCATGCATGACATTTTGGGACGGAGTTACCCTATTCAGCATGATATTCTCAAGTTCCATTCATTTTCCTGAAAATTTCATAAAGTCTTGGTTTTTAATAGCTGAAGAGTCTTCAATTGTATAGATGTTCCACATTTTCTTTATCCATTCTTTGTTTGGGGGACATCTAGGTTGCTTCCAATTTCTGGCTGTTACATATAAAACTGCTATGAACGTAGTTGAGCAAGTGTTTTGTGGGATACTATAGTGTCTTTTAACTTTATGCTCAGGAGAGGTACAGCTAGATCTTGAGACAGAACTATTCCAAGTTTTCTGAGAAAATGCAAAATAGATTTCTGAAGTAGTTATACAAGTTTGCACTCTCACTAGCAATGAAGAAGTGTTCTTTGTTCTACATCCTCGCCAGCATGTACTATTTCTTGAGTTCTTGATCTTACCCATTCTGATTGGTATAAGATGAAACTTCATTTCATACTTGTTTTGACTTGCATTTCACTCATGAGTAAGGACTTTTACTTTAAGTGCTACATACATTACCACATAATCCATCCATTATACGTGTGTGTGTATATACATAGATGCCTATATACATGAACAAAAGACAAGGGAGCATATCATATTCTGTCATATTTTCTTGACAGAGGGTTCTTGACTTTAGCTCATTTCTTCATATTTGCATAGCAAGACCATTAACTACTAAACCATCTCTCCAGCTGCCCACTTGAAGTTTTTAACCTAACAAAATTTAAAACTGTATATGAATAGTTATCTAAGTGTCCTTCATAGCTATGCAAACTCAGAGATATCCAAGATGTCTTTAAATAAAGAAATAAATGCACAACAATAGTACATCTAGGAAGTGAAATATCAGTCAGCACTAGAAAGAAATGAGCTACCAAGAGGTCATAGCACACTTTTAATCCAGTACTTAAATAGGTAGACACAGGCAGATCTCTGGGAGGTCAAGATCAGCCTGGTCTACAAAGCAAGTTCCAGGACAACCAGGGCTGGACAAAGAAACCATATCTCCAAAAAAATAAAAAGAATAATTTAAAAGATAAGTAAAGAAATGAGCTATAAAACTATCAAAACATTAATGAGGGATTGGGCTGAAAAGTGGACTTTGCTATGTAGCTGATGACAGGCAAAGAGATGAAACTTGAATTACTACTAAGCAGTTTTTAGACTTGAGACAACATGTGATCCCTTAAAGATTTTGGAATCTAATCAGTGAGGTATTGACATGTGGCTAACAATGTGGAAAGAATATTCCAAGAAAATAGACTCAAGAAGCAAAATACCATCGCCATTTTAATGTCTAACAAAATAGGCTTCAAACCAAAACTAATCAAAAGGGATATACTATACACTCATAAAAGAAAAAAAATTCACCAAGATATTTCAACTCTTAGCAGCTGTGCCTCAAATGCAAGGGCACACAGTTTGTTAAACAAACTCTACTACAGATTAAATCACATACTGAACACTGAAAGTTGGAGACTTTTATGCTCCACTACCACCAACAGACAAGTTATAAAGACAAGAACAACACTAAGAAAATCCAGAGCTAACAGATATCATAAACCAAATGGTTCTAACAGATATTTACAAAACATTTCCTCCAAATACAAAATAAGATGTACCTTTTCCTCTGCACCTCATAGAACTTTCTCCAAAATTGACCACATACTTGGACACAGAGCAAGTTTTAGTAGATACAAGAAAATTGAAAGAACACTTCATCTTCTCAGGCCACAGTGGATTAAAGCTAGATATCAACAACAACAGAAGTCTTACAAACTCATGAAAACTGGGTAAAGACAGAAATAAGAAAGAAATTAAAGACTTTCAAGAGTTCAATGAAAATTAATGCACAACATATTCAAACTTATGGAACACAATGAAAATGGTGCCAAGAGGAATGTTCAGAGAACTACATTTAATATAGTTTAGGGCCTACATTTAAATAAATAAATAAGTAAATAAATAAATAAAATAAAACCTGGGGTAATCTAAAAATAGCAAGTTAACAGCACAACTGAAATTTCTAGAAGCAGAAGAAGTAATCACACCCAAGAAAAATAGATGGTAAAAATTGATCAATCAATAGTTTAAAGACTTGTTTTTTAATAAAGAAGAAAGAGAAACACACTGGAAACAAAGAAAGCATCTTCAACAAATGATGCTATCAAACTGGATGTCTGCTTGTAAAATAATGCAATAGATTCATATGTATCACCCTGCAAAAAATTCATGTACAAGTGGATCAAAAATCTCACTATAAAGCCAGGCATATTGAACCTGACAGAAGAAAAAGAATTTAACACATTGGCACAGGAGACAATTCTTTGAACAGAACCCAGAAAGTTCAAGTACTAAGATCAACAATTAATCAATGAAACCTTATAAAACTGAAAACTTCCATAAGGTAAAGGACTAGGAAAATTAACATGAAAGTTCTTCAGAAAACTTGGAATTCATCTACCTCAAGATAGAGATATTCTACCCCTGGACTTTTACCCGAAAGATTCTCCATCCTACCACAAGGACACTTGCTCTTTATTCATAATATCCAGAACTGGAAATAACCTAGAGTCTTTCAACAGAAGAAATTATAAAGAAAATATGCCATGTTTACATAATGGAGTGTTACTCAGCTGTTAAAAGAATGACAACATGATATTTACAGGTAAATGGGTGAAACTAGGAAAAAAATCCTAAGTGAAGTAACCTAGACCCGAAGACAATATGGTATTATCAACTTATAAGTGGATATTTAGTGGATATTATATTATAAGTAACTAAGTAGATATTAGCTATTAAGTAAATGATAATCAAGCTACAATATACAGATCCAGAGAGGTTAGGTGAAGAAGAGTGTTCTGGAGGGAATACATTTATCTCCCTGGGAAAGGGATATAGAATAGATTTTGCAGGTGAACTGGAAAAGATGGGAATAAGAGTGGGGGTGGGATTAGGGGAGTGAAGGAAGAGAGTAACAGGAGAAATGGCTAGGATTGGGGTGGGACATTTAAAGTGTGGTGTAGAAACCTAGTGCAGTGGAAACTTCCTGGGATCTATGAGGTTGGTCCTAGTGAAGACTCCTAGTAGTGGTTGATAAGGAATCTAAACTGGCCATCTTCTATAGCAAGGCAAGGCTTCCAGTGGTGGGACTAGGTTGAGTTGTTGGCCAAAGGAGTCCCATGGAGATGCCTAAAAAACACAGAAGGTCACCCTCTGAAAACTGGGAGCAAGGACAATATCCACATGGCACATTGTAGAGAGGTTGAACTGTGCCTGCATGCAGCCTTCCCCCTACATTCTAGTCTTTTTGGCATGGGAAGGTACTCTGAATGGTATATAAAGAAAAAACTGGGCACCAACCCAGCCATAAAACCCTAGACCTACAATCTGTCCTGCCTACAAAATGCCAGGGAAATGGTGGCACAAATTTGTGAGAGTGGCCGACAAAGGTCTGACTTGATTTAAGGCCCATTTCACCAGACGGAAGACATACCTGATACCACTTGATTGTCCAATAATCAGAGACTAGTAACCCAGAGACCTGGGGTAAAGCAAACAAGAAAGGAAGGAAGGAAGAAAAAAAATCAAGATGATACAAATAGGAAAGAAAGGAAGGGAGGGAGGGAGGGAGGGAGGGAGGGAGGGAGGGAGGGAGGGAAGGTATTAATAAAATGACCCCTAATGATATTCTGCTATACTCATAGATACAGGCTTTATTCATTGCTGCAGTGAGAAGCTTCCTCCTGAAGCAGACAGGAACAGATGAAGAATTCCACAGCCAAACAGGGAGGGAGGGAGGGAGGGAGGGAGGGAGGGAGGGAGGGAGGTAGAGAGAGAGAGAGAGAGAGAGAGAGAGAGAGAGAGAGAGAGAGAGAGAGAGTCCTTAGAATACATAGCTCTAAATAGGTTTTCTCCATCAACTCTGTTACCTCATAGCTCAGAAAATCCTATAGAAGAGGAAGTAGACATATTCTAAGAGCCAAAGAGGATCAAGGACACCAGAAGCATCTTAGAAACTAAGCAAAGCTCAGGTGAACTCACAGAGACCAAAGCAGCAAATTGCAGGGCCTACACTGGTCTGCTCCAGCTCCTTTGGGCTCTCAGCTTAATATTTGTGTGGGACTCCTGAGCGAGAGTGAGTGCTTCTCTGCTTCATGTGTCTGATCAACGTGTGGGTCTTTTCCTTGCATTGGGTTGCCTGGTCCAGTCTTGATGTAGTGGTTTTTACTTCATCTTATCATATACTATTTTGTCATGTTTAGTTGCTATATCTTAGAGACCTATTCTTCCCTGATGAGAGACAGAGAGAGATTAGATCTGGCAAGGAGAGGAAATGGGGAAGAATTGGGAAGAAGAAGGGAAAAGTGTGAACAGGATATTGTATGAGAAAATAATCTACTTTCAATAAAATAAACATGGGAAAAATGTAGAAAAACTCTGGTCTGCATGCTTCCCACTTAGAATTGCCTTTATCTCTTAGGGTATTTATCAAGCCTTTCTTATATTAAGTCTTTTAATAAAATAATCACATCTACTACAAAAAATAAATTACATATACACAAATTAGTGCCACAGAAACAGACACTGCACACTATAGCATACCTGCTTCTTGCTCTCTCTTCTCTTGGGTGACTGAAAGCTATGCCTTGATGCCACATGCCACAGGGCAAGGAAAGAGCTAACTTCAAAACCAAAGTATGAGTTCTACTAAATGCATAATGCTTTCACCGTACTACAAGACAGAAAACTTATCAATTAAATTGCAATTAAGTTGTTGTTCATCTGTGTATTTACAAAATCAACAAGTGTGTAAGAAAAGATGTTAGCACATTAGCTACATCCGATAAAGTGAAAATAGCAAGAGGCTACTGGGGAATATGTAACTTCCACCATGCACAATAAATACGATACAAGTAACCTAATAAGGGAAGAAAATTCTGTAAGTTTTAAGGCTGTAAGAATAAAATCCAGGAATGGAGTCGATGGGGAGAATTCTGAGTACTTGTGAGAAAACTCCAGGAAAACAAGACAAGGTCTTCTGATCTCAGTTTCTTCAAAACATGAAATGGTTCTTGGGATGTAGTTTTTTGCTCCTCTCAGGCACAGCAAATAGGAGTGAGTCTATTTCACTACAACTGGCTATTGTTATGGGTTTTATACACCTCTATGAAAAAAAAAATCAAGGTGATACAAATAGGAACAAAGTCAAAGTATCTTTATTTGCAGATGATATGAGATTACACTTAAGTGACACTAAAAATTCCCCTGGGGAACTCTTACAGCTGATAAACACATTTAGCAAAGTAGCTGGATACAAAATACTCTCACAAAAACAAATATCCCTCCTTTATACAAAAAAATATGGTTTTGCCATGCATGAGGAGTATAAATTGTCTGATGCTCTGAATAATGTTGGCTACTGAATGAAACTTTGGTCCACCTCATTTCTGGGTCGCAGGGTCCATCACTTCTAGAGCAGTGACAGAGCTTGCAGAAGAGCAGAGACAATTTGCAGCACGTGAAGAAATGCGGATTAAATCTAAGAGGTGCCATTTTATGGGCATCTGACTGAAAATAAGCCAGAGAAGAAGTATTGCATAAGAAGAGACTCCTACACAGATAAAACTTGCCCTCTTTTGGAGGTCAGTTAAGACTGCGTATTTAGATGTAAGGTGTGTGTGATCCTCATTCCTCCCCTCCTGCCTATGTGGACTAATGTTTAGTGCATTGTTGTTTATAAAAGGTAAAGATTACCAATAGCTAAAATGATCCTAGGCAAGTAAAAATAATAATAAATGAGCTATCACAGGTACCAACAGTGTGAACTAAAATAAAGCAGGCATTTTATGCCTACTGTGTATCTACTGTGGGATTACTCCTATGACACAGTCATTAGGAAGTAACACAAAACAAATGTAAAATACATATAGCACAATTTGTCACCTTAGATGAGAAAAAACCCCAAAACCTGATGAAACACACATTTCTGTGCAAAATTTAGTGGCTACACAAAATACAAGACAAATAAATTAAGAATCTTTTGTACAATATGAGGTCTACAGGTAATAAGATTATACCCTAGTTAAGACTTGCCTCCCAATACCAAAAGACCTCACATACTTGTATCTGGTATTGGTCATGCTAATTTGCCTTTCATATCATTTGCTCTTTGTGTGCTTCATACCTTTGTATTGTAGATTTTCTAAACATATAGAATAAAAGCTATTACTTAAAAGTATTTTTAAGTACATAGAAAGGGTTGGTAGACAACTTAGCTGGTAGAGGGTATGCTTGTTTTGGAGGAATGAGAACCCAAGTTCAAGTTGCAGAGAAGACATCATCAAGCCAGCCTTCTTGGGGAGATTCAAATTAGCCTAATCAGTGGGGTATTTACATGCAGCTAAGAATTTGGAGACTGAGTCTGCAAACTTCCCACGGAGAAAAGCCTTTATTTCTCACAGTATCTGTCAATATTGATATAAAGTATTTCAATAAATTACTTTGCAACATCTACCACAAAAACATGCATTTATACACACCCAACTTACCAAGCATCACAGTTCAATTGTAGCACATGATACTGTACCAGCTACTTGTTCTGAGAAAGTCTGTCTCAGAAAAGGTGGATAGGGTCCGATAAACAATATTTATGCTTGTCCTCTTTCTGCCGACACCCACAGACATACAAAAAAAAAATAACACATAGAAAAGGTTGGAAGAGTTTATATCAAACTCAGAAACAAAGTTTCTGCAGCTGAGGATGGCAATCAATGGCTATACATCATGAGAACCCAAGATAAAGCACATTTAGTGTGTACAAGCCTATGAGCCCCAGCACTAGAAATTAAGAGACAACGGGATCTCTGGGGTTTGCTGGGCAGCCAGTCTAGCCAACAGTGAGTCTCAGGCCCAGTAAAAGACCCTGTCTGAAAAGTTAAGGTGAAAGGTGTTTCAGAAAGACTCCTGAGGTCAACCACAGACTCCATTAAATAATACCAATACACACATTCACACATTCCAAAAAAACAGCTTCTTAGTGAATGAGAAGGGGTGACTTGATAAGAGGTTAAATTGGGATTCTTTTTGTTTGTTTGATTTTTTTTAATTTAAGAAATAATTTTAATATTCTACTTACATGAGAAAAAATGGAGATAGTTTAAAATGGAATCACCATGATCCAGTGGTTCTACATAGTTACAGAAAAATATGGAAAAAGAATTGAGTTTACAGAACCTTCTGACATTAATGTTCAGTTATTACGATGGCCACACAGTTGATCTTCTAGCCTATGTGGAAAGTATAGAATGGTGTTCATCCCACTAAGTTCTAAGTCAGATCTCACAGGCTCCATTTTTTTCAGGAGGTGGCCAAATGTACACAACCCAGGACATAAATAAATACTACATTCTTAAATAGTTAAAATTGCTCAAAGAAGGAAAACTAATTTGTGCTTTGATGAGAGGTATATAAAAATACATTTTTAGGGCCCATACATAAAAGTGTATTAAAATACATCCATCTCGACTCACTTTCTCTTGTCTATGGTGCTTTGGTGTAAATATAGCTCAAGTAGCTAAGACCCTATGTGATCTACAAAGTTTAAGAAATTTCTACCACTTTATGGGGACAGTGTGTTGATCTGCCACAGATCATTTTTTCTGTGTCAGCACCCCATTTGGGGTGGAGGTTAGATCAAGGTTGGAATAAAAACCTGAATTTGCATTCCCTGTTGGTGCTGAAGACACCAAAGACACTAAGCAGCTATTTTTAATCCATCAGTGCGGCTAGCACTCCTCAGAGTTCATGCTGCCTTCTCACCCTCCATGTCCAACTCTTCTGTGTCTTTTTAACAAAGAGGGGAGTTATCTCTGAGGGAGATCATAAATGACCTTCAGCTCTATTGCTGCACTTCCTAAATTATCTACCCTCAGGGACACTCAGCAGATCCTAGGTGGCCACTCCAGGCATCACTATCACACACCTTATAAGGATGGCTCACGACCTAAAGAAGTCCTGCAGTGAACAGCTCTACCAAGGGGATACTGGGACTTCAGAGATGCTGATGAAACACGGGAGTCCCCTCCACTTCCAAGTCAGGTATGTATGCATAAAATTTGAGAGTTCAGATGCAACGCACAGGGCATCCTCAAGCTGTAGTTGTCCATGTACCTGAGGTTTAAAAGTCTTTTTCTACAGGACTAATGACAACTGATCTACAGTTTCCAGAGCTAGGCTCTGCTCACATAATGGAAAGGCTGAGAGGCAGTGCATAGTGAAGAGTGGGAGTCCTCTGCTCAGTGGTCACTTCTGTCTCTGGCTTCTGCCCCTCCTTTGTGTATTACAGAGAGGAGGGGTGCGAATAGGGAGTTGAGGTGATTAGGTATGGATCAAGATCTTAATTACAAGTATGTTAAAAGATTATGAGGAGGATTATTCATTTTTCGCCAACAGGTAAAAAACTGTGTTTGATGGTGCCAGTGTGTCTCAAGTCAGGTGTGTGTCTGCAAGGAGAGAGGAAGAGCAACCAAACTCACATGTATAACCCTGAGGCACACTGAAAGAGCAGACAAGGATGCACTCACCTGTACATTCATTAGGTATATATATATATATATATATATATATATATATATATATATATATTGTATTATATGTATATATGTGTGATATGTAACAAATAAATAAACTAGAGTATGTAATTTATTTCCATTTGCATACTTTTTATTTTTGTGAAATAGTTAGAGTACCATGTGACCATTTAATACATGTATACAATGTATAACATTCCAAACAAAATAAGTATATTTTGTCTCTAACACACTCATTTTTAAACGAGACTCTCAGATAACTCCAACCAGAATGAACCTTTAGACATACCGTGATGGCTGTTCTTAGTTGTCACCTTGACTATATCTCGAGTGAACTAAAAGCCAAGCTTCTGGGTACATCTGTGAGAGATGCAGAAAGGTATGCCTTAAATCTGGGTCTCATCTTCTGGAGGTCTATACAAAGGACACACCCTCACTCTCACTGGCAAGTTCATTCCTTCATTGGTATTAGCACACATTTCTCCAGGATTTTGACATATACTGAAGACCAGTCAAGACACCCAGACTTGTAATATGAACAGCTACTGGACTCTAGACTTCCTGACAGGAAACAGTCATTGCTGGACTTTCTGGTCCACAGCCTATAAGCCACTCCAGCAAATCCTCCTTCTATTTATCTAAATTCATCCTATCAGCTCTGTTTCTCTAAAGAACCCTCACTAATATATATGTACAAGGTCACTACTGATGATTGCAAACCAATATCCCTTCAAAATGTTTCAAAATCCCCAAATGTTGTAAAAATTCTACTTAATAGAATCTAGTAATACAAAAATTATAACTAGATACGATAACCCAGTGGGATTTATCCTAGGAATCCAAGGCTTGTCTAGTATTTCAAAATCAGCAGCATGCACTAGAGTAGTAAGGATCAACAGTTTTAAAATGTATAGATAAAAGGTAGTGAGCAAGACATAATTCCTTTAATGATACACACACACACACACACACACACACACACACACACACACCGAAAGGTTACTTTCCCTGAAGACCGGAGTCCTGCATCTTAACCATTAGGGCAACTTAGCACAAAGCTTATGCCTTCCTGGACACCATGTGTGCTCTGCCATCTCAACCCAGACCTCACGGTTCCCTTGAGTCAGACATCAGTGCACCTCCCTATCCATGAAGGATGTGGAGTCAAACAAGAGAGGACAGCCTGTCAAAGTAACAGGTGTTGTAGGTGGATCAAAGAGAGCCCAGTTCTGCAGCCCTGAAAGCAGGAGCGGTAGTCATTCTGGTCAATTGGGACAACAGGATAAAAATGGCATAGCTGCCTGAGCATCTGATGTATGAGTTTTGAAGTCGTGAGTGGGCCACAAGAGGTGGGTATTGCCAGATTATGGGTAAAAGGGTTTCTAATGCAGCAACTTTCTGGGCTGTGTGGAGAACTGAGCTGAAGTGATGAGAGGAACATTCCCCCACATAGAAATGCCTGCCAATATTTTCTCATTTAGATCTGGACTCCAATCTGGGATCAGTCTTGTAGTTGGATCACCCATGAAGAGAAATTCTAAAGCAGTTAGGAAAAACATGTTTCAATTTGGGCAAAATTTGCAGCTGGAAATGGAGAACCAACATGAGAGCCGACTTTCATCCTGTCCTGCCTGCCTTCCTTTCAGTCCTTATACATTGTTATTCTAGGATTGGGTTGTGCTGGAAAGACAGCTGTCTTATACAGGTTACAGTTCAATGAATTTGTAAATATCATGCCTTCTGAGGGATTTAACACTGAGAAAGCAGAGGGAACTCGGAGAAATTCTGAAACAGCCATGTTTTAACTTCCAAGATACAGGAAAAAGAAATGAGCATGAGCGGCCATGTTAAGTCATATACAGCAGAATAGATGGTGTAGTGTCTGAGGTAGACTCTGTGGATGTACAGAGGAGGGAAGAAGTAAAAATTGGACTTCCTAGAATGCCTAGATACCAGAAAACCATGGAGTTCCTTGTTTATAGTTGCCTTAAATGATACTATAAGAAAACAAGAGCTGAGGATTTTGCTCGGCAAGAGATGGTTAGCAATGAGCTCAGCAGCTCTTTGGGTTTTGCAGCCTACCTGTGCAATTGTGGGAGACAGACGAAAAGACGAACTGGAGAAACTGCATAATATAATCATTTAAGACACAGAGTGGCCAAGAGAGACATGGTGAGCAACGGAATCTTTGATGTCAGTGTGGACGTCTTTCTTGGTCTCACTTTGAGGTATTGAAGGGTGTGTGCAGACCGCATTGTTTGTTTCCCCTTCCTGATGCTAAGAAGGCGTTTTCATTGTTGAACAGTCAGGTGTCTAACACTGTTGTCTTATGGAAGATGAGCAAATGCAATGCTTCTTGACAAGATCTTGTCTACCTAATCTGTAGATCTTTGAGAAAGCCAAACAAAAATAATGAATTGACTACAAAATAGCAAAATAGTTTGTGAAATCTGACACAAAGTTGGTTAAATAAAACTTGGTAGGAAAAAAAAAAAAAAAAACTCCACTACTCTATTACTCTATTTCATACAATATTTTTCCAGAGACTAAAGCCAGAAAATTTTAATAGCAGAACAACAGTAAGTTTAACCACATTACAGAGTGTAAATAAAGTCTATATTTAAAAATCAACTGCCCTACTATAAATTAGCAATGAACCATGCAAAAGCAAAATTAAAGGAAACAATTTCATTCACAAAATTACCAGGGAGAATAAAACACTTCCAGACACATTTGTTAAGATAAATATAAGAGTTATATACTAAACACTAAATAACACTATTGTCCTGGTTTATTTTCTGTTGCTGTAATAAACAGCACAAATAAATTAACTTGTGGAGGGAGAAATTTATTTGGCTTTTACAACCATGTTACACAGTCTATCATGAAGTCATGGAAGATCCTCACCAGGAACAAGCAGGAACTAAAGCAGAGGCCACACTGTTACTGGCTTTGTCTCCAAGACTTGCTCAGCAGGAAGCAAGGTTGTGCTTAGCCACATATGAAGAACTCCTCCAAGAAGGCATTGGTTGCCAAATAAAAATCACAGAGCCAGGGGTTGGAATAATAGATACCTTATAGAGTTGTTGGTCAGGAGTCTTCTGGAGATCCTCCAAAATATACACACTGGTGCCACTGTTCTTGATTGAATAAAAGAACTTGGTGCTAAAACCCTATGCTGAAGATCCCACATACTTTGGTCTCAAGGACATAGAGAATTCAAGTTGGTGCTAACCATGAATTAAACTTCCTGCCTGCAAGATAGCATTCATAGTACTGGAGAGTACCAGACATGCTACTGAAGGAAGTCATCAGTAGTCTTACCAAGTTGTGAGACCTGTGAGCTGCAATAATGATAAGGTTGTTGAGATGAAGCCATGGGTGCAATAGTGGCATGAACACTATGGAGATAACCAACTATTTTCTCTCTGTCTTCAACCAACGCCCACTCCACAGGAGGAAACACATGCCTGGTACTGTACATCTGGACTATGATCCATGGTTGGGGAATGCTGGGGGTGAACTATCAGCATTATTTTGCTAAATAAACTCAGTATTAAATTGCCCTCTAAGTTATTATCTTTCTACTCATAAATTAGAGCAGTTCTCAGACCTCATCAGAGCAGTTTCCATGTGCTACCAATTGTGGCTAACACAGAAACTCATAAGTAGTTAAAAGTGCAGAGAATAAATATCCATAGAGTAGTCCATCTCTCTGTGTGTGTGTCTGTCTCTCTGTCTTTCTGTCTCTCTCTCTACACACACACACACACACACACACACACACACACACACACACACACACAGGCTCAGGAACCATCATGGATGAGGGGATAGAAAGGTAAAGCACTATCTTATGACATGGCAGAACTGCTGTATTCAATTTGCCTATACAAGGTCTACACAAGACCATGGGGTCAACATTCCAACAATAAAGAAAGGAAGGGTTCACTAGTTCCTGATCCTTACTAAAGAGTCAGTGACAGATGATGGCTTCTAGAGGGCTGGAGGCAATCACTTTTCATTAAAGGAGTGGTCCCTGGTAGGTCAACTACCTGTCAATAGATGGATACACCCATGAGTATATAGGTAGCACAAATTTGACAAAAACAGAAAGAAGACAGAAAGTTTGGAAGGGGAGGCGAGTAGGGCATTTTTCTGAGGGGAGTTAGAGGGAAGAATGAGTGTTGAATGTTATCAAAACACATTAGATGAATTTATGAAATTCTCTAAGAATTAACAAAAATGCATTAAAATAGTCACAAGTCACTGGGGAAGGCCTAATTTGAAATTCATGCCAGGTAAATAGTTAGAATCAAAATGTCAAATAACAAATGCTGGTAACTTGTAAAGAAGTTGAAAACTTCATATGGTATTGATGCTACTGTCCAATGCTATTATAACTGAGAAATGATTGGGTGGTACCTCAGAAATAAAAAAAAAAAAAAACTCCTGTAGAATTACCACATAATCAGTAACTTCCCATAAACACACACACATACACACAGACATACAGACACACACAGACACACACACACACACACAGACATCCAGAGACTTGAGAACTTAATTACATGTAAAAATCTGCACAAGATATTCGTAGCCTATCAATGATAGCAGAATGTAAAAGCAATTCAAATTCCCATCAGTTGGTGAATGGGTGACCAGAATGCAGTAAGTTCATACAACAGTATATTATTGAACCATGAAGAGGAATGAATATCTGACTCATGATTCACTGTAGATGCCTTTTGAGTGCTGATGCTAAACAGAAGAACTCAGCCACAAAGGCCACAAGCTACATAGCTACATACCTAGGCAATATCCAGAGCATGGAGCTCCATCGGGACAAAAAGAAAGAGGTAATGGTTTCCAGAAGCGTAAAGAAATGGGAACATTGTGTGATTGTTAATGAATATGGAGGTTTTATTAATAGTAATGAAATTAGATAGCACTGAGGATTGTACAATGTGTTGTGAATCTACTTGTAAAGATCTGAATTTTACACTTTCAGCTGAATTGTTATGCCGTGTGAATCATACCTCAGTAGAATTCTCCTACACATACACAGTATGGGCAGGAGTAGCTTTCTGGCTTCAGCAGAGGAAAGTCTTGTCTAAGCATCCTTACACAGCATGTTAGAATTGTAGTGGTTCCCAGTGCTTAGGGCTGACAAAGATGAAATGGAGATGTTCCATAAAGGGAAAGACGCTGTGAATACCAACAGCAATTTTAAAATGGAAAGCCCAGAGCATGTGCGCTTGGGAAGAATTGGGGCCGCCTGTCACATATCACACTGTGCAGCCACACCTCCCCCAAAGGAAGCACCTGTGCTGCAAGGCGTCATTTAAATAGATGGGGACTGACATGCTCACAAATGACTACAGAACTCTCACCTGTGCTCAACCCACTTCTAAGGTTCACAAACGATTACTCCCATTTAACAATGTATTGATTTTCAAAAGCTTCCTAATTTTTCCCCTCCACATGTATAGAATCGTAGGTTTTGGAAATTTTTAGACATGTGTCACTGCAGGCAGTGAGATAGAGCTCCTTCAGGAGCAGTGGAAAGAACAGACATGGAGTGCCAGCATGGAGTCCTGCTCCTGGAAACTATGGACTCAACTATGTAGTAAATTAAATTGCTTTTCTTCCTGGCTTACTGGGAAAAGATTTGGGCCATTTTCCAACCCTTTATTCTAGCTTCCTGTTACTCCCACTATAACACTTTCTCAAAAACAAACATACACACACACACACACACACACACACACGCACACACACACACACACACACACACACATATATATATATATATCAGTGGGGAAAGCTGTTCTAGAAAGTTCTGCCTCAAGTCCAGATGGCAGACCCAGAAGACTTGGGGGGGGGGGTTCCTGCGAGTGGAATCTCAAATGTGACACCACACAGCAGCCCCATAGCATTTTACATCACTCATGAACTAGGTGTCTACTTATAAAGTCTGGCTTCCACCTACGGCCCTCCAGGTTCCTGCAGAGGCACAAATAGCATTCTCCAACCTCTCAGCAGCTCTGCTCATATACTGATGAACTGGTGAGCTCCAGGGATGACATGATGTGGAGCAGAAAGGAGATTATTTGGAGCAAGAAAAAAAAATTGTGGGACACTTTAGAAAGTAGAAGGCTCTTTAAATGGCAGCAAATCAGCCTTCCTGGAGGTCAATCTATTGGAGACTCAGTAATGTGAAATAACTGTGGTCCTCTCCCTCAAGGAGTGAGTAGCTTTACTGCCTTCCTCAGATAGAGAAATGGGGGTGTGAAGAGCAAGAGATGGGCATGGGCCATAGAGAAAGACTCAAGCCTGGGAACAGTCTACAAGATACCTGGGAGTGAGGGCTACAAGCCTAGCTGGGACTCAGGAAGGTTGCTAATCATCTCTATGTCTCTCATCTCTCAAGTGAGAAACAACACAGTGTTAGGTCTAGTAGACATTGTCTATATTTCAAGATTCCATGAAATACAAATCTGACACTACTGTGAACAGGTTCATTTTTTCCTTAGGGTTCATCTGTCTTTGGGTATGAAGTGAGGGGGGTGTGAAGCTACAGTAATATTTACTGAGAAACAATTATGTACCGGGTACTGGGTGATTCTTGCAGAATGTTCATAAAATCCTTTTTCCCTGTGTCCGGAGGGGTGCCGTATTGTATGTTCTCAAGGAGACCCTGCATCCCAGGTTTGCTCAGCAAACAAGAAGATGTAATTTGGCTCTTTCTTCCTTTGAAGCCCATGTCTTTCCCCTCAGCCACGGAAGCTACAACCTGAAGGGAGCTCCCGGTCTCATTGCTAAAAGCCAGTGCTCCTGGTGATCAAGACAGAACAGAGTGACTGCACACTTTCTAACTACCTCCGTGTGTCCTAAAACATCTATCATCTAAGGGACCTAAGACAGTGGAGTGGGCACCTGACTGCCTGGGCTGAAGGTTCAGCACTTCCATTAACAGTGTGAGCAAAAGAGATGATGTGGTTTAGATGCAGTTTACTTGTGCCCTGGGGTCTCATAGTGCCAGGACACAGGTACTGAGAAGTGATGGAGGCTTTATACTTAATGCCTTTGAAACCCCTTGAGCTTTGACTGACTGGAGACCCTGCCCTCCCAACAGGTTAAGAAAGTCCTCATGTCATCTATAGTAGTTGTAAAAGATTGTCTAAAGAAAAGCCTGAGCCTGACCTATCTTGGTTTTCTGTTTTCTTTGATGGCTTGTTCTGCACACACTCCAACATGGCAGTGCTCCTTGTGATATAGCTGAGAAGAAGGCTTTCCAGGGTCCACACTCAACCAGAACTGGAAGCTAGATAAAGCCACCACTTACAAGTCAGCATGTTCCAGGCACTCTCTTAAGAAAATGAGAAGCTTACAAATAGGGTAACTTCTAGTAAGCAAAATCAACTTTCCTGATCTGTGCATCAAAGTAGTGCCAACACATCCTCATAGTACTGTGGTACAATGGCACTGGAACTGATACACTTGGAGCTCCTGTTGTAGGACATGACAGACTTTTCCTGGGAACACACACACACACACACACACACACACACACACACACCTTCTCTCTCCAGATAGGTAGCTCATGACAAACCAGAGCACAGGCAGTGCCAAAGTCTTGGTAAACCAATGAGCTTCATTGGAACTAGTTCAAGGAATATGGGTGAGGGGTTGCTCACAGGATCAGAAATAACTCAAGGACAGCTGCATCTCCAAAGCCCACTAAGCATGGGTGACAGCTCACAAAAGCTGGGAGTCTGAAGCACACTACACAGCCTACAGACAGCTCAACAAGTTGGAGAGTGTCCTTTTCAGGTGGTTCCATTGATCTATAACTCTTCTATGTGGCTTTGCAGGTTTAACCTTCTTTTGAGCAGCTGGGTTGGCAGCTGTTCTAGCCTTGGAGTCCTCTTTGTAGTTTGGCTTATCTGAGAGAGACTCCTGGTCTTCTTGACTGATTATATACTCTGGGAATGGTGGGGCCTGATGAATATGATCTGTTTCAGGGTCTTCCTGGAGCTATTTTGAGTTCTTTGCTTCCTGTCTAAATGAGCTGCTCTATAGGAACAAGTGTTTCAATCTCAGAGGAACTGCTATACACCAGCTCTCAAGTCTGCATGGCCTGTGCTCAGTAAATGCAGAGGAGGACCTAAAGTGCAGCTGCTTCCCTGTCCCTTGACCCCTCACCTGGCCACTTCTGTTGTCCGGGTTTCCATTCCTATCAACTTCTGGAAATGATTGTGTTTTCTTTCCTTGTGCCTGCCTACAGAGCTCAGCTCTCTCTGGCTCAATGACATGTTAGGTAAAGAATCCATGCTGGTGATTCCTGAAAGCTGCCACTCAAGTGGAGTTTGGTTGGGACCACTCAGCAAGTAAGAGAAGAAGGAGCCATTAGTGAGAGAAGACAGGAAGAGGGACAAAGCTGTCCCCCATCTATTCCCAACTCTGAGTAGATCAACACTTTCCAGTTTTCTCAGAAAACAAGGCCATTTGGACTGAAGAATGTCCAGAGCAGAGGCAGGCTGGTGAAACACAGCCACGAACTATTTTTAACTGTCTATTCTCCCAGGCCTTTAAAGACTGGTTCAAATACATCTTTCAAATAGAACTGCTCTCCTTTGAAAGGAGTTGTGGTCTTTTAATGGCAGCATTGAGAGGTTTAAAAACCAGCCTCTCTAGTTCCTTACCTGCAAAGATTCTTTGCGTAACTCAAAATGGGATTCTCCCCTGGGCTCTAAAGATTCCTGTAGTCAGCACCAAAGCCAGGAACAGGAGCGGAGCTACAGAAGCCATGTATAGGAAGCTTCCACAAAGTTGGCCTTCACAAGGGCAGAAAGGGTGCTTCTTGATCTCCAGGAAGGCTGGAGAAGAGCCACAGCCTTGCTTGACTAGACTATTATTAATGGGTGTGTGAGGACACATTCAAAAAACACCCAGGATAAACACTGAACCCCTGGTTCTCACTAGGACTTCTTCCTTTCTCAGTGCTTCTTTCTCCAAGACTGAACATCAATGGAGAACAGCTAAAAAGTTTTTCCTCTGACTTTCTAGGAGCTGGGAATCTTCCTACCGCTACTAGAGGTTGGCATTTTCTGAATACCTATGTTTCCAGATACCCTGCAGAGCCCTCCGCTAGGAAGTGGTGGAGTAAGGAACTGTTGCAATTTTGTGTGTGGTAAAACTTGTACACATTTTGGTCTACTCTACCCTGTACTTTGTACATATCTATCTAAAGACCCCCATCGCCATCCCTCCCACTTCAGTCAGGTGGCTCTAGTAGGCAAAATATGACTTCCCGGCACCAACTGGGGCTCTCTGCTCCCCTAGAGCCTCAGCCCATGCTATAGAAGTTTCTCTGCTTCTTATTAGAAGAATAAAAAGGAGGTGAGATCTAAAAAGGAGACAGAAGGAGTATGTCCTTATGCGATTCTCTCTAGGGAGAAAGCTAGCACCTCCAAGGCTCTGGGTAGCAGATCCACATAGTTTACCAGCTACAGAAATATGGAAAACTACATGTATTCTCACTATTCAGATTTGTTTTCCAGCAAAACATCTTGACTCGATTAGTTTTTGCTTTTCTTTTTAGTGCAAATTGACAGTAAAATTTCTTTGCCTACCTGGCCTCATCTTTAGTATCCTTGTCTTTAAAGCATGCTGTATCCTTAGAGGTATAATGAAGCAAGCTGAACTGGATTGCCACACATGAAGAGGGATGGGCCTGAAGTCATGGGCAGGCTAGACAGATCTGAGGAGAAAATCCTAGGGGCATAACAAGGTCAATAAAACAAGAAAGAACTCAGCAGCAATGACTAGAGTAGACTAAGATGAAAACCCAGAGTGGGCTCTCTGTGCCAAGTTCTTGACCCAGGACCTGCCAGGGAATTCTGCTTCCCACCTCAACCTGGAAACCACTGGCTTCCAAGGCCTTGAGCCTAGTGAAGGACAAGAATTCTTTGTCTGAGTATAAAGCCAGACTTTTCATTTTCAAAAAGCTTTTACAGGCATTAGCTAATTTATTTTGTTCCACCCAGCTTGTCACCACACCAGAGCTGAGCATGTAAAAAGAGATGTGTCAAAGTGTTAGCAATATTGATAGGTCCAGGAAATCATCCACCAGTGAGCACAGTCTGCAGTCGGGGATAAAGATGGAAAGGGTAGGAGATCATGGTATAGTAAGTTACAGTTCCTTATTCTTACCACCCTTTCCTTGGTGAAAGCCTTTGGGACTGTTAGAGTTTGTATGTTTTGTATCTCAATGTGTGTGTGTGTGTGTGTGTGTGTGTGTGTGTGTGTGTGTGTGTGTATTGAATGTTCAGTCATACTTTGATGGGACCAGGCAGTGGCAAATGCTGAGAAATGGGGTCTAGTGAGAGGTCCTTAGATCTCTGGTGTCACAGTCATGTCTGTCAACTTGATTTTTATCAGGAGTCAACTCATAGACATGCCTCTAGGTGGATCTTGAAGGTATCTCTACAATTAACAGAGGAGACAAAACCCGCAAGGGAGAAGTACCTCCTGGTTTTTGATATTAGGCAAAAGGACCAGAAAACATGGTCTTCCCAAGAAGTCTCATCCTGTTAGTTAAAGGCTTAAGTAGCACAAAAAGACCAAGTAAGCAGTAACTCCTTATACCTAGAGTAAGGACATTGATCTTTTCCTGCCTTTGGACTTAAATTGGAAACTTCAGTTAATCTTGGATTTCAAGTCTGCCATCCTCATCCTAGAGCTGTATCCTTTTACCTCCAAGTATCTGCTTTTCCCATTGCAAGTCTATGGCTTTCAATTTCCAAAAGTTTATATTGTCAGTCTTTTATACCACACAAATACACACATGGAGTGTGTGTGTGTGTGTTCTTGTGCACACACCCCAAGATATAGTAGAAGACCGTGACTAGTATAACCTCTAAGTGTGTCCTGGCTGTAGCTGTGTTAGAGAATATGGCTGAAAACAATTCCACCAAACCCCCAAAAATATAAAGAAAAAAATGACCTCATGCTGTGTGATTAAGTCATAAAGGTAGTTGAAAATAACTGCAGAACTGGATGATGGTTAGATAGTGTAGTCATATGCTACATAAAGAGCAGCAATACAAGGCTATTCTGTCAGAGGTTAGGAACAGACCCAGCACTTTGGGAAAATACTAACATTGTTCCCTGGAAGGAGCCAAGCCTGCTTTCAAGTGAACTAGATGAAGCTAGGTGTGGTGGCTCGTGTATATATATGTCTAGTGTTGGGGAGGCAGAGGCAGGAAGATCCCCAGTTTGAGGTCACCATGGTCTACATCAGGATATTCTGACTCAAAAACAAGAAACAAAATTAAAAAACCAGTCCAGGAAGGAGAGCATGAGGTGAGACAGGGAGGAGAGGCACACTGTACATATAATATGGAATCTGTTGGATGAATTTGTAAAAGAAAATTGGTCTAGAATTTACCTGTGGCCATAGCCCAGCAGTTTGACTATGTTTCTCCTAAAGCCTCTCTTGCCTCTTGTGCTTACTTTTACCTCCCATTTCTTTCATTTACAAAAGCATCATAATCATTTTTCTAAATCACCAACCACTTCCATGCACTGTAATTTTTAGGTAAATGATGTCATTCTATCATACAAATACACCCAAAGTTCTTTAACAAATTTCTTATCTGGAGGTTTTTATATGTCCTCTAATCTTTTCATTGTTAAAGAACACTAAGGTGAAAGGCTTGTGTTTCAAATTAACATTTCCACATTCCCGACTGTTTCCCGGAAACACACACACACACACACACACACACACACACACAGATGCAGAATTGCTAACTCAGGGCCTCCAAACCCAGAGCTGGGTATGGTGGTGCTACCCAAGAAGCAGCAGTAGAGGGTCATGAGGTTTGCATTTAGCCTGGATGAAAGCTGAGAAAAAAAAAGACATTGACCAGTCTGAGAATGTTGAAAGCTACAGCTATGCCTCTTCAGTGAGTAGCTGCTATCCCCAAACCCTCACACTAAGGAGCTAGCCAGACTCCCACAAGCTCATTCACACCACAACACATATACTTTTCTTTGTCTGTGTATGAATTCTTAGTAAGGGGAGCATCACGGATTTCTTGTGAATGAAGTAGCAAGTGAGCTAGCCCTTGAGGAAATGGTGTACTTTCAATCAGTGCAAATGTGGACAGGAAATTTAGCACAGTAGCTTAGGGTGCAGTAGTGTTTCTTGAAGAATCCAATAATCTAGATGCAGGAAAGCATCGAGTTCCTAGGTGATATACAGGAAGGGCGGGTTAAAAAGACAGGCTAGAATAGGATCGCAGAGGGCCTTGAATGGCAACTTAAGAAGCTTATATTTTAGTCTGCAGCAATTGGAAGCCATTAGCAGTTTCTGAGCAGGGGAGCGATGTGTTTTTGTACGCTATCCTGAGGTTGCCAAGAACCTGCCAGAGGGTTGTGAAATGGCAGGAGTAGCTTCATAGTTTTGACAGTAACCAGGAGACATGTCTATTTTACCTACTCTGCTATCACTGGGGTTGCAGAACTTCACCAGGGTTTCAACATGCTTCCTATTAGGAGGACAAAACCCCATTGGAACAAATCAAAAGGGAGCAAGAAGAAGAAACGGATGCAGAGCAGGCAGCACAGAAGGCAGCCAGGCCCACAAGCAGCTTTTGATAATTCATCTTACTCCTTATCTCTCTCATCAATATTTTATGTCACTAGGAAACTCCAGCCTCATTTTCTGGTAATGAATTTATCATGAGACTAAGAGTAAGTTGCTGAAGCAGATGCCTGGGGAAGCCGGGTACGAAGGCAGCTCCCAGCTTCAGTTTACTGGCTCTGCCACCCGTAGGGCAGATGCCACAAGACCCAAGCCAGCAAAAGCAGAGAGCCTGGTCCTGCACAACAAGGGGCTTCATCTATGTGGAGCACTGAGTCCTCAGATAAACCCTCTTCAAAATTGCCTTCCCTCCCTAGGGGGCTGAATAGTACGAGGAGGGGTGTTAGTCAACACCACTGATTAATCACACACTGGGCCAAGAACCTTGTAATAGAACCAGGAAAAATTATAGTACTCTAATATAGACCCTTGTTCTCCCAGAATTAGCTGTCTTTGTCCACATCCTAATGTCTAGCAGAAAGCTCTGAGAGTGGGGTCTTGAAACTCCAGCAGCTGTCCTTTAAGGACTCTGGTGTCTAATCTCAGCTCTCTCACTCTGACTTGTGTGTAACTGGCATAAATCACTCAGAACAGCCTAGCTCCAGAAATCAAGTTTTACAAATGGGAAAATAAAACTAGTCACAGCCATGTAAATGGCACTTATTTCACGTGTTTCCAAAATATCCAGTTCATTTCAACAGCAACCCTGAGCTCTATACCATTGTTACTCGTGGTTTAAGGATTAAGGGCATTTCAAGAAGTGCTTACTGGCAGAAACCAGATATGGGTGCCTCCTCTGAGGCTCTGCCAGAGTCATACAGATACTGCTGAGGATGCTTGCAGCTAACCATCGGACTGAACATGGGGACACCAAGGAAAGACTTAGAGAAAGGACTGAAGGATCTGAATGGGTTTGCAACCTCATGGGAAGAACATTATCAACCAACCAAACCCTCCAGAACTTCCAGGGACTAAAACTCCAACCACTGAGAGCACACATGGAGAGACCCAAGGCTCCAATGTAGCAGAGGATAGCATTGTCTGGCATCATTGGGAGAAGAGGCCTTTTGGTCCAGTGAAGGCATGTTTTTCCAATGTAGGGGAACACCAAGGCACTGAGGTGGAGAGAGTGATTGGGGGGGGGAGTACTTTCATGAAAGCAAGTGAAGGGGAAGGTCCGATGAGAAGGGGCAGGGGGAAGGACATAACAATTAAAATTTAAATACGGATATATCCAATAATACAATTTTTAAAGAAAAGGATAAGGACATTTATATCTAGATACATAGAGACCTTGCTCCCAGTCTTGAGCCAGCTTTGAATCCAAGGCTCTTAGTGTGCTAATCACCATGTCCTACCATCTTTTAAACTGTAATCTCATCCCAGGAATAACGGAATTTACTGGTTCACAGAAAAGCCAAGGTATATCGCTAATTTTGAGTATGATTTGATCAAGCCCAATTTCCTTGTACTTCAGGTACCTTTCCAGTGCAGTAGAGGAGATAATCTCTCAGACAAGAATCAGCGACTGAATGACAGCAGCCCCATGAAGGGGCACTGGCACCATGGTTACCTCACTGGGCCAAGTGAGGACATTAGGAACCTCTCTGACTTACAGCTAGAGTTAAGTCACTATAGAATTACCTTATTGCATGACCCATAGATTTGGAGTAAGCATATGCAAAAATAAAACTTCAATTCCTGGTTCACTGAAGAAATAAATCTGCCTTCATTGAGAAAAATTAAAATGAGATTAGAATTTATCTGCAGCATTCACTGGTACAAACTAATTAATTACCTAAGTGGAATATTTAAAGTAAGATAATTTCAGACACTCATTAACACATGACACATAACCTCGTGGAAACACAGACAAGAGTCACTACTAAATGTATGGGGGATAATACTACTTCATTTTCCCTCCTTTAAAATTAAGTTTTAGTAACTCCCCATGTCCTTTTTCCTCATAGGGTAGCCTCTGGTATCTATTGCATGTGTAAAATTGATTATTACAAAATAGCATTACTGCCAAGATAATGCATCTTTAGAAAATTATAAATAATCTGCAAACAATCCCTGATCATTCTAGGAGCAGAAATTATACTCCCCACTTCTCATTAAATTTCTGATGAACTAATAAATGATGGACAGGCATTTTGTAACAATGTTTTGCAGAACATGCACGTGGGGATGCCGACTGCTATAACCAAGTTTAAAGACTAAATGTTGAAGATTTCTCAAAAGGTGCTGGCCAGAAGGGAGAAGGATCCAAAGGACAGCAGTAGGCACATACCACAGATCTATGTCCCCTCACTTCAAAGTCAGCCTTTTCTACCCTGCAAGGTTCAAATTTCCTCACAAGCCCTGTGGCCAGCTCATCAAAAAATCTAACCTCTCCAAAAAAGAAAGAAAAGCTGCCAGAGAGAAGGCTCTCTCTCCAACCAGGCTCTTTGCAGCCCCATGCAGAATCCATCTCATTCATCTCTTCTCTGTTTTCTTTACCCAAGACACTTGCTTAGGTACCAACAATTTGTACTAAATGTGCCCAGTTGTATGCTAACTACAAATACAATTTATTTACTTTTCTCTACCCTCAGAACAACTAGTGGGAGGAAAATAAAATTACCCCCATTTTACAGGTTAAAAACTAAAAGCCTAAATAATCAGCTATTGTTTGGCTCTGGAGTGTACTCCAAAGGCCTATGTGTTAAAGACTCAGTCCTCACCTTGATGCTCTTGGGAGATGTCAAAACCTTCAAAAGGTAAGGTCACAATAAGAAAGGTTTAATTAGTTACTTTCCTTGTTGCTGTAATAAAATGGCTGACCAAAGTAGTTTAAGGAAGGAAGGAAGGAAGGAAGGAAGGAAAAAGTTTTGAAGGCGTATAGTTCCATGGGAAATCTATCATGGTAGATAAACCATAGCAACAGGAATATGAGGATGCTGGTCACATTGACTCTGCAGTAAAGAAAGAGAAGGCAATGAACTGCCCTGGTCATCTAGCTTTCTCCTTTTACACAGTCTGGCTCTCACTCAGTTTGTGGAGTGTTGCCAACAGTTAGAGTGGGTATGTTTCCTTCACTTAACCTAACTTAGAAAACCCTTCACAGGCATACACATTTTTGTCAGCACAGTGATTCTAGATTGATCCAAGCAGAAAATTGGTGTAAAGCATCATACGTCCACCTTTGTCAACTTGACACAAAACATATCACTTTTAAGCAAAACTCTCCACCCTTCTTCCCTTACTGGCTCATGGCCATCTCATTGCAAAATGTGTTCTATCCATCTTCAAAAGCCTCCATAGTCTTTACTAGTTCCAACCTTTTAAAATCTAAAATCTTATCATCTTCCAAATCTCAAAGCAGTCTCTTAATTCTGAGTTCTTATAAAATAAAACAAGCTATAGAGTTCTAATACAAAATGGCTCCAATAAACATGACCATTCCTAGAAGCATGGCAAGGAAAGATTGAGCCAAAGCAAGACACCAAATCCTGTAGCTTCTGTCCATCAGTAGGGCTACTAATGGATTCATCTGGACTTCAAATACCTTGGGTAGTCACAGTCCCCATCTCTGTAGTTTAAGCTATTGGCATCTCTGTAGGGCCAGCTCCATTCTGTGCTAGCAGCTTTCTTTCAGCTAGATCTGCCTCATTGTTCTGGCCTCTCTAACACTCTGGAGTATCCACTGCAACTTGGGTTTTACCCTCACAGCCTCATTCACTTGCTTCTCAAAGTCTCTTTTCAGGGATGCTGAACCTGGCATATATTGTCTGGTGTCTTAGTCAGGGTTCTACGGTTGCACATAGATGCCATGACCACCCTGGCAGCTTATAAAAGAAAGCATTTCATTGGGAAGGCTTATAGTTTCAGAGGTTTAGTCCATTGTCATCACAGCAGGAAGCATGACAGTGTGCAGAAAGACAGGGTGCTGGAAGAGTAGAGAGCTCTACATCTGGATCAGCCGATCAACAGGCAGAAAGAGAACAGTGAAACACTGGACCAGGCCTCAAAGACCAGCCACAATGATGCAATAAGGCCATACTTACTCCAACTGGACCACATACTTAATCACTCAAGTAGTGCTGCTCCTTGAAGACTAAGCATTCAGATTCAAATGTATGAGCCTTCAGAGATTATTGTTATTCAAATCTGAATACTGTGGCCTCCCCCAAGTTTCTGGAATCTTGGTACAAGACTCCATGACCCCCTGACCATTTAATTTTTCATCTTCTATTTCTACAAAACCAGTACCTTATGTGGCCCCCTTAGAGATGTGTGGATGAATCAATAAAATCACTTTTCCTTGGCAGTTTTGTTTTTTGTTTGTTTGTTTGTTTTGTTTTGTTTCAAATAAAAAGCCCTTCTATAGTGTTTACAGTTCAGACTTTCTCATTTCAAACAAATACATATTTCTACAAGTGGAAACAACATCGATGGGTGGGGTCTGGCCTCAGGTCACCTATGAAGATAGCAAGATTCTCTTTAACAATTATAGATGTGGAGTCATCTGAACACTCCTTGAACACAATTTCAAACTTGTTCACACTGTTTTCTTTGCTAAACTTCCCAATTGTATATCCTTTTGTTCTCTCTCAATGTAGATCTGAAGAAGAATAATGAGAAGTAGCCATACCACAACCCAAGGAGGGGCTGTATGAAAATTTCCTACACCAAATACATTAGTCTGTTAGTTTTCAATTCCACCTGAAGGACCCCAGGGGCTTTCGCCAGCCTTACCCCCACCCGTCCTGGGTCAAGGCTTGGCCAAGTTCCATTCTTCACATTCAGTACTCTGGAGGAGCAAGAACATTTTTGATAAAAACGACAGAATGTACTGATAGTCACCTGATAGCATTCGAAAGCTTGTCATAATCTGCCCATGCTTGCTAGCCAATAGATTCAAAGGCCAATATACTTAGCCAATCAGTTTAAACTGTAACCTAGCTAACGTAACCTGTACCCCTAAAAAGTATAAAAACTGCTTGTTTTATCCATTTGAGATCGCCTTCTAGTCACCTGTCTACTTGATCATGGTGAATAATCATTTTGATGTGTTCGTAGATTCCGTTTGGGAAAATTTTATTGAGTATTTTTGCATGGATGTTCATAAGAAAAATTGATCTGAAGTTCTCTTTCTTTGTAGGGTCTTTGTGTGGTTTACATGTAAGTTTAATTGTGGCATTCAAGAACAAATTGGGTAGTGTTCTTTCTTTTCTATTTTGTGGAATTATTTGAAAAGTATTGGTATTGGGTCTTCTTTGAAAGTTTGATAAAATTCTGCACTAAACCAATCTGGTTCTTGGTTTTTTTGATTGGGAGACTTTTAATGACCACTTCTATTTCTTTAGCAGTTATGGGACTGTTTGCATGGTTTTTCTGATCCTGATTTAACTTTGGTACCTGGTATCTGTCTAGAAAATGGGCCATTTCTTCCAGATGTTCCAGTTTTGTTGAGTATAGGCTTTTATAGTAGGGTCTAATACTTTTTAAATTTACCTCAGTTTCTGATGTTACGTCTTTTTTTATTTTTGATTTTGTTAACTTGAATACTATCTCTGTGCCCTTTGGTTAATCTGGCTAAGGGTTTATCTATTTTGTTGATTTTCTCAAAGAACCAGCTCCTGGTTTTTGTTAACTCTTTGTACAGTTCTTTTTGTTTCTACTTGGTTGATTTCAGCTCTGAGTTTCATTATTTCCTGCCTTCTATTCTTCTTGGGTGTATTTCCTTTTTTTTGTTCTAGAGCTTTCAGGTGTGCCTTCAAGCTGCTGGTTTATGAGTCCTTTTTGGAAGGACTCAGCACTATGAGTTAACCTCTTAGCACTGCTTTTATTGTATCCCATAGTTTGGGTATGTTGTACCTCATTTTTATTAAATTCTAGAAAGCATTTAATTTCTTTCTTTATTTCTTCCTTTACCAAGTTGTCATTAAGTAGAATGTAGAACATTGTTTAGCTTTCATGTGTGTGGGATTTCTGTTGTTTTGGTTGTTATTGAAAACCAGCCTTAGTCCATGGTGATCTGATAAGATGCATTGGATTATTTCAATTTTCTTATATCTGTTCATACCTACTTTGTGAATAATTACATGGTCAATTTTGAAGAAGGTACGGTGAGGTGCTGTGAAGAAGGTATAGTCTTTTGTTTTAGGATGAAATTTTCTCTAGGTATCTGTTAAATCCATTTGGTTCATAACTTCCGTTAGTTTCACTGTGTGTCTGTTTAGTTTCTGTTTCCATGATCTGTCCATTGATGCCATTGATGAGAGTGTGGTGTTGAAGACTCCCACTATTATTGTGTGTGGTGCAATGTATGCTTTGAGCCTTAGTAAAGTTTCTTTTATGAATGTAGGTGCCCTTGTATTTGGAGCATAGATGTTCAGGATTGAGAGTTCATCTTAACAGATTTTTCCTTTGATGAGTATCAATCGTACTTCCTTATCTTTTTTGATAAGTTTTAGTTGGAAGTCAATTTTATTTGATATTAGAATGGCTACTCCAGCTTGTTTCTTGGGATTATTTGCTTGGAAAAGTTTTTTTTCCCAGCCTTTTACTCTGAGGTAGTGTCTGTCTTTGTCATGGAGATGAGTTTTCTGTATGCACAAAATGCTGGGTCTTGTTTACATATCCAGTCTGTTAGTCTATGTCTTTTTATTGAGGAACTGAGTCTATTGATGTTAAGAGATATTAAGAAATAGTGATTGTTGTTTCCTACTATTTTTGTTGTTATAGGTAGAATATGTTTGTGTGGCTATCTTCCTTTGCGTTTGTTGCAAGATTACTTTCTTGCTTTTCCTAAGGTATAGTTTTTTTCCTTGTGTTAGAGTTTTCCTCTATTATCATTTGTAGGGCTAGATTTGTGCAAACATATTGTGTAAAATTGTTTTTCTCGTGGAGTTTCAGTGGATTTTACCTTTACCTGTGTCAAGTAAAACAATAGCAACTAGCACAAACCACAAGAGGATCTTGGGAACAAAAAGAATACCAAGCTGGCTGGATTGTGAGCTAATTACAAAGCTTAACAAGATGATACCTTCCAATGCACTTTCTCAATGGTCCTACCAGTTAACCATCTAACCCCACCCAGTCTCCTCCACACATAGAACAGAATTGCAACCAAGGTCTTTATTCAGGATCTGAGCCATGACTCCCCCTTTTTTCTTTCAAGTAACCCCTTCCTCTCTCTACATTCATCTTCTAAGGAAGAGGAGAAACAACAAGGAAGCCTTATGTGAGTCTGTGCTATTTTATCCTCACAGTAGTTTGTGGTCTCTGGTCTCTCTTATTCTTTCTGTCCTCTAGAAGCACAAACCTAAGACTGAGAAAGGTCTAGGGACTTTCCCCATGGCACATAGTGCTGGCAGTGGCTTGATCTTCAATCTACCACAGCTACTCCAAGATTCAGCACATGGAAATGTGCAAGTTCCATACCCAAATGCTCAGGATTTTTTTTTTTCATTTAAAAATAAAAATAGCCTTGATGTAAAGTTAAAATCAGGGTGCTTTGCATGAGACCCTGAGCTCTCAATTACACCAATTACTTTATAATTACAGGTAATGCCATCTTGGGTTTTTCAAAACCTACATCTAGTCTTAAGACTCTGTCAGGAAGAAGGCCCCTTTTCAGAGAGATTTCAATTAGTATGCATGTTGTATGCAGAGAGAGAGAGAGAGAGAGAGCCTGCTGGAGTTTCAAGGAAGAACAAGGAGACAGGAACTTGAGTCACCTCCTACTCACCAAATGGGGCTGTTTCTATATGAAACCTGAACCTCTGAGAAACCCCTTAACTCTCAGCTCTGAGGAAGAGGGGCACTTCCAGGCCAACTGCCTAAATCTTTGTAAAAAAAAAAAAATTAATGCCACCTGTCTGATGTTCTGACTACCAACAAACACTTCTTGGGGGTTGTAAAGAACAGTGTAACCTTTAAATTACTATGAGCCACCTTACAAACACCAGGAAGTAACAAACAGAACAGGTGCTTCTCACATCCCTCTGGTTGCAAGGATGCTCTGCTTTCTCCTGTCCAGTGATCTCTGATGAAGATGAAACTGTCAGCAGGGATGTTGACTTATGGACTCTTAGAATAGGGATGGAGGAGTGGCTACTCACAGCCAGTAAACCCAATAGCTCTTTCTCCAGTGTCCTTGCTAAGGCACCAGCCCTAAAATATTGTCACTCATAGTAGAGCTTCCTGACAGGACCCAGGTGTATCTCTGTGCTAGCAAGGGAAGCTGAGGGAGCCGGAACATCAAAGCACCTTAGCAACTCCTGAGACTACTTCCTTATACCCTGTAAAAGCATGTCACAAGTACTTGTCCAAGCAGAGTGTTGACCTCTGAAGGCACTCTGCTGCAAAGCACACATCTCTGGCCCTCTACCCCTGTGTAAAGACATGAGTAGGCATATATCAAAGATATTTTGTTTTGTTCTGACAGGTGGATGTCATCTCTGCTCCACCTGCTGGGGCTAGCAGGTAAGATGGTGCATTGTAGTCTGTCCAAACTTGCTACTCATCTCTAAACAGCACCTTGGAAGGCTCTGTCTATCTTTCTCTCCTCCTGGAAGGAACTGCCACCTTCCTATAATTAACTAACTCCTGAAGATTTCTAGCCCATGGCAGAAACCAGTTCCTCCCACTGCTGATGTCACTGTTCCACACTGCATTTCTTTAAGAGCACACCTCCAGTTACAGTTTGCAAAGCACCTTGGTTCCTGTCAGCTCAGTCACCAGGACACAACACTGCTGAGAAAGGCTGTTTCTACTCCATGCCTCTGCCTTCTGCTCTCTCCATGTCTACTCTTCAGAAAACGGCTGAAATAAATAAAGGAAAGAAAAAAGAAAAGGGAGCGGGCCTGGGTTCTGAGAGATTGGAGCTCTCAGTGGGATTAAGCCTTGAGTGGCTCCCTTTAAGCAGAAAACAAAGTCTGTGCTTTCTTGCATTAGCTTTTTGCTTTCTCCCCTCCCCCTAAATTCCAATCAGATCTCTGAATGAAAGGCCCGTTCCCTGCCTGAATCTCCAGGAATTCGTATTTCCCTTTCTTTGCTTTCCTAGCATGTGGTGTCTCTATTTAAATAGTGTTTCTTATCAAGCTAGCTTCATAAAGGCATAGTCTGTCTCACATTTCCCATTCATTTCCTATGTAGCTCACAAGGGCCAGCCACATCATCTCTAATTCTCATCTTTCACCTCTTCTTGAACACACGAGAAGGCTCCCATAATTCTCCCCAGGTCACATGACTAGTGAGGGGCCCGGGCCAGCCTTGGGAGTGAATAGAGTGCCAGGTGGCATGGACTCAGACCTACCTCTGATCCAACAGGCTGTGTGGCCTTGGGTGTTGTTTCTTGGTCTTCTTTAACTTGCTTGTGTTTCTTTGCCTTATTCTTTAAAGGGAAGACAATAATAGTATCTACCACGTAAAGCTATTGTGAGGATAAAATGAATTAGGCATGTGCAATGGATTTTTAATGTCAAGCACATTTTAACACCTTCGGTCAGACTTTTTCTGCTCATATACAGTGACTATAAGACACCCTCAGTTGTGACTCAGACTCTGATACCCATGGGGTCTGACTCTGCTCTCTTCTGTAATCTGGTATTAACTCTACCACTAATTTAGATGGAGACTTCAGACTGGGACTCAATAGATCTAAACCTTTCTCTTCTTGTAAGACCTCCTTCCGCAAGTGTTTTCCTTTATCTTTCAGGACCCCCAGAACTTTCCCCTTCTTAAAACACACAATATCTTCCCTTCCCCTCTTCCAATGTACCCTACTTATGTCTCTCATTAAAATCCATATCATCCCTGGAGACTGGTCTCTTTGACCATTCTCTGGCAAAGAGCTCCCTTAGCCTCTTGGCTCCCCCAGAACATGTCTTCCCTGATCCATGGGATTATCTCCAAGAATCCCATAATGTCCTTTGCTTAGATATTCAATTCATCTAACTAAATACTTAGCTACTTCCCATCCTTGATCCAGTTCTGTAATATTTTTTACCTTAGAGCTTAACTCCTGACTGTTGGTAAACTGAGAATAACCCATACTCCAGAACCAGGTGCTCCTGGACCTGCCTTCACTGACTCAGTGCCAGGGGTAACATTATCACCAGCTGCCAAATGTGACACATTTCCACTGTCTCTCTCTATGGGTTGCATAGTCATATTCTCCTTATCCACATGTGCTATATACCTTTTATAAAGCCCCTTTCCATCCTCACTTAGGGGCAGCCTTTTGTATGTCCTTCCTCTAATAAATCTATCTCATGAGGTCTGCTGCATGGTGTGACTTTGCAGCATTTTTTGGCCCCGGTTAGCGTGTTTTATAAAAAATATAAGGAGAGAAGGAATATGTTTGGTAGATATGTAATCAGGTACTGGAGAAGGTGATGAGGACTCGAGCCCATGCTGAGGCATCCCTTCCCTGTGAAGGACCAGCCACATGATGGTATAGTATAGAATAGAGTTTATTCATAACATAGGTAGGGAAGTTGAGGAAGTAGAGACAGAGAAAGGCAGAGAGAGAGAGAAAGAGAGTAAAGGAGTGAGGTCAGCCATTAGCATGTGGGGATAGAGGGGTAAGGGGATGGGAGAAAGGAAGTAAAAAGCTAGAGGACAGACCTAGAGCAAGAAAGAGAAGAGGGTCATGTACCCCCTTTCATTGAGAATCAGGTACACCTGGCCATTGCCAGGTAACTGTGGGGCAGAGTCTAGACAAAATGTTAGCACCACTGATCACTGCAAAAGAAGCAAAACAAAACAAAAAACAAAAATAACCACTGATTATTTTCTCTGAAACAAGAGCTTTCCTATTTGGGTACTTTTTACATAAGTGATCATACACCAAATACCCTGACCTCAAGGAGTTGGGGATAAGGAGCAGTGGAAAAGAACTTGTCTCACATATAAAAGGTCCTGGGATAGATTCCCAGCACGGTAAGAAATTGAACATGCAGTACACTAGCTAATGTTGTTGTTGTATAAGAGTCCAGGATTCACTGGAGAATGATACCTCAGACTCAAATAGTATGTAAATGCAGGGAGTGTTTTATTTTACAGAAGTCCAGCATGTTGGGGTCTCCCATTACCAAAATAGAGAGATAACAAAGTGAGCTCTCAAGCCTGATTGAAAGCACATTGAGAGATTCTGAGATAGGTGACATTTATCTTACTCTATCTTTAGGGGCATTCCATTACTGAGGCATGGGGGCTGGAAACTGTTGTTGAGGAAGTCTGGAAACTGCTGCTGGCCCATTTTCTTTGCCTCAGGCTAGGTAATGGGGTAGCTTCTAAGGTCTGGGGTTGTCTTGCCCAGTTCTTGGAAACAAAAATTTAGAGCTTGTCTCCTGAACTATGAATTTGAAGCCTGTAATGGCATCAGTCTACCCTTCTCAATTGTTGCTGCTGTTGCTATGATGTGACAAAAGTAATGTAAGGAACAACTGGTCTTGGCTCACAGTTGAAGAACATAGTCCATCATAACAGGAACACATGGCAACAGGAGTGTGAGACAGCTGATCACATGACACCAATAGTAAGAACATAAAGATGAATGCTAATGCTGTTTTGTTGTTTGGTCTAGAAATACAGCCCATGGAACAATGCTGATGAAGACAGAGATGAAACATGTTAGGTTTACCGAATAGAAATCCAATACTGCCCTTGATCCTGTCATGACCTGAGGCCAGGGATGCTAGAAGTGAAATGACTACTTATCTGCCATCCTTTAATTTCTTCCTGGAATACATAAGAGTGTGAAAGAAACTCCATTCTAGACTGATTTCTTCCCATGAATGGCTCTGGAATGGGATCTCTGAATTTTCATGGAGGAGGTAAACTATATCTATTTTCCAGTTTCAGTCAGTCTCCTGTAGGGGTCCATGATCCACCTAAGAATGATACCCCAGACTCAAATAGTATGTAAAAGCAAAGAGTGTTTTTATTCTACAGAAGTCAAGTTTGTAGGGGTCTACCATTTCACCAGGATGAAGATGCCCAGATGAGCTCAAAAGTTCAATTTAAAGCAGAGTAAGGTGTAGCTGCTTGTATTCAAATGTTAATTGGGTTTCCCAAAGAAACTGTTTACATGAAAGAGTCTGCTTGTAGCTTCTAGAAACCTGCCCCTAGTTGGCTCTGACTGGTAAATAAAGATGCCAGCATTCCATACTTGGGAGGACTGGCAGAGGTGAGATTTTAGGATTCCCAAGCTTAGGACCAATAGGAGAAGGAGACAGAAATCTGCCAGTCTTTAAAAGACTGTGGAAAGAGAAGAGACGTAGAGGCTGCCATGGGATAGAGAAACAAGGATCCCTGGGGTCTGGGTTAAGAAAGCACAGCCCAGTGGCTGCACAAATGGGTCTGGAGTGGCCAAGATGGAACATAGAAATGATGGAACATAGCAAATAGTAAGTAATAACTCAGAATTATCAACAGGAGGTAGATTCTAGCAGCATGGAGGCTAGGCAGTGCCCAGGGAGTGTGCTGCTTAAGGCATATTAAAATATAAAGGCTGTGTGTGTCATTCATTTGCCTAAACCATTGAAATGGGGTAGCAGCCCTGTGTTGGGTATAACTAGCAATTAATACAACTTTAGGTGAATTCCAAGTAGTGGTAAGTAACCTTTATCTTGATTGTTTGGCTCATTCTCTAGGGGTATGTGTACCTTTGAGATTGATTAGGACTGGACTCTTGGGATAATCTCAAATTGTTGCTGGGGTTTGGGGTGGGTTTTGGGGTGGTGGGAGGCTGGAAATGTTGTTGACTCACTGTTCTTCCCTAGGCCAGGTGCTGGGGCAGCTTCTTATAGCAGGGCAACTTCTGAGTGACTGCCTACAGGCTGTGGTTTTTCCACTAACTGACTTGCCCAGTTCTGGGAAACAGAAACTTAGGGATAGTCTCCTTAACTGCCAGTTTAAAGCCTATTGACCAGTGAGCCTGGGTTGTTAGTCTTTTTATTCCTAAATGATTTTAAGTTCTGAGCTCTTGAGGGGGAATGTTAAAATAGTCTTGGAGATCTAGATCTTGAGGATACTGAGAAGGTTATTGAAGATGGAGTACTTGTTGAGACCCATTAATGTAATGCTGTCTCTTCCTTGTCTACATATCTGGCTCTATTTAAATCTCTATATAAAGATTTAAAATTCTGATCTGCTCCAAAGTTTGAAATGTTACAGACTGTGATCTTCTCTTTTAAGGGTTAATTCAATTGAGTCTGTCAATCACCTGGCCAAGAGACTACCCTTCAAGAAGCCTGGTTGATGAAAATCCATGCTAAGGAGATGGGAGGAATAATTATCCCCTTAATGAAATAATGTAATTATCCTTCTCAGAACCCCTGCCCTTCCCAGGAAGCTTCTAGGAGAGTTTCTGATATGTTGCCTGCAGTTTTCTAAACTACTCAGAAAATAAAAGTATCATTTTTGTCTCTCTTTTCTCTATTGCTTTTCCTAAAGCCAGAGATGGTTTCCTGAATGCTCTGGGTTTTCTCCACTTTTCTCTGAAGCCCCACTCCTTCTTTCATGAGGCTTCTTGTCTGCCATATGGTTTCTTACTTACCTCCATTACTAAGGCTGCCTGCTTGCACAGGGATGACCTGATTTCTTCCTCCTTTGAACAGCTGCCAAGAATTACCTCTTGCCTACCCTGTTATTTGTCTCTCAATCTCGGACACAAATTGTCTCTGAGCTTCTTTTTGAGTCTGTTTTAAAAATCATTTTATTAATGAGATTAAAAAACCCATGCAAGGGAATGACCCAGTTCATTGTCTCTGTAGCCTGTTCTTACCTCTTCATCCTCCTCCCATAGTTCAAACTTTTAACTTCTTCTTGCCTCATTCTCTCTACTTCTCTGTGCTCTCCTTCAGATAAGCCACACTCCAGTTTGTTCTACTGGATTATATTTATACAGTGAAAGGCATTTAAGAAAAGCCCTCAGCCATGCTGGCTTATTTTAATTCACGTCAGTCCATTCAAGGAAACCATGATGCTGTCTGGCATTTATAACTAAGTGCATTTTCACACACACTCTGAGGCTTCACTACGTGGTTAAGTTACATGTTCTCATTCATATGAAATGTCCATTCACCAATCCTTACAGCTTGTTTATATTTGATTGAAAAAAAGTGAGCGACATGAAAACAGACACTCCTTCCACCATATCTGTCTGCCTTCTAACATTTGCACCTGTAACACCTGCTTTCATCTATTTCTCTGAGTGAGTACTCCTATCTAAGGCCAGCCCTTCCACTTGTCCATTAAACCCATCCTTCCTAATCTGCTCAAGGACAGCACTGTAGCAATTTTCTCTCCTTTCTCTTACAGCACCAATTTTTCTCACTCTACTCAGCCATTTCCATCAACATATAAACACACTTTGGTTTTTCAATTAAGAAACCTTTCTCCCTCATGCCTCACAGGCAGCCATCCTCCATTCCTCTCTTTCCTAAGAACAAAGTCTCCATCTATTATCTCAAATATACCATCTCACATTCTCTCTAGAAATCTTCTACTGTGATTTTCATCCTTACAACTCTCCTCTTCATGGTCACCAATACCACACATGAGTCCAAGGTTGATGGCAGTTGTCAGTCCTTTACTTTGTGATCATCAGTATTTTACAGAGTTGATGGCTTACTTCCTGTTTCAGCACTTCCCCTAGTATGGCTTCTTAGATCCACAAACCTACTTGATTATTAGCATATTTTACCATCCCATCTTGGTTTCTTCTTGAGTGTCTGTCTTATCTTACCCCCAAACCCTAGTGTATCCTGATCATAAATATGTAACAGCCCCCTATTCCCTGAGCTTCATCATTCATTTCTTGTTTTCAATATTATCTTTATACTTCTATTAGACTCAGTATTTTGGATTTCTGGCCCAGTCTTTACTACACACCTAATTCATATATCATACTGTCTGAGAAGCCCTCATGTGATGGTTTATATATGCTCCGCTCAAGGACTGGCCCTAGTAGAAGGTATAAATCTGTTAAAGTAGGTGTGGCCTTGTTGAAGTAGGTGTGCCTTTGTGAGTGTGAGCTTTAAGATCCTAGCTACCTGGATAACAGTCTTTTACTAGCAGCCTCCATATGAAGATGTAGAACTTTCAGATTCTCCTGCACCATGCCTTCCTGGATGCCAACATGTCGCTGTCATGGTGATAATGGACGGAACCTCTGAACTTGTAAAGCCAGCTTCAATTAAATATTTTCCTTGTAAGAGTTGTTGTGGTCATGGTATCTGTTCACAGCAGTAAAAACCTAAGTCACGTCCCATCAGAATGGCTAATGGATGTCTAAACCTTACTGTGCTAAAGGTACACTCCTGCCATATAAAACCTTTCCACTTTCTTTTTCTTTCATTAATGTATTTATTCACTTCATATCCTGATCACATGCAATCCCTCCTCCTGTGGTCCTGTCCCATTCAGCCCTTACTCTTATCCTCCTCACCTTCTCCTCCAGGAAGGGGGAGACCCCACCCCTCAGGTATCACTTTGCCCTGGTACATCAAGTTACTGAAGCCAAACAAGGCAAGGCAGCTAGAGGAATGAGTTCCACAGGCAAGCCACAGATTTCAGGACAGCCCCTGCTCCAGTTGTTGGGGGACCCACATGAAGACAAACCTACACATCTGCTAAATATATGCAGGTTTCCTTGTTGGTGGTTCAGTATCTGGGAGCCCCCAAGGGTCCAGGTGAGTTGACTCTGTTGGTCTCCCAGTAGAGTTCATGTCCCCTCCAGGTCTCTAATCTTTCCCCCAACTCTTCCATAAGACTCCCCGAGAGGTCCATCTAATGTTTAGCTGTGGGTCTCTGCATCTGTTTCAGTCAGCTGCTGGGTGGACCCTCTCCAAGGACAGTTATGCTAGGGTCCTGTCTACAAGCATTATGAGTATCATTAATAGTATTAGGGATTAGTTCTTGCCCATGGGATGAGTCTCAAATTGGGCCATTTATTGGTTGGCCATTTTCCTCAGCCTCTGTGCTCTATATGTCTCTGCATTTCTTGTAGGCAGGACAAATTTTAGGTTAAAGGATTTGTGGGTGGGTTGGTATTCTTATCCCTCCACTGATGGTCCTGCTGGCTACATATAGAACCACTTTAGGTTCTATATGAGTTACTGCCAAGAATCTCAGCAAGAGTCACCCCCAAAGATTCCCAGGAGCTTCCCCATCCCATGCCTCTGGCATGTCTTAGTGATACATTCCTTACCCCCACCCACCACCCCTTCCCTGTTAGCCGCCAATTTCCATTCATTCTTTTGGCCCTCTCTCCTCTCTCCCTGTACCTGATCCTGAACACCCACCTTAATTCCCTACCCAATTTCCTCTCCCACACAGTTCCTTCCCTTCATTTACCTTCAGTGACTATTTTTATTTCTCCTTCTGGGTGCAGTTCAAGCATCCTCCTTTGGGTACTCCTTGTTATTTAATTTCCGGGTCTATGGATTATAGCATGGTTATCCTGTGCTTTATGGCTAATGTTTACTTAAAAGTGAGTACATACCATGTTTGTTCTTTTGATTCTGAGTTTCCTCACTCGGTATATTGTCTAGTCCCATCTATTTACCTGAAAATTGCCTTTGCTTTTAATAGCTGAGTAGTATGCCATTGTACAAATTAACCACATTTTCTTTATCCATTCTTTGGTTGGAGAGCATCCGGTTTGTTTCCAGCTTCTGATTATTAGGAATAAAGCTGTTATGAAGACAGTGAAGCATGTGTCTTTGTGGGATGTTGGGATATAGAAGTGTTACAGCTGGATCTTAAGGTAGAACTATTCCTAGGTTTTTGAGACACCACCAGATTGATTTCTAGAGTGGTTGTACAAGTTTACCCTCCCACCAGCAGAAGGTTTTGTGGATGAGTTGGTATCCTTCTCCTCCCCTGGGAGTCCTGCTGGCTACAGGAGGAATGTTTCCCTTGTTCCACATCTTTGCCAGCAGATTTTGATCTTCTGATGGGTGTGAGATAGAATCTCGGGAGCATTTTGTTTTGCATTTTTCTGATGACTAAAGACATTGAACATTTCCTCAAGTGTTTCTCACCCATTAAACTAACTCTGCTGAAAATTCTGTGTTTAGCTCTGTGCCCCATTTTTATTGGATTATTTGGTTTGTTGGTGTCTAACTTCTTGCGTTCTTTATGTATTTTGGATATTAGCCATCTGTTGAATGTTGAGTTGTTTAAGATCTTTTCCTACTCTGTAGGCTGCAGTTTTGTCCTATTGACAATCTCCTTTACCTTACAGAAGCTTTTCAGTTTTATGACATCCCATTTATTTAGTTGTTGATCTTAGTGCCTGAGCTATTGGTGTTCTGTTCAGGAATTTGTCTTCTATATCAATGTGTTCACAGGTATTCCTCACTTTTTCTTCTACGAGATTGAGTGTATCTGGCTTTATGTTGAGGTCTTTGATCTACTTGGATTTGAGTTTTGTGCAGGGTGATGAATGTGCATCTACTTGCATTAGTCTACATGCAGACATCCAGTTAGACCAGCACTACCTGTTGAAGAAGCTTCTTTTTGACCCACTTTCTTAAAAGTATCAGCTACTGCAAGTGCATTCCTTCAACCATAAAACTAAGCACACTGGAATGACCTATGCATTTCTCCTTTCCTTGTCCTTATATATCATTCACTAGCAACCACTATCACTATGATCACTTTAACAGTATATGAAGAATCTTACTGTGGTGGTTAGTTATCATTAAACTCTGTATTTAAACACACCTAGGAAACATATACTCTTCCAGAGTGTTTTCAGAGAAACATAATTGAGGAAATAAGACCCACTGTGAATAAGGCTGGCAATTTTACATGAGCTATGGTTCTAGACTGAGTAAAGGAAGAGAGGAAGGAATAAACAAGGAACTTAGTACTGTCTATTTATCTACTCTATCTCACTATTTCTACCTGTCTATCTCACTATCCATTTCTTTACCAACTATAGACCCAATCAAAATGACCATCTGCCTCACAGTCCTGCTACCATGCCTTTCCTGACACAATGGGTGGTACTTCAAACCATAAGCCAAAATAAATGTTTTTCTTTAGGGAAGGATTGTCATAGCAACAAGACAAGTAATGAATGCATAACACTGTTCCCAAGAATGGGGCTCGTTGCGGTGACTATTTGTGGTTTGGAAGAAGCTGGAAGAATCTGGACCTGTGGCTAGGGGAGCCCAAGAGCACCATAAGGAGAGCTTAATGAACCATTTTGAGAGGGAGCATGAAAGACCAGGATAAAAGGGTAGAAAGTAAATATTGTGCTCACAATGACCCATAGAGAAAAAGGACTCTGCTGGGCAAACTAGAGGCTGTTCATGTTTCCTTCTGGCAAACACATCTGGATGCTTTCTGCCTCTTCTGGTCATCTGAATAAGGCCAAATTGAGAGGCAGTGGCTGAAACTGCTTGGTAGGGGCAATTTTAAGATAGCATAACATTCAGACTGTGGCATGGTGATGGCTCACTGTGCTTATTGAGGTTTATAATGAGAATTCAAAGCAGGAATTTTCAAATGTTCAGCTTGGCAAGGAAATGAGTGAAAGTAGTTTAAGCTGCAAGCAAGGCAGGTGGAGAGAAAGCAGGCCTAACTTTTATACTTTGATATATTTTATATAATATATAATAATATATATTATATATATATATTAGGGGGTGGCACATGTGCCATAGCTTGCATGTGGTGTTCAAACAATAACCTCTGTCATCTGTTCTTTCCTGGGATATAGAGATCCAACTCAGGTTAGTAAGGTTAAGGACAAGCCCCTTTCTTTACCTGTTTCTATCCTGTCACCCCAACAGCAGCTATAAATCTTAAAGAGATTAGTGCCATTAAATGAAAACTTTTCAAGCTCTGCACCAAAATAATTTTTTTAAAGTGACTCTTAGGAAAAGATCCACAAAAAGAAGCTTCAAATTCATTTGCCTAAAGTTCAGCTATCAGAGCACACACAGAGGACAGCTTTGGCTAAAGGATGCATGCCAAGAATACACCTTAGGCTTACTAGATCCTAATGAACTTGAAAGACTCATTCACTGGGTGTAATGTAGGACTGACTGAAAGAGTCACAGTAGCTGGTAAGGATGATCTGGAATGCTATTAAGGCCAGGCAATGTGTGATAAGGTCTGGTTTATCTGCAAGGAGCCCATGTGAGACCATTGCATGAAGTTGAGAAAGTGAAGTTCAAGTTACAGTTGAGAGACACAAGTTTGTTGGAGATGATGATAGGACCATGGAAATCTTCTGAGAACAGCTGTATGCATGGAACAGAGCTTACCCAAGAGAGAGGCCATTTCTGCTCCAGAAATAGAGCTGGGAGAATAAGGTTTTCTGAGGTGTTTGAAGCACAGATGATGACATTATGCGCTCCAGATGTTGAATATAAAGTTGCAGTATTTTGGCAGGCACGTGCAGGCAGAACAGGCACTCAGGCTATCTGCCACCAGAAACAGCTGATATCCAGGACGCAGGCCTGGTGAGACTGCGCTGCAAGTAGCTGGGGCACAGAGGTCTGGGCCAAGTGCCCGGAAAGCACGCCCTCCCCATTGGTTCAGGGGAGCAGAAACTCTGCCTTAGGGTCTCGGTTTCCACCTGGCAGACCCATGCATGCAGAACAGGCACTCAGGTCATCTGCCACCAGGAACAGATGAGATCCAGGGACACAGGTCTGGTGAGACTGCACTGCTAGTAGCCAGGGCACAGAGAAGTCTAGGCCTAGCACCCGGAAAGCACGCCCCACCACCTGATTAGTTCAGGGGAACAGGAACTCTGCCATAGGAACTTGGTTTCCAGCCAGAAAACCCGTATGTACAGAACAAATGCTCAGGCCATTAGCCACCTGGAACAGGGGAGATCCAGAAACACAGGCCAGGTACACGGGAGAGATGGGAACCAATTGCTGACAACAAGACCACTTATAATCACAGACGACAAGATGGCAAGAGGAAAGCGAAAAAACTTACCCAAGGGAAACCAAGACAACCTGGCAACACCAGAACCTAGCTCTCCCATCACAGCAAACAGCTAAATGCCAAACACTCCAGAAAAAGAAGACACAGACCCAAAATCATACCTCAAGATGATGATAGAGATCCTTAAACAAGAACGGGAAGAAAAGCATAAAGAAATAGGAGATTTTTAAAGAGGAAACAAGAGAAACACTCAAAGAAATGAAAGAGCTAGAGGAAAACAAAATCAAAGAGATGAAGGAATTGAATAACGAATTTAAAATGGAAATGTGGAAACAATAAAGAAAACACTAAAAGAGACAACCCTGGAGGTAGAAACCCTAAAAAAGAAATCAGGAGTAACAGATGCAAGCATCTCCAACAGACTACAAGAGATGGTAGAGAGAATCTTGGGGGCCGAAGACAACATTGAGAACATAGACAAAACTGTCAGAGAAGATGCAAAAGCCAAAAAGCTCCTAACCCAAAATGTCCAGGTGATCCAGGACACAATGAGAAGACCAAACCTAAGGATAATAGAAATAGAAGAGGCTGAAGAATATCAACTAAGAGGCACAGTAAATATCTTCAACAAACTTGTAGAAGAAAACTTCCCTACCCTTAAGAATGAGATGACCATGAGCATAAAAGAAGCCTACAGAAGTCTAAATAGAGTGGACCAGAAACGAAATTCCTCCCGACACATAATAGTCAAAACGCCAAGTGCTCAAAGCAAAGAAAGAATGTGAAAAGCAGTGAGGTCATGTAACATATAAAGGAAGACCAATCAGAATCACACCTGACTTCTCAACAGAGACTATGAAAGCTAGAAGATCCTGGACAGATATCATGCAGACCCTAAGAGAACACAAGTGTCAGCCCAAGCTGCTATATCAAGCAAAACTCTTAATCACCATAGATGGAGAGACGAAGATATTCCAAGACAAAACTAAATTTGCACAATATCTGACCACAAACCCAGCACTACAACAAATTATAGGTAGAAAACCCAATATGAGGAGGGAAAATACATCCTAGTAAAAACAAGAAAATACCTAAGCAAGAAAACCAAAAGAAAAAAGACACAGGAAAAATTCTACCTCTAAAAGCAACAATAGCAGGAAACAGCAACCACTATTCCTTAATATCTGTTAACATAAATTGACTCAATGCCTCAATAAAAAGGTATAGGCTATCAGACTAGATACATAAACAGAATCCAGCATTTTGTTGCATACAAGAAACTCATCTCAGAGACAAAGACAGACACTATCTCAGAGTAAAAGGATGGGCAAAAACCTTCCAAGCAAACAGCCCCAAGAAGCAAGCTGGAGTAACCATTCTAATATTGAATAAAGTAGATTTTCAACCAAAAGTTATCAAAAAATATAAGAAAGGACACTTTTTACTCATTACAGGGAAAATTTGTCAGGAGGAACTCTCAATCCTTAACATATATGCTCCAAAATACAAGAGCACCCATATTCATAAAAAAAAAAAAAACCCTACTAAAGCTCAAAAAATACACGGTACCCCCACACAATAATAGTGGGAAATCTCAACACCCCACTCTCATCAATGAACAGATCATGGAAACAGAAACTGAACAAGGACACAGAGAAACAAGCAGAGGTTATGAACCAATTGGAATTAATAGACATCTACAGAACATATCATCCTAAAACAAAAGAATATGCCTTCTTCTCAACACCTCACGGCACCTTCTCCAACACTGACCATATAATCGGTCACAAAACAAGCCTCAATAGATATAAGAAGATTGAAATACTCCCACGCTTCCTATCAGATAACCATAGTCTCAGGCTGGTCTTTAATAACAACAAAGACAACAAAAACCCCATATACACATGGAAACTAAACAATGCTCTATTAAACGATAGCAGGGTCAAAGAAGAAATAAAGAAAGGAATTAAGGATTTTCTAGAATTTAATGAAAATGAAAACACAACATACCCAAACCTATGGAATGCAATGAAAGCAGTACTAAGAGGAAAACTCATAACATTGAGTGCTTCAAAAAAGAAACTGGAGAGAGCATATACTAGCAACTTGACTGCACAGTTGGATGCTCTAGAACAAAAGGAAGCAGATACATCAAAGAAGAGTAGAGGGCAAGAAATAATCAAACTCAGAGCAGAAATTGACCAAATAGAAACAAAAAGAACCATCCAAAGAATCAACAAAACCAAGAGCTGGTTCTTTGAGAAAATTAACAAGATTGATAAACCCTTAGCCAGACTAACTAGAGGGCAAAGAGAGAGTATCCAAATTAACAAAATCAGAAAGGAAAGTGAAGATATAACAACTGAAACTGAGGAAATTCAAGAAATCATCAGTTCCTACAACAAAAGCCTATACTCAACAAAGCTCGAAAATCTGGAAGAAATGGATGAATTCCTAGACAGAAACCAGATATGAAAGTTATACCAGAACCAGGTAAACCATCTAAAGAATTCCATAATACCTAAAGAAATAGAAGCAGTCATCAAAAGCCTCCCAACCAAGAAAAGCCCAGGTCCACATGGGTTCAGTGCAGAATTTTATCAGACATTTGTTGATGACCTAATACCATTATTCTCCAAACTATTCCACAAAATAGAGTCAGATGGAACACTACCTAACTCATTTTTCAAGGTCACATTAACCCTCATTCCTAAACCACACAAAGACCCTACAAGGAAAGAGAACTTCAGACCAAACTCACTTACGAACATTGATGCAAAAATACTCAACAAAATCCTTGCAAACCGAATCCAAGAACACATCAAAACGATCATTCACAATGATCAAGTAGGCTTCATCCCTAGGATGCAGGGATGGTTTAATATATGGAAATCCATCAATGTAATCCACCATATAAACAAACTCAAAGAAAAAGAACCACTTGGTCATCTCACTAGATGCTGAGAAAGCATTTGACAAAACTCAACACCCCTTCATGTTAAAAGTCTTGGAAAGAACAGGAATCCAATGCCCATACCTAAACATAATGAAAGCAATATACAGCAAACCAATAGCCAACATCAAACTTGACGGTGAAAAACTTGAAGCAATCCCACTAAAATCAGGGACTCGACAAGGCTGCCCACTCTCCCCCTACTTATTCAACATAGTACTGGAAGTCTTGGTCGGAGCAATTGGACAGCAAAAGAAAATCAAAGGGATACAAATTGGAAAGGAACAAGTAAAAGCATCACTGTTTGCAGATGACATGATAGTGTACTTAAGTGACCCCAAAAATTTCACCAGAGAACTTCTACAGCTAATAAACAAGTTCAGAAAAGTGGCTGGATATAAAATTAACTCAAACAAATCAGTAGCCTTCCTGTACTCAAAGGACAAACATGTAGAGAAAGAAATTAGGGAAAAAATACCCTTCACAATAGTCACAAACAATATGAAATGTCTTGGTGTAACTCTAACTAAGCAAGTAAAGGACCTGTATGACAAGAACTTCAAATCTCTAAAGAAGAAATCGAGGAAGATCTCAAAAAATGTAAAGCTCCCCCATGCTCATGGATTGGAAGGATCAACATTGTAAAAATGGCCATCCTACCAAAAGCAATCTACAGATTAAATGCAATCCTCATCAAAATTACAACCCAGTTCTTCATAGAGTTTGAAAGACCAATGTACAATTTCATCTGGAATACCAAAAGACCTAGAATATCGAAATTCATCCTCAACAATAAGAAAACATCTGTGGGAATCACTATCACTGACCTCAAGCTATATTATAAGACAATTGTGCTAAAAACTGCATGGTACAGGTACAGAGATGGGCACGTGGATCAATGGAATAGAATGGAAGATCCAGAAATGAGTCCTCACGTATATGGTCACTTGAGTTTTGACAAAGGAGCTGTAAATATTCAATGAAAAAAGGACAGCCTCTTCAGCAAATGGTGTTGGTCCAACTGGCACTCAGCATGTAGAAAAATGAAAATAGACCCTTTCTTATCTCCTTGTACAAAGCTCAAGTGCAAGTGGATCAAAGAGCTCTACATTAAACCAGGTACACTGAAATTATTAGAAGAAAAAGTAGGGAAAACCTTAGAACACATAGGCACAGGAGAAAATTTCCTGAACAGAACACCAATGGCTCATGCTCTTAGGTCAAAATATGGACAAATGGGACTTAATGAGATTGCAAAGTTTCTGTAAGGCTAAGGATACTGCTAAGCAAACAAAACAGCAGCCAAGAGATTGGGAAAAGATCTTTACCAACTCCACATCTGATAGAGGCCTAATATCCAAGGTATACAAAGAACTCAAGAAGTTAGACACCAGAGAATAAAACAACCCTATTAAAAATGGGGTACAGAGCTAAACAAAAAGTTTTCAATTTAGGAATATCGAATGGCTGAGAAGCATCTAAGGAAGTGCTAGACATCATTAGCCATCAGGAAAATGCAAATCAAAACAACCCTGAGATTCCACCTCACACCAACCAGAATGGCTAAGATCAAAAATTCAGATGACAACAGATACTGGTGAGGATGCGGAGAAAGAGGAACACTTCTCCACTGTTGGTGGGGTTGTAAACTGGTACTACCATTCTGGAAATCAGCCTGGTGGTTGGACATAATATTGGACATAATACTACCTGAAGACCCAGTTATTCCACTTCTGGGCATATACCCCAGAGAAGCTCCAACATACAACAAAGACACATGCACCACAATGTTCATAGCAGCCCTATCTATAATAGCCAGAAGCTAGGAAGAACCCAGATGTCCTTCAGAAGATGAATGGATACAAAAATTGTGGTATATTTACACAATGGAGTACTACTCAGCTATCAGAAACAATGACCTTATGAAACTCTTAAGAAAATGAATGCATCTAGAGAATATCATCCTGAGTGAGATAACCCAGTCACAAAAGAACAGACATAATATGCAGTCACTGATAATTGGATACTAACCCCAGAAAGCTCTGAACACCCCAGAAACAACTCACACACTATATGAAGTTCAAGAAAAAACAAAAGCCAAAAAAAAAAAAAAAAGAAAATGAAAAACCATTATGCTTAATCTTTACATACCAAGAAAACTTTGACTATTTCCAGGTTACATCTGGTTTTACATGTACTTTATGCTCATTGTAACTAGTAAGATTTTAATGCATACTATCAAACCTTTTTAAAAAACCAAGTACTGACAAAAATGTATTTGTATACTTTTATGCATAAATGCTTAAAATGTGTACATTTATCTTTGTTTTTTAAAATAAAGTTGTGATAAAAGGAATTAAGGCATATAATGATCACATGCTGTATATATTTTTGATTTAAGCAAAATTTAATACTAAAATACCTAAATACATTAATAATTCATATTTTTTAAAGTTGCAGTATTTACAGTTGCCCTGCAGAGTACTAGTCCTCTTTAGCCCAATGTTTCCTTCCTTTGCCCCCATTTTTTTCCTTTGGAGTGAGAATGTTTCTTCTATCCCATTGTATCTTGAAATATGTAGCTCTTTTTTTTTTTTTAAATATGGACTCACAGTTAAGAAATTGTCTTGACATCAAGTACTTCAGACACAGAACCTAGAATATCCAAGTTGGATCTGACCCAAACCCTCCTCTCTGAGAACTTTCATAGTCCCAGAAGGTGATATGTCAGCTACCAAGGAGAGGCTACCAATTGTCCTACCTAGCTGAAATCCTACGAACAACATGGAAAAATATTTCTAAAGGTGTAATAGTGGCAACCATATTTTGGTAAGGCCTGATCAAGAGAAGGGAAATCATGTCTGATACTGAAAACCTAGCCACAACCAACCAGTCCTGGTAATGTCATGGTTCCTAGAAAAGAACCCACAACCAACACTTCATGCAACTATCATAATTTTTAATTATATTCTAAAACTTATACTTATGCCTACCATAGCTCTCAACTTTCACTGAAGAGGCTTGTTTATACAGTAAAAGAGATCTATCACAGAAATCCACAACTGATCACAATGCAGAGATCAACTGAAAGTGGAGTGCCCAGTCCCAACTGGTACATCTACAACACAATTCCTGCACCCAGTTCTCAGAAAGAAAAAAATTATGGAAGAGAAGATGAAAAGATTGTAAGAGTGAGAAGACCAGAAAATCTGTTGTGAGATTGTGTCTCCTAGAAATACAAGGGAGTCTTCATTTCTGATACCTCAACAATATGATTCCCTAAACAAGCCCAAAACAATAGCCATGCTAACATAGAAGGGTCACTTTTTTTTAAAACTACACAGCGCTTTGCCCTAAGATAAAGAATCTATAGGCAACTAAGAGATAATAATAGGGGTACAAGTAGTCTTTCCCTGGGAATGAGCTAATCGGTTATCAAATAAAAAGTGGTCATCCCTGAAATCATATACACACTACATACAAGCAACACTAGACCAACTCAGTATATATATATATATATATATATATATATATATATATATATATATATGTGTGTGTGTGTGTGTGTGTGTGTGTGTGTGTGTGTGTGTGTGTGTGTGTATGTGTGTGTGTATGTGTGTGTGTGTGTGTGTGGTATATATCATGTACATATGCATATACATCATATACATGTGCATATATACATACTTATATAATACATTCTTGTTTCTCCTGCCAGAAGGCATGCCTTCAAATCCCACTTACATCCTCCAAGCATTAGCCTAAATCTCGCCATATAGTGAAGTATCCCTTAAATACTCTATCTAATACTTCTAGACTCCGTTTGGGTTCCCTATTGTCAGTGATTCTGCTGTCCTCCAGGGAATTCCACACATCTATTCACCTTGGGTTGGCTATCTTTTAGACTTCATGATTTAGAACATTTTTGCCTGCTGTGGTTCTTGCTGTTCCTACAGAATTCAGATAAGTGTGATGAGTGCACATGTCATGATGTTGTAGCAGAAGCCTGAGGCCTCAAACCAGACCAATGGCTCATTGCAATGAACATTCTCAAGTAGAGATGTTTGGTCAAATACTGTACCACACACCGCATTTTCCACTGCCAGTACGGTGAATGAATATGTGATAGGGAGGTGAGAAAACAGAGGAGAAGAATAGCACATGCTCAGCAGAACTGGAGCCTGGAGAGCTGTAATGGGTGTGAGAGAAGGCTGTGGTTGGTAGGGAGAGATTGTTGCTTAGAGGTGTAACCAAGATTTTTTTTTAATATTTAGTTTTTATTTTCTTTGGGGAAGATGTTACACAGGTTGAGGGTAGATATGGAAGGGCTGGAAAATAAGTGAGTTTGGGGGTGCACGGTGTAAAATTCCCAAAGAATCATAAAAAAATTATGTTAAGAGAAGAGGACAGGGAATAAAGGAAAAAATAAGTACACATGTAGTAAGTGCATAATGAGCTAAGGATGAAACTGATAGCCATTGTCACCTGTTTGACAACAATTACATTCTCTTTAGAACTCTTAATTTATATGCTTTTCTGGCCCATCACACACACACACACACACACACACACTCACACACACACATATGCACATGCACGCACGCACACACACACGTGGCACATGTGCTAACACACTCTCCTGTTCTCCAGTTGGTTGTTTCTGGTATTTCTTCCTTTCCTTCCTTCCCGAGTTCCTTCCCCTTCTTCTTGCCCCTCCCCCCACCAACCATGAACTTTCCCACTCCACCATCAGTCCTTCCATGACTCCAGCTCCCAAATCAGTCTCCAGTCTCTTTAGCAATCCCACCTCCAAACCAGTGCATAGTGCAGTCTGGAGATTTGAACCTGGTCCTAGCTGACTCTCCTCAAGCTTCACCTAGTATTCACTCATCTCTCTTCGTTTCCCCAGATATGTCTCTGAAACCTCTGCCATAGTGGCCATGCACCCTTTCCTGGTCCCTAACCTGCTTGGCTTTTCCTCCTTCAGGTCTCCCCTCATCTCAAATGAATTGCCTTCCCCGAACACCCTACCTAAAGCAGGCACCTTGTCAGCTCTGCTTTCTCCTCCACCGTTGCTATTACTAGTTTATTTTCCTGCAAGCAACTATCAAGCTGCAATGACCTCATTTATTTATGTAAATGTTTTGTCTATGTCCCCATTGAAACTGTGACATCAGACAAAAAATTAGCATGCAGTAAGTAAACTGTTTGTAGGACTACAAATGCATCCAAGGAGGGCTGAAAGGGAACACAGAATTGCTACCATCTCTACAGCCATCAGATGTCCCCATCTGCCCTGGGAACATCTGTCCTATAGAAGCAGCAATGAAGACATAGCAACTTGCTAGAACATCTGACTGCCACAACCAAGTGTCCTTGCTTTCCATGTTTCTCTGCCCATTCCTGGTCTTTGCCTGGGGCAGTTTCTCCCTATCAGGTTCATGGAAGTGGAGACAGCCTTCTTCATTAAGCTGTACCATCTGAGACAATATGTGAAAGGGATTAAGAAGCAAGAAATAACTCATCCCAAAATAACCTCTCTTTGGCTTCCAGCTGCTCTGAACAGCTGGACGCATTTTCCAAGCTAGAGATACTTCTGACTTTATACTAATAACATGGGGGAAACCAAACACATTGAGACATGCTAAACAGGGTCATTGTTGCTAATTCCCTTAGGAGGATAAATGCCATCAGCTCTCTCCGTGAACATTTCTCAGCATAAAGTTTCAGACTCGGAGCTCAGCACTGGCTTGGGTAGCATCAAAGATTCATGAAGCATCCACCCATATGAAATTTATAAACTGGATGTGCTGAGACAAATAATAGCACAGGATAGATAACTGGAAACTATTGTAATGGAAGATAATGAAGCAGTAAGCAGTACCCTTCAGGTTGGAGAGGACCAAAGCCTGGAGCAACTGAGGAAGGCTTCTGGAAGGAGTTATACATTACACTTCAACAGAACTAGAAAGGTGAAAAAAAGGTGAGGACAGTCTGGATAAAGTTACTTGTATGTATATTTCAATAGCTGACCATTTCGTATTAGATAGCCAACTCTTGTGTATTTCCCAGGAAAAAACTATTTCTGCTGCTCTTGGCATTCCTTAATTGCCTGTAGTTCTTTGTGTAAGGCTGAAATCTCCGGGGCTTTCCCCTGTCCACGTTAGCATGTCTATTGGCATATGTGTGTGTGTGCCACACACACACATATATATGTAACAATGATTAGTGAAAAAGAGGCCTTAAATTTTAAAAAGAGCAAGAAGGTCTAGAGGGAAGGAGGAGGAGGAGGAGGAAATGATTAAATTATATTTAGAATCTCAAAATACAAAGGCAATATTTTTAAAGGTAGACAGAAAGAATGAAAGTCATGAAGTTCTAGAACCAGGAACAAACTGGAATGAGGTGATTAGCCATCCAACAGCCTAGGAGGAAGGTAAACACAGTGAAAGAATGTGGTGTGAATCTCAAACCTACCACTTACACAAAATCACTTAACTTGCCTGGGCTCTTTTCTCCACCTACCAAGTAAAAGTATAGCCTGCATTACCCCCCTAGCTCTCTGCACAGCCCACATGGGAATCTAAGGATGTGGAGAATCACTGCACACAAAACACTAGTCTTGTTCCCTTTCCTTGGGAAGCATTTGCTAATGGTGGGTAGAGTAAGCCTGCTGAGGCTTGAAGGGCAGGAAGGCTTGGAGGCTCCTGTCTTGGAGAAGCAGTGAAGACTTCACAGCTCAGAAGTGCATGCTTTGGGGAAACATGTTTCTCTTCCACACTGACAAAAGGAGGGCTGGGAAGCCATGGCCACATGCTATCAGGCAACAACAGCTTCTTGCTTAAAGAGTAGAAGATTTTTATAAAGGGCACTGCCCCAGGACTGGGAAATCTGGTGTTCCTTTAGGGAGGCTATGATATGCTATGCTTAGACTCTCTTGCCCTGCTCTGGGACTTTTTTACAGTGCTGTCTTTAGAAATAAGGCTTTGGCAACTTCCTGTGGCAGGACTTTCTTCCCTTATAAATACCACCATCTGTATTTAGTGTATGAGAAACCCACCAGTTTGTCTGGCATTTTGCTAGCCTCCAAGTAGGAATGCACAACCTTCCAGGAAGAAGGGAGCTGCAGTCTGGAGCAGGTGGGGTTAACAGAGGGGAGAGACAGCAGGCAGGGAGCCACAGAAATTACTCCAACTCTCACACAAAAGATTTTTGCCCTAGTATTGTAGAGCTGTGTGGTCTGGGGTTCCCATTAGCTCATTTCTTAGCATTTCTGTGTAGACAGAGGGTGCAGAACTGGGGCTAAGAAATTCTGAGCTCATCCATTCATTTGCCTTAAACCAGACCCTGTGTATCCACTGTATGATTTGAATCTGCAACGTCCCCACCAGTTCTTGTGTTCAGTGATCAGTTACTAGTGTGTATCAGCATTTTGAAGGCATCATTAGGAATGGGGCCTCAGTGGCAATAAATGAATGTATGAATGAATGAATGAAGCCAATTCCTGCAGGAAGGCTTTGGAATGTTGCATCTACCTCTGATTCTTGCCAATGTCTTCAGCTTCATGGGCCGTTACTCTATGAACAGTCTCTACCATAAAGAGGGCTATCCCTTCTCCCACATGGTTCACTAAAATTCCACTGAAGCCATGAGCCAACATAAGCCTTTTCTCCCCTTTAATAATTGGTCAGGTGTTTTATTACAGCGAGTGGAGTGATGTACCCTGTGGTGGTTCAGTTGTTGTTGTTTCCTCTGTAAAGGTGGAGTCAAGACTCCCTCAGTTGTGTCTCAGGTATAAATACTACCTGCACCAGCTAGAAAGCCTGTCTGTACTTCCCCATTCCCACTTTTTAGATGTTCCCATTGGGTCAGTCTTTAGTACAGGACCACCACTGGAACCTTGGCATGGACTTAGTTAAGCTGCATTGATTTGAAGGTTAAAGGTGCCTGATCTCCAGAGACCAATTCTACATTAGTCATTTCATGTTATCGTAGCTAAGTACCTGGCAAGCAGGTTAAGGGAGAACACCGCCTTAATTTTACTTCCGATAAACGTTGAAGGAAAGATGGTCCAACATGGGGGCAGGTGGCACATGATGCCAAATACCTCCATGGTGGTAGAACAATACATCTGAGCCTGGTTACATCATGTGTTGTCTGAATAGAAAATGGAGCTAGCCCAGGCTATTCCCCAATGACCTACTTTCTCAGGAAGGCTCTACCTCCTAATGGTTCCATAGCATTCCAAAGCACTACCAGCAGCAGGAAACAAGGTGTTCAAGCACATAAACCTATGAGGGTCGATTCACATTCAAACCACAGGACCTCCCAGCCCCGTATTTTCTACTGTCTGACTAGTAGGACTGAGACACCCATTCATGTAAGAAACTGGATTCCTGAAGAGACCTCTTTAGACATCCTGCCCAGTCAGACAGAACTGAAAGAACTGTGTGCTCAGATGTCCTGTGGTGTCTGTGTCCCCCAAAAGCAGTGAACAGAGGTGTCTGATTCAGGACTCTTCTGCAGCATCTGTCACAGGGTCCGGGTGTAGAGGGCACATGGCTGGACTGTGATTTGGTGACGCTCCTTGTCTTGTAGTTCTGTATTCTTCCATTTCCTTTTGTGGCTGGAGTGGCACTCATATTAGGATTGGAGTTGGCCAGGCACATTGCTGCATGTGCACACTTGGGTATCTGTCTGAGTCACCAAATACAGAACAGCCATGAGAGAGTGCGCTGCTCTCTGAATCATCTTTGGCCCTAGCCCAACAGGGACTATCAACACAGGGGAGGTTAATAGTCTTAGGTTCTGAGGTACAGCCTAGACTAGACACAAATTAGCCACTCCACACACTCCATCTATCTACTGCCCTCTACAGCCTTGCTTATCTTTCTGAGCTCAGCCTAATGCCTCCCAAGCCAATGCCCCCAGAGAGAAAACTGTGTTTAAGATGCCCTGCACAGGGCCCGAACAGGCCGCCGTCCCAAGTATCTTGCTGCAGAGTGAACTAATCCTACCTGGTAAATTCTCCCTCTCACTTCAGTCCATCTTATTAGATCTGGCAGGCACCCCCATAATACCTCATTACCTGTGCCACGTGAAGGTAAGACTTTCTTTAATGAATGGAAGGATGTGGGAAGCCCCCTGCCAAGCACCCCCAGAAAATGCATCTGCCCTGAAAGGGAGGAAACCCTAACTGCCTCGATTATCCAGAAACCATAACTACCTTGCTTATCCGCAAGCCAAACTGCTAAGAAACAAACAGGAAAGAGTAAGCAGGCCAGAATTGACAGCAGGAGTAAGAGGTCCCGCCTCCTGCTTGTTGCCACTCCGGATGTACTTGTCAAGAGTACGGAAAATGTTTAGTCTCACACAGAGGCCCCAAGATTGGAAAGATCCAGCCCTTTGTCCACTTAATGCAACGATAGCCTCAGGCATCACACCTTATTTTCTAGCAGAGAAACAAAGCTACAGAAGGTCCCATTTCCAGTGCTCTAGAATACACTCCAAGAAGCAGACAGAGGCTTGTGAAAAAAATGGAAGAGAAAAGCTACACAGGACTTTTGTGGCTGTGAAGTGCCCAGGTACCTGGAACTGGGCCTGCAAGTGGCTGAGGTATGGCACACGGGACAGGAAGAGCCAACCCTGTGGACAGTGGACATCTTTGTCCTTACACAGCTTGGCTCTCCTCACTGAGCAGGCACACTGTATGAAAAATTTTCTCCTAAATTAACCAGTCCTCCCTTCTTCCCCCTACCATTAGAGAGGGCTCCCGCCAGAGGATAAAGTGCTAGAGCAGCTAAAAGAGGACAGTCAACTTGGCGTGGCCGACTGGGACAAGGCAGAGGGCCATCGGAGGTCTTAATTACATCTCCGGCAAACCATGCCTCTTTTCCCAGAAACCTCAGCTGCCAAGCACACTCCCCCACTCCCTGGCTTTGCTCTGTTTGATCTGTGTTTTCTCCCCTTCCTCTCTCAACTCCCAGCCCCTTCCCTTACTGGGTGGCATTTAATTTGTTCCATTCCATGCGCTTTTCATGGGTTTGTGTCTGCACATGGTCGTGTCTTTCACAACGTTCCTCAATTGCTGTTGCCCAAAGGGAAGAGGAAAGAAAGAGAGACCAGGGCTAATGTCAGAGTGAACACATGTGTGAGCCCCACGGGTAGAGGCAGCTCTCAGATGAAAGGGCCTTTGCATGCCTTGCGTGGAGGAGAAACCCTGAGAGGGAGTGGAGGGGAAAAAATAGCTTGCGGAATGCACTACACAGTTTTCAGCATAAAAGGGTCTCCGACAGAATAGCCCCTGTTGTGAAGCTCCATTCTCTGGGAATCCGAAAACAACTTTCCGGAAAGAAACAAAAGTTTAAAAAAAAAAAAAAAAAAAAAACTACTAAAAGACAAATCCAAATGGGCCGTGGGTGCCTGGCGGAAAAGCAAAATGAATAATGATACCTGAGTCCCATTTGCCAAGTCTGCTCATCCCTGTGTCCCACACGACCACAGCCTCCTAAAAGAATCTCATTGCGCCCTGACTATAGCTCGAGATACCTGTCTATGGTCAGCTCTGTAGTACTGTCATGAAATAGCTGACACGTTTGTTTACGACACAGAGAGGTTTATTTAACTCACAGTGTGGAAGTTCAGGTCCTAGATAGATGGCTACACTTCTCTGGATACCTGGTAAAGGTGTTACATCATGGTAGGATTATTAATAAGAAGAAACCTCTCTCATCACCAGCCAGGAACAGAGACAGTCAAGGAGACACTCTAATGCTTTCCCACTGGGTCTCACCTTTCAAAGGTCCCTTCATCTCCCATGCTGTCACTCTGGGGAACCAAACTCTAACAAAGGGGAGATTCATCCAAACCAGTGCAGTGCTGAAGCGCTTACCCAAATCCAGTCCATTACTGAACAGCAAGTCATATGGCTTCTGAGTGCTCCAGTTTCTCCTCCAATAGTGTCCTATCTTTTTAAATTATTTTATTATGATTTTGTATATGAGCTTTTTGCCTGCACATAAGGCATACCATGTGCGTACCTGGTGCATGTGAAGGCCGGAAGGAAGGGCTTCAGTCCTCTGATACTGGAGTTACAGACAGTTATGAGCCACCATGTGGGTGCTGGGAATTAAACCCAGGTCCTCTGGATGAGCAGCCAGTGCTCTTATCTGCCGAGCCATGTCTCCAGCGCTAGGTTCTTATCTTCTACTCGGGGAGTTGGAAGGCTTGAGCAACAGTTGCCGTTCCCTCAAAGTCCCATTTCTCTGAAGAGCGTCAATAGAATGTGCTGCCTTTGGAAAAAGCGAGGGTGAGATAAACTATTCCCACTCACAGGCTTCGAGCGGGCTCTGCTTTCTCCATAGAGAGGGATGGCGGGCATCCCCCAGCAATCCATCATCTGTCCATGATTTCCTCCTCAGCCCTTCCAGCCCCTCCATTCTCCTCAGCCTGCTACCTCCTGCGCTTGTCTGCCTCTGGCCCCTGGCATGTTACAGCCGATATCAGCCCCTCCGCACCCCTCCTTTCGATTGCTCCCCTGGCCACCCTTTCCAGGCATCTGCTGTGAAAGGGGTGATTAATGAAAAGGCCACCTGGGCATTGCATTACGAGATTAAATTCTATAAAGAGCAGCACCTGTGAGGTTGAAGAATCCTAAATCAGCATCCAGGTCATACATGGGCCACTGCAGGATTTCTGCTGGCGTGAGAAATGGCCCAGGCAGAGGGCAAAGTACAGTTCCTTAAGTCATCAAATCACAGAAGGCCCGAGCTACGTAAGATAGCAGAGGCCATTTCCCTAGTTGACTCAATCCTCAGAACATTAGATTAAGTGTTCGAATAGACTGCTCCGGGAACTCCTCCAACATAGGAAACTTCCCTTCACTGCAAGGGATCTAATCCAAAGTAAAAAAGGAATCTCAAGTCTGCCTCACTTTCACTGTTCTTTCTATCAGCTGCCTTTACACACTCATTCATTCATTCATTCATTCAATCATTCATTCACAGATGTGTGCAGATCATCCCATGCAGTTCTGTTCATCACTGGAAAATAGGCCAACCTAGCCTAATGCTGCAACAGGAGAGGCCCTGGGTCCTATGGGAATTCGTTGAAGACACTTGAGCTTTTCAGGAAAAGCTTACGGGAACAGGTCAGAAAAGGCATTCTGAGAGGAACAATACTAAGAGAGAAAGCTGATCATAAAGTTAGTCAAATAGATAGCAAGCGTGGGAACCAGGCTGGATCATTAGACCTGTGGTACGGTCAGACAACCCACGAGGGAGCTTGATAGATGAACAAGGTGGTTCCAGTGCAGAGGGCTGGGTTGAGAAAGGGAGTGTGCTCAGGATAGTTCATGAGCCGTTCGTTTCACATGGCCATCCTGGGACTCGATGTGCTCAGATTGGTAGAATAGAGCACCATAGGCCGAATGGCTTATCCACAGCAGAAAATAACCACTCACAATTCTAGGAGGGTGGAGCCAGGGGCGTGGCACTGGCAGAGATGATGCCTGGTGAGGGCCCTCCTTCTGCTTCACAGATAGCTCCTTGCCACCTCCCAAATGGTGAAAATTGGAGGACTCCGGCATCCTCAACCCTTGGAAGAGTATCGGTTCCACTCATTAGGTACCACCTTCATGATTCAGTCACCTCCTAAGACTGCTCCTATGCATCCAGGGTTGGACTCCTAGGGAACACATATTCAGTCTGTTTCTTGTCCACCATGATCCTAGTGACCTCACCAACATTCCTGATCTCTCTACTCCCAGGACAGCTCCAGCCAGTCCCAGGGCCTCACACATGGTCTGACCACAGGGATGCCCTAGCTCTTCGTTATGATAGTCGCCTGATGTCACTTGTTCTGCTCAAAAGCAGCCACATTAGGGCCAATCTAAGAGGCCACATACCACCACATTTTCTCAAGTCCATCAGGAACGGGCCAGAGCTCAGCTCCTTCTGGTCCCTGGTCCACAACAAGAACTTAGGAGAGCAGAGCTCCCGGAGGGACAAAGAAGGAATCTGCTCATCCTCAATTTACAAATCCCTACTCATCTCCAGCTTCAATTCCTCCATTCCCCAGTGTGATGACAAGACCCTGCATGAGATCTTAGAACAGAAAATACCTTTCATATAAGAAGAATAGCCGCACGGCCATACAATGAGGTAACACTTAGCGAAAACAAAGAAACCAAGCATCACCTACACTGTGACATGGATGAGCCTCAGCATGATGTTCTGGAGACAAGCTATGTGGCTATGCAGAAGGATTTCCAGAAGAGCAAAATTCACAGACACAGAAAGCATACTCGAGGTTCCCAGGGACTAGAAATACAGGGAAGGGGAGTAGCTGCCAATGCCTAGAGACTTCTGTGGGTGATAAAAATCTTCCGAAACTAGTTTGTGGTGGCAGCTACACAGCAGTGTGCTGTGCAGGATGCCAGTGAGCTACGTACTTTCATATGACTACAGTGGTGACCATGCATCATATATGTTACCATGCTACACGTATGTTTCCATGCTCCGTGTATGTTACCATGCTGCATGTATGTTTCCATGCTCCATGTATGCTACCATCTACATGTGTATTACCAGAATAAGAAAAGACCTTTTACAGCATTCTGTGCCATATGCAGCATGTTCCTGAGGTTTGCACTGCAGCATTCCATTCTCATTCTTTCCCACCACACTCTTCTCATGTAACATGAAGAACTAAGGCCCACCCTGGCCAGAACAAAAGGCCCAGTGCTCAGGCTCACACCATCTTCTGGACATCTGACCCAGAGTCTCTGTTCCAGACTGATGAGTCCAGGGTTCAGACTCATAGAGACTGATCAGCCTTCAGTGCGGTCTGCTAGGGAATTTCACTTGCCCACTCATCAACAAGGAAATGAAACGTCTTAGTTGACAAACTAGGGACCAGCCAGCTAGAAGCAGGTGAGGGAACACAGGAGAGAGAACTGGAAGAGAGATGGCAAGACTGGCTGCAGAATGGAGAGGGGGGCCTACACTTGCCCTCTGACACCCCTACCACTCAGTCTCCTGGGTCTGCCAGGGAACACAGGGAAGCCAAACCCACGTGACTGTAGAAGCAGAATCTTGTGGGATTTGTCTGATTTGCTTGGGCTTTTGTTGTTGTTTGTTTGTGTTTATTTGACAGTTTCTAGCCAAGGCTGACCTTCAAGTCTCTAGAACTGAAAACGATTCTGAACTCTGATCGTCCTGCCTTCTTCACCTCTCACCTGCTAGAATTGCAGGTGTGAGCCACAATGTCCTGTTTACATTCATAGAAATGCATGCCAGAAGCTGGGACTTAAAAGTATGTAAGACACTTGAGACCACAGTAGGAAGTACAGGTTGAAATCCTGTTCTAGTCACTTCTGTTCCCTGCATTTGAATTCCTGTCTCTGGGTATAGGTCCAGGTATATAAGGCAAATTGGACTTCCTAACCTGAATGTGAGTGTGGAGCTGAAGGCACGAGGGGAAAACACATGTGCAGAGCAGGAAATGGAAGCAGAAGTTTTGCTCACTACTTGGTAGGGACAAACCAATTGGGCCTCTAAGCCCATCCAGAGCTAGCCCTCAGAGTAGCACTGGTATCAGGCCCACCATGCCCTGACTTGCTTTCCATTGCTCTAGTAAGACAACTAGGCCAAAGAGCAACTTGAGGAGAAATGTGTTTCTGTGCCCTATAGATCCACTGAGAAAAGACAGCACAGGAACTCAAAGCAGGAAGCTGGGGGCAGGGACTGAGCAGAGACCACAGAGAAAGGATGCTGCAGGCCTGCTGGGTTACTTGCTTTCCATTCTTTAGTTACCTTTCATCTACAGTCTAGGATCCCCTGCATCAGAATGGCACTGCCCACTGTGGCCTGGACCCTCCTACACTAACTAGAAACCAATGGCCCCAGAGATATGCCCGAAAGCCGATCTGATAGGAGCAATTCCTACACTGAGGTTTCTTCTCTTCCAGGTGTATCAAGTTCCATATCAAATTTAACCACCACAGCCTTGAATCTGGCAGACTGTTGACCAGCCTGAGATGATAACCCTGTCCAGTAAGGAGTATGTTCCCCATAACTTTACTCTAACCCCAATCTAAAGACATTTGGACCCCATATGGAAAGAGTTAACTAGCCAAATAATTAATTAATTATGCTAAAAATAACATGCAAGGAGATACCCAGCAAGAATCACTCATGTATTTTTCTAATTATTCCAAATTTCAAGTCTGTGACCCTTTGGGATTGAGTGACCTTTTCACAGGAATCTCATATCAGATACCCTGCATATCAGATATTTCTATTATGTTTCATAACCCTAGCAGCAGTACAGTTATGAAGCAGCAACAAAAGTAATTTTGTGTTTGGAGATCACCACAACTGTATTAAAAGGGCTCAGCACTAGGAAGCTTGAGAAGCACTGACCTAGACACATCAAGGAAGATGTTTGTTTAGCAAAGCCGAGTCACACTTGTCCTGCCTGAGACAAACCCCTTCTATGCTAGCCAATGGCCAAAGGTCCTTTCGCCCCCCAGCTAACCGAGCTGACTTTCCCACCAGCAGACTGTACACTTAACGTCCCAATTGTCCATATCCCTTATCCTTCATTTGTTATAGGACCATCATTTTGGCTTCTTCCCAGGGCTTATGGAGCTGGTCTTGGGCCTTGGGTTGGACCCACTCATACAATTCAATAATCTGGCTATTGCAGGCTGCCTCTAGGCTTGCAAGGGATTCTTCTAGTCACAGACGCTTGTTAGAAATGCTTGCCATTTACAAAAAGAATACTGTTAGTCTGTGGGTGTCTGGGGCCACCCTAGAAAATAACTTGGATAAGTGTGAAGCCAGCACAGAGGAAAACATAGCCATGGGCAGATGGGAGACAGAGAGAGGAAGGGGAAAGAGGTGGCATCCCAATGATGTTACCAGTCCCAGAGTCAGCTGTGCTGGAAGACATCCTAACTCCCTCACTTACTCTTTATGTGAAGGAGTTAACTTGAATTTTTTGACACTAAAACAGAAGTGATGTCTCTAAAATAGGCTTTCTGGGAGGCTTGGTTGAGATAATAAAGGCAGAGCACTTAGGCCAGTGCTTGGCACATAGTAATCCCTCAATAAATAATGATGGCTATTATGGGAAGCAAATGAGATGATGGATTTAAAAACACTCAGAAAGGCGTAAAACATTATAGAAAAGTGAGGTGCCTGTTATGGGCTTTCCTGATCTACACCTCATCTTGTAGCTTTACTGCCACTCTCTCCTTCACTAAATATTTCATGTACCCAATTAGACTGGGAGAACCTCACGGTAGGGACAGTGGTTTATAGGCAGTTTTAGCCATCGCAGAACATAACTTGGTGGTCAAGTACACCACAACACAGCAGGGCGATCCAGAGCTCAGGCTTCTGACACTGGCCTCACCTCTTACCAGCTTGTAACCACTGGGGTGATGCTTTTGCTCCTGTGAGGCCTAGCTTTCTACAAAAAAAGTGGGACTAAGCTGATAACTGCCACGTTTAATCAATTAGGAGGATTATGTTAGATTCATTTTGCTTTCTATGTGGTTTTATTTGTTGTTTGTTTGTTTTGTTTTTATTTTGAATTAGGGTTTCGTACTGTTGCGCCGGCTTCCTTTGAACTCACTATATAGCCTAGGCTGGCTTTGAACTGATGATAATCCCACCCTCCTGACTCAGCTATCTAAGTATTCGGTGACACGCATGTGCTACCACTTGCAGCTTAAAATTAGTTTATTTACTCATTCAGTAAATTAGTTACAAAGATGAGTGTAACTGTACAGATGTATAACCACACTTGGCGCATAGTCATTTCTGTGACAGTAGGTGGTAAGACCCACTAATTAGATTATTATTAGAAATAAAAACATCTGCTAACTATGTAAGGGACATACAACCCTCTCCCTAAAGCTGTGGTGAGCACAACAAGTCCCTGCCCGTAGGATTACGGCAGCTCTCACCTCCTAACTCTATCTTATCTTCCTTCCTGTGGAACCCTGACGCCCACCTTCAGAATCAGAAGGAAGCAAAGGAGATGTGTGGGTTTGCGGATGAGAAAAGGGAGATTTGGAAAGGCTACACAGTTTACCCAAGGTGCACAGCTTGCTATAAGCAGCATGTGGGAAAAGCCAGGGCATGTGACTCCAGACTCCTCATGGTTTCCCCACTCTGCTTCACTGCCTAAGGAGATGGTACACAAGCATATGGCCGAAATGTATAAACACAAACAACTGCAGCTGCAGATTCCTCCCTTCCTTTAACAAATATTTATTTAGCGCTGAAATATGTACAACTGCCAAGAAATTAGGGAAATGGACTAGAATGGAGTAGAACCACTCTCCGCCCTGTTGTTCTTAGGAAACAGGTGGCCAGGCTACCTCTCACAAATTCTCTTGGCAAATGCTGAGGCACTTAAGGTTGGCCAAATACACAGGACAGATATGGGGTTGAGAAAGCTTACAATTTGAATTTGAGCATATCCTAAGTCTTCAATACTGAACCAAGGAATGAATTATCAATAGTACCAATGAACCAATGGATGGATGGATGGATGGATGGATGGATGGATGGATGGATGGATGGATGGATGGATGGATGGATGGATGAATGGATGGATGGATGGATGGATGGATAGATAGATTGACCGATCAAAGAATTGATGGCTCAATGTATCAATAGATGGATGGATCAAGAGATGGGTGGATGGGTAGATCAAGCAAATAAAGAGATAGATGGATACGTTTTTCTAGAGGCAAATGTGTCTTTGAGTCATGAGAATAGACAATTGAGCAAACATCCTTTCTTGATTTTTTTTCTCCTCAAGCATTTGATACATAATATGAGAGAATGAGTTATTCATTTAAGAGACGAAAAGAACTCCAAAAATTCAGTACCCTAGCCTTACAAATAAGGAAATAGTAACTAGAATTAGGGGTCATATATGAACGGCTATGGCCTTTGCAAGCATAAGCATCTAGACCATGGGTTGCTCCTATTTCTCAAATGGGATCACATCTTATGTAAGTTAAGATGCATCTCGAGCTCTTCCTTGACCCAAAGAAGCTATGCTCACTGAAGGCTCCCCTCCCCCAAGGAAAAAATGCTTTAGGAGGACAGCTATCTGGCCTTTGTTCTATTGAGGTATTCTATCCTTTTGTTCATTGTAATCCCATTTGTCCCATCCCTCATCCAGCTCAGCCATGGCTGGGCTGGTGCACAGTGATGCAAAGAGAGGTACCTGCAATTCTGCCTGCCTTTTCTCTACAATCTTAGCCTGTCCTTCTGTCTGCTCCCTCTCAGACATCCTCTCTGTTACTTCTGGGTCTTTCAGACCCATGGTTCAGGAAGCCTTTATTCTCTTCCAAAAGCTCTGGGCCTTCTCTCCTTAACTCCTTGACTATATGAAAGTTTAATACCTTGGTTTCCCTGCCAAGATGACATACCACAAAAGCACACCATGTTTTCAAAACAGAATCAGTCTTCTTGGTATTCAATGAGGTACCATCCTGGCCTCAAAACATTGCAAGCTGAGACAAACAGGTAATGATGTTAACCACAAGAAGTTATCAGACAGTAGGTGAATGGCTATCTCTGAAATTCTATTGCCAATGCTAGCACAGAATTCCAGATGCACTTTAACTGCTGGAAGGCAGTGAGATTCCTCAAGACTCCAGAGGACTCAAAACATCAAATGACATGGGTTAAGAAATGCAAACCAAGCCACCTGCCGTGCTCTTCAAATCTTTCCAACGATTTTTTTGATGCTTTGAACTGATTCAACCTAAAGTGTATTTGGACCCTAAATAGTTATTCCTTTGATTTTTAAACTGGGTATAATTTAATTCAGAGTCCCAGCTCTCCACCGATCCTCAGTACGAGGCTGGAAGCACAAAGCCTCTGAGGCCAGTGTTGCTTTTCTCCTTAGGACAAAAGAATGACAGTTCACTTCTGTCTAAAGAGCACAACCAAGTCAGGAAGGGAAAGAACAGCACAGAAAAAGGACAGAACAGCAGAACCACTGCAAGAGGAAAGGCTAACCTGAGCCTGAAAAAGTCAGGTGTGAGCTGTGGATGGATTACCTTCCGAATAGATTTTTTTTTTTCTATTCTGGATCCTTCTTCAAGATACTCTTATTTCCCAACAGCAGAAGAAAGAGTAGGGCACAGAAAGGTAAGAAATACAGGGGACCATTAACCAAGCCATTAAGAATCAGCCCACTCTCTTGCCCATTGTCTGAACCCAAAGCTGTACATCACTACCAGATGGATGTGTCTCAAGAAGCAGCCAACCATAAGAAGCATCTCTGTTCAGGCAGGAAGGGTAACTGAGGATGAGGAGGCCACACCTGAATCTGAAGCAGCTACCTTCTGGTGTGATTCCCATTCTCCTACCTGTTGGGCTTGCTCTAAAGAACTGGTATGTTTGTCCTCTATACAGGAAGAGCCCTATTGCCACGTTCAGAACCATTTGCAAAGCCTGTGCCCTTAAACGTTCACAGTATTTTTATCAGACATTAGGAAAGCCCTTGGTAATTTGCAGCAATTTGGTATGCTTGCTTTGCTTTTAGAAAATCCACAGCAATTCAATAAACACCCAGTCACTGTGGCTGTTAACACAGACACACACAATATCTCTCCAGCTGCCTACCAGATGTCATTCCAGGAAAGAGAGCCATCAGAGCCTTTCCACGACCTCCTCATCTCTTTGACCCCCACACCTTTCTCTCTCCTACTAACATGAACATCCCCAAGAAGACCACATTCCCCACTACACACACACACACACACACACGCACACACACACACACACACACACACACACACACACACATGCACACACAGCTTCCACTCTACCCTTCTCCTGGGCACTGGGAAATGAGTATACAGCCAAGTGGGTAAGCCCTTTGTGTGTCCCAAGTTGTCCTCATCTGGCTGTAAGGTACCATCTGTTGCCTTTCCAGGGATGAGCAAGACCCAAAAAGAAGGATCCACCTCTCCATCTGCTCACTTCAGCACAAGCTGCCTTGGACTTGCTAAGCCTGGTTGCAAACACACCAGTACAAAGGCAATAGTCTTAACTCCACCCCAAAAGCTGCTGCTCTTCCTATGCCCTCAGAGCCATAACTAGTTTTAAATTCTTAGTTTCTCTCCCCACTTGTTTAGATGGACTCTCTCTTAGAAAGTGTTCTCTTAGCCACCACCTTCAGAAATATGTGCTGGCACAGAAAACCCACTAGGGTCCCTGGATAAAGTTTGAGTTCTCCTAGCTATCTACTGCTTCTAGAGTCTGAGGCCACATCTCTCCTGGTTTTCCACCAATTAAGCAGAGAGCTTGATATAGAATAAATACCTAAGAAGTATGCACTGACTTTACTGAATGAAACAACTTTTTATCGGATGCCATTTTTGTATGACTTATACAGTGGGACATAAAAGCACTACATAACCTTTTTGTCTTGTCATTTCAGTGAGTCCAAACCAACCCCTTCTTAGAAATCCATAACCTTCAGCCACACTCAGTGCTCTTTCCAAAGAGGAAAACCAAAACCAAACCCAAAACAAAAAAGAAACCAGCAACAACAACAAATAAAACCCTAGATACTCTCAAGATTAAAAAGGACCATGTCTAAATGCTGCTATATTATTGCCTGAGCCACAGAGACTAGAGGTGGATATTTGGCAAAAAATCAGTTACAGAGATGTCTCCTCAAAGCAGCTTCTACCTATTGTGAGCCAACATGTCTGACAAATAAGGCTTGTGAAAACCCAGCCACCAACTACCTTTCTCTAGTACCCAGAAGCAACTGATCCCCTTCAAAGGTAGGATTCACCCTGCACTAATTGCCCTTGAGAAACAATATCACATACTACTTTTAATTCAGCCATTACCTCCCTCATGGAAAGTGCTCACTGTAATAGGTTGGCCTGATGTTGCTTGTATTTTAATGCTAATCTGGGACCCCCCAAACTAGTAACCCTAAAGAGAAAAAGAGAGTTTGAAGGTAAGACATTGAGTGACCCTGCCCCCAGTTAATTGTGAATGGTAAATATAGAAGCCAACAGCCAGTAGTTGGATAGAAGAGACATAGGTGGCATTGAGGTTTTGAGGGCTTGAGGAGAGAGGACCACGAGTAGGGAAGGAGAAGGAAGAACGTTGCCATGGAAGAAGAAGAACATATAGAAGGGAAAAGGTGAGCCACCATGACCTAAAGGCCAAGAAAAGGTGGCCTGAAGAGCTACCCAATTGGAGTTCAGAGCAGTCTAGATAGAACACAGTAAATACTGATAACCTGGGGTTGTCGACAGGAAAGTAGATTCTAACAGCATGGAGGGTAGGCAGCTGCCCAGCTACTGTGCTGCTTAAGACATATTAAGAATATAAAGGCTTCATGTATCTTTCATCTGGGAGCATAAATAGTCAATGGCAGGGAAGAAGCCCCTACCCACGATTTCTAATGATTTTTACAACAGCTCACCACATAAGCTGCCCTAGAAGGCACTGGCCCCCAGCCTTTCTATGCTTTCTAGGCTTCCTGCTAACCACAAGGAGACAGCCCAATGCTTTCCAAACCATACAAATACACACCACAGTGGGTGTCTTTGTATGCCATTGGCCCAGGTGGCCCCCACTCTAGCACTGTCCTCCAAAGAACGCACAGCCTCCCCAATGGCTGTATGTTATTACTGACTCCAAGGAGCCTCGTGCCAAGCAGGGCCAGAACAAGAATTTTAAATGGCACTCCCTGCATCCATAGCCTGGATCAAAAATGCCTAAAAACAAAAATTCTTCCAAAAATCACAAGCAACCAAAAGTCGGATGAGAACAGCCCTTCACAGACATAGGGGTAGATTGAATATTTAAAGTTGCTCTGTAGAGCTGAAGAGCCAGGTTATTTATTTTGCAGGGTTGATCAATCATTTGTTTCCCCAAAGAATGCCAAGCCTTTAACTACTCATCTGATTATGTCTGCAGCAACCACACTTCTGCTGCCTTATACTTAATATTTCGTCCACGTGGCTCCCAGCACACCAGTGGCTGCAGGAGGTTGACTCTCCACAGTGATGCCTGTTTGCTCCAAGGAATCATTCTACCCACCCCCGTTTCATTCACCTCTCCCCCCACCCCCAGCCCCCGGATTAAAAGGTAAAGGACAGAAATGGCATAATAACTGCTTATTTCTTTTCCTTCTCACTTCAAACAGGAGATTTACTTTCAAAAACCCCATTAAGGGTTTGATATGTTTGCTGAAAAATTGCTACTGACTTAAAAAGCACCAGCAAATTGCATTGGCCTGCAGCTCCCGGTGGCTGTAAGGCCTCAAGATAAGGCAAGGTTCTTGTCTCAGCAGCAGGGCTGTGGTCTGCATTGATACCAGCCCAATTGTAGATCACCTTTCCATGTGTGAGGTAGGCTAGAGAGATCCTGTTATTTGTCAGTTTCAATGATAACGACAAATAGGTATTAAGTACCTACAGGTGAGACAGACGTGGCACCAGATACAGGGAAGAAAGGGCACTTCCCTCACGTTGCTTCAGTCTGGAACAGAGATGACATCAATCTGTCACTCTGGGGAAGGCAAGTCTCATGGTTGAATTGGCCTTCTACCTGCCACCCAAGTGATTTCCTACAACATCACTTTTGTTTCATGCTGCTGCTGATTTGGTCTAGAGAGCCAGCCTTTCCACTGAAGGAAAACGGGGGGGGGGGGGGGGAACGGGTGCTGGTCAAATGCATTGTACAAATGAGATAGTATCACTAACTGTAAGGGGGTGAGCTGCCTGGTTTTAATATTGAATAGTGGGACTGAGAAAATGGATTGTTAGGGGCACTGGCTGCCCTTCAGAGGACCAGGTTGACCACCCAGTACCCCACTGTTGTTCATAATCACCCATAACTCCAGATATAAGAATCAATGCCCTCTTCTGACCTCCACAGGTACTAGGCTCACGTGTTGTTATATACATGCAGACAAAGCACTTGTGCACATAGTACAAGAAATTTAAATCTTAAGCAGAGGGCACTTTATTATCTTGGATCATTTAGGCTTCTGTGACAAAATACTCAAGCACCCTAAAGCGGCTTATGAAGAGCTCCATTCTGGGGCTGCTGAGTCTAAATAAAATGCTAGGCACTGAAAGACACCATCATGCCTGGTGAAGACCACTTTCTCTTTTTCAGATGTCCTCACCATGATGGAAGGAACACTTTGAATCTTGTAGTCCTGGACCGTTTCTTGTGTTAAAGAACACTGGTGTTGAAACTAGGAAGGAGTCCATGAAAGGGGATAGCTCAGATCTTAAGTTAGCTAATAAACAGAGGTCAAGAGAATTTGCACGAGAAGAAATCGGGGACTCAGGAAGGAAGGGAACCACCTGGAATGGGGCAGGGGGCAAAGGGTAGTGGGGGATGTGGACAAAGGAGAACAAAGCCAAACACTATATACAGAGCCACCATGATGAAATTCCTTACTTTGTATGCTAATCTAACTTTAATTTTTTTTAACTATAGCTGAACCTTAAACAACAACAACAAAATTGTTTCTGTGTCCAATCACCCCAACTCTGTCCCGATGGCTCTGCCTTTTCTCCCTTTATACCACACAGATCTCCATCATCTCACACAGTTGGCTGTGTCCTCTCTGCTTCCCTGCATTTCTGGGAAACAAAGGCCAGCAGGGAGCTAGCACATGCATAGTTAGAGAGGCTGAGTTCAGATCTCTCAAGAAGAGGAAAAGCCATGAAGAGAGGGACGGCATTAGCAGTGTCAGGGATTGGTTCTTGCCCGTGAGATGGGTCTCAGTTTGGGCAGGTCATTGGTTGGCCTTATCTGGCCTCAATGAGAGAAGATGTGTACACCTAGTCCTGAATTGACTTGATGTGCTGTGAGGGAGAAGGGGGATGCTAGAGGTGGGGACAGGAAGAAGAGGGGAAGATGATATTGGGATGTGCAAGTGAATAAATAATTAAGTTAATGGAAAAAAGAGGGAGAGGGTGAGGACAGCAGCGTTTAGCTTACACTACAAGATGAGTGCTTCCAGTTTACTCTGTCTTACCAAGAACTTCTGATGCCTCCCAGGAGACATGATCAGCAGCAGTCCACTGCAAGGAACTGTTTACAGCATCTGACTCTCCTGACCCTTGTGACCAGGCTCAGTTAGGAAAGAACCTCTGGCCCACAGCCCAGAGGCTCAAGGCTTCCAGGCAAAATGTGCTCCTCCAGCTGCCTGGCATGTCCCTGAAGTACATTTCTCCAGCTGCAGTGAAGGCCCACAAGAGAGAAGGACCCTTGGTTAGGAATGAAGCAAGTATCCAGAGAGCTCACTAGATGAACCGGTGATGACATGTCACAAATAATTGTCCACAAAACCAGGCAGTTCAGCCCAGCTTTCCTCTTCAGTCAGGTTAATTTGGAGAGATTTGCAGTAAGTGGGTTCTCTCATCCTCTGAGTAAATCCCAGAATAATCAGAGTGATTTCCAACTCGTTGACTGCTGTGCTTTGTGCCTCCAGTTGACAAAGCTTTGCAGGGACTTTGAAATAATGGAAGTAAAAGTGAGACAGACAATAGAAAGATACAGGAAACAATAAAGCCTGAGATGATTGGTCAGTAGAAATGTGGATTAAAAGGACCCATCCAGTTGCTAAATGTCTGTATTCCTAGTTGCCAAGGCAAACCCTTTGACCTAAAGAAATCAACCTGGGGCTGGAAAGATGACTTAGAGGTTAAAGGAATTGGCTGTTCTTCCAGAGAACCTGGGTTCAATTCCCAACAACCACATGGTTGCTCACAACCATCTATAATGAGAGACGACTCACTCTTCTGGAACACATGCAGATAGAGCACTCACACATTAAATAAATGAATCTTCTTAAGAGAGGAAGGAAGACAGGAAAGAAGGAAGGAAAGAAGGAAAGAAAGAAAGTTCACTTTAAAAAAAAAACTTAACCAGGTCCCTTGTTCCCACAGCTGAAGGGGCCCTGGTCTAGTCACCTGACCTTGCCGTGTGCTCTGACCCTGACCACTGTTAGTAAAGTATCACTGCCTATACTTCTCTTCCCACCCAGGATGACATAAAATACAATCAAGGCTTCCCTATTTTCTCGTTCATCTTTCCACTCTGAATCCCTCATTTTCAAGCCCGTTGTCTTTTGGGTATTTTTGGAAGCTCCAGTGCTTTGCTGCTGACAGGCAGCTCAGCAAAAAGCACTCAATGATTTCATCTGATATGTTTGTCTCTCTTAATAGCAAGGCTGACTCTTCTTGCCAAAGATTTAGGCCTAGCCTTTTCTTCTGAACCTTGTAGACAGGATTGTTTTCGGGGGACAACTCTCTTCCCTCATCTTTCTAGCTATTCGCTTACCGTAATGCACTGTGAAACTACACCGTGTTTTCCCGCGGACTCACCCCGCCTGGGGTATCTAGGCTTTAGATGGAAACTCTCAATATGACAAAGACATCCGGGGCTGCAGAGCAGTGGAGCAAAGCCTTCTCAGGCAGCTCTCACACTGAAGCTGCTCAGAGTCCTTGTTAAGGACAGTGAGTCCCAGCTTAATTGCACATCTGTGGCCCTGCTAACTAGGCCCAAGGTCTGAGACAGGACTCGGGGCAATCTTGAAATCATGTAATTTTTCGCCTCAATGAGCATGCAAATGTATTAGGGAGAAGCAAAGGAGAAAGGGATCTTAATTCAAAGACTTCTGAAAAACGGCAGTGAATGATAAAGAGGTTTAGATCATAGACCAGAGAGGTGGGAGGTAGCGCTGTCTCCCAACTCTTCCCCACCTAAAACCTTGATGAGGGAAAGACCTATGTGGGCATCTTTCACCTGGGCTGGGCAAGACCTGAATGCCTGGGGATTCCGGGCTTAGTAGCACCATGCCAAGCACAGCCACTGATTCCCACCCACCATCACAAAGCACTGGGATAATGAAATGTTTCTGGCATGACAAAGGAGAGACAGAAGGCCATAGACAGCCTACCTGTCCTGAAAGAAACGTGACAGACAGAAAGTGAGACATACAATGAAGAAGAAGACATGCAGAACTGAGCCACAGAGAGGAACACCACCACCACGCCATCTCAAGGGCACAAACAGACAATATCTCTACTCTAGAGTTGTTCAACCATGTCCTAATTATACAGCTGGAAAAATGGGTGGTTTTCAAATCACTGGTCTAAACTGGAAAGGAGAAATGTTTAAGGAATTCCTGGAGATGTTGAGTCAAAAAAGACAACCTTCAGATGAGTTTCCTAATGTTCTGAAACATATCGGTTAGATTTGCAGATTGATAAGAGATAGTCCACAGTTCCTACCAGCATCTGCCCCAGTCATTACATCCCTGTGTAGCCAGAGATTACTTCTATAGACACAGGAAGAGCAGGCAATAGTCTCCTGATAAAGTTCAAGTCAACAGACTACTGGCTATACAGGGAGACTCCACAGTAACCCCTTTCTCACTTCCTACAAACCAGTCTATGCAGAAATGAGGAAGGCAGAGTGAGATCTCTAGGTGTCACCTTAGACACCACTGAGGTAAATCAATAGCCATAGCACCTGTGAGCCAAGTACCAAATGTCCACCCTCCCAAATCCCAGGGAAGTAGATGCCCTGGACTCCAACTTGAGAAAATACTGCCAGGAGGATTGATGGTAAATGTGATGAGAATCCCCTTAGCTATGCTTGCTGAAAATTTTGAGCTCACTGTTCTACACAAGTTAAGGGTTTGCTAGCAACATACTCATCAAGAATTTATAGACAAGAGAAAGCAGCATATCGCAAAAAAGTACATGCATCTCTTCCTTCCTATGTTCTTTAATTCCAAAGTAATCCCATTTTAATTATATTTATAAATATAAAGTGGTTAATATTGTGCCATGGAAGACACCCACACCCACCTTACAACCACACTTTAATTCCCATCTGGATTGCAAGTGTAAATTTAAAAACTGAACCCTGGGCAGATTCGAACAATTTCGCAGCCTCCCTCACATGAGCCACTTTGAAAACCACACGTTTGCTTTACTTCCTTCAATTGCATGTATAAATTTTTTAAAAGTTAATGCCAGGCTGTAGAGAAGAGCTTTAATTGAGTGTTAACGAGCTGCCAGATCAGCTTCCAGCCAGCCCTGCTTTTCAGCAGGGAGACTGGGAGGCCCCAAGATACCGAAATGAGAGAGAGAGAGAGAGAGAGAGAGAGAGAGAGAGAGAGAGAGAGAGAGAGAGAGAGCATGTAAATAAGCCATGTGCCCCAGACACCTTTTCCCAGACTCACATCCAACACACTTGGTACACTTCCTGTAATCCAAGTGGATAGGTATACACACAGAGGACCAGAGCCCAGGGGAAAACTGTGTGGGATTTCTGGGAACCAAGGTCGTTACATATAAAACTATGCACTTCAAGGTTCTAGAACAAATGGCCTAGAAACATCCTAACCTGTCTCTAAACATAGGCAGCCTTGTTTTGTAAATGAAGAAGCACAAATATTACCTTTAGAAGAGGGTGAAAGACCAGGTGATCAAGGTTGTCATGAATGAACAGTCAAAATCAGAACTCTCAAATCTCTTTTCAGTTTATTAAGTCCATCTCCACAGAGATCCTTTTAAATTTGGGATTTTAGCTTAACAGAAATAGCATGCACACGTTGCTTAAAAAGACACCAAGGGCCAGGGATACAACTTAATGATGGGATGTCTAGTATGTAGAAGACCCTGGTTTCATCCCTAGCTCAGCAGAAGAAGAAAAAAGAAGAAAAGACAATCAACCAAAACAAAATAACAACAACAAAACCCAAATCAAACAGCCTCGTTCCCACCCTCCAGGTCCGGTGGTTGTGTTGTTCTGTTTGCCCACTTTTCTTCTGGGAATTCGTTTCAGTTCTATCTTGTACTTGCCTCCCTGTATCCAATGTCAGATCTAGACCTATTCTAGCTTTTTGTGGGGAGGAGGTTGTTTGTGGCACTAGCTAGCCCTAAGTGGCTTGGAATTCTTACATAGACCAGGCTGACCATGAATTTACAAAGATCTGCTCACCTCTGTGTGCTAAGTGTTGGACACAGGTGTAGACTGCCACACCAGAGTTTGTAACTGTGTCCTCTCCCCCTTGGTCCCAAGCTGAAGACTAGTGTTGTTCCCACTGAGCCAAATCTGGTAGTTGTTCAGTTGCTATTGATGAGACCAATACCAATGTAACCTCAAATATTTATCCATCACATATGACACAATGTGGGAGAGGGGATGGCATATGTGGAGGTCTGGTTCAATCCTCAGTGAATACAACAGAAATGAGGGATAATGATGAGGCCTCATAGAGAATATGAAGGTCTGGAGGTGGGAATACCAAAAAGTAGCCAATAGCAAGGGTGTTTTCATGGTTGGAAGAGGGAGTTGCTTTTCTGATTCAAATACTAGTGAAGACAAATGACCCAGCCTACAAGAAAAAAATAAATAAACATTAAGGGATTACCATTCTAATAATAAAAATCCTGACTAAATGAAATATCAACTTTTAAAATAATCTGTGGAGATATGAAGATCAAGGGTCAGCCTGGGCTACATAGCAAGTTTGAGGCTAGCCTGGGCTATATGAGTCTATCTGGAGGACACGCACGCACACACACACACACACACACTGCCTTCAAAAGTCTTTTCAAATGGGAAAAAGGGAGGGGTATATGGTTCTCTACCATGGCCTCATCAAGTCTTCCAGTATACTTATAATTAAATTGAGAGAGAACAAAAACATGCTTAATTTTTTTCTGCAAGAGAACTGTATGTAGTTATTAGCACAAAAAAACAGACAAGAATCACATAAAGAGCATAAATAATACAGTAGCTGTAGTTTTGAAAGATTTATATGGTCAGCAGAACTATGGCTCTGCAGAACTTAGAACAAGTGCTGAGCACATCCTCAGGATGCAGAAGTTGGCATTGTGCCAAGGAAGGGAGCTTCCTCAGTACCTGCCTCTCAGGGAATATAGTTCCCTACCTGAGACCAGGACCTGGGAGAGAACCTGAACACAGCTGCCCTGTGGAGTCACCACTTGCCACCATGTGCCTTTCTTCTTCTTTGTTCCCTTCTGATATATTGGAGTCATCCTGTCTCTGTTCTATGACTATGTATTCGTGTGCTTATTTCCTAGTTCACCATATGGCTAGAAGTCATGTATGATCTGAATATACGTCTTGAGCATATCCTTTTGCCAAGAGATGCTTTATATGCTAACTCCCAGGGGTTGCATTTGATGCCTCTGCTGGATGAAACAGTACAGAGCTGTACTTGGGGAGAAATAAGCGTACCTCTTGCATGGGGAAGAGAGTATATGCAATATTTGGTGCCAGACAGGAAGTCTGTTGCATAAGTTGTTCATATTATCCTCCTTCTATTTCTAGGCTATAGTAAAATGTCACTTCCTTGCCAATTTTTTTGTGTGGCCATATGATTTGCTTTGACCAATGAAAAGTGTGCTAGAATGTGTCACTTCATTGGGAAACTTTTAAGAATAAAATGCAGACACTGTTGATGCGGATGTAAATTAGTACAGCCATTATGGAAAGCAGTAAGGAGGTTCCTCAGAAGATAAAAATAGAAGACCATATGATCTAGCAGTTCTACTTCTGGGTAGATATGCAAAGGAAATTAAATCAGTATGCTGGAGAGATGGCTGCTTCCCACTCTCACTATAGTATTGCCCATAAGAGCCACATGACTAATCTGCCTGGAAACACATAAATGGATAAAGAGGGGATAGATAAAAGATTGATGGCAGATAGGTAGGTAGGTAGGTAGGTAGGTAGGTAGGTAGGTAGGTAGGTAGGTAGGTAGATAGATAGATAGATAGATAGATAGATAGATAGATAGATAGATAGATAGATAGATAGATAGATAGATGAGTGGATGGATGGATGGGTGGATGGGTGGATGGATGAATGGATGGATGGACAAACAGACAAATAGACAAGAGTATAAGACTTTTTAGACTTTAAAAACAAGAGGATAACATGGATGAACATGAGCAAAATTATATTCAAGGAACTAATCCAAACACACTAAGACACATATCATATAATCTCACTAATATGGGGAATCTAAAGCAGTAAAGAGTTATAATCACAAGGACCCAGGACAGGAAGGAGAGGATTGGAAAGTTGTTGCTATGAGAATACAAAACTCCAATTAGAAAGAATAATTAATTCAAAAGATTTATTTCAAAATGTGTTGACTATAACTCACAGAGATCTATAGCATGCTTGAAAATTGCAGAGAGTTGATCATGGTGCTCACAAGAAAATGAGAGTACTTGGTAATGAGCTTAATTTCAGCTTTCTAGAGAGCAAGCATATGAAAACATCATATTGTTCTGATAAACATACATGTTTTATTTGCTGATGATTTAAATAATTAAAAAATCTACCATAACAATTATTTACAAAACCATTCAACATTTCAGCAAAAGATCCACCTCACACTATTTCCTCTGCCATGGTGATGCTAAATTAGCATGAGCCCCAGTGAGGATAGCCTGGAGCAGAAGCCCCAGCCAATCGAGGATAGCATGCAGTTCCTTCAAAAATGAACGTCCACTGGTACAAAACAGCAAGATTAATGCTGGTTTGTTCTTGGGTGGTAAAACTTAGTCTATGCTGCAGGCTAAGCTGATTAATGGAGAGTTTCTCTGCAGACTGGGAACATGGTGAGTGTACTGGCTGGTTCTGTGTCAACTTGACACAAGCTGCAGTTATCACAAAGGAGCCTCAGTTGGGGAAATGCCTCCATGAAATCCAGCTGTACGGAATTTTCTCAACTAGTGTTCAAGCGGGGAGGGCCTAGCCCATTGTGGGTGGTGCCATCTCTGGGCTGGTAGACCTGGGTTCTATAAGAAAGCAGGCTGAGCAAACCAGGGGAAGCAAGTCAGTAAGTGACATCCCTCCATGGCCTCTGTATCAGCTCCTGCTTTGTGAACTGCTTGAGTTCCAGTCCTAACTTCCTTTGGTGATGAACAGCAATACAGAGTGTAAGCTGAATAAGCCCTTTCCTCCCCAACTTGCATCTTGGTCATGATGTTTTGTTCAGGAATAGAAGCCCTGACTAAGACAGCGAGCTAAACTTCGTCTGGGCTCTTCTCGGGATCCGAAGCTCTTTTTTTAATATCAATTTTCTTGAGGAGGAATCATCTGCTGCTTTTGTAGAATGGTGGGTTTCCTGGATCGGGGAGTGAAATAAGAGAGGACCACAGGTCTCCCCAAACTTTCCCTTGGTCCTTCTTTACTTTCAGATCAAGTCCATGGCTCTCCACAAGTTTCCCAGTTTCTGCTAGGGAGGAGCAGAGCAAGCACACAGCTTCACACAGGGTAGAAGGGAAGCCTGGCCTCCAGTGTATTTTAGCAAGCAAAGCTTCTTAGCCTCAAGGATATCTACATCCAAGGCCTGGCACTTTTTAGTTTGTTTTTCATTTGTTTACTGTCCCTCAAACACATGCACACACACACACATATACCACACACAATACACATATAACCTCAACACATACACACACACGTAATCCCACACATACACACATATATATGCACACACATACACAACGTATACCATGCACAATATACATATAACCCCATACACGCATACATATATACATACACACGCACCGCAGATAAATATACTATAAAGTTCTACCAGTCTTTCATCTTCTTTGTGCTCACTAGCTATTAATCCTGATGTTCACCTCTTACATGCTGTCTCTCTTTCCTTGATATATTTGATTATTACTAATACTCCTTCCTTTAAAAAATTCCATAGCATCATTACAGTAACAAAAACATATGTTCGTGACTCCGAGTTTTACCAAAATTCTTCTACTAGATACTAATTCCACTTGAAATTCATAACCACGCTCATTGCCATGAGGGAACTGGGCTTATTTATCAGTCAATTCATAAGTATTTACTGCAAAATTCACATGCCATATGGAAGACGGTGTCACAAGAACAAGAAAAAGTGTTTCTTTCTCACTCCTCTCCAACCCCCAAGTTCCTCGAGTACAGAAGTCATAACCTCCGTTATTCATCTCAGGCCAGAATCAGCTGAGTAACGATTATCTCATCATCGGTGAGTGTTTGAAATGCATAGCATATCCAGCCCTCAAGAACCATGGCGGATCCTTCTGAAGGATGGCTAATGTTTTAGACAAGTAAACAATGCAGGTTATATCCAAGGGGTATATAGTAATGAACTCAAGCTGATTTCATTTGAACAGTAGAAGTTTTTTTAAAACAAAGCACCAAGGCTCAGGGAGATTAAACAAAAAGTCAAATACCGTGAAGCCTGCGGTATTACTTCAGCACAAAATGGATTGACGCAGCCCTTGATATGTTACTATGTCCTTGCTTAGTAACACCCACACTTGATCTAAGAAGGGTTTCAGTAGTCGAGACCCCTGATTAGCTACTGGCACAAACAGGGCACATAACATGCATGCCTATCCCTTTATCCATATACAGCAGCTCATGAACCTTGTGGTCGGCACTGGCTTTCAGCCATGGAGTTCTGTGGAAGAGGTGGGATGTCCGTATGATGTGCTGCCTCCATCATTTACGAGGTAGTGCTCTCAGTCTCAGGAACCCCAGGACAGAGGCCTCACTGCTCCATGGGAGTCATTTGAGCCACCAAGCCTGCCATGCCTGGTGTGAGTTCTAAAAGAAAATCGGAGACTGAGCCATTTACAAGGAAGAGAAACTCATGTCCTCAGAACATTAGAAGCTATGGATTCAAGTACAAGCTACTAGATACTTCACCTGTATCACAACACAGACTTGCTCTCCAATGCAGTAGCCATCAGGGACTGGGGATCTGACTCAGAGGCAGAAAGCCTGCCAAGGGTGCACAAGGCCCTGAGTTTCATTCCTAGCACTTGAGAAAGCCGGTTATAAGAATCAGCCATGAGAGCTCTGTCCTCAAGGAAGGCCCTGTACCCTGTCATAGGTCTGTTGAGGAGATTAAATCAGCACCCCTCTCTCTCCCACACTCTTTTCCAACACACCAAGATGTCCTTATCAGATAGGACCCCTTGATCTGGGACTCAGCCACCAGGTGTAGGTACCAAATACATTTCTGTTCAATATAAAACACCTAGCCTATGGTATCAAGTTACTCTGGCCCACGATGGATGAGTTCAACATCTTTCCTTCCGGATCTCTCCTTCTACATTCCCAAATACAGGGTGAGGAGCAGGAAGCCCAAATGATTAAGTCTGAGATACAAGTGACATCTATTTGGGTGTCCCCTCCCACACTCTAAGTCACACTGTCCAAACCTGATAGAGCTCTTCCCAACAAATGACAGCTTGGGACTAGCTCAGATTTAAGTGCCACAAGGCCAGCCCTGAGATCTGATCCCTGTCACCACCTCACTATATATGTACAGCTCCCATAGACAGCATTTTAAATTATACTACACACTCCCTGTAGTGTCTGTTTCTCCTTTCATCACTTCTGTCCTTCTTACTAGCAAGTCTCTAGAAGCAATAACATAGCCCAAATAAAAGCAGGCAGTGGGTTGGGGGAGGCAGAAGATGTACAGTCACCAACCCGATGAGATGTGAACATCAGCCTAAAAGAGCTAGAAAACTCCAGTCAACCAATATGGCATCCCCAGGAATGATGATTCTGGAAACAGCAGAAGATGGTGTATTAACCAGGCAACCTTGAATATGAAGGAAAGAACTTGAAGGTCACAACAGAACACTATGCAGATGCAGGCAGATGAGAGAGTAGGAGGCACTCGAGGTGACAGACGTTGAAAGGGGTTGTGTGGCACTCCTGTGCTTTGCAGGGGAATGTGGCTATGCTGGGTTTGCTCACATGGTTCCCTCCGGTACTTCCGAAGGTTTGCACTGAGGCAAATGGTCCCCCCATCTTCCATATGGTTCCAGCTTAGAGGACAGGAAGCAGCCTTCCAACCTGCCTGAACTTGCAGATGGGAGTGGGAGGGTGAGTCAGAAGCAGGCACGGAGCTGGAGTGCAGAGAAATGATGGAGTCTTCAAATCAGATTTTAAACCTCCACTCCAGAGGTCTGATTACCAGGTCTGTGATGGTTCATCTACTAACTTACAAAGTCTGATGAGTTTCAGGTTTCCACTTCTAATCCTGGTTGGAATTAACTATCAGAAGCAGATGTTTCCTTCCACCAGGAAGGGAAATCACAGTAAATGTGCATTTTAAAGTGGGTGAAGGGATACCGTTGCCTCTGCCTCTCCAATTAGGTTCAGAATGTTTTGGAAAGTCCCCAAGCCAATGACTACTTATAAAAATGGTAAATCTCAGGTGTCAGGTTGTAAGATGAATACCGAGGAAAGCTATGAAGATAATTTTAGTGCCTCACTGGGGAAGGCAGGTGTGTGTGAGCTGAGTGGAGAGATTTGGACTCTCTATGGAAGAGTACCATCTAATCAGTAGGAATAAAGCAAATATAGAATGCAAACTGATCTGTAAGAGCTGGGTAGATCTTTCTCTGCTGCCTTGGGCAGCAGGACTTCAGGCAGCTTGGTTCTCTTAACTATATCAGTGGCTTCCCATCCCAAGCCGTTGCTCTTCATTTTTGACAACAAGCATTATACTGGCTAGTTTTTGTGACCTTGACACAAACTAAAGTCATCTGGGGAAAGGGAACCAAATTAGACAATTGCCTCAACCAATTGGCCTATAGCATATCCAGGGGGAGCATTGTCTTAATTGCTAATTAACACAGAAGGTTCCAAGCCACTGCAGGCAGTGATATTCCTAGGGAGGTGTACCTGGGCTTTGTACAAATCAGAGCTGACCCCATGGAAAGCAAGCCAGTAAGTAAGAGCAATCCATGGTCTCTGCTTCAGCTCCTGCCTCCCTTGGTGATGACCTGTAACCTGTAAGACAATAAAGCCCTTGATTTCCCCAATTTGGTTTTGCTCAGTGTATTATTCTTACGCCTTTGGTTTTCTGAGCTAGGCTTCCAGCATCCTAAGGTCTCTAGCTTGCAGAAATCCTGTCATGGGACTCAGCCACCATAATCATGTGAGCCACATCCCTTAATAAATCACCTCTCATATATCTATAAACATATATCATCAACCTGTCCCTCTGCGGAGTCCTAATTGATAAACTGGTGGTCATCGTTAAAGTCATGAATACTCTGGTTCCTTTCAATCAATGGAAAGGTCAGACAGGTTCAACCAACGTGAGAGAGGACTGAAGGTAGAGGCGGGGAGACCAACAGGGAAGAAGCAAAGGTTCTTCTGAGACAGGAGTTCTCTAACTGAAGACTTTATTCCAGGCAGCAGTTCAACCACTTCATAGAAGTTGACCTACTTAGTTCCCATGGGGACAGCTGGGAAGGGATTCACAGACAAGAAATGCTGAGTGGGGGCTCAGAGTGCTGGAGTGGTTAACAAAGCAACCAAGCCATTGCAGTGAACTGACCTGAGCTCAAGTCTCTGTGAAACTCCAAGTTTGGAAACCCCAAACCATTTTTATGGCAAACAGATGGCCTCACTGTCCCTCTTGGTTAGAGTACAACCTATTAGAAAATGCCCTAAAATATAGATTTACAGAGCCACTAAGATGCCACTCTAAGTCAACTCTTCCTGCCATTATCGAAAAGTTAAAATAGAATGGGCAAAAGTTTGGAGTGGATTCTCTCTCCTCCCTCCCTCCCTCCCTCCTTCTCTCTCTCTCTCTCTCTCTCTCTCTCTCTCTCTCTCTCTCTCTCTCTCTCTCTCTCTCCCCTCCCCCTCCCATCCTCTCTTTCTCTCCCCCATCTCTGTTCTTCCCTCCTTTAGTGAGTAAAGTCACTCCTTTTTTGCCAACTCATTTCCCCACCCCACCCCCATCTCTCCACTCCCTTGCCTTCTGATCTTCAGCAATGTATTCATGTATTCATTTAAAAGTTCTGTCTGTGCTAAAGCCAGTGCTGCTTGTAATTGTTGGCGGCCAAAAGCTGTTCTGTTTTTTCTGGCTGAGAGTACTAGGCAATCATCGGCTGTAATTATTTCGAGTCTTGTTACAGATGGAACTTCGAGGTTTTCAGTCTTAAACAGAATTCATTATTCAAATGTCTCCAAAATTGACAGGAAGGGGTTCAGGGCAAGGCTTTGGTGAACTGAGGAACTATAGAAGACCCAGAAGAGAAGGGCAGTCTACTTTGTCACACATCCTGGTGGCCACATGGAACCTCACATCTCTTGTCATCATCTCATCCTTGGACTCCAGGTCTTTTCTTTGAAGTCAGCTGTTTCTATACTACGAATGGTTCAGAAACACCAATGACCCCAGTTCCAAACCCACAATACCTTATGTATCTGTAACTCCAACAGGTTCGTTGATTCTCTTCATTAGAACCCTTGTACCTTAGCTGCAAACTTCCGGGAAACAGAACTCTGTTGAGAAACTGCATGACCCGAAACCTCCGAGAGAGAAGCAAATCTCTATATTATCAGCATCTTAGCACCTGGTTCTAATCCATCTTGAGACACTTGTAGGAGTGGTTACCTAGTTCCTCAGGAATGTCATAAGGGCTGTGTGAGATATTGTTTTCACTGATCAGTCAGCTCTACAGACTTAGGAGAACACAGCCTTGAGAGTGGATAATGAGGACAGAAAATTTTCTTCTTAGGTTGACATGTAGCTCAGTAGTGCAGTGCTTGCCCTTTATGCATGAGGCTTACAGTGATCACCAGCGATGTAAAAGTGTTTAAGGAGTCTCTCTTAGACTAGGGAGATAGCTTGTTCAGTAGAGTATATGCTGAGTGAACATGAGGACCAGAGTTTGGATCCCCTGTGTTCACAAAGGAGGGGGAGGGGGGAAGGGAGGGGGGAGGAGGAGAACATAGACAAGAAAGGAAAGAAAAAGCTAGGCACAGAAGTTTATCGGTAACCCCAGGCCAATAGTATAGGTAGGAAAAAAGTAGATCCCCTAGAACCTGGTGGTCCCCTAGCCCTAGAAAATTAATATGCCCTTGCAAGTAAGGTAGACAGATCAGCAGTTCAGAATGCATACAGTTCTCATAGAGGACCAAACTTGTTTCCCACAACCAAGTAGCTCACAACCACATGTAACTTCAGTCCCAGGGGAGCCAATGCTTTTGCTGGGCATTTGCACTCACATACACATACTCACACTTGGACAGATGTATAACTCCTCCACAACATATTATAGTTAAAATACTGAATATGTTGAACAAAGAGAGCATACTTCAAACTGTAAGAGGAAAAACCACAAATCACTTATGAATAAAACCCATCAAAATAATGTCAGATTTTTCAATTGGAACTTAAAAAGCTAGAAGAGTCTGGGCAATGTACTTTGGCTTCTAGAAGACAATGGATGCCAACACAGACTAGTGTAGCAATCAAAATGAATGACCAAAGTTGAAGGAGAAAGAAAAGCTTTTCATAATGTCAACAGGCTAAAGGAATTCATCCCCACCAGAGCAGCTCTACAGAGAATATGGGAGGTATTGCTTAGCACTAGAGAGAGGAACAAAAATATCAAGAGACTATAGAAAAAGAATGAAGCTATAATGACTAAGACACAAAATCAGTATAAGAACATAAACAGCAAACAAACAATAAAATAAACGTAACAAGATGAAACTTTTAATAAAAACGTTAAATACTAATGGCCTCAACTCCATCATCCTCACCACCATGATCATCATCATCATCATCAATGTCATCATCACAGGTTGACTAGGTGGTGAAACAAGATCTATCTGCCTACTGACTACAATAAATTTATCTTCAAAAAGTGAAAGGATGGAAAACTACATCCAACAAAACAGGCTTACTAAAGTTAATCACAGGAGATAATAAAGGGCGCTTCATTATAATTCAGGGCACAATTATCCAAGAAGACATTACAATCCTAAATCTACATGCACCTAACCCTGGCACACACCCTTTCATAAAAAGCATCATATTGGAATTAAAGACAATGGTTGACTCCAATGTAGTAATCACAGTTGGTTTCAAATACCTCACACTATCCAATTAGCCCTGGCATCTTGGCAAAAATAAACAGAAAAGTATCAGAATGAAGTGGCATATCTCACATGGACCTAACAGATATGTACAAAATGTTTCATCCCAAAACTAAAGAATATACAATATACTCAACAGCCATAAAATGACTCTCTAAAATAGACCACATCCAGCAACACAAGACAAATCTTAACAAATTCAGAAAAGTTGAAATAGCTCCATGTATCCCATCTGAGCACAGTTTGACAAAGCTTGAGATCAGCAGTAAATGAATCTCTAGCAATGACACAAAGGTGTAGAGATGAAACAACACATTGCTGAATGATGAATGGACCAAAAATGAAACCAAGTGTTTTTAAATCAAAAATTAAATGAAAATAAAAACACAACAAAACAAAACCTCTGGGACATATTTTTTTAAAACAGTCATAAGAGGAAAATTTGTAGGCCTAAGCATTTGTACGAAAACGTCAGAAAGAGCACAAACAAATAACTTAACAATGCCATGCAAGGAATTGGAAAAATAAGAACAAACCAAGCCCAAATTGAGTCAATCACAAGAAATAATAGAAACTGAAACATAAATTAATAAAATATAAATAAGAATCAGCAAATCTAAGAGCTGGTTGTTAGAGAAGATAAATAAGATGGACAGATTCTTAGTCCAACTAATCAAAAGAAAGAAGGAGAGAACCTAATTTAATAGAATCAGAGATAAATCAGGAAACGCTAGACACCAAAAAGATTCAGAATGTCATAAGGGAGTGCTTTAAAAACCTGTGCTTCACTAAGTTAGAAAAATCTAAAAGAATTGGAAGAATTTCCCGAATTATCCAAGCCATCAGAGTTAAACCAAGAAGAGATCAACAGCTTAAACAGACCAATGCAAATAAAATTCAAACAGTTATAAAAAGCCTTCCAACTCCTAAAATGTCCAGGGAGTGGAAAGATGGCTCAGGGGCTAAGAGCACTTACTACTCTTGCCGGGGATCTGGGTTCAATTCCCAACACTCACGTGACAGTTTACAACTGTCCGAAAGTCCAGTTCCAGCAGATTTACCACCTTCTCATAGACATACATGCAGGTAAAACACCAATGCACATAAGACGAAAATAAAACATTTACAAAAGAAAGAAAGAAAAGCAGTCCAGGTTCAGATGAGTTCACAGCAGACACCAGACTTTCAGGGGAGAACTATAACTACTACCCTTTAAGTTATTCAAATAATAGTGAACCTCTGGCCTCCACATGCATGTGCACACATGTATACACATGAGCACATGTATACCCACACACCAAAACAATCAGTAAGTCTCTCCATCTTCCCTAATTTTTTTCTATCACTCCTATTTTTCTCATTCACCCCCTTCCCCCATCTCTATTCCAGTCTTCCTTTGCCCTTCTCTCTCTCTCTCTCTCTCTCTCTCTCTCTCTCTCTCTCTCTCTCTCTCTCTCTCTCTCTCCACCCCCTTTCACTTATTTTCTGTGGCCTTCAGAACTCCTTGCTACCTTCCCTACACAGATTTCCCTTCACTCCTTACTCACTACTTCCTTAAAATCACACAGAAATCTAAGAATCTAAGAGGGGTCCTTGGCCCTGCAGAGGCCTGTAGAAAGAGTCTCTTGTGTACTGTATTGTGTATCACCTGTCAATAAAAAGCTCATTGGCCAATGAGCTGAGGCAGGAAATAGGAGGTGGCAGTTTTGGTAGGGAGAGAAAACTCTGGAATGAAGTCCTGCGTGGGAGGAGATTCAATCCACATGGTATCCAGCCATGTGGCATTCATAGAATAGAATAAATGGGTTAATTAAGTTATGAGCTAGTCAGGGAAGAATCCCAAGCTTATGGCCTAGGCAATTATTCATATGTCATTAAGTCTCAAAGTCAATATTTAGGAAACCAGGGTGTCAGTAAAAAAAAAGCCCACAGATATAGAGCCTTTCCTCAAGGATGAAACTAGAACAGTGGTAAGGATCCAGGAGGGCAGGAGACAGAAGCAAGCAACAGGGAAGGAACAGCAGACACAGATGGCTATGTAGACTCAACAGCACAGGAACCCCTCAGTGATATCTGCACAGCCTTTCATAATCTCTTCCCCAGTGTTTGCAGCCTGCCACAGCCAGCTTGCCTTGCCTCAGCTGGGCATGTTCATGTTGACCCTACTGTTTGCTAGGTGATTTCTGGGTGAAGGGGTGGGCAAGAAAGTACTGAGGAGGCCAGAAATACAACAGCACACCCATCTATAGTATGACTAGGGAATACACTGAGGCAGAGTCTGCCTCCAGCAATACTTCACATGTGTGTTCCAACCAAGGAGTAAGGTCCACAGACACCCATGCAGCTCTAAGTGAAGCTGGAAGTCTGGAACTTGGGGGTTCTGCGTGCACCTCTCCTCCTTGACAGATGATATGGTGAAGGTAGTAAACAGGGAATGGTTGGTGGGAGACGCCACCTGTGAAAACAGCTGTTCTCCTCAGAAAAAAAGGGGACCGAGATCCATTGATAAACTTCAATGTATAAGGCATGTTCAAAGAGCATAACTCATAAGACATATTCCGTTGCAACAATCTTGTTATGTAAATATTCTCATTTTACTCACAAATAAATTGAGTTTAAAAGGTGAGCTTGCTGCTAAACCTGACTGAGGTTAAAATGTAGAGGCTGGATTATTGGCATCTTTGTTACTCAAGAGTCTCTGCGCCTGGCACCTAATAAACTATCACCCATGGGTGCTCCATAACGAGAAGCAAACATGCAGGAATTGACACCACAGTGCCAAAAGTGGACCTCACAGTACTGTGCGGCAGTTGATATCTGTGTGGCTAATGTGACCTCTTCTCACATAAGTACACAGGCGTATAGAATGACAAGGTCTGCGTGTGTGACAATAAATGTGTCCCAGCATAATACATGCCATAAGTTCAGAGAGTTCTGTAGCCTGGGTGTTTGACCAAGCATTTTAGTCATTTGAGGGGCTCTAATGGGATGTCACAAACTAGTGTTCTCTATCAGAATTCTGAAAGCCTGGAAGGTCAGGATCAAGTCGCTATGACATTTGACTCATGGAAAAGGGTTTCTTCTTGCCACCTCCTGAGGTGGAGTGAGTGAGGCATAACCTGGGGCTTTTATCAGGAAAGTATTTATGTAATAATCCAGTCTGATCAGATCTCAATATAAGAATGTGAGGTGACACCAACATTCAGATAAGATTATAGCACTGGCTTTGTTCTATAGTCCCAGGGCCAAAGACTAATTCGTGACAGGCAAGAACCTACCACTGAGAAACTCCCACTTCTTGATGCAAGAGGATCGTTATTTGCTCCCTCTGCACGGGCTGGACAGAGAGGAGAGGCAACCTTCTCCAAGATCCAGCTCTGAAGCAGTCAGTAGTGTGTACAGTGGTAAGTGTGAGTCAATACCCCCTGGAAGGAGGTGGGCTACACACTAGAAAGGGGATGAAACCATCCTACAGCCTTGGAACAGTATGGAGATTGAAGGTATCTGCTTCTAAGCAGAGGACTTCCCTGAGACAGTACATTCCCATCGGACTAAATAGGTAGCAGGCACAGAGAACAGCAGAAGACAGAATTCAGAGGCAACAATCAATTATAACAGTTGATTGTAACAAATAATCGTAATCCATACTCAAGGCAGAGAAGTCAGAATGAAAATGGCAGAAGCAGAAATAGTAAGGATGTGATTCAAAAAATTAAACAACTTGGAGACTTAAGTCCGTGGGGAAGAAGGAAAAGAAATATGAGGACAAAAAGATTTGGGACATTAAGATGAGCAAGAAGCTTTGAGGAAAGGTGTGTGGGAGGGTCATAAAGAACAAGGCTGGGACAGGGTACAGCTACAAATTCAGACATTTACTTGTTCAGACATGTCACTCCACCCAGAACTAACTGCACTGGCATCATGTTTGAAAGATAAAATATATACACACAGTGACAACCAGAGCACAGCCACATATGGAACGAATAGGAAATGCTGTGGTGTAAACTCCGCTCCAAAATGCTAAGACTGCATTTGTACAGGCTGCGAAGTGAGACTCGGCAACTTCAACATTCAAGAATAATTTGAGAGAATTCTCTTCTTTCATCTGTCCTTGTAATCCCTCCTCCTTTCTTCTTCTCTTCCCTCCTCTGAATCTCCACTTAGCCATGCTTTCCTCCCTTTCTCTGCATCTGTCTCATGAATTTTCATGCTCACACTACCTAGAAATCAGATGGAAGGTCTCCAAGACCTCAGGCAAACTTACCTTTCTCTCTCTCTCTCTCTCTCTCTCTCTCTCTCTCTCTCTCTCTCTCTCTATATATATATATATATATATATATATATATATATATATATATATATATATGTATATGTATATGTATATGTATATATATATGTATGTATGTATGTATGTATGTATATGTATATGTGTGTGTGTATATATATATATATATATATGTATGTATACATATTCTTGCCATACCCAGTTCTCCCAGCCTTTTTGTATTTAGCTGTGGACAGGTTAATGTTTCTCTTTTTGAGGCTAGACACAGGAGCAGATATGGTTAGTAGTGAACACTAGAATGAGTTCCGTTTCTGATGTCTTCCTCCGGAACTGTGGTATGTGGGAGCAGACAACATAGGCTGAGGTGTGGGAAGGCCTTGGTTTGCTCAGCTGGAGGTTCGGAGGGCCCATAGGTTCTGTGACCCCAATCCAGGTCTCTATTACCCTAGGAGAGGAGTTTTCAAACAAGAGGCACAGATGGAAAGAAAGGCCTTACTTAAGTATAAAGAAAACAGACCCCTATCTACCCAGGTTCCATGCCCAGAGGCTGGTATTATAAATGTAGGTCTCACCACTTCTCTCCCTGGACTAGAACAGGACATGGGACCCTGTATGTGCAGGATAATGATCTGGCTGTGGGTAGAGGAAGGACCCTTGCAGCTAGGACACAGGTTGGCTTGGCTAAGTCTTTGGAGCCACTTCAATGCCTTAGAATTGCAGACTAGCTCTAGATGGGGTTGCAAGGTATAACTTTTCTCTTCCATCTCCTACTTAGTGTGTGTGTGTGTGTGTGTGTGTGTGTAGCATTGTGCAACATATACACATGTATGTGTGAGGGTGAATGTACATACACTACTCATAAATACATGTGGAGGTCAGAAGGAAGATATCAAATGCCCTGCTCTATGAATCTTGAACTTTTCCCCTTGAGACAGAGTCTCTCTAAATCTGGGGTTATGCTGGCAACCAACACAAGGGTCCTCCTGTCTCTGCCCCTTCTTGCCCCACCCAGCATTTGGATTATAGGCATGGCTGTGCCTCACCTTTCTACATGGGTGATCAAATTCAGGTCTTTATACAAGCAAAGGATCTATCTCACTGAGTGATGCTTGAGGAAAGCTCAGCAGCCAGCCATTGCTTAGTGAGCCTGGAGATGCTCTTCCCAGTCTGATAGCTCCCCCTGAGTCTGTAGACCTGAGATGAAATGGGACCCCACCCGTAGAGGATACAGAAAATTTTAGAGTATCTTTACTTCCCAATCAGATGCCATCAATGAATTCTCTGGGCCCCTTTTATCCTCAGTATCTCATGCCTCACAGCATGTCTAAGGAACTACTGCCAAAGAAATTGGCAAGTTCTCTTGTTCAAAGTATTTATTAAGCTCTCAGCTGAGAGGCCTGCACTGTGCTAGTGAATGAGAGAGTAGGCTGCGGGTGACAGAATTAAGCGGGTTCAGAACCAGAAAACTGGAACTATCTCCTCTAAGATCCCACATCCCAAACCTGGATCCTTAGCTAGCCTGTCACTCAAGGAGGTAATCAAGCCACATCTATACTCTTCTTCCTCAAGTAACTAGGGAAAAATAATTGGTTCTGCCAGGATCCTTGCCACCTCAGAACGCCGGTGTTGCCTGTCTGTTATGGGTTTACTTTACAGAACCAAAACCCTGAAGAGGAGTCATTAAAATATTCTAATTATTTGTTCTGGGTATTCATTTTTCTCAATCCCTATTAAAAGTATGTATGCAAATGAGATGTGTTTCTGGCCTTCTCCTGGGCCTGCTGCCTCCTACCAAGGCTCACATGTTTGTCTTATGAAAATGTGTTAGTTGGGTTCCTTTAAAAAATGTTATTTGGTTTTTAAAGCATTGGTCCTCCTTTTCCATCTCAAACAGGCATAATAGTTAATTAGCTGCCCAGGGTTTTGAGCCTTTTTATGTTGTACTTCCTTTCTGGACCAGACTGGCCAATCAATAGGGGAGGGTACATTGAATGCAATTGTAAGAGAAGGTCACTCTAATAGGAATAACTCACAGATAGATTCAGATCTCCAATGTTTCTTCAGAGAGTGAGGATTTCACACTATCCTGGATTAATTTTTAATCTTTTCCCCAGATCATCAAAGTCTTTGTAATATATTATATACCCCAGAATTATCCCTAGAAGACAGAGAGCCAGGTGCAAATGGAAGGAATGGTTAGATCAGCCCACAAAGAAGCCCAGTGGATGGGTGGTGGTCAGACGGAGGTGTCCCTCACAGATGAGCGTATCTCAGTGTCCTACTTAAATAGCCACTGCAAATGCTGAGCCACTGCAGGTTCCCAGTCAGGTAGGGAGCAATCATCTAGCTTCTCACTGGGCTTCACGTCAGAAAGGAAAGAGGCCACACAAGAAGGAAAGCAGATGGCTCCCAGGTGCTCCCAGGTTTTACTGCCTTCCCTGCATCACCACATCTTTGTCGGTGGTCAGTCCCTAACTGTCCACAAGGCTTGTTTCCTTGCTGAACACCCTTAGCCATAAGTACCCAAAATGCCAAATAGCAGAGAGTCAGCATTAATTGTATCCTGTCTTTTATTGGTGGGTCACTTTTTTGCTCTTAAATCTCATCCCTTTAATAGAATTTCAACTATGAAAACCCTGCTGGAGCCTCCTGGGGAGCTATTTTTCCCCCAGACCTGTGACAGGAGGCCTTTCTTCTGTTCTGATATCTGTCTTTCCCTTCCACTTGCAGGAGGAAGCACATCTTTGCAGCTCCAGTGTCCTGCACATTTCCAGGAAGAAAATGACCTTCCCGTGGCCCTTTATTCCTGAATTTCTTCTCCATCAAAGAGCGCATCCTTTCCCACACTGCAAGGAAAAACACTCCCCTGAGAGATCTCAGCTTTTCCCCCATGGTCCTGCTGTCTTCTGTGCTCAACAGTTCCCCAAATTCCCAATGAAGCAACAATTGACCAACAAGCCACCACTTGTTTCAAGGGAATTGAGATCCAGAGGTCACCTGGAGACACTGAGACCTTCTAGAGATACCAGGGTTCAGGCCTCTGCTGTGCTCAACAATTTTAACTTGGTGCCTGCACCAAAGGTTGGCAAACATAGTGACTGACTTTGTAAATGGCTCACATTGAGACATAGAGGGAAAACAATAAATGAAAATGCAGGCAACTGCCTGAAATCTCCTGCAAAGCTAAATTTTATAAAATATAGTAGGTAAAAATATAAAATGCTCTCCATCTTAGTTAGGGTTTTGCTACTGTGGACAGATACTATGACCAAGGCAAGTCTTATAAATGACAACATCTAATTGGAGGTGGTTTATAGTTTCAGAGGTCCAGTTCATCATCATCAAGATAGGAGCAGGGCAGCATCTAGGCAGCCATGGTGCAAGAGGAGCTGAGAGTTCTACTTTTTCATGAAGGCTGCTAGTGGAAGACTGACTTCCAGGCAGCTGGGGTGAGGGTTTTAAGCCCACACCCACAGTGACACACCTAATCCAACAAGGTCAAACCTCCTTAATAGTGCCACTCTCTGGGCCAAGCATATACAAATCATCACACTCTCCATAAACCAAAAATAAATAAGTAAATAAGTAAGTAAATAAATAAATATGAAGGAGGGACGGACAGAGGAAAGAGAGATAAAGAAAAGGAAGAACCCTCCATGGAAGGTAAGAAATGTTGCAGTCCCTGGAGGGGACATGAGGCCTGGATAAATGCCAATAAGTGAATGCTATTGTCCCTGCTAACTATTGCCAATTCAACACCATTTAGTTCCCAGAAACTGACGAACAGATTGTACACTTTGTACAAAAATTCAAACTTCTAAACAGTATATTTAAATGACAAATTTGGAGTACTCACACTTCCGGGTGTTGCAACGTACTGTAAAGCTATAGTTATCAAGCAGCATGGAGATAAAAATATAAATCAACGGAATGGCAGTGGGAGTCCAAAAATAACTCCTTATGTTCGTAGCCACTCAGCTTTGGCACAGGTGCCAGTTCACTGGGGAGAAGGTACCCTATAGCAAATAGCACTGGGATACGGGGACATCCAAACAGGAACTCAGACTACCCCATCAGCCTCCACTAGACCATTCCACTGGCGTGCACAAAACAGTCTTTCTGTGTGGTTCAGTGGGAGAATAAGTTTCTGTCTGTAAGTGGAAGCTCTAAAATAAATGAAGGATTGAGGTACGTCCCGGGGATGAACTTTCTAGTCAGATAAGGAAGTGATGGTGAAAGCCCCCGAGAAAATTTAAACCAAAGTAAAATGAGCATTAGAAAATGAAATGGGAGCACACAGGGGTGTGTTGCTTCGAAACTCAGTGCCGCTAAAATGTCTTATGAACCTGTTGCTTTGGACACATCAGACCTATGAATTATGAATTACTATTTGTAGACATTTCCCAAAATGAAGATGGGTTTTCCAAACTCTTGCTGAGGTTTTACCAATTTTTACTTCAAAGACATTACAGGCTCTATGTTACATACGTGTTTCTAGCTAGGCTTTTACTAAGGGGAGCACTACTCTGCAGAGATTTCCTTTACCCTGCAAATATGTTAAAGCCTTCTTAAACCCTCCCACTTTCTGGGACCTCTGTGTTATCTCATACAAAGGCATCTCGCACTTGAGATCTGCTCCTAGTTCATTATTTTAAATGTTTATCGTGTGTGTGTGTGTGTGTGTGTGTGTGTGTGTGTGTGTGTGTGTGTTAGCACATGTGCGCAGGTACTTTTGGAGCCCAGAAGTGGGTGCTGGATTCCCTGGAGCTGTAGTTACATGCAGTTGTAAATCATCAGATGTGGGTGCTGGGAGCCGACTTCAAGTCCTCTGCAACAGCAGCAAGTGCCCTTAACCACTGAGCAATCTCCCAAGCATATTTATATTGGCTCTTGACAATTATGACATTCTGTGTACAGCCAGAAATCAGGAACCTAATCTGCATTCATTTTTTCCCGGTTAAAGCGCCACATACCAATCACAACCCTCTAATCTAGTTCCTAAAACATAAATATGCACAGTAAAATGCCTGTTTTCTAGTCACAAACTAGTTAGTTTGCAAAACACTTAAAACATCTCCTCTGAATCACCAGTAATCAGCATGGCTGTTAACAAAACATTTCCTCATTTGCAGTAGCATCTCTACCATTCAATCCATCTTCTTATTCTTTTTGCTTCTTCCCATAATTTCTTTAAACACTTGTCAACTTTCTGGAGAACATGTCTTCCAACAGTAAGCTAAGAATGAACAACCCTGCAGAAGCATGCTCAGTAAAATGTGCACAGTGACATGGGACTGCTCAGACGAGAACAGTTCTGAGATGCCTTTCAGCAGTATCCAAAGTGAACATCATCCTTGCTAACACTTGTCAAGCCTTCAAAAGCCACTACACACGATTTCAACAATTGTGTTTAGAAAATAACTTATTTTCTCTGAAATCTCTTTGCTAAAAATTGAGTTTGGTTTGATGGGTATAAATATAAATTTTCCCCATATAACTTTGGATGAAAAGTGTGATGCTAAGAAGCTTATGTATTCTATAAAGTTTGGCTAGTAAGAAAACTTCCCACCAGAAAAAAAAAAAAAAAAAAAAAAAAAAGAACTAAAAGAAAAAAAATTCTACAGCTACGCAGGGACATTTCTTAGTTGCATTTATATTGGTCTTGTAAATGGTGAATTGGTCTGTTTCTATCTATTGTGATATTGATATAATCAAACTTGCTTCTTCTTCAAAATATACATTGTGTTGATCTCGTGCTTTCCATATTTCAAATCTATTCCTACCTCCTAAATAATAGTATTTACTCTTAATTCAATAAAACTTTTACCTCATTCTTGTAGATTTTGGAATCCTTCCCAACATATAAAATATTTATATTAGTCTACATGTTTTACTCTAAGTTATGCATTACCCTTAAAAAATAAAAGGGAAAAAGAACACACAAGGGCATTTATTTTGATTTTACATACATTTATACACTCTGAATTAGTTCTCTGTTGGCATTAAATTTTCCAGACAAAATGGATTTCAGTTGAAATCTCCATGAGACAAAGCCTTGTGTCTCGAAGAAACTTATTCTGTCTCATATTTGGGCAGTGGTTTGGCTAAATATAGTTTGAAAATAAGTTATTCTTAGAAACTTTAAAAAATAGTGTTCCAGATTTTTGGTTTCCTATCAGAAAGGTAGATTGGAAAGCTCACTTCGCCCCTGCAATGGCCAAATGAGAGAATGCAGCTGAAGTGCTGAGAGTGCCCAGAGGAACTAACTGGGCTGAGGGCTGGGAGCTGAGGTGAGTATATGCCAACAGGAAAGGTGAGATCCAGAAAGCGGCTGACCTGGAGCAGAGGCCATAAAATAGAATGCAAGGGACATGAGAGTTGTGTTAGCTAGCCAAGTCTCTAGGTCCAGAAACTAAAGTGTCTTACACTCTTCTAGCATCTTTCTTTACCCTCTATAGAGCACACACCTAGAAGACTGGAAGCCACAATGCCACCACTCCTCCCCCCCCCCCCCCCCGTGCTACATGCACACTGAACTACTGATATCATTACCCTCAGGCCCAAGTCAAAAAAACTAACATTAATTAGCAGGGTTCAAACATAGTCATCCTTGGGGAACCTAGGCTAGGAGTATATAATAGGGAGAAAAAGGCCACACCCCTTACAATAATTGCCAAAGTGGAGCTTGACAAGATCAAAAAAAATGCTCTCTAACCCATGGATAGGTTCTCAAGTGTGGACACATATTGCAAGAAGCAACTCTCCCAAGTTCAAGGCACAGGAAGAGCTTGGTTATAAAGTGCCATACTTTGGAAAGTATCCTCTGACAAAGCAGCCCACACCCAAAACACAAATTATCGCCCGCCATGGACACTGGAAGCCCTTAATTTATTGTTTGTTCTTTTCATTTATGTCCTTTATTGAGATTTTATTGTAGAGAACTTTTTTAAATTTAGAGAAAGGAAGCACCAAGGGCCTATTCATGATGGAATATCCTAACATATCTGCAAAACAATATGATGTGATCATTAAAGAGGTCCCCATGAACTCTGTGAGCCATTAAGTATAACCATGGCAACCACAAAACCCAAATCTAAGCCAATCTAAAGCCAGATTAACCCCAAATGCCACTTTAAAATCTTAGCAGAAGGAGTCATCTTGTTTTTAGGCATGCAAAACATTTACCTCAGTCCCCAATGTCCTTCACAAGATGTCTGCCTTTCAACAAAAAGTTACAAAGCATACAAAGAGGCAAGAAAAAGCAGCACCCCCAAGAGATCAGGAGCAGATCCAGAGATGTGTGTGTTGCAGGGTTGAACAGACATTTGAACCAGCACAGGTAGCATATTAGGGGCTCCTGAGGCAAAAATAAACCAGACGCAAGACGTGCTGAGGGATATCAGAAGGAGCTGGAGCTGTCAGAATCTAATAGAAATTCTGAAACTGAAAAAAAAGCCGGGGGGGGGGGCTTGGCAATAAAGTCAACAAGAAAAGAAAAAGATGGAGAAGGTTAAGGAGGAGGAGAAAAGGAGGAGGAAGAGGAAGAGGAGGAGGAGGAGGGAGAGGGGGAAGGGAGGGGAAGGAGGAGGAGTAAGGAGGAGGGAAATATACAGTTTTTTGTTGATCAGTTTGCTTTTTGAGACAGGATCTCACTATATGACTTTGGATAGTCTGGGGCTCTCTATGTAAACCAGACTAGCCTTAAACTCAGAAATCTATCTTCCTCTTCCTCTCTGCCTCTCTGACTCTCTGCCTCTCTGACTCTCTGCCTCTCTGACACTCTTGACTCTCTGCCTCTGCCTCCCAAGTTCTAGGATTAAAAATGTGTTGTAAGGGTTTGTTTTTTGTTTTGTTTCTACAAAGATTTTTCTTTTATTGCTTTCAAAAATCAATAAAATGTATCAAGTGAGCTACAAAACAAGCATTCTGTGAATTACAGATCCTTGGGTTTGTAATTTTCAGCAATGAGGATTTTTCTTTTACTTATTTATTTATTTATATTCCAAATGCTGTTCCCAGACCCCTCTCCCTGAGTTCCTCCTCCATCTACCCTCCCCTTTGCCTCTAAGAGGGCAGCCCCTCCCATGTACCTCCTACCCAGGGACATCAGGTCTCTACAGAATTAGACGCATCTTCTCCCACTGAGGCCTGAGATGGCAGCCTTCTGCTACATATATGCTGGGAGCCTCAGACTAACCCATGAATGGTCTTTGGTTAGTGGCTCAGTCTCTGGGAGCTCCCAGGGGTTCAGGTTTGTTGACACTGCTTGGCCTTCCTGTGGGGTTGCCATCTCTTTGAGGGCCTTCAATCCTAACTCTTCTATAAGGGTCCTTGACCTGTGTCCAAAGTTTGTGGGTTTCTGCATCTGCCTCAGTCAGCTGCTGGATAGAGTCTCTCAGAGGGCTGGTATGCTGCTAGGCTCCTGTCTGCATAACATAGCATCATTAATTGTGTGAGAGATTGGTGACTGCCCAGGGAATGAGTCTCTCAAAAGGGACTGGTCACTGGTTGGCCATTCCTTCAATCTCTGCTCCATCTTTGTCCTTACATTTCTTTTAGATAGGACCAATTTGGTTGGTGTCACCATCCCCCCACTGGGGTTCCTGTCAGGCTACTAAAGGTGGTCTCTTCAGTTTTTGTATCCCCACTGTTGGGCATTTCAACTACGGTCTTATTTAGCTTCTTTAGGTCGATGAAGTGTAGCATGGATATCCTGTAATTTATGGCTAAGATCTAGTTATAAGTGAGTACACACCATGCATGTCCTTTGGAGCCTGGGTTACTTCACTCAGGATGATATTCATCCATTTGTCTTCAAAATTCAAGTTTTGTTTTTAATAGTTGAATAAGCATTTCATTATGAAATATACCACAGTTTCTGTTCCTATTCTTCAGTTGAGGGACATTTGGGTTGTTTCTAGTTTCTAGCTATTACAAATAAAGCTGCTATGAATATAATGGAGCACATGTCCTTCAGGTATGGTGTAATAGCATTTGGGAATATATCCAGAAGCATCAGTATATCTGGGTCTTCAGAAAGAATGACTTCTAATTTTCTGAAAAAAATGCCAGATTGATTTCCAGAGTGGTTGTACCAGCTTGCCATCCCACCAGCAATGAAGGAGTGTTTTCATGATGTTTTTATTACACTATAGTACAGCTTTAGGTCAGGGATGGTGATACTTCAAGAAGTTCTACTGTTCAGGATTGTTTTATCTATCCTGGGTATTTTTTTATATATATGAAGTTGAAAATTGTCCTTTCAAGATCTGTAAGGAATTATGTTGGAATCTTGATGGGACTGTGGTGAATCTGTAGATTGCTTTTGGTATGATGGCTCTTTTCACTATATGTATGATGTCTTTGATCTGTTCTTGGATTTGTTTTGTGAGTATTTTAGTGAGTATTTTGCATCAATGTTAATTAGGGAAACTGGCCTAAAATTCTCTTTCTTTGTTGAGCATTTGTGTGACATAAGTAACAGGGTGACTGTGGCCTCATAGAATGAATTTGGCAGAATGCCTTCATTTTTAGTCTGTGAAATACTTTGAGGAATATTGTCGTTAGCTGTTCTTTAAAATGCTGGTAGAATTCTGCACTAAAACCATCTGGCCCTGGGCTGGTTTTGATTGGGAGATTTTTAATGGCTGCTTCTATTTCCTTAGGGGTTATAAGACTATTCACACCTTTTCAATCTGAACTTGTACCCAGAGCAGACCTAAGACACTGGCTTCGCACCCATTCCTACAACACCCAGAGGAAGTTCATAACCCAGGTGCTCTAATACACCCAGAATCACAGGTGAGAAGGACAAAACACCTGTCCCAACACCCAGAGTAACCTGGTCCCCCAGGATCCAGGGACATAGGAACCCCCACCCAATCAGTGGCACAGGTCCCTTCTGGTCTGAACTTGTACCCTGAGAAGTCCTTACATGTTGGCTCGTACCCATTCCCACAACACTCAGAGGAAGCCCATCACCCAGATGCTCTAACATGCCCAGGACCACAGGAGCACAGAGGAGGCTCAACTCTCAGGAGATCAGACACATCCAAAAGCACTATAGCTCTGACATACTCAAGGACACAGTTGAGGACAAAACATCTTCCCCAACACCCAGCTTAACTGGAACCCACACAAGAACCAGGGAAACACAAACCACGGCCCACACAGAGGCATGGGTTTCTTCCAGCTTGTTTCTATGCCTAGAGCAAACTCAGGACTCTGGCCTCCCCAACCCACTCCTGCAACACCCAGAGAAAGCTTGACTCCCAGGAGCTCTGACTCAACAGGACATCAAGAACTTGATCACACCAGGATTTCAGTATCTCAGAGGCAGCTTGACTCACAGAAGCTCTGACACATGCAGAATCTTAGGATCACAAGATTCTAGAATCACAGTATCTCAAAGACACCTGGACTCTGAGGAGTTCTGACAAAACCAGGATCAGGAGAAGGATAGGATGCAGTCAAAGACACCTAGGGCAGGTAGCACTAGAGATAACCAGATGGCGAGAGACAAGTGCAAGAACATATGCAACAGAAACCAAGGCTACTTGACATTATTAGTACCCAGTTCTCTCACTACAGCAAGTCTTAGATACCCTATCACACCTTAAAAGCAAGATTTGGATTTAAATTCCTATCTCATGATGATGATAGAGGTCTTTAAAAAGGACATGAAATACAGGAGAATACAACCAAACAGGTGAATAAATTGAACAAAATCATCCAAGATCTAAAGATGGAAATAGAAATAATAAAGAAATCACAAAAAGATAACCCTTGAGATAGAATATAGAGTAAAGAGATCAAGAATCATATATGCTAGCATCACCAACAAATTACAAGAGATTGAAGAATCTCAGATGCAGAAGATACCATAAAAAACATTGACACGACAGTCAAAGAAAAATGCAAAATGCAAAAACATCCTAACCCAAAATATCCAGAAAATCCAGAACACTATGAGAAGACCAAACATAATAATAGGTATAGAAGAGAGCAAAGATTCCCAACTTAAAGGGCCAATGAATATCTTAAATAAAATTATAGAAGAAATCTTCCCTAACCAAAAGGAAAAGATTCTCATGAACACATAAGAAGTCTATAGAACTTCAAATAGTTTGGATCAGAAAAGAAATTCCTCCATTCATGTAAGAGTCAAAACACCAAAAGCACAAAACAAATAAAGAATATTGAAAACAGTAAAGAAAAAGGGTCAAGTAGCATATAAAGGCAGAACTATTAGAATTGCACCAGGCTTTTCAACACAGACCATGAAACCTAGAAGATCCTGGAGAGATGTCATACAGACCCTAAGAAAACACAAATACTAATCCAGGCTATTATAGCCAGCAAAACTCTCAATTATCATACAAACCAAGATATTCCTTGACAAAACCAAATTTACACAGTATCTTTCCACAAATCCAGCCATACAAAGGTTAATAAATGAAAAACTCAAACACCAGGAGGGAAGCTACATTCTAGAAAAAGCAAGAAAGTAATCTTCTTTCAACTAACCAAAAAGAAGACAGCTACACAAACATAATTCCACCAATAACAAGAAAAACAACAGGAAGCAACCATCATGATCCTTAAAATCTCTCAACATCAATGGGCTCAATTCCCCAATAAAAAGACAGACTGGGTACGTAAACAGGACCCAGAATTTTGCTGCACACAAGAAACACACCTCAGTGACAAACACAGAGTAAAAGGCTGGAAATTTTTTGAAGCAAATGATTCCAAGAAACAAGTTGAAGTAGCCATTCTAATACTGAATAAAATGGATTTCCAATCAAAAGTTATCAAAAAATATAAGGAAGGGCACTATCAAGATGAACTCTCAATTCTGAATATCTATGCTCCAAATGCAAGAGCAACCACATTCATAAAAGAAACTTTACTAAAGCTCAAAGCATACATTACACCACACACAGTAATAGTGGGAGTCTTTCACATCACACTCTCATCAATAGACAGATCATGGAAACAGAAACAAAACAGAGACACAATGAAGCTAACAGAAGTTACAAACCAAACAGATTTAACAAATATCTAGACAACATTTCATCCTAAAACAAAATAATGTACCTTCTTCTCAGTGCCTCACTGTATCTTCTCCAAAATTGACTATATATTCGATCACAAAACAGACCTCAACAGATCTAAGGAAACTGAAATAATCCCATGCATCTTATCAGATCACCATAGACTAAGGCTGGTCTTCAATAACAACAAAAACAACAGAAAGGTCACATACACATGGAAGCTGTACAATGCTCTACTCAACGATAACTTGGTCAAGAAAAAAATAAAGAAATTAAAGACTTTCTAGAATTTAATGTAAATGAAGGTAAAACTTACCCAAACTTACAGGACACATCGAAAGCAGTGCTAAGAGGATAACTCATAGTGCTGAGTCCCTCCAAAAAGAAACTGGAGAGAGCATACAGCAGCAGCTTGAAGGCATACCAGAAGCTCTAGAACAAAAAGAAGGAAATACACCCAAGAGGAGTAGAATGCAGGAAATAATCAAATTCAGGACTAAAATCTACCAAGTAGAAACAAGAAAAACTGTACAATGAATCAACAAAACAAGAATCTGGTTCTTTGAAAAAATCAACAAGGTAGATAAACCCTTAGCTAGACTAACCAGAGGGCACAGGAACAGTATCCAAATTAACAAAATCAAAAATGAAAAGGAGACATAAAAACAGAAACTGAGGAAATACAAAAAAAAATCATCAGAACCTACCACAAAAGCCTATACTCAACAAAACTGAAAATCTAGACGAAATGGACGATTTTCTAGACAGATATCAGGTACCAAAGTTGAGTCAGGATCAGATAAACCATCTAAACCATCTCATAACACCTAAAGAATAGAAGCAGTCATCAAAAATGTCCCAATCAAAAAAAGCCAGGACCAGATGGATTTAGTACAAAAATCTATCAGACCTTCAAATAATTCTTAACACCAATACTCTCTAAATTATTCCACAAAATAAAAACAGAAGTTACACTAACCAATTCCTTCTAAGAAGCAACAATTATGCTTATACTTAAACCACACAGTGACCCAAAAAAAGAAAGAAAACATCAGATCACTTTCCCTTATGAATATCATGTAAAAATACTCAATAAAAATTTTGCAAACCAAATCCAAGAACAAATCAAAATGATCATCCATCATGATCATGTAGGCTTCATTTCAGGAATGCAGGGATGGTTTAATATACAGGACTCCATCAGTGTAGTCCACTAAATAAATAAACTCAAAGGGGAAAAAAAACAAAACACAAGATCATCTCAGTAGATGCTGAGAAAGCATTTGACAAAATTCAAAACCCCTTCATGTTAAAGGTCTTGGAAATATCAGGAATTCAAAGCACATACTTAATCACAGTAAAAGTAATATACAAACCAGTAGCCAACATCAAACTAAGTGGAAATAAACTTGAAGCAACCCCACTAACATTAGCAAGTAGGCAAGACTACCCACTCTCTCCCTACCTATTCAATAAAGCACTTGAAGTCCTAGCCAGAGCAATTAGACAACAAAAAGAGTTCAAAGGGATACAAATTGGAAAGGAAGAAGTCAAAATATCACTATTTGCAGATGATATGATAGTATACTTAAGTGACCCCAAAAATTCCACCAGAGAACTTCTAAACCAGATAAACAACTTCAGCAAAATGGCTGGATATAAAATTACCTCAAAAAAAATCAGTAGCCTTCTTCTACTCAAAGGATAAATATTCTGAGGAAGAAATTAGGGAAAATGTGAAGCAGAGACTGAAGGAAAGGTCATCCAGAGATGGCCCCACTCAAGGATCCTTCCTATATACAGTCACCAAATGCAGACAGTATTGTAGATGTCATGAAATACATGTTGATAGGAGCCTGCTTTAGCTGTTTCCTGAGAGGCTTTGCCAGAGCCTGAGAAATACAGAGTCAGATGCTCTCAACCAACCATTGGACTGAAAATGGGACCCCCAATGAAGGAATTAGAAAAAAGACTGAAGGAGCTGAAGGGATTTTCAACCCCATCATAAAAACAATATCAACTAATCCAACTCCCAGAGCTTCCAGATACTAAACCACCAACCAAAGAGTACACATGGAGGGACCCATGGCTCCAGCCACATATGTAGCAGAGAATGGTCTTATCGGCATCAAGAAGAGAGGCCCTTGGCCCCTGTGAAAGCTCAATGCCCTAGTGTAGGAGAATGATGAGGGGGTAGGATGGGAGGTAGTAGATGGGTGGGTGGGGGAACACTGTTATAGAGACAGGTGGGGAGGAAGTGGTAAGGGGACTCCAGAGGAGAAACTGGAAAAGGAGATAACATTTGAAATATAAATAAAAAAAAATGTTCATTTAAAGAAAAAGACTATGTAGATGGTTTACATGATCTTGATTTGGTTTGCTTGATTTTAGTTACTGGTATCTGTCTAGAAAATTATCCATTTAATTTAGACTTTTCAGTTTTGTGGGGTATAGGCTTTTTATTTTTTTTAAACGACTTTATTTTACAAAACAAAGATAAATGTACAGATTTTAAACATTTTTTGCTTAAGATTATACATTTTTGTCACTACTGTTTTTTCAGACATTAAAATAATTTTTACATAAAACCATGTGAATATATTTTTTAGTCAGTACTTGATTTTTTTCAAGGGCTTGACAGTATGCATTGAAAACCTAATAGTTACAATAAGCGTAAAGTACATGCAAAACAAAACTCAACATGGAAATAGTCAAAGTCTTCTTGTTTTGTAAATATATGTATATTTTTTTGTTTTCTTTATTTCTTGGACTTCATACAGTCTGTGAGTTGTTTCTGGGAGAGTACAAGCCTCTGGGGTTAGCATCCCACTATCAGTGACTGCATATTATGTCTGTTCTTTTGTGACTGGGTTATCTCATTCAGGATGATATTCTCTAGATGCAGCCATTTTCTTAAGAATTTGGTTAAGTCATTGTTTCTGGTGGCTGAGTAGTATTCCATTGTGTAAATGTACCACAATTTTTGTATCCATTCATCTTCTGAAGGACATCTGGGTTCCTTCCAGCTTCTGGCTATTATAAATAGAGCTGCTATGAACATTGTGGTGCATATATCTTTGTTGTGTATTAAAGTGTCTCTGGGGTATATGCCCAGAAGTGGAATAGCTGGGTCTTCAGGTAGTACTATATCCAATTTCTGAGGTATCACCAGACAGATTTCCAGAGTGGTTGTATTAGCTTGCACCCCCACCAACAGTGGAGAACTGTTCCTCTTTCTCCGCAGCCTCGCCAGCATCTGCTGTCATCTGAATTTTGGATCTTGGCCAATCTGACTGGTGTGAGGTGGAATCTCAGGGTTGTTTTGATTTGCATTTCCCTGATGGCTAAGGATGTTGAGCACTTCCTCAGATGTTTCTCGGCCATTCGGTGTTCCTCAACTGAAAACATTTTGTTTAGCTCTGTACCCCATTTTTTAATAGGGTTATTTGATTCTCTGGTGTCTAGCTTTTTGAGTTCCTTGTACACCTTGGATATTAGGCCTCTATCTGATGTGGTGTTGGTAAAGATCTTTTCCCATTCTGTTGGTTGCCGTTTTGTTTTCTTGACGATATCTTTAGCCTTACAGAAACTTTGCAATCTCATTAAGTCCCATTTGTTAATCTTTGACCTTAGAGCTTGAGCCATTGGTGTTTTGTTCAGGAAATTTTCTCCTGTACCTATGTGTTCTAAGATTTTCCCTACTTTCTCATCTAATAGTTTCAGTGTATCTGGTTTAATGTGGAGATCTTTGATCCACTTACACTTGAGCTTTGTACAAGGAGATAAGAACGGGTCTATTTTCATTCTTTTGCACGCTGAGTGCCAGTTGGACCAGCACCATTTGTTGAATAGGCTGTCCTTTTTCCATTGAATGTTTACTGATCCTTTGTCAAAAATCAGGTGACCATATACATGAGGGCTCATTTCTGGATCTTCTATTCTATTCCATTGATCCACATGCCTATTTCTGTACCAGTACCATGCAGTTTTCAGCACAATTGCCTTGTAATATAGCTTGAGGTCAGGGATAGTGATTCCCGCAGATTTATTTTTTTTGTTGTTGTTGAGGATGGATTTCGCTATTCTAGGTCTTTTGTTATTCCATATGAAATTGCACATTGATCTTTCCAATTCCATGAAGAACTGGGTTGGAATTTTGATGGGGATTGCATTGAATCTGTAGATTGCTTTTGGTAGGATGGCCATTTTTAAGATGTTGATTTTTCCAATCCATGAGCATGGGATATCTTTCCATTTTCTGAGATCCTCCTCAATTTCTTTCTTTAGAGGTTTGAAGTTCTTGTCATACAGGTCATTCACTTGCTTAGTTAGAGTCACACCAAGGTATTTCATAGTTTTTGTAACGATTGTGAAGGGTACCTTTTCCCTAATTTCTTTCTCCACATGTTTGTCCTTTGAGTATAGGAAGGCTACTGATTTGTTTGAGTTAACTTTGTATCCAGCCACTTTGCTGAACTTGTTTATCAGCTGTAGGAGTTCTCTGGTGGAATTTTTGGGGTCACTCAAGTACACTATCATGTCATCTGCAAAGAGTGATGTTTTTATCTTTTCCTTTCCGATTTGTATCCTCTTGATCTCCTTTTGCTGTCTAATTGCTCCAGCCAGGACTTCCAGTACTATGTTGAATAGGTAGGGGGAGAGTGGGCAGCCTTGTCGAGTCCCTAATTTTAGTGGGATTGCTTCAAGTTTCTTGCCATTAAGTTTGATGTTGGCTGTTGGTTTGCTGTATATTGCTTTTATTATGTTTAAGTATGGGCCTTGGATTCCTGTTCTTTCCAGGACTTTTAACATGAGGGGGTGTTGGATTTTGTCGAATGCTTTCTCAGCGTCTAGTGAGATGACCATGTGATTTTGGTCTTTGAATTTGTTTATATGGTGGATTACGTTGATGGATTTCCTTATGTTAAACCATCCCTGCATCCCAGGGATGAAGCCTACTTGGTCATGATGAATGATCGTTTTGATGTGTTCTTGGATTCGGTTTGCAAGAATTTTGTTGAGTATTTTTGCATCAATGTTCATAAGTGAGATTGGTCTGAAGTTCTCTTTCCTTGTAGGGTCTTTGTGTGGTTTAGGTAAGAGGGTTATTGTAGCCTCAAAAAATGAGTTGGGTAATATTCTATCTGATTCTATCTTTTGGAATAGTTTGGCGAGTATTGGTGTTATATCCTCAATAAAAGTCTGATAAAATTCTCTACTGAACCCGTCTGGACCTGGGCTTTTTTTGGTTGGGAGGCTTTTGATGACTTCTTCTATTTCTTTAGGTGTTATAGGGTTATTTAGATGGTTTACTTGGTCCTGGTTTAACTTTGGGACCTTGTATCTGTCTAGGAATTCATCCATTTCCTCCAGATTTTCCAATTTTGTGGAGTATAAGTCTTTGTAGTAGGATCTGATGATTTCTTGAATTTCCTCAGTTTCAGTTGTTATGTCGCCACTTTCCTTTCTGATTTTGTTAATTTGGATACTCTCTCTTTGCCCTCTAGTTAGTCTGGCTAGGGGTTTATCAATCTTGTTGATTTTCTCAAAGAACCAACTCTTGGTTTTGTTGATTTTTTCAATGGTTCTTTTTGTTTCTATTTGGTCTATTTCTGCCCTAATTTTGATTATTTCTTGCTGTCTACTCTTTTTGGGTATATCTGCTTCCTTTTGTTCTAGGGCTTTTAGCTGTGCTGTCAGGTTGCTGATGTGAGCTCTCTCCAGTTTCTTTTTGGAAGCACTTAGGGCTATGAGTTTTCCTCTCAATACTGCTTTCATTGCATCCTATAGGTTTGGATATGTTGTGTTTTCGTTTTCCTTGAATTCTAGAAGATCCTTAATTTCTTTCTTTATTTCTTCTTTGACCCTGCTATCCTTTAACAGAGCATTGTTTAGTTTCCATGTGTATGTGGGCTTTTTGTTGTCTTTGTTGTTGTTAAAGACCAGCCGTAGACCATGGTGATCTGAGAGGATGCATGGGAGTATTTCAATCTTCTTATATCAATTGAGGCTCGTTCTGTGTCCAATTATGTGGTCAATTTTTGAGAAGGTGCCATGGGGTGGTGAGAAGAAGGTGTATTCTTTTACTTTGGGATAGTATGTTCTGTATATATCTATTAATTCTAGTTGGTTCAAAGTCTCTGCTAGTTTTGCAGTGTCCTTGTTCAGTTTCTGTTTCCCTGATCTGTCCATTGGTGAGAGTGGGGTATTAAAGTCTCCCACTATTACTGTGTGGGGTGAAATGTATTTTTTGAGCTTTAGTAGGGTTTCTTTTATGAATGTGGGTGATTTTTTATTTGGAGCATATATGTTAAGGATTCAGAGTTCCTCCTGACAGATTTTCCCGGTAATGAGTAAAAAGTGTCTTTCCTTATCTTTTTTGATAACTTTTGGTTGGAAATTTACTTTATTCGATATTAGAATAGCCACTCCAGCTTGCTTCTTGGAGCTGTTTGCTTGGAAGTTTTTTTCCCACCCTTTTACTCTGAGATAGTGTCTGTCTTTGTCTCTGAGATGAGTTTCCTGTATGCAGCAAAAGGCTGGATTTTGTTTATGTATCCAGTCTGATAGTCTATGTCTCTTTATTGGGGAGTTGAGACCATTTGTGTTAATAGATATCAAGGAATAGTTGTTTCTGTTTCCTGCCATTATTGCTTTTTTGGGTTGAGTTGTGTCTGTGTTTTTTTTTCTTCTTTTAGTTTTCTTGTTTAGGAGTTTTCTTGTTTTTACTAGGCTGTATTTTCCCTCATTGTATTGGGTTTTCCACCTATAATTTGTTGTAGTGCTGGGTTTGTGGTCAGATATTGTGTGAATTTTGATTTGTCTTGAAATCTCTTCGTCTCTCCATCGATGGTGATTGATAGTTTTGCTGGGTATAGCAGCTTGGGCTGGCACTTGTGCTCTCTTAAGGAGTGCATGATTGTCTGTCCAGGCTCTTCTAGCTTTCATAGTCTCTGTTGAGAAATCGGGTGTGAGTCTGATTTGTCTGCCTTTATATGTTACCTGACCTTTTTCCCTTACTGCTTTTAGTATTCTTTCCTTACTTTGGGCACTTGATGTTTTTACTATTATGTGTCGGGAGTTATTTCTTTTCTGGTCCAACCTATTTGGAGTTCTGAAGGCTTCTTTTATGCTCGTGGTCATCTCATTCTTGAAGGTAGGGAAGTTTTCTTCTATGATTTTGTTGAAGATATTTACTGTGCCTCTTAGTTGATACTCTTCTCCCTCTTCTATTCCTATTATCCTTAGGTTAGGTCTTCTCATTGTGTCTTGGATTTCCTGGACATTTTGGGTTAGGAGCTTTTTGTTTTTTGCATCTTCTCTGGCTGTTTTGTCTGTGTTTGCAATGTTGTCTTCTGCCCCCGAGATTCTCTCTTCGATCTCTTGTAATCTATTGGAAATGCTTGCTTCTGTGACTCCTGCTTTCTTTTTTTGGTGTTCTGACTCTAGGGTTATCTCTTTTAGTGTTTTCTTTATTGTGTCAATCTGTTTTAATTTCCCTCTTCCATTCCTTTATTTCTTTGGTTCTGTTTTCCTCTAGTTCTTTGAGTTCTTTGAGTGTTTTTCTTGTTTCTTCTTTAAAAGCTTCTGAATCTTTTTGCTTTTCCTCCCTTTCTTGTTTAAGTATCTTTATCAGCATCTTGAGGTATGATTTCAGGTCTGTGTCTTCTTTTTCTGGAGTGTTTGGAATTCTGATGTTTGCTGTTATGGGAGAGCTGGGCTCTGGTGTTGCTAGATTGTCTTGGTTCCCTTGGGATATACTCTTTCTCTTTCCTCTTGCCATTTTGTTGTCAGTGATATGTTCTTGCCTTTCCCTTGTATCTGGTCTGTGTCCCTGGTTCTCCACTGGTTCAGGTGTCAGATGGGTCAAGCCCTGTTTTATGCCTCAGAGTTGTCGGGTGTGATCAGAAGTTCCAAAGTTCTATTTCTGTTTGCTGGATCAGGCACGGCAGGGCAGGGCAAGGCAGGGGGTGCACTTTCCCTGTGTACTCCACAGAGATCTCTCTGCTCCCCTGCAGCCCAGGTCTCCCACCCACCAGTTGCTCAGCCTCTACAAACCTCTGTTCCGGGTGGCAGATGGGCCAGGCTCTGCTCTGCATCCTGAAGTCGCCTCCGGGCGGAAACAGAAGTTCTAATTTTCTGTTCCCAATCGCTGGATCGGGCAAGGCGGGGCAGGGCAAGTTAGGGTGTGCACTTTCCGTGTGCACTCCGCAGAGATCTCTCTGCTCCCCTGCAGTCTAGGTCTCCCACTCACCTGTTGCTCAGCCTCTATGAGCCGCTGTTCCATGTGACTGGTAGGCCAGGCTCCACTCTGCGTCCGGAAGTCGCCTCCGGGTGGAAACAGAAGTTCTAATTTTCTGTTCCCAATCGCAGTTGCTCAGCCTCTATGAGCCGCCGTTCCATGTGGCAGGTAGGCCAGGCTCTGCTCTGCCGGGTATAGGCTTTTTAAGTAGGACCTCATGATTCTTTGAATTTCCTCAGTTTCTATTGTTAGGTCTCCCTTTTCATTTTTGACCCCAGTTTGATTAAGGCTTTGGCTACTTGTTGATTTTATCAAAGAACCAGATCTTAGTTTCTTTGATTCTTTGAATTGTTCTCTTCATTTCTCATTAGTTAATTTTAGCCCAGAGTTTAATTATTTCTTACTGTCTACTCCTCCTGGATGTGTTTACTTCTCTCTCTCTTTTTTGTTCCTTTTTTATGAACTTTCAGATATATTTTTCTGAAAAAAGGGGCACCTAGTGTTATCAACTTCCTTCTTGGCTCTGCTTTCATAGTGTCCTATAAGTTTGGATATGTAGTACTCTCGTTTTCACTGAATTCTAGACAGTCTTTAATTTCTTTATTTCTTTCTTGACCCAGTATTCATTGAGTAGAGAGTTGTTCAGTTTCCATGAATATGAAGGCTTTTTGTTGTTTCTGTTGTTGTTGAACTCCAGCTATAATCTATAGTGATCTGATAAGATGCATGGGTTGTTTCAATCTTCTTGTATCTGTTGAGACTTGCTTTGTGCCTGATTATGGGCAATTTTAGAGAAGGTTCCATGAAACGCAGAGAAGAAGGTATATTCTTTTATGGTTAGGTGAAATGTTCTATAGATATCTGATAAGTCCATTTGAATCATAACCTCTGTCAGTTTTGTTATTTTTCTGTTTACTTTCTGTCTTGATGATCTGTCTATTGGCAAGAATTGGAACATTGAAGTCTCCCACTATTGATGTATGGGGTTTGATGTGTGATTTAAGCTTTAGTAATGTTTCTTTTATGAATGTGGGTACCTTTGCATTTAGGGCATAGATGTTCAGAATTAAGATGCCCTCCTGGTGGATTTTTCCTTTGATGAGTATGAAATGTCCTTCCCTGTTTCTTTTGATTACTTTCAGTTAGAAGTCAATTTTATTAGATATTAGAATGGTTATTCCAGTTTGTTTCTTGGGTCCATTTGCTTGGAAAACCCTTCTCCAGCCCTTAATACTGAGATAATGACTATCTTTGCTGCTGAAATGTGTTTCTTCTATACAGCACAAAGATGGATTCTGTTTATATATCCTGTGTCTTTTTACCTGGGAACTGAATCGTTGATGTTGTGAGATATTAATGATGAATAATTGTTAATTTCTGTTATTTTGATGTTATTGTTGGTGGTGATGGTGGTGTGTGTATGTGTTTCCTAATCATGTTTTCACTGATGTAGGATTATTTATGTGTAGCTTACATCCTTTGGTTGGAGTTTCCATTTTAGAATTTTCTGTAGGGCTGCATTTATGGATAGATACTGTTTAAATTTTGTTCTGTTTTAGAATTTCTTGTTTTGTCCATCTGTGGTGTTTTAGAGTATTGTTTGGTATTATAGTATAGATAGGCATCTGTGGTTTCTTAAAGACAGTAATATATTAGTCCAGGCTCATCAGCTTTTAGAGTCTCTTTTGAGAAGTTGGATGTAATTCTGATAGGTCTGCCTTTGTATTCCACTTAACCTTTTTCCTTTTAGCTTTTAACATTCTTTTTTCTGTAGATTTTGTGTTTTGATTATTATGTGGTGGGAAGATTTTCTTTTCTGGTCCAATCTATTTGGTATTCTTTGAGCTTCTTGTATGTTTATCAGCATCTCTTTCTTTAGATTGGGGAAATTTTCTATGATTTTGTTGTTCTTATTTTATACAGATGGTGGTAAAATTTTGTCTGAAAGTACACTGTGATTAATTGAAGATACTATTGTACTCTAGGGAAATCACTTTTTTGGTTTTAAGAGAAATTAATAACTCAATAATGTTCCTAAATGACATAAAAATTCACAATTACCCCCATGAGGATGCAAGAAAAAATGCTGGAGAAAAGCAAATTTAAAACCACTAGCTAAGCTGCAAAAACTAAATTCAAATATAGCAGTAGCCACATTAAAGATGAAATAATAATGACACAGCATTTAAAGCACAGAGATTACCAGCATTAATCTTGAGATGACAAAAGAGAGCACAAACCCTTGTGTTTACCTGCCTGAATTTTACATTAAATATGAAATCAAAGTTGGTTTGCAATGACAGTAATAGAACAGAGAACATCCACATTGATCTTCACCAGGATTGACAAGGTACCTTAGCATCCTCAAGAAAAAGCCTCACATTGGGAATGGTGGCACACGTCTATAATCCTGAAAGTTAAAACAGGAAGACTGTGAGTTCAAAGCCAGTCTGAGTTATATAGCACCATACTGTCAAAAAATATATCTTATTATATCATCTGAAATGCTTCCATTGGGGGAAAAAATCACTAGTCATACCAAGAATGAGAAAAGTCTCAACTAAGTTCTTAAAAAGAAATATTAGCAATTGATGCTAACACAAGGGTGACAGGCTGGGAAACTGATGGACTTTCAAGCAGAGAAAGGGAAAATAGAAAACCATTTCAACACGCCATAACGAAAATGCTTGAAACAAGTAAAAACATTGATCGTTCTATGAAAGAAACAGAAAGTGAGGAGAAGTCACAGAAAGATTTAGAGCCTCAAAGCACAGCCAACAGGAGCATGTTTAGTCGGCAGAGTCTGTGGCAGACACAAACACAGCAAAGAAGGAGGGACTGAACGATAAGGCAACAAGCATTTACCCAGTGTCAACAGAAAAGAGAAAACAGACAAGTTCAAAAGCAAAGAGAACCTCCATAACCACTGAGACTTATTACAACAGGAATGACAACATCTAACACTGTGCTGTTGGAGGGCAGAAACATAAAAAAGAAGACAGCACTGAAACAGTACTCAAGGAAATCATGGATGAAATATAGCAACAAGCATAAATCTACACATCTAAGAACTGGAAAATTCCAAAACAGTAAGACTTGAAAGACCCAAACTAAAGTACATCATGGGCCAGTGAGAAGGAAGGCTCAGTGGGCAAACAGAGCTATCGGCCAAGCCTGATGACCTGAGTTGGATCCTAGGGAAGGAGAGACTGATTCCCACAAGTGATTCTATACACACACACACACACACACACACACACACACACATGCACACACATGCACACACACACACACACACACACACACACACAAAATAAGATATTTAAAACACATCACAATCAAACTGAAAAAAAAAACTAAGACAAAGATAAATTGTAGCTCAAAAAGAAATATGTCACAAGGACTTTAGGAAAGTAGATTAAATGATAATAGATTTATAGTAGAAACCATGGGAACCTAACTAAAGGGGTACAGTGTGCTCTGAGTGTGAGACAAGAACTGAGACATAAGGAAAGCTATGTCAAGACACAGGAGATGACAGTAGTCTGCAAATCAAGAAGGCTCAGGAACTACCCAGCCGACCGACACCTTGATCATGGCCTTCTAGCCTCCACGATTTAGAGGTGGGTTTTTGTTGCTTACACTGCTTTGACGACACCCGCAAACTAATGCATCCTAGAGGAACAGAACTCAAACGGGGCATATCCTGTTCAACTGCTCCTGCCACTTCCGGAGCTCTTAGAGAAGCACTGAAGTCTACGGCCCACAGAGAGATCATTTGGTGTTGGTTCTTTTATGAGGATGGGTATGTTTAAGGCTCCTAGTGGGAATTATGTATGAAGACATCCAGCCAAAGCATGCATAAGGCAGACCCCGTGCTTCTTGCTGACAAGATGATTGCTAGAAATACTCTGATTCTGATTTAATCTCCGAAAGACCACTCAACACTCAACACCCACTGCTGAAACTTGCAGATCCCGAAAGGGGCGGCAGCTAAAGATTTTCCTTGAGACTCGGAGGACACTTTTGAGCTGGGAATAAATAAGACTTTGAACCTATCAGAGCCACGTGTGGACCCCAGGATCCAGAAGAGGAATGACTTCGCCTTAAAGGTTGGTATGTTAGTAGCTTCACCCTTGCTGCAATGCTAGAGAGGGGTGCTGTGTGCTAAGGAGTTCCTGGCTCCTACCCTTGCTCTGGATTCCTGTCTGGAGATGTGATTTCTTCCTACAGCTTCAGTTCTCACCACTGCCATGACTCACCTCCGTGGTCTTCACTAGAACCATCCTGCTGTTTTAGGCATGAATTTATGGATCTGTGAACTAAATAAACCTTAAAAAGAAAAAGAGAAGGGGAGAGGGAATGAGAGAAAAGACTTCACCCTAGAATTCTAAAACTTTTGAAAATACCCTTTAGAGGTGAAAAGAAAAATCTCAGATGGAAAAAAAAAAAAAAACTAAAAGAAAGAGTTTGAAGTAAAAACCCTAGAGTGGCTAAAGGCTCTTACTTAAACAGAAAAGAAATAGTAATGGAAGAAAAGAAAGTTGAAATGTCATAAGGAAAAAAAAACATGGTTATAAAACATATTAATAAATTAATAGATTCCATCTTCTTAACTCGTCTATGTTTAGTAATTAAAAAGAAGAAGAAGAAGAAGGAGAAGAAGAAGAAAGAAAGAAAGAAACAAACAAACAAACAAACAAACAAACAAACAACTCTGACTCATGTGATTCCAAACATAAAAACATGGAGTATTGTGACATTGCATTTCAGATGCCAGGGACAAGTGATATAAATGGAAGGGAATTTCCAGACCTAATGAAAGATCAGCCGTCCTAGTAGAGGTGACAAATTTCTGTTTACCATTCAAGTACCAGTTTTCACTGTGGAGCAAGTATCTCAAAGTTGACAAGTGGTACTCAGGGCCAGGTAATTCCTTACTGAGGCAGGCTCCTGGGCCTTGGGGAAATCCTGCAGTTTCCCTGGCCTATGTCCATGGTGCAGGGAACATCCACTCCTAACTGAGAGAGTAAAGGTGTCTGTATACTGCTGAATATCCCCTGCTGAGGGATCCTGCTTGGTAACGACCATTGTTTTTCCATCCCTCTCTGTCTGTTTGGAGCTGTAGGATGTCCTCATGCCAACTGGATGCCCTCCCAGCAAACTGTCACCTCAGCCAATAAGGCAGGAGAAGGATGGCTGTTCTCCTCCTCTGGCCCCTCCCCATCCAAGGGGACCAATTTTTAAAAGCCGGGTCTTAAACTACACCCCTCCCCCAAGGAGTGTGAGGGGAGATGAAGGGAAACTATACAAAGGAGGTCATTGGCCATCAGCCTGTTGAGACTTTGCTCCCAACCAGGGTCCTGAATAGAGTGAAGAGTCCCCGTGGTTCATCAGTCACTAGTCATTGTCAATCAAACTTCCCATCTCCCAGGGCTGGGCGCAGTCAGCAGAGCCAGGAACCCTGTGCTGGCCAGCTCCAGGCATCAGCTGATGGCTGTCTCATCTGGGCAATGCACAGGCTTCAGCTCCCTACATTTAATTGGTATTAAAGATTAAAAAGCAAATTACCAAAGCAATCACGCAGAATTCACTTGTCTATATCTCACTACGGCTCCCAAGCAGTTTGATATTTACTGTCAGCTGGCATTTAATTACTCAACCAGATTTGGAGGCCGTAATTGACAGAATGCTGAAGACTAATTCTTTAAAAGGACGTTTTCCCCATACAAGAAACACTTGGGCTCAGAGGTGACGCCGTTTCCCGTTCCAAGGATCAGGAGACAGCACCAGAACAGATTGGCTCCCTCTGGCTCGCCCCTCTAGACTGCGCTCCAGTTGATGTTGGTCTTTGTGCCTGCTGGAGTCGGTGGGGGAAAAAGCCAGAGGCATTGCAAAGGAAGGCTACCCCATTCTCAGAAGCCAAATCCAGCTCTGCCACAAACCGACCAAAAGCCCACAGGCTAGAGAGGGCCCCCCCCCCCCAGGCAGAATCTCTCAGCCCACAGACCCACGCTGCTGCTGAGAGCGAAGGAAGCCTCTCTGGTTAGAAACGCGTTTGAAGGGGTAACAGCCACTGCTGTCTGTCTAGTGACTTGTAGCTGCACATTGCAAAAACACCTAGTTCAACCTCACTGCCGGGTCTTATGTCACCATTTACATTGCTCTGACTCTAATCCGGCGTCCGTGATGTCACGTGTATTTAATAATTTAAACATTTAAATCGCATCGGACTCGGCTGCATAAAATACAACAAAAGCCAGTGTGGTCCTAAGGAAGCCTTCTGCTGGGAACTGACACACTCAAGGCCATGCTGAGGGCAGAGTGGGGGACAGCATACCTCTAGTTTAGCCACAGTTTTGAACTTCAGCAGCAGGCGCTGTGAAACAAACTATACTGCTGATCTAAATAAAGCCAGTTTTCAAAAAAAGAAAAACAATTTCCAAAAGTCTCACTTAGTGACTGGTCAAGGTCAGAATGTGTAAACTCGATTTTGTTTGCTTGGTGTTTTGGTTCTCACATTTAAACATTTAAGCTCGAAATGGGGCAAAAGCAGGGCTCTTCCAAAGGAAGATGGTAGGGGGATAGAAACCCTGATTTCGGAGGGTTTTTTTAATTCTTTTGAAACTCTGGGGTGTGGCCCTGCAAACAGAAGCTAGGCCCATGCCTGTGCCCTCTCTGCTTCCACGTTTCACACCAGGAACCCGGGCTCTGAGATTTGGTTGCAGATACATCGGAGCGTGTACAAGGCCAAACCATCTATGCCTGGATGAAAGTTTTTGTAAGCCAGATTTGCATTCATACCCACCTGGCTCTGTGTGGCGAGGGAGACAGACCAGGGCTATTTTTAAAGTCCCGAGTAAAGCCAGGAGCTGCCGGACGCAGATAGCGTGCGCTGTAGCTCAGGGTTTGCGATGCAGATGTCCGTAGCCCAGGCAGAGCTACGCGGCGCAGATGCTCGCCATGCAGCCCAACTTGGGTAGATTCCGAATCTGGATTCCCTCCAAGCGTTCTGCTGCTGCACAGGCAGCCAGTATCTTCCCCCTGTTCTGCTTTCCATCACACAGCTCTTCCCAGAGCACTCTTCTTCCAAATTCTTTCATGGACCACACCCCTCCTTTCCAGTACCAGGACAGCTTCTGCGCCTTTGTACATAGATGGCTATTGGGTTCTAAGGGATCAATAAAAGATCCTAGATCAGCTGCACTGTACAAGTCCCTACCGTTGCTTCATGCGTGGCGCATGCTGTTTGTTCATGAGAAGGTTAAGGCAGGGACCATTTTCCATGGGCCCGTTGCTGCCCCAGGTTCTTTGAATGTCAGACAGGATAGTTGCACTCTGCTTCTGCCCCGACAGTACCCCAGTTAGTTTGCATTCTTAACTTCAGTGCTACCAGGCTGGCACCCTAAAAACCACCGTGGCCTTCATATCTCAACAAAGGATATTCGCCGTAGAAATAAGAGTTCAGGTTCATATTCATTCGTTGATATTACAATCCCAATAATCATTGTCCTTCTCATAAATTTCCTTCCAATAGTTGGCGTTGATTTTTTCTTATCTTTACACATTATGATTATACGATATATTTGGTTTTGAACTTTGCTTCCTTCGCTCGCTGTTGGACAGGCGTCTTCTCATTGCAAAGCATCCAAGAGTTTTTTTTGAGTGGAAACACAGTACTCCCGCAGCCAGATGCCCTTGCTTAATTTAATCATTCTCCTATTGTTGGGCAGTCAGGTGGTTCCGTCTTTTTTCATTATGATGAATAACCTGGAATGAGCATCCCTGGTTATCCATCTCTGCCCCCGTCATTGATTGCATTTGTAGGTTTCTAAGAGTGGAGTTATTGAGTCAAAAAATATGAACATGTTAAAGTTCTTTAAATAAATTGCCAAATTTATATCCAGAGGTTGTTCCAATTTGTTCGCACACCAACATGTATTATCTTCATTTTTCTAAAAAAAAAAAAATCTTTAATAATTGGATAGCCCTAAGATTGTGTGTAGTCAAAGTTATTGATTGGCTCCTTTGTGATTCTTCACACAGTTCCAATGCTAAGAAAGGCCATTCTCATTCTGAAGGCTGGAAAATAATCATCTAAATAACATTTGTTCACAGATTTATTTTCTTATGCTTAACTCTGAAATCTATATGATATTAACAGATTGGTGGATCTCTTTTGGAGGAAAGGCTCTCCTTACCTCATAGCTTCAAGTTCCATGTGTGCCTTCTTCGTGTATGATCTCTGACCTTTTTCGGGTTTACTCCATTTGATTTCCTTACCTAAGGCAGGTAAGCTTAAAGGCTCAGCATGAATGGGAGACAGAGACTCAGCCTTCTGTTCTCTATAGAGATGCACCAACCCCCAAAAGGGACTCAGTCTGCTCTTCGAATTTTCTCTGTAGCTTCACAGCCAATTTAATGTTCAGTGGCGCCCAAAGGTTAAACCTAAGCACGCCTACCTCACCGAGGGCAGAGTGTTAACAAGCCTGGCTCCCTAACAGATGGAAGTTCACATTCTCCGACCCATGTCAGTCAGTCTGTGAGTGTAGTTAACGTACAGTCTGCCTTTCATATCCATATCCTGTAGCTCAAAATAAAAGGTGTTTGTACCAAAATACAGACTGTCTTCTTGTCATTATTCTCTGAATAACACAGTAGAACAGCTATTTATGTAATGTTTACACTGAAGTATCTTAAGTGATCTGGAGATAATTTGAATTATCCAGGAGATGTGTGCAGATCCTGGAAATCAGACCCAGATTATCAGTTGTGGCAGCAACTGCCTCAAAAGCAAGGCCACATTGCTGGCCCCTGATACTTGTTTTAAAGTCTGTGATGACATCATTGTTCACCTGTATTGTCAGAGGAGCCTGAAGGCAGAGGTTCCCAGATCTTGCTGTATATTAGAATCATCTGGGGAGCTTGTGAAATGCCAATCTGAGGACACATGATATGCCACCAGTTAAATCAGGCAGTGTGGGGTGAATGTCAGCCATATATTCCAGGATCTCGGGTGATTTTAACGTACTGCAAAGTTTAAAAACAATTGTGGGAGAAAGCATACGTGCCAAGTCAGGAGGCCAGGAAGAGGGGGCACAGTGACGATGTCTTTCCTGACCCTCACTCTTCATATGAAGGACAGAAGACATTAGTACCTTTTTGCTGCTTCCCATATTAGGTTTATTCTAATAAAACAAGGTCCATTTCATAGTCACATAACACAAAAGAAATGCATGGAGTTTCTTTCTGTTGTAAGTCTTACCAGACAGTAAGAGTGTGCTGATACAGACCCGAGGCTTGTTTCCATGGGATAAAATGATGGGGCAGACAGGGCAGGTGCAAACGAACCACAAGCACAGATCCTAAGCCCTCATAAGAAGCCACCACTGAACAGCGTAATAGGCACTCATTTTCATCAATTCAAATTATAATTTTAAAAAATGGGATTTTTTTTCCTTTTTCATTTATAACATTTGCAGAGTTTTGAACTGGGGCCAGACTACAAAAAAAGCCTAGAATTTATATAGCATGTTTCATCTCCACCCTGGTCCCAAATGTGCATCGGCTGTCTTAGCTTTCTGTGCCTCTCTGTTAGAGCATTCATGGGAGCCAAGACTATTGTGACTTCCACGGACCCTGATGTCCTTGTTATAACCTAGCTGGAACGTGTCTGCTGCGGGGAGGAACTTGGACACAATGCTCTAATGCCCTCTCAGAGCTGCAAAACCTGCCTTCACCCTCCATGGTTTTGGTGCCCACAGAGAGATTCTTTTTTCTGAACCCCACATAGCTTTAACAGCAGCTAGGCTACAGGTTAGTTATCTTCTAGAGTGCAAAGGCATCCCCTTGTCCTTCTGCCCTTTGAATGACTCCAGAACAGCAACACCCTAGACAGTGTCCTGCTTTGGACTTTACCCATCTGCTTCTATCTCTATACATCTCTGCTTCAACACCCCCCCATCCTCCTCTACTTCTTGAATGACTGTGGGTAGTCAGTAACAGCTGAACCAGCTCCTGTCTGATGACAGATAAATTGACTTTGCCTAGTAACCAGCCCCTCTTCGGAAATTATGTCATTCTCTGTCACTCCCTGTGCTGTCTGCCAGATGGCACACTAGTCATGGGGCTTCTAGATTCCCCACTTTCTTTCCAGCCACTCCCTACCTAGGACACAGGTACAGTTCAAAGTCTTCTTCAAGTCTTTCTCTCCTCATTCTCAGCCTGCCCCCAAATGAATGATTATGTCTCAATTTTCACAAGTTGTCCCTGATAAAGCCATCATTCCCTCAGTTTTTTCCAAAGCTTTGATGGCTGCCAGAGGTCCTCCAGTGTCCATTTCAGGGGAATTTGTTGCAAAGACTCTAAAACCAAACACTCTCACTTTCCCTGGTATTCTTGTGACACTCTTGTGATTATGTAGATCACTCCCTCAATGGTCACCAGAAGCAAAGTAGTAGCAAGGCAGTAACCAATGACAACAGATTTTGTGTCCTTTGTCAGGCACACACTTGAGGCCAGGTACAAAGCTAAAACTCAAACCGGCATCTTATTCATCAACTTGTCTTCCAAGAAAGCAGAAGTATCATCATTTTACGGCTGAAGCTTGAAAGATCTTTGCACTTTTCTCTGGGCAAGGCAGTTAACATGTAGACTCTGTGATCGAGAACCTTTTCTGCTACATACTGGCTTACCTGGTCCTCTCCCAGTGTCCTCTGAATACCATTGACTCAGAACTCCCCAGCAATGTCCTTAGGTGACTTAAGCCAATCAGAGCTCAAACCAAAGATAGGCTGTGGTTGTAGTTGGATCTGAGTTCTCTCCACATCCAGGCAAAGAGAGAGTGAGAGAGGGGCAAGGCGTGGAAGAAGAAACAAAATGAGCCTCTACACTGGAACCCTAATCCCCCAGGAACTCAGAATGAGAGCTTACTTGGGAAAGAGTCCTTTTAGAAGTATTCAAGTTAAGATTAGGTTACTATGATACAATCTAATATCCAAAACACTATGATTAGTTGTCCCATTAAAAAGAGAGAGTCTGGACATAGAGCCTCATAAGCAAATGTCATGTGAAGATGAGAGTTCACCTTCAAAAATACTCCCTCTACCAGCATCTAGTAGAGAACCTGAGAACAGAAAGCATGCAGTAGGACCATGGACCAGCAGTGTCTTGATTTCAGACTTCGCGCTCCATCGCTGTGAGTCAATAATTTTTTCTGGTTCTAATCCATTCAGGTTATAGTACTGTAGCAATAATGCAGCTGACCTCATTCATCTTAGGTGACCACACTTGAGAGAGGAGCTTCCCAGAACATCTAAATGCCACTCCCTTCTCCCACTAGTTGTGAGAAAAGTAGCACATTGCCACCAACTGATGACTATGAGCGTCTCGAATACATAAGGAAGGGCAGATCCCAAAAGGTGGCTCCTGACTTCTAGACCTCTGAGCCTGCTCACACCCGGAAGCTCCCTCTCCTTTGAGGAAAAGGGAGTCTCTGCTTGTCAGTTTGAAACTTGGTTATAGCAGAAACTGCAATACTAGGGGTTTTGGAGGTGAAATATCTGCCTATTGTGGTTTTAATGAAAATAGCCCCCATATGGAACACCCCTCCTTTGCTGGTGGGAGTAAAAACTTGTAAAACTACTTTGAAAATCAGTTTGGTGATTCCTCAGAAAATTGAGAATAGTTCTACCTCAAGTCCTAAATATATGACTCCTGGGCATATGCCAAAAAGATGTTCCACCATACCACAAAGACACTTGCTCAACTATGAATATGACAGCTTTATTCATAATAGCCAGAAACTGAAAGAACCTAGATGTCCCTCACCTGAAGAATGGAGAAACAAAATGTGGTACATTTACACAGTGGAATACTACTCAGCTATTAAAAACAATGGCATCATTACACTTGCAAGCAAAAGGATGGAACTAGAAAAGATCATCTTGAGTCAGGTAACCCAGACCCAGAAAGACAAACATGGTATGTACTCACTTATGAGTAGATATTAATCATAAAATACAGGATAACCATGCTACATTTCATAGATCCCAAAAATCTAAGTAACAAGAAGTGTCCAGGGGAGGTTGCTTGAATCTCACTGAGATGGAGAAATAGAATAGGTATCAGAGGTGGACAGAAGATAGGGACTGGGTTGGGGAGGAAGAAAAACAGGAAGGATCAAGTGTGGGAAGAGAAAACTGGGAGAGACAACTGGAATTGGTGGAAAGGCATCTCTGGGAAGAGCTAGAAACCTAGGACGATGGAAACTCTAAGAAATCTGAGGGCAACCCTAGCAATTGGGTATATGGAACTGAAACAGCTATCTCCTGTAAGCAAGTAAGACTGCCAGTGGAACAATTGGGACACTAACTCAGCCATAAAACTTTTGACCTACAATTTTTCTTGCCTATAAGATATGCAGGTTAAAGATGGAGTAGAAATTGGGGGATTGGCCAATCAATGACTGGCCCATCTTGAGAGCCAAGCCATGAGAGGGGGTCTACCGATGACACTGTTCATGGTATCCTGTTATACTTGCAGACAAGAGCCTAGTGTGACTGTCATCTGAAAGGCTTCACCCAGCAACTGATGGATACCCACAGCTAAACATTAAGCAGAGCTTGGGCAATCCTGTGGAAGAGGGGGAGGAAGAATTGAAGGAGCCAAAGGAATAAAGGATACCACAAAAAACAAGAAAAAAAAAAAACCTACAAAAGCAACTAACCTAGGCCCATAGAAGTTCACAGAGACTGATCCTCCGACCAGAGAGCATGCATAGGATGGACCTAGGCCCTATGCACATTGGTCTTCATGTGGGACTCCCAACAGAAAGAGAAGAGACTGTCTCTGACTCTGTTTCCTGTCTTTGGATCCCTTTATCCTAACTGGGCTGCCTTGTCTAGCCTCAAAGGATAAAGAGGTGATATGCCTCATCCTACTGCAACTTGAAATACCAAGGTGGCTTGGTATTCAAGGGAGGCCTCTCCTTTTCTGTGGAAAGAAAGAAAAAAGAGGAGAGGAAGATAGGGGAGGGGAGGGGAGAGTGAGGGACTAGAAAGAGGAGAGGAGGGAATCTGAAATTGGGATGTAAAATAATTTAGTTAACTAACTAAAAATGGCCACTATAGGTACATAGGGAGGGGCACTATTTGGCCTTGTTGGAGGAAGTGTGTCACCAGGGCTTGGGCTTGCTTTGAGGGCTCAGTTGTTCAAGACCCACCCAGGGTAGCATTCTCATCCTGCTGCCTGTAGATCCAGATGTAGAACTCTCCGTTCCTTCTCCAGTACCATGTCTGCCTGTATGATGCCATGTTTCCTGCCATTATAAAAATGGACTAAACCTCTGAACTGTAAGTCAGACCCAGCTAAATGTTTTCCTTCATAAGAGTTTCCTTTATAAGAGTCTTTTCATAGCAATGGAATCCCAACTAAGACACTGCCCAGAAATAGCAGTGAACATGAAGCTAGAATAGGATTTGAAGAGAGTCTATCCAACCTTGAATCTGCTGTTCCAACACTCTCTGTGATGTATTTTAGACTTATATACTTGAGCATCCATGCCCGCCACAGCAAGAACAATCCTTCATCTCTGGTTATACCTTGCTCTTTAGTCCCATCCACTCATAGCTCCATCCCAAAATCTTGACTTTGTTACAGGCATGAAGTTCTCCTTTTTAACTCTGAGATATGCTCTACAGATCTTCTGGACCCATCTTCTCTGGTCACTCTAGGCCACATACCCACATGGATAAGCCCTTCTATCCTGCTACACAACACACACTACACTTGTAGGATGCTCTCAAGTTCTAACCAAACTTGGCCAAACTCCCACACTAGAATCAATCTCTCCCAATCTTTTTGATGGAGAAACCCTTATGTAAACCTCTGCTCTAAGACACCACAGGGACAGGTGACTGCAGCCCAGTGACTTAAAGCTTTTATGAGCACTACACGTTTATTACACCAAGATGGCTTGTACTAGACCACATGTGGTTAATGCACCCAATTCACAACTGTATCTCCAAAGCAGGTCTCTTTTCATCCTGACTTGGATTCCCAAGTCATTTAAAAGTCAAGGCAACAACTCTTTGCTTTGACACACTGGGCAAATACTACTGGAAAGTATTTTAATCCTTAGAATGCATTCAATGATATTTGAAAATATTTTAATGCCTACACTATGAAGCACTGGGATAGAGAAACTAGAATTTCTGTCCACACTGAGCTGTGTCCACGTAGCAGGGAAGAGGGGGAGGAGAAAAAAGAAGAGGAGGATAGAGGACTAAAAACTGGACTGATTTAAGCAAGAACTGTTTCTGTTTCCTGCTAGATAAAAGCAGTCATTGTACGTGTGAGTAAAATGACCTTAGATACCTTACAAGTCATCTTAATAGCCCCAGGATGATTTATTAGCATGCAATAATTATTAAATCATTTCAAGTATTGTATCACTCACTCACACTAAAAAATGTATGTGCAGAGTTCCGTTTCATCAGAAAGAGAATTAGCACCTCCAAGATACTGGATGGGAGTCTAGTCAGTGCGCAGGTGCTGACTTACAAATCAGGGTTCTGCCTCCTTCGCCAGCCCAATCCCTTTTCGGCAAGTCTGCTGGTACAGCTGTTCTGATGGGAAAGGGAAAAAAAGCTGTTTCCTATCAGCTGTGCTGGGTTTGGCCCAACCCTGCTGAGCTGGGCTGTAAGAGTCACGTTGGAAGTGACTCCTTTGATGTTTTCAAAGGTCGGAGCATATCGTTCCCCTTTTGGAGTGTCACTTGGCTGTAGGCAGAGGATGTTTCAGCTGCTGGGAGAGCCAATTAGAGCCAATTATAACCCAACTAACCTCCCATGACACTGAAACTCCTTGTAGAACTTGCCAGTTTCTTGGTGGAAAAAAAAAGTTTGCTTCTGCACCTAGCTCTAGTGTGGTTGGAGCATGCCCAAACCCCAGGTATCTGCAGTGATTCCAGTCACTGTCCACTGTTACTAAACGTTGCAATCACTTGGGCAGGTCTTTAATTACTGATACCTAGACTCTGTGCCAGCAATCTAGTTGAGATGATCTGAGTAGCAGATCTAGGCATCTGTCTTTTTAAAATCCTCAAGTTGGAAAAAAAAAAAAGGTAAAATCTAATTCACCTAAGGACACAGCAGGGCTTCTGAGAAACCCAGCTTTTGTCTCCTTCTCCAGGATGACACATTTTTTTCCTGGATTTTTTTTGAAGTCTGCTTTATTAACCTTGGGTTATTACTTCATGTTTTTAATTGTTTAATGTATCAGGATTTGGGGGGCTTTGGGAGAGGCTTAAGCCCATATCCTCATACAAGTTAAGGATACTTTTTATCACTAAACTATACCCTCAGTTCTATCATTACACATGTTCAGAATAAATCTGTATTTTACAAGATTTTATTCTTTTTAACTAAAAGTATTTCTAGAACCCGAACTAAGCAAGTATACAAAGTAAAATGTTTTATAAACTTATTTTCAAATAGTATTGAAAACTGCTTTTATCCAACAGGAAACTGAATCCATATCATTTAAAAAGAACTTGAAGCCTTTGATGGATCCAGTTACTTCTTTCTGTGTGTGTGTGTGTGTTTGTGTGTGTGTGTGTGTGTTTCCTGTGTTTATCTATAAACTATACTAAAAAGCACTGTGCAAAGAAGATGCCCAAAGGGAAGTAATGAGTCCATCAGCATATGAATGGCACAGAGAATAAAACTATAAGATAAATAATTTTTATTTGCACATATAGATATTTGAATATGTAGCTTATATGTAAATATAACCTTATTTCCAGTTGGCATCTGATAACAGGACATCTGTTATAAATTTCATATTTTAATTCAATCAGATGTAAATAACTGAGCTATATATGTATGTATATACATATCTCAGGATATGACATAGTTTCTTAAATGTTAGGTTATTACACTGATGTCTTCACTAATGATTAAAACAAGGGTTCACAAGTGGGTATTTCTGCGATGAATCTTGAATTGTGAAAGGAGGGTTCATTCAACTCCATGAGGTCAAATGCCAGCTAACTTTCAAAATAAATGAAAATACTTCCAAACAGCATTAGATAACGTGTTTAATCATTGTCAAAGGTTACATTTGGTCTTCATCAGTTCTTTCTTGTCACAAAACCTTGAGCAGAAAACATATTTATGGACATATATTTACATCTGTTTATACATCTATCTGTACTGTGCATCGTAACAGAAAGATGACCCATCATGATTGGCAGGTTAGGAACTTTAGTAAGAGGTGCGAGAGAGTGTTTTCATTGAGTGTTTTATGCAGACGGTCTCATTGATCTATCCAAGAGCCCACCAAACTTGATAACTACTCAGATGAGGAAACCTAAGCTCTTGGTTCTTAAAGGGTCTTAGTAATTTGTCCAAGCTCTCAGAGATTTAATTGGCTTAGCTTTGAATTAGCTTAGAATTGAATCTGAGTTTACCAAGTGCCTGCATTTTTAACCACAGCAATAGAAACCAGAAAGCAAGCCTATTCATTGTCCTTGATTTAAAAGCCCTCAACAGAGGACAAGGTTCTGAGAGGACCTGCTGATCCCTCTTTCCTGAAATTCAGTGTATCCTGCATCCAAAATGCCCATCCTTTGGCTAGGAAAAAAAAAAAAAAAAAAAAAAAAAACTTCCAATCCTGGTATAAAAAAAAAGAAAGAAAGAAAAGCATCACTCCAAATGAACCGCATTAGCACTCTTTGTTTTCAGTATTTATTTCTTTATTATTTGCTCTAATTATCTAGAAATCTATATTTTAACCCTAATTGTCTCCCTGTGGTCATGATTAAGGCATGGCTGAAATTTGCATTGCAAACACCAGGAGGCCCTCAACAACAGGAGCAGATGATGAATTCTGAACTTGGCGACTAACATCCTTTACTGCTTCACTTTCATGTCTTCCTGGCTTCATTCTGGGCCAAGGTTGTTATTATTATTTTTTATCAGGTTCCAAAAGTTGGGAGGGAGTAGCGTGAGGGTGACAATTTCAAGCCTGCGCCGACTCTATCAGGCAGATCAAATTTGAACGTGTTGCTGAAACCACATCTTTGAATACAAAGCTCAAGGATCAGGGCCGCTTGTACATTTTACTAATGAATATTTATAGGGCCACCCACAGAGTGCACAGTCTTATACAAGCTACTCTATTTATATGATGGCTATTTGGGAAAACCAATGTGGTCTTAGAAAGAGGCACGCTGTAGGTAGGATGCCTTTTTATCTCTCTTTAGGGGAGGGTGAAAGCCTTCATGGGTATTTGCTCTTCTTCAGTTCTGTTATTTTAAAGTTTTATTTATTTTAGAAATAGTTACAGCCTAGCCAGGTAAATATATTGCTATAAATCCCATTTAACTTTTTCCCCCTCACTGGTATGGGCTCATAAAAGACAACAAAAACCTGCAGAAAATTCAATGAGGGAATAAGATTGTCAATACAGTGTGTGTATTTGGAAATAAAATGGCACAATCAGGAATAAAAAAGAGCCCACATTGGAGTTAATAAAAATCAGTCTCGAAGAAAGCTGCATCTAAGTAATCTTATCTTTTAATAGTGGTAAAACTTGCTAGGGCTCTTCCTTTGGTGCCCATTAAGAGTTTGCCAGCCATGTGCTGAAACAGAAACGTTGGAGAGTGGATCTTTCCTCTGAGCTCCATCCATGGGGCACCTCACTCAGCTGCACACACCCCAGCATTATCATACCTCAGCTTACCACTCTGGAATGCTAACAAGCCAGTGTCACAGCTTATCAAGCACTGTTGTGTGCAAATCATGAAACACACTTAATGGGTGGTGGCTATACCGGGTTAACAGATGCCTTTAAATATTCAAATGCAAAATAGTAAAACTGATCTCCAGAGCCTCGTAAAACTATTTTATTTATATTGAACTATTATATTTTCATGTCTCCAAGAAGCTACTGACTGTAAGATGCACAATTCATCTAATAGCTTTCCTGGGGAGAATGGAAAACATGATCACATTGAGTATTATATATAATTTATACATAGTAATATTTTGCCTCAATTGTCAGCTAGTCACAATCTAGAGTCACCAAGGAAAGAGAGTCTCAACTAAGGACTGGCTATATTAACTTGGCCCCTGGGCAGGCTTTTGATAGATTTTCTTTGCTGTGTCAGTTAAAGTTAGAAGGCCCATCTTGAATGTGGGTAGAACCATTTCTGGGCCCAGACCTCGGACTGCAATGAAACAGAGAGGCCTAAGCACTAGCATGCAGGCATTGATTTATTACTCCCTGCTCTTGACTACAGACATAATGTGATGAGCTGCCTCAAGTTCCTGCCATCTTAACTTCCTGCCAAGGATGGACTATAACCTGATACTGTGAGTCAAAGAATCCCTTCATCCTAGCAACAGGAATGAGACAAAGACACAGATAGCAAGACACACATTTGTTTTAGAAACACGGAAATGTAAGAAAGCATATCTTAAAGATGAAAACTACTACAAAAGAAATGCTTCTTTGGAGAGTATTCACACACACACACACACACACACACACACACACACACATATATTCTGTAATTTAATTTTCACCAAACTTTTATAAGTTTGCATTAATCAGTATTTCCATTTTGTGGATGAAAAGAACCAAGCCTCTGAGGTGGTATATCAATTTATGGAGATAGCACACCTAATAAGGTAATACTTGTTGCTCTTTGCTGGTAAGTGCATTATTCTTTCTCCTACCCTATGCTGTCTTTCTGTCATAAAATAGTAGATGTTTTTGGCTTAAATGTGTTTCTTAAATGAGCACGAGTGAAGGACACAAACATTCAGATCCTGATCTAGTAGAGTCTTCTTCCCTGTTTTAGAAAGTTCTTCATTCTCAATGATGATTATCTTCGTCCCAAGCTACAAATCATTCCCTCTCCTTGCAGAAGGCAGGCGGGATAATAAAGATACAGCCGACTCCCGGTGAACAAACGGTGGGTCCTGAAGGTTCAGCTTGAACCTGGGTGGCTGGCTCATTACTATTTGCTTCTCACTTATCTCGGAACAAAGAACACCTGCTTTAGAGATCACCATGGTGACTTGGCTACTTAACTGCCTGTGGTCTGCTGAGAATCTTCTTTCTGAATCCTTGGTACAATGAATGTGCAACATCCCTAGAGCTTTGCTTTACTAGACTGCAGTTGCCTGTCCCTATAATGGCTTAGGTGGGGGGGAAGGGGGGTTGCAGGATGCTTTCTCCATCAAGTAGATGGGGGAAATTGATCTGTTGTCAGAGTTTAGATGAAACTTGTTATGACTTAGAAGGCTCCGGGAAGCTCAGCAAAGCTAAACTGGGATATGTTTGACTAGCAGACGTGGGCCTTGCTGATAGCATCTGGGTACGGAAAGTGGGGTGCTAGGGGATATCTGACATCTGCCAGTGCCACCAGCCAGCATAGTGGCTACAAATGTGTAAACAGAACACTCTCCCTCAAGCGCAGCTACAACCCAGCCCACATCAAGAGAAGAAAGAGTTCCTTCTATCCAGTATATGTCACACATTAAACTAAAGGCAGGTGAGATCGGCGATGCCTCCCAGTCACTGAAAGGATTCTGTGTGGGGCCGGGGTGGGGGGGAGGGAGGGTTGAATTCCATTTTTGCCTCAATTGGTGCTAAAAATAAGTGCTGTTATTTATTTATGCATTATGTTATTCATCAGCAAGCTACAAGTTTTGAAGCTACTTTGCACTTAGGACTAGCGCTGTTCCTGATTATACTTAAAAAGGGGGAATCCCTGGTTGTAGATGTTGTGAGGAGCCCAGAGGCTTAGTGGCGACCCTGAATCAATGCAGGTTCCAAAGCTGTCCCAATGTGGTCTCTGTAAAACCTAGGACACCCCCCCATCACCAGTGGGTACTCTGTAGGACCTCAAGAGGAGAGAGAGGCAGGTCTTTAAATCTCACTTTACTGTGTCTCTTCACATGCTTTCTGAGTAGAGTGATGCTTAGAAAATACAAAAGCCAAGTTTGGTCTTTTGAAACCACAGTGAGACCCCACACCTATCAGAAGGGCTGTTATCATAAAGGACTGGTAAAAGAACTACTGGAGATGCCAAGGAGAGGATGCTTGGCAGGCTGTTGGTAAGAATGTGCATTAGCACAGTTGCTACTGACGAAGCAGGAGCTCCTCCAAACAGTCAAACCAAAACTAGCTCATAAAAGGCATTACGTCCAGGGAGCTACAGCCAGCCCAGAAGGACAAGCACTATGAGACTTCGCTTAGGTCTGGAATTTAAGGCAGTGCACATCAAAGAAGCCCAGAGTAGCATGGTAGCAGCCAAAGACAAGAGCAGAGGAGAAAGGAGGAGACGTTGGTCAACTTTGTCCTAAGATGACAACTTAAAGTGTAACCCAAAGCATAAAGAATACAGTGAGTGATTTGATTGCAGTAACCCTGTCATGGGTATACACATATCAAATCACATGCTGTATAGCTTAAATATACACAGTTTTATTCATCAACTAAGCTTTTTAGTTAATGTTAAGGGCATTGACTATAAAGAATACCTAAGCTATGAGGCTGAAGAAATGAATCAGTAACCAACAGGGCATACTGCTGCTATGAAGAACCATAGTTTAGTCCTTAGCACCCATGTTGAAAGGCTCACAACTGCCAGTCATTGCTTCTCCAGGTGACCCATGTTCTTTTCTGGCCTCACCAGTGCAAACCCACACAGAGAAAATAAACAGAATTAAAATAAAATCTAACAGGCATTATGGTGAACATCTATAATCCCAGCACCGGTGAGGCAGAGGCAGGAGAATTGCCACAAGTTCAAGGCCAGCCTAGGTGACAATATAAATAAATAATATTTCTAGCGGCGGGGAGGGGTGCAGGTGGAGGGAGGAGTGCCTTTTCTTGACGCCTTATAGAACAGAGTAGTTAGCTCCTAATGTGGCCCTTAGCTCTGTCCAGGAGAGAGAGAGAAGCATAGCTAATGAACTCCACAGCCCCACCCCCACACCATCACACACCCATTATCAGGACACTTGGATTTTACTCTTCCATGGGCTCCTCTCTCTTCTGTAAAAAGAAAACAGATGTCCTCCAGGCAATTTTTCTCAGAGGGACCTCAGAAAGTAGCATCTGCTGCAGGCTTCACCCGCCCCTCCAGACGCTTCTGAAGATGAGGGAATTTCCTTCCTTCCTGGGCCGCCCCTCCCTGAGTCTCCACCCACAGAGCCAAGCTCGCCTGGTCTGCTCTACCACATAGCATGAGGACAGATCTGATATACATAAATCAACATATTACTCATTTTCTAGCACTGCCTTTGACAGCTGTTACATGAGCACATTGTTAGAAACTGTCAAGCAATGATACACAGTGCCTTTTACAACATATGTTGACTTTTATCTAATGTAGTTCCATAATTAGCCCCGGGGAAAACGAAGCCAAGCATCCACCTGGCTGTGTGATCGCAGTTAACCTTTGCCGGGCTCCAAGGAAAGTTACCAGGGACAGGGTGGAGGCAGGATAGCTGCAGCCCAGGACTCAGGGGAAGCCAGAGTTGGAGGCTGCCAGGACAAGATGAGATTCCTTTTCTTCCCTACCCTCTGGTTCAGGGAAAGTAAGTCAGCAGTCGGAGCCTTTGGAGACTGGAGAGCTGGCCAGACCTGGGTGAGCTCTGGAGCCACATTATGAAAAACATCTCCCTGGAACTGGGTCACACAACATATAAGAACTTCGAGGAGAAAGCTGAGTGTCACTTCAAGCGTTGTTCTTGGTGTTGTACTGTTTCTCTTTCAGAAAAAGATGAAAGTTACATACTACACATGCAAAAGAAAGAAAGGGGGGGATAAAAAGCTTATGCCACTGCAGGGTCCAGCAACAGGTGACTTACGTCACAACACGGCAGGTGAGCTTGGGGCAAGGGTCTAGATTCTAGTTCTGGGTCCCTCGTGCACTCGCTAAGTCACCATGAAATGTCCTCTGTTTTCACAAATGTGCTGTGCCATTAAGGCCGAGTGGCATGGGTGTTGTTCTTCATGGCCTCTCCAGCACGCTGGATAGTGTCTGGATCACTACATACCTGTGGGAATCCTATGCACACGTATGTGTTCACCTGTATGTGCATGCAAGGAGCCGCACATGTGTCTGCCCATGTGTGGAGAGGCCGTAGGTGTATTCCTCCATCATCTCTCTTATTCTTTGAAAACAGGTCTCTCACTGAGCCTGCAGTCACTTTCAGATAGATTGGATGGCCAGGTGACCTTCAGGGATCCTCTGTCCCTCTGAGAGCTAAGATTACATCTCCCACCATTCCTGACATTTTACACAGATCCTGAAGATAAGGACCCGAGTCCTCATGTTTGTATAGCCAGCATTTTGCAGCCATTTTATCAGCAAGACATGTTTTAATACGCGAGTTCGTGTATGGAGCATTCTAGTGAAGAATAAATGAAGAGACACTAATACATTCTGCGGAAAGAAAATCAGTGCCCAGACACGGGATATCTCATTTAACGTTCCATGTCTGCTCTGGGAGCCAGTCAGAAACAGCTCTGACGACCGTGGAGGCGACACACCAAAATAAATCTGAGGGAATCTGAAAGCATAATGGAACCCGAACCATGAGAGTTTTCTAAATACTCATTTAAGATAGCTGAAGACACATGGCATTTCCTACATAGACACGCCAAATCAAGACAGGGAAAGACAGATGGACTCTCTGAAGAATCACCCCTGTTTGCATGCTGTGCTTGTGAATCCTGCTGAGCCAGCCCCAAGTATCACTTCTGCCTCTGCCTCTGTGCATCCAGAACCCCTGGGGGAGCAAGATGCCTGCTGTCTAGGGATGCATCCTACACATCTCTGGATTTGATCCCCAGCTAATCTGAAGATAGGACACTGAGTGTGGCCTGTCCAATGGTAAAGCAGGTCCAAGAAAGTAACAATAAGGTAAGAATTACTACATGTAGAAGGAGAGAGTAAAGAATAAGGCTAAAGACACCATAGAAAGTGTGTGGGGGTAGGGGGGAATGGATGAAGAGATGTTCCAAAGAAGGAAGAAAGGTGAGAGGGAAGAGAAGAAAATCTCACCAGCAAACATGATATGGAACATTCAAGAAAGATGTGAATGAGAACCAGTTCAGTGGGTGTACCAGCTGATAAAGGACGGGTAACTTTACGGAAACATGAAAAAAAAAAAAAAAAAGGAGCAATATAATGAAAAGTCTATAGCTGGGTAACAAATGGTTAAAAAAGATTTCTTACATGCTTCAGAAACTCAGAGGGGAGAAAAGAGACCTGACCTGTGATACGGGAAAGGGGGGGGTAGTCGGTGATTGATTTGGGATTTAGTGATGTGTTGAATGGAATGGGAGGACACTAGGGCTGGGGCATGGTCTATAGACGGAAGCAAAGAGCCACTAAGCCAGCTCAGACCCACGGCAGAGAAGAGTGGGTGAGACTCAGGGCTAAGGAGGAGTTCCATCACACCGGGAACATACTTAGATGCCAGAGTCCAGGCTATCCCATGAAATATGATCAGGGGCTAACATGATGACCCAGGAGGCAAGACAACAGCACACTGGACAGGTGGGACAGCAGAAGTTTGGGAATGGGGAGAAGGGCTCACTCATCCACTAAGACTGTAACAGGGGTGGGTGGGGGTGGGGAATCGTCTGTCCACCTGTGTGATGTTATATGGCTATGCTGTTACATCAGTGTGCTGGGATTCTTGGAATTTGAGAACATGAGGGCTGAGCCACATAAAACTGGTTCAAAGATGAAACCAATGACATCTCCAGTTTATAACCTGGCTAGTTTGTTCAGCGTCAGTCTCCTCGTCTGTGAAATGGGGAAATCGATAGCACCTACACCGCCTTTCAAGTATATTTAAAAAAAAGTGACACGTGCCAATGGCCAGTGAGGCATTAACACCCAATGAGAGCTGCCCATGACACGGTTTTATTATTAAAGCATGCTGCTGCATCAGGTCAGAGAAACATCCTCAAACAGCGAGACTGAAATAAAGGCCCCGAGAAGCACAAGTCACCAGTGAATGGATAAAACCTGCTTAGCTTCAGACACTCAACAATTAAACAACCCAGGAACTGGAAAGTGAATCACCTGACTGTAGCAAGCTGAGCCTCGAGTTTCCTAGTACTGATGAACATATCCCAGTGAGCCTCTTCCCCCACTTGCTGTAGAGCCTTTGAATAAGACTTCAGTTTTGTGATTAGATGAGCAATCCATCAGCTCCCAGTTAATCAAAAGGAAGCTATAATGGGCAGGCCTGACCAAATGAAAGGCACCTTTAGAATAAGGCCAAGTATGAGAGAGGCAATTTCTTTGTGGTCTTGAAAACGTAGGCTCCACAATCCCCAAGGCTGCTAGAAAATGCATTCTGCCCAATGCCCCAGAGTGCAAGAGAGAGTCTCAAGTCTTAGAGAGAACCATAGCCTAAAGCAACACCTTGTGACATTGAGCAAAGGACCCTTTGAAACTACTTAAGACCTTGGTCATGCAAACAATAACAGTGCTTTATTAAAACACCAGAATGTTGTGGCAACTTTTTATCAAGACAGAAAACTGAAATACTCAGTGTTAACAAAAATGCAAAAATACAATGAACTGGGGGGGGGGGTTTCCCACTAATTTTGGGTTTGTTTGGAAAGCATCTTGACATTATCTATTAACATTCAGGATGGCCATGTGTTAGTTGGATGGGGCATACCCCATAGACTCTTACAAGGATGATCGGAATAAGAATGCTCCTGCCAAGAGATTTCAATAGTCAAACAGTAAAGGAAACCACAATCCTATGTCCACCACAAGGATACATCATGAAGTGATTCAACAAAGAAATTGAGCAAACTGCAGTTATGAAGAATATGAATGAATCTTTTTTTATAAAGTAGGCAGAGAAGCAAGTTTTGAGGGCGTTCAAGCTTGCTGTCGGCAAACAGGCAAACAACACTGTCTCGTGCCTGAGGAGCACGCAGAAACATTAAAGACGGGGGACTAAAGGCGAAGCAATAATTTTCATAAACTTTGGCATAGGGACTATCTCTTTCTGGGAGTGGGGAATTGTGCTCAGGAGTGAGAAACAGGACCTTGTCGGGCTGTCGAGGTTCACTTTAGAATTACCTTTAACACAGGTTCTCACTGTGTGATTATTTCCAATTGCCCAGTCACGTTATGGGCATGGGACTCCGAACAATAAACGGGAAAGGGCAGGAAGACCTCTGAATGTTAAGTCTCAGTTTACCTAAGAATCCTGCCGGGACAAAGTCCTGTGACACGGACTGGAAGCTCCCCTGTGTCACTCCACAGACTGCAGCCTAAGATGACAGTTGGGCAGCAGGGGCCTGGGCTGGTGGCTCAGAGTGGTCCTCCACTGCTCGCCATGCCTGCTGAGCCATCACCTTCATGACACCTGTGCCTGCTGGCAGCTGCAGGGAGGGGGCTCTGTCAGGAGCAGTCACCGGCAGCAGGTTAACAATAAGATTCATTTCTTTGAGACTCACAAGACTCGATCTAGGTTGAGGGGAGAATGCTAAGGCTGCCTGCCAGGGCTCTGGTGGCAGGTTATTTATTTTTGTTTTTTAAGGTCAATTGTTTCAGGTCGGTACACTTATTAGGAGGGGATCAGTGGGGGAAAGATCATGTGCTGCTCTTCAAAGCCTGAAGGTGGGGGGAAGGGAAGGCCTTTATTCATCAATCATGCCTGGATTCTCCCTTCTAGCTGATGCCCAAACAGGTAGAGACCTAATCAAGACCTGCAGTCATTACTGAACCTGGAACACTAAGAGAATCCCGACTCCAATGCAAAAGGGGGATTCCTGAGGCTCATTCTTTAATTTGGACCTTAGTAGAGGTGTCTTCCTCTCTTCCTTCTCTATCACTGAGCTTGTTTTCTATTGTCATGTGATAAATTGTCACACTGGACGACTGCATACAGTATATGCACGAAGTCTCTGTATGTCAGAAGTCTGGGCAGGGCTGGGGTCAAGACCCTGCTGAAGCCCAAAGCATTGTCGAGGCCTGGGGTTCTCATCTGAGGCTCAATAGAATCTGCTCCTATCACATATGGGTGCAACTAAATTCAGTTGTAGAGCCCAGGTTCTGGATTCTTGGTAGGTGACATGTGGGAGCCATCCACAGTTCTATTTCTTTTTCACATAGCTTCCCTCTACTTCCAAGTCAGTAGGAGAAGAGTCCTGTGTGTGTCTGATATCTTCATGCTGTGACTCTCAAATGCACATGTGAGTGTGTGTATGTGTGTGTGTGTGTGTGTGTGTGTGTGTGTGTGTGTGTGTGATTTCTGCTGTCACAGAACTCAACTATTTAGCTCTGACCTACCTGAACTATAACCTTAAGATAGGGTCAACTCAATGTCTAATGTACAACTGGCCAATATCTACACAGCAGTCCCTGTATTAACATTTTGACTAACTGGAAAAATATGGACATGCCAGAGACTGGGAATCTTAGAACTCTGTTTCCATCCATCATCAAACAGCAGTATTATTCTTCTGAAGACGGAATTCAGAGGGGATGCAAACAGATCAATGGGCACAAAGAGATGAGGGATGCTCAGGACTGTTTCAGCAGTGGGGGTATTATTAATTATCTGAGGTGAATACAATGGTAGTCTTCACTCACTCAACAAACACGTTAGGGGCTGTGGAAGTTACACAGACAAATAAATACAGATCCTTCAGTGTCATTTACAGTTTCAAAGAAAAAATCGAGTTTACAGTCATCATCCATTTAACAGATAGCTAGTGGGGGTCTCTAATGAGCGGGTGTTAGATGCTATAGGTCTTAATGAGTAATGTGTGATATACAGTCCTGTGTGTATCTTAAAGAAGTATGAGTCTCATAGGAATTCAGAGGGAAATGACAGCTTCCCAAGGCAGGAAAAATTGGCAAAGGTGTCTTTCAACAGAAGAGACCCTCGGGTATGGCCTTATTAAGAACTGGGGATAAGAGAGGGATAGCATGCTGGTTAGAGAAACCAGCATGAACAGAATCACAGAGGTGAGAAGGAACAGAGAGAATGTGGGTAGAAATATGAAGCCCACTTGGAGAGGTGACAGGGGACAAGAAAGTGCATTGCCCAGGGTAAGAATATAAAGGAAGGATAGCACACATGTCAAAAGGTCTCAAGGAGCCCTGATATGACTGATATACAGGATATGACTGATATACAGGATATGACTGATATACAGGATATGACATGCCCAAAGGGTCACTCTCAGGAGGCCAATTTAATAACATCATTCATTTACTTCTTCAATATTTATTGAAAATCCAGTAAGTAAGCTCAGGCACTATTTACAAAACACAAGCTAAAAATCCCTGACTTCGTGGTATCTTCGTTATAAGACAGGAGACAATAAACAAGAAGATGACTAAATAAATGCATTAAGTAAGACAGTTTCAGACCTTGACAAGTGACATAAATGACAAAATAAAGCAAGCTAGAACAATCGGGATTGGAGAGAAGCATTTTAAGTTGGGTGGTGAAAGGAGGCTTCTCTGAGCAAGTGCTATGCGAGCACCTGCGTCCTGGAGGCAGCCGGCCATGAACACTGCCAGGGGAGCCTTCTGGGCCAGAGAATGGGAAGATCCTGCTGTAAAACTGCATGTGAGCAAAGCAAGCAGCCAGCATTGTATACTTGTGTATGTGAAGGGGCTTGGAAGGGTTATAGGAGAAGCCATCAGCACCCAGTAGTTCAAGACCTTGAAGCTCTTTAAAGGTAGTTTGAATTGTGTTGTATTCTCGATTAATGAGGCACTCCTAGAGGTGTCTGCATCAGATGGAGAGTCAAAATAACCCAGTCATTTAATTTGATATGTAGACTCTTATGGAAACAAGGGAAAGAACAGTTCTCTGGGAAATGAAAGGCAGAATCTAAGGGTTTGGTGGGGGTTGAGGTGATGGGTGGTAATAATGGAGATGCTAATAGTATGGTAGCAGTGGTGGAGGAGGAGTGGGTGATGAGTGATGGTTTTAATAGTGGTGACAGTGATGGTGGCAGCAGTAGTGACAGTGGGAGCAGTGGTAATGATGGTTGTTAAGAGTAGTAATAGCAATGGTAATTGTGGTAGTAGTTATAGGGATGGTGGTGGTGATGGTGGTAGTGGTTATGAGAATGGTGGTGATGCTGGTAGTGGTGGTTATATGGATGATGGTGGTGATAGTGGTAGTATTGGTGATGTGGTGATGGTTATGGGGATGGTGGTGGTGGTGGTAGTGGTGGTTATGGTGACAGTGGTAGTGATGATGATGGTGGTAGTGGTTATGGGGATGGTGGTGGTGATGGTGGTAGTGATGGTAATGGTGGTAGTGGTGGTGATTGTGGTGGTGATGGTGATAGTAGTGGTGATGGTGGTAGTGGTGTTGATGGTGGTGCTGGTAGGTAGCAGTGATGTTTAGATAGATTAGTACTGGTAGTAGCAATGGCAATGTTGGTGATGCCAATGATATTGATGACGATGGGGTGTGATGATGGTATGGTGGGTGATGCTGGTACAGAATGAATGTTGATGATGATGATAGCATTTATGGGTAGTGAGGGATGGGGGTAGTGATGGCCAACTTAGGAAATGTCTCAAAAGTCCAAAAATATTAGATTGAATGAGGGTTCAAGGAATGGGAAAATCAAAATCAGAGGGAAAAGAGCTTGTAGCAGAGAAAAGAGACAAACTCACTAGGTATAGGTCAGGAAAGTAACCATTAGGAGAAACCTGTGGAGGAAGTGTGAGTGCAGAATGAACATGACTGAACAGGTTCCATGAGATGTCAAAGAACCAATGTCAATAGACTATATCCTCTAGCTATGATTGACTGATCCAGTCATGAACTTATAACTGCAATAGAAACACACAAAACTCCCAAGACATCAGACTTCAAAGTAAGAGAGGGGGGACTTGGATAAAAGAGGGAAGTTTGTGGGAGTATAAAAGAGTAACAGTGAGTGTGTTTTTATTCATTGGATATATGTATGAACTTGTCAAGGATTAAATTTAAAATAATAATAGTAAACCAAGGTAGCTAAAAAGAGCCATATGAAAGGGACCTTGTGTGTATGAAAAAAAGAAAGAGGAGGGAGTCATGATACTTCATAAGAAGCATGCAGCTTAACCAGGGGAAAGCCCCACAGTGCTTTCCAAAGTCTAGCGCCATATAGCCATCAGCAAAAATTACATAACATTAATACTACTCCATGTCACTGCATTGAATTCCAAACTATATGTTTTAAAATTTGCAGATCCAGCCAAATAATGATTATTTTAAACTTTTAATCATAGAGGGCAAGAGCCAATGATTGTTTAGAGCATGATTACCCAAGACCGTCAACACTAACAGTAAAATGTGTAGTGAGCGCCATTTTGGAGCACTGGTGTTGAAGGTGGGGGATTTTTGTTTGGTTTTCTGTTTTTAATTCAGTCCAATTTATCAACTATTCTTTTTCTGAGTCATTTCTTTGAAAGCCATCACCAAGCCCAAGATTATCTAGTTTTTCTGGGTTGCCTTCCAGAGACTTTATGGTTTTTCATCCTGTATTTAGGTCTATGTTTCCTTAGAGTTAATGTTTGCAAATGTTGTCAAGTCTTTGTCTTGGCTTCCTTTTGTGCATGAGAGGTAACAGTTCCCATACATTTTTTTTTTTTTTTGTATTTATATAAGACAGTATCTGGGCTCTCTGTCCTATTCCAGCATTGTGTGTTCTTTCTCCAGTAACTCACTGTCCTGGTCACTGTGGCTTTACAAGTCTTGAGGTTGGGAAATATTGGCCTTCTTATACTCTGCTTTTGCCTCAGTCCTCTGTTGGCAATTCTGGGTTTTTCCCTTTCCATAAGTATGTTAGAACTAACTTATCAATAACAAAACAACTACCTTGGATTTTTATTGAAATTACATTAAGTCTACAGATTATGTTGGGAAGACCCAACACCTTAAAAATGTTGAGTCCTCTTGTTCATGAACATAGAAAAACACTCTATGTTGGATCTTTTATAAAATCTTTTATCAGAGATTTTTAGTTTTCTTTATGAATATTTCACACATTTTTTCCTAAATTTATACCTAAGTAGTTCATTTGGGGAAGTGTTGATGTGAATTATAGCATATTTTAATTTAAAATTATTTTTCCAGCTTTGGGTTCATTTTTCTTTTTTTGCTAAAATTTGTTCTTAAATACATTTGTAAGGGTTTATGGGTAAATAAACCTCTATTGTCTAGAAACTATTATATTTTCTCACACCCTTCAATAATGTTTTAACTGGGGCTAAATTATTGTTCTTTTTCTTTTTCAATGCTATGGAAATATTATCTCTCTGTCTTTCTGCTTCCATTGTGTTGCAAATATGAGTGTTATTCCAATAACATTCTGGCACTTATTCCTAAATCACTGTGTGCCATACCTTTCACTGGAAATTTCTCATTGCCCCAGCCAATGACAAACTGTTACAGGAATAGAGAAGCTTATCCTATTGCTCTTGAATTCATCATGGACACCCAAGACTGAGGTTAGTTAGTAGACTCAACTCAGCCTTTATTTAGACTCTCAGTTCTTCCTTTACCCACCATGCTTCCTTCATTCTCTTGCAGGTTCTACACATCCATCAGGTAGACTGTAAAAGTCTTTCTAAGTATCTTCTAAACATCTGGATCTAAAACATTTTTAGTTTAATTTTGTTTAAGAATGTCCTATGCCAATACTGTATTTACAATGTTTCTACTCTTCCTATTCCCCTTCTAGTTTCCCTTGTGTCCTTAATCCCTTTCAAAGTGATGACTTATTCTTTAATAATTACACACACATGTGCACACACACGTAACATGCATGCACATACATATGTATACATTAATACAACTTGCTGAGCTCATTTAGTGTTGCTTATATGTATACATGTTTAGGACAGACTACTTCAGATTTCATAACTTATCAGAGGGATAATACTAATTTTAAAGTATTTAGAATAATTGCTATCAATTACTGAGCAGTTGGTATAATCCAGGCATTGATAAATGAATCCTTATTTATATTACCTCATTTAGTTCTCACAAGAGCTTTATGAGAGAAAGTACTGCATAGCAGTTCTGGATTCCAGGCATCCTAAACCAAGTCACTGGTCAGTTATACCTCTAGGCCAGTGGTTCTCAACCTTCTTAATACCATGACCCTTTAATACAGTTCCTCATGTTGTGGTGACCCCTAACAATAAACTTATTCTCATTGCTACTTCATAACTATAATTTTACTACTGTATTTTGAATGTCTGATATTCAGAATGAACTGAGGTGATCCCTGTGAAAAGGTCATTTGACCAACAAAAGGGTCAGAACCCATAGATTGAGAACTACCAATCTAGAGGCTCTCATACAGAACCTTTTTCTTCTTTTAGTTCTGTGGGCTGTCACCTTAATTTATGTTTAGGTCATTCCAATATCTGCCTCCAAAGTTACTTCCCTGCATTGTTTCTGTATGCCTGTGCTAGAAAGGTATGTGTGACTAATGTAGAATCCATGCAGAGAGCACTTAGAATGATCATCTTCTCAGGATCCTCACTATAGTCACTTGTTTTGCTATGTGCAGTAATATTCACTATCTTGGCATATGAGCAAATACAAGTTCTGGGAAGTCTAAAGTAGACAGAGCCATTTAAAGGTTACCATTTACCCCATTGTTCCAGGTTATAGAAAGAAGAGAGAGAGAGGCAAAGGCCAAATGTCTGGTAAGTAAAGATCATACCAGAAGGTAGAAGAAACAGTGTGCTGGGCATCTGAGAATAATTTTAAAAATACAGATTAAATTCACCTCTGTGTAGTTTATAGAAATTTAAAACTCCAAAAGATAAATAGATTGAAAAGAATGTAGAAGGAAAACACAATTTCATATAAAATTGGAGCTATTATAGTAATAGACAAAAATGACCCTGTGGAAAGATAGCCGGGGGAAGTTTTGAACATCGGTTAGGATAGGTTAAGTTGGGCTTTAGTAACAAACAACTCAAAAACTTACAAGACTTAACAATGGTGAATTTCTTTCTCTTACAACATTTCCCTCCAGATTCTGAGATGCCCTGTTTCTATTATGTTACTTGCTGAGGAAAGGGTTTGGAGAAACAAATCATTCTTTATTTAAAATACCGCTGGTCTTATGCTAGAAGAAAAGAAAAACTCATTATGAGCCATGTGCTGTCTTTGAATTGTCTTTAAAGTTATGTGTCTCATTTTCACCCAGACTTCATTGTCCAAACCAAATCATGCAATGAAAACTGATATTCTGGGCTAAAGAAACATAATAGTCCTTTTTGTAAAGAATTAATATGATACAATCTACCATAATGGGTCACTACATAATTAGCAAACGTATTCACCACAAAGTTATAGTAGTTCTGTTATTTCGTGTGAATAATAATTGAGCTTCTAATAATTTTTGTAGGCAATGTTGCAATTAGAAAATGAACTTTATGATAGTTGGAGATTTTGCAATATTTCTACCCAAAATGTTAAATAAATGGAATTAATAAAGACAGAAAATATATCTGAAAAATGGACTATTATGCATTCTTGAAAACATAAAACTAGGCTTAGTGGTTCACACTTTTAAATTCCAGCACTCAGGGGCTAAGTAAGTAAGGTAGGGTAATAATCCTGGGCTCTAGGGCAACCTCAGTCAAACAGGAAGTCCCAACCTCAGAGGGAAAATAAGAATGAAATTATAGCATTTGTAACATGAACAAACCTGGAGAACACTGTATTGGTGAATTAAAGACAATCATGGATGCAAACATACTATGTAGCCTCACTCCTATGTGGAATCTAAAATTATTGAACTCTTAGAGTCAAAGAGTAAAGTAATGGTTTCCAGAGGCTGAAGGAGGAGAAAAAATAGGCAATACTCAATGAAAATAAAGTTTCAGTTATATAAGATGAATGTCAAATATGAGAGACAAGTTCTAGGGAGAATTATAAAGCATAGAATGGCTAATTACACAAAGAAAGAGGGGAGAGGAGGAGGAGGAGGAGGAGGAGAGAGAGAGAGAGAGAGGGAGGGAGGAAGGGAGGGAGGGAGGGAGAGAGAGAGAGAGAGAGAGAGAGAGAGAGAGAGAGAGAGAGAGAGACTAGGAAACCTCCGGCTGCTATACCATTGCCTTAACAGAAAGACAGAAAGCATGGTATTATGTACAGATGTGTTGGGCATGGTACTGATGCTTTGATAAGGAATCTGCATGTGAAGCTGAAGGTCCTGTTCCCTAATTGGTTCTTGATCAATCAATAAGGATGCCAGCGGCTACTGGCTGGGTGAAAGAGGCAGAACTTCTAGGTTCCCACAGGCTGGCTTTGAGACTCTGGAGGAGGAAAGCGAATTTGCCATGCTTTGGAGGTAGAGAGACTTTACAGGCATTTGAGATCTCAGGGGAAGTGACCACTGGCTACTTCCCCAGGTGAGAGACTAGAAATGCAACTAAGTGGAGGGCAGACGTAGGGTGTCGAGCAAGGAGTAAAGGAAAAGGGACACTACCCATGGAAGGCTTAGAAGAGCCCAGCCACTGAGCCATAAGGCAAGTTAAAAATGAGCTTGTTCCATCTCTCTCCCCCTCCTTCTCCCCCCCTCTATCCTCTCTCTCTCTCTCTCTCTCTCTCTCTCTCTCTCTCTCTCTCTGTGTGTGTGTGTGTGTGTGTGTGTGTGTGTGTTTCATCTGCGGCTTCAAGGGCACCAGGGAGTGGCTGGTAGCAGAGTTCACCTGAAGCTTAAAGCAGAGTAGTAGGAACTACATACTATACAGATGTATATATATTTTAAAAGATTTAATTGTATATGTTAAACATACACAGAAGCCTTGTGTACATCACTTATACCTGAATGAAACATTTTAACAAAATACAAAATAAGGATACTAAAGTCCCAAAAAACAAAATAAGCAAGTTTAATCAAACAGACACTGCTATAAAATGAATAATATACCAATGAACAACTCACATACACAGAACACATGAAACTTAATCTTGAGCTGGCACAGAGGACAGCACAGATATTTGAAAGTATCAACATACAGAACAAATAACCCAGAAAATCACAAGTATATGAAAGCTAGAACTTTTTTTAAAAAAAGATAATTTAAGAAATATATGTGTTAGAAAATTCAGTGAATTCTTACATGGCCCTTTATGAATAGTAAATTAGTAATTATAAAATAGAGTAGAATAAAAATATAAAGTATTAAAATGTATATGATATAGTCAAATCTATAGAGGCAAATGTATAAGACAATATTCTGGAAATAGAAATCAAGGAATACCTATTTATCAAGATCAGAAACTCAGCAAGCTACTACTAGGGTTTCGCCAAAGAAAATAATAAAAACAGAACAAAACTAATAAAGAAAAAGTGGAGAATTAGAACCAGTAACAAATGCAGCAGGTTTACTACAGAGATAATCAATCCATTTATAAAAATCAATTGTGTTAGCACCTGCCAACAAAGATAGTTTAAAATATTTTAAAGACAAGAAAAGATAGAGAATTCTAAGACTTATGAAAAATAACAAATGATACATATTATATTTCTGAAGGAAATAATAAAAATGTATTGAAAGATATTAAAGAATACATAAATAAAGAGATATGTTGGTTCCAAAGGTGGAAAGACAATATCATAAAACTGTCAGTTCACCTCAAATTAATCTATATATTGGGTATAATTCTAATTAAAATCAGGAATGGATCTCCAAGAACCATGACAAGCTGATTCTAAAATATATAGAGAAAAGCAAAATACCAAAGACAGACCAAAATTTTTGAAGCATGACAGTGGAAGTAATTTTTGTATCAAGTATGATGATATTATAAAGCTAGGCTGATGTAAGGCAGCACTGCTGTGGAGCAGACAAGACACAAGAAAGTTGAGGGATGAAGACTTCAATATGTAAGAACCCTAGCATGTTGCAGGGAGATGGCACAGTGGCTAATGCTGTAGCTGAGATATCACATTCCTTGGGATGCATGGTGTCATATGATCACAAAATTCATGCAAAGCCAGTCTAAGTACCTCCACAAGAAGACTTGGGATTATATCACTCAGGGTAGAAAAGTGTTTTTAAGATTGGCTTGGTTTGGTTGGTGGTTTTTGGTTGTTTGTTTGTTTGCTTATTTTGAGTTTGTTGGTTGGTTTGCTTTGTTTTTGTTTTTTGTTTACTGTTTTAGCTGCGACTAGTTGTCAAATCCAGGATCTTGTACATACATGCTACTCATAAGCTTTACCACTGAGCTACACCCCTTAGCCCAAGGATCAATTTCTAAAAATACAACAAACTTGAGCCTGAAAGAGGTTTCTGGACTTCACTAGCTTAAAATTAAAAACCTATGAACTTCAAAATGATCATGCAAGACCTATACTCAGCAATGGGTTTATATCCAGGATAAACAAAAAGTATAAATCTGGGGCTGGAGAGACAACCTAACACTATGAAGCATATACTGCTTGTCCAGAGGATCTGCATTTGGTTCCTATCACACATGTAAGACAGCTCACAACCTCCTATATCTATAGCTCTACAGGATCTGATACCTTCTGGTCTCCAAGGACATATGCCCTCATATACACACACAGTTATACAGACACATAAATTTTAAAAATTTATAAATTAAAAATAGTAAACAGAAAAGTATAACTCCATAAGCATGAAGGGAGAACTTACTGAAAATGGTCCAACTGCAATCAATATGCAGTTCATAGCTAGGGGAGGCTGAAAGATTCAGTGCACATATGAAATTATAGACACCATCACCACAGTTATTAGCAGCATGCCTTTTCATCTGGAATCTGTCATTTCACATTTATATCCTGGCAAATATCTGCAAATATGATGATATCAAACATTGATGAGCATAAGGAACAATTAGAACTCATAGCCAAACAAAAAAAAAGGGGTCACTTTGGAAACAATTCAACTGGATCTGGTTATGTTGAAGAGACCCTCAGTTTTGGTTGGCTGGCTGGCTGGCTGGCTGGCTGGCTGGCTGGCTGGCTGGCTGGCTGACTGGCTGGCTGGCTGGCTGGTTGGTTGGTTGGTTGGTTGGTTGGGTGAGTGGTTGGTTGGTTAACTGGTTAATTGGTTGGTTGGTTGGCTAGTTGGCTAGTTGGCTGGTTGGTTGGTTGGTTGTTGAGACAGGATCACTCTATATGAGAACTACCTGTCCCATAACTCACTATATAGACCACATTGGCCTCGAACACATAGAGATTTGCCTGCTTCTGCTTCCCAAGTGCTGGGACCAAAGGTGTGTGTCACCATGCCTGGCAACATGTACATTCTTAAGACCCAACCACAGCATATTTCTAAGCACATTCCCTAGAGAAGTCCTCTGCATGTACTAGGAGGCATGTAAGAAGATATTTGCAGAAGCATTTTGTGTCACTAGGGAAAAATGGGTAAACAATCTGAAAGACCATCAACAGAAGAATGGGTGAATTGTGATATATTCATGCAAAGCTACTCTCCAGCAATAGAAATGAAAAGTTAGACATCTAGTCGATAACCTGGGCAAATCTAAAATACACAATAGTGAATGGGGGGGGGGGGAAGGCTGTGGAAGCTTTCACATAGTGAAACCAATTACATAAAGCTTAATGCAAGCAAAACAACATTTTATGGTGTCAATAGACATGTTTTAAAAACACTAAAATTCTCAACCCCTCCTCCTGAGGCTCAGGACTTACCTCAGAAGACATTTGGGTAGATAAGAGCCAGAGTAGCAGACGATTACAATGAAGCAGTGTTTCTGAAAAACAGCAAGGCAGCTGCACATACAAACTCACAACAGTTGTCACAGAATGTGCAAGACCTGCACAAGCTCAACACAGACAAAATCCAAGCACGGAGACAGAAGGAAGATGGGCGTAAATCCTGCCTCTAGTTGAGAAGAGATGCTGACAATTGGTAGCTGCTGGGGAGGAAGAATTGGTTTCCTGTACGGGGAGGAGCTGATACTAAAATCTTGTTCCCTAATTGGTTCTTGATTGTGTCAATAAAAAGGGTAGAAGTCAGTTGCTGGGTGAAGGGAAAGGTGGGACTTCTGGGTTCCAGGAGGAAGAGTAGGGACCTAGGGATAGAGGAAGTTTTGTCAGCCAGGTTTTGGAATGAGAGGCATGTACATCCATGTAAGATCTTGAGTGGCTGGTAATGGTGGCCTTCGCCACTGGTGGGTGGCTGGAATAGGCTAGCTGATAAGGTTAGGGCAGGAAATTCTTCACCCAGCATTTGTGTTATCTGGCTAGTTTTAAAATAATAAAACCGTCTAATGCTTTTCATCCGCAGAGCTAAGATGGGCAAGAGGAGAAAGAGAACAGCGGGGACAGTTGATGGTGGCTTGGTGAAGCTAGCCTAAAGAGGCTCCAGACTCCCAGCATTGGGGGATGATTGTGATCTAGTTGGAGCTTGGGAACCGGGAGAGATCAAAGCATGGACCACAGCACTCAGCAAGGTGGTACCATGTTTTTAAAATTACACACAACAGTTTTCTTTAAGGGTGTTACCTCTGGTAAGCCAATCAAACGCCAAGGAATAGCCCTGCACCTAATATTATTTAGGCAGCATAAACTGGACTTGATGTGTCTCCGGTCACTGAGGACACCTCAGTGCTCCCTGAAGATGTCATTGAGAAAGGTCTTTGGTCATTTTCTTCAGCCAATCACTAATCAGGTATCGTTTAAAGGTCGAAATCCAAGAAGGTGCTCCTCTACAGCCTCAGGAAAGTTTGGGAAAGACTGCTGCATGTGATGTAGGATCCAGTAGGAGGAACCAAAGCATCGAGTTTCCACTATGCTCGGTCAGTGATTTCGTTCATTCATTCATTCATTCATTCATTCACTCATTCATTCCTTTGGTAGTTTAACAGCTATTTCTTTAATAAGAAATATGCCTTTAATAAGCCATGAACTGGGATGCACTGAGAAAGAGGGCAGGAAATTCTCTTGACTGTGGTCCTCAGCAGCTGCTCCATAGAAGTCACCTTCATCATCTGCCCTTACATTCACTCAGGAGAAACATCAAATCCACTTTGCGCCGCCCGTAGAGTCTTTGGTTTATGGTCATCCTCCTTATGATGGATCTGCCAAGGCCACACCCTGATCATCTTTTTCCTGATCACTTTGAAGAGGGTGCTTTGCCAGATACTGGTGTCATGTGCAATGTTTTGTCCTTATAGAAGATTTTTCTTATGACCATTTCTTCAAAATACATAAGAACTCTGTTTCTTCCACAGCCAGTTGGTATAACATCATACTCAAAAGTAGAAATTTTGGCAAATAAAAATCATATATTTCTTATAATTCTGGAGGCTGGGGAGTCAATGTCAAAGGTCACATTTTGTGGCTTTGGTGTTATATCATGGCCTGACAGAAGGCAGAAGGGAACAGGAGCTGGAGTGGGAGATCTAACTCATGTCTTTAAGTCTCTTTTATAAGCAACACTAATGCACTCACGAGGGTGGGGCCCTGGACCTGCACCGTTCTCATTAGGTTGTACCATTGATGCGTTAGATTAAGAGCAGGAGACCATTGAAATTACTGCAAACTACAAGTTGCAACATTTGCAGAGAATTTCCTGCCCTCATTCTCAGTGCATCCCAGTACACGGCTTATTAAAGGCACATAAGCAATAGCTGTGAAACTACCAAAGGGATGAATGAATGAATGAATGAATGAACGAATGAATGAAATCACTGACCGAGCATAGTGGAAACTCGATGCAGCAGTCTTTCCCAAACTTCCATTTCTCTTTCCCACTCAGCTCAGCTTACCCCAGCTGTGGATCCTTCTCCAGGGGAATCACTCATCAGACAACTAGAAGAAATTACTATCCCCATCCACAACCAGGTCTCATAGAGTCAGTAAGTCACCTCTCAGTGAGGATCCAGAACCCCCCCACTGCAAATACATCCCCCTGCCTCCTCTGGATTCATCTCCAGTAGCTTTACTGAGGGTCACTAACTATAAACACGTGGCCCTCCTGCCCTGCAAGTCATTCCATTGCGCCCAGGATCTCCATTCCAATGATCCATTTGCTTCTAAAAATTCCCTTCCCAGGCGTCACACTGCCTCTGCTGAGCTGGCCAAATGCCCAGTGAAGTCCTAGGCTTCCTTAGCACTGTGAGCTCTATTATAGAGCATTAACAAGGAGCTAAAATCCACCACCATGCAAACACATGTGCACACACGCTCGAATACACACACACACACACACACCAGAAATGGATCCTGCCTCACTTCCCTATCTTTAGGGTAGTTTCTAGCTCCAAGTCCTCCAGTCTTGGCAGCAGCCTTTGCCTTTGGGAGAAAGACAAGCAACTTCAGAGTGCTATGGAAATCTCTCCCTAAACATTTGCAAGCCTTGTAGGACTTGGAGGGGTCCCAAACCCAATTCAATCAGCCCTTTCTCCCCCACACTCGCTGCGTCCAGCTGAGACCATCTCATGCAGTGGAGCCCAGTGAATGAGAGGCACCTGATGACTCCCAAGGGGCCCCACCCACAAAAGTCACCTCCAGAAAGTGGAGGAGGGTAGGGAGAGACTGAACATAGCCAGGCCTGGGACAGCTGCCACGCCAGGCTTGCTTTTAAAAGAAGCCTCTGCCTGCACTGAGAAGGAATTTCCGGCGAAAATGCAACTTCACACAGCAAGGAAGTGATGGTACTGGCCTATGGAGCCCCATTCCTGAGCCTTTAAAGACTAAAAGCATTCAGCCTCTCAATGTTTGATTAGAGAAGCTCTAAATCCCCCTAGCTTCTTGGTTTAATAAATGATATTTGCAACTGGATGTCAGGATGGGAGTTCTTTCCCTGTCTTCTACCCATAGAAACCTAATTGAGCAGCATTCATTGATCTGGTCCTCTGATGAGACAATGAAATTTCAAAGGATCCTTAAAGAGAAGAAGGCCTTCAGCATATGGGCCTGTGTGCACTGAAAATGCTATAGCCCAGTGCAGAATCCGCGTCTCTCCCAGTAAGAAGAGGATCAGAAGCAAGCAGAACAGAGGAGACAGAAGAACAACTGAATGAATATAAAGATGAATGAATGGTGATGATGCAGTCTGTGGAGCAGCTACTTGTTGAGTTCTGGTGTGTGTGTGTGTGTGTGTGTGTGTGTGTGTGTGTGTGTGTGTGTGCCCATAGTGGTTATTTTTAACTTCTTATTAATTCTAACTGCTAGCCTGATCTTCCCAATCCTGATGGTTAAACATTCACCCCACCTGACACACATGATAAATGGTCCCATTGCCACTGTAACACACAAACCCAGAATTTCCTAGAAAAGCCCCCACCAACTCCTGATGTATCGAATACCACATTGGGAAATGCCCATGTGGTTGTGTGGTGCCTCTCTTCCGCTGCCCACTGCCACAGTCTGAACTTCCTTCAGGGCATGAGGCAGCAGGGTAAAAAAGCCAGCTCTCTCCTGCAAGCCACAGATTTGGTAGTGTAGACTTTTGGTTTGTTTTTGTTTTGTTCCCCTTCACTTTTATTTGTAAAGAAATAAAACATGAACTTTGGAGCCAGAGGCTTGTTCATTGTACTCTAGGCAGCACAAATGTGTGTGTGACTGAAGACTTAACACCCAACTTTGTTCCTGTCTTCCCTGGGGCAGGAGTAAGATGGGGGATGGGAGCAGTGTGAACTCCCTAAACTCCTGTGAAGCCAGAAATTGTTGATTATGAACTGTATGTGCGTAGCCTGTGCGACCTGCTGTGTTTATCAGGGTCCCTGTAGGGGGAGGGGGGGCTGGGGGCGGGGTAAGCAAGCAGGTGAGGAACTGTAACACTGGGAACTACAGAGTTACAAGAATGTGGAAACCATGTTTGCCGATCCCTGCTGGTAAATGATACAAAATCCTCATGAATTATACAAACTGTCTCGTGTGTAAACAGAGATATCATTTAAAGCAACGAAGTCATTTCTGAACTATGCTTTAGTCCCAGTGAACTGCAGATTCACACGTGCCTGTAACTTCTGATTTCCTAATGAAATGCTTCCTGACCCCCCCCCCCAGCCCCAAAGACTGAAAGGATACCTTTCCCTCTTTATCAAGACAGCTCAAGATAGATGTGAAGGCTTGTGGGCAGGGTCAGGTACTCACAAGGTACCCTGCTCATTCTGGCTTGCATTCTAGTCACTGAGACCTATCCCTTGATTGGGGTTCATGAGACCCAACACTGCCTCAGTAGCCTGGGCCCCTCTCCACCCCAGACTGTCACTGCAGCATGAGGGACCATTAAGAGAAAACTTGTCCCTTCTGGTCAACAGGATAAAATCTCTGGCCTGGGTAGAGACCTAGCATTCCCCTTGGGCAGATTAATGATAAGGCTAAGGGACCAGCCCTCAGGAAAGAAGGAGCACCCCAAGGAAAGCAAGTTTGCCTTCAGCTATACTAATAAGGTAGGAGGAAGGATTGGCCCTTTACTGAGATAATGTACTGTTCCTTCCCCGAATCCCATCTCTTGTACTGTAGCTTTACAGGGGTACAAGCGTGCAGCGTTGTAAGCCAGCCCTCTTTCCTGAATTATTAAAATAAAAAAGGAAGAGAGAATAAATTAATCCCCTCCCCCAATCTCTTCTATAACCCTTGGTGCTTCATTTGTTCTCAAAAGCTCCACCCCACCCCCATGCCCATCCACCCCCACCACGTGGCTGACCTCCATGTTGGCTTAGCTAGAGCAATGTGACTTTTTCTCTTTCTTTGCTTCATCTTCCTCCTTCAGGCAGCTGCCAAGATCTACAGCTTGCCTGCCCTGGAGGTTTGCTTTTACAGTCTAATCAGTGTGTTCCTAGGCTTTCCTTCAATGAGAGTAAGGTCCCCAGGAGAGGACCCTCATTTCTCCAGTAACACGGGAGTGACTGTTGAGAGTCTCTCCAAGTTTCTAGTAAACTCCAGTGGCTTGGCTGGTGGTCCTTCCTGGAGGAGAGACCACAGCACTACAGAGCAGAGAGATGGTAGCAGCTGAAACTCATGGAGCCTTTTGCCAGCACTTTCAAAATAGAAGTTTGAAACCCACAGCACCCTGCCCAGAGCTGGGACAATTCCATCTTGGCCTGCATCTAAATCTACTAATGTAGTGGGACCACTCATAGGACCACGCATGACCTGGGTCACCCAGGGCCAGGGGAACAGGTTCTGTTCCTGGGGACTCTTCCCTTGCTACTGCTGTTCTGGTTCGGAAGCTTTGCTGCTGCTGCTGCTGCTGCTGCAGGGTGATCCTGAGAGCTCAAAGGGCCATGCTCCTAAGAAGGACATTCAGCAGACTGAAAGGAGCCCAGACCAGTTTGAACCAACAGTGAAGAAGACATGGCCAGGCTAGACAGGACAGAATCTGAATGAAAATTAAGACCTCAAAATTACCACAGGCTCAGAGCCAGCCTTAAAAGTCCTCTGAAGGGCCATTTCGACCGGGGTGTGGATTCCAGAATCTATCTATACTCAATGGCCTGTAAGAGAGGAATGTGGGAGGGGTGGAAGTGCTTGCCTTTAATTCCAGCACTCAGGAGGGAAAGGTAGAGAAGAAGGGTTTGAGGCCAGCCTACATCGTGAGTTTCAGGACAGCCAGGGGTTTTTCATCTTCGGTCTCAAAGAATAGCAGGTGGTAAGTGAGAAAGAGCCTAGGAGCAGGACAGTTGAGAGAAGATTCAAGCAAAGCACCAAAGGATCAACTGGGTCTTCCAAGGTGATGGATGGTCACAGTAAGTTGCAGGAAATCAGGTCGATAGAATCTAAGGGAGATCCTGTCCTAAGGCCCAGGTCTTTCCTCCAAAGAGCCTGAGGATACGCCTGGAAGAACTGTACCAGAACACAGAGGATAAGTCATACACCATGAGGACTTTGTCTAAGGCAAAATACAAAACATCTAGAGACTTCCAAATGACCAAGGATACCTCAGAGAAACCCAGCCAACTAAAATCCTGCCATGTGTACTCTTAAGTAATTTTTCTAATTTGTTTTATACTTCTCAGTTTTATGTTCAGGTACATTACATACTTAAAACCTTCTTCTTGTTCCTTATTGCAGAGGCAGTATACACTCTCAGGAGAGAAAAATATATGTAGTAAAAGCACAAGAAAACTTAAACTTTATGCTTTCCTGCCACACTCCCTGTGATCTTCATTATTTGTATGTTGATTCTTATGCCCTATCCTGTATATGTATACAGAATAATTATTGTCACAGGTTTAAGATGGTACTATACAATCCACATTGAAACCTACTGTTTCCACCCAAAATGCATGAACACTTTTCCACACTGCTTCTGTCTTGATCGACTGCTGTTTATGATAAATGAAATCCCTCGGAGCTAGGCATGGTCCTGGGGATTCACTGCTTCAATCGGGGAAAGGCAGCTTGGATCTGAGGGGCTACCACCTGGGAACCTTCCTAACTGTGGCACGCTCTCGGCTCAGTGTACGATGCTTCCGTGGATGGCAGCCTGCCAGCTACCCACCTCACCCAGTCCACCTGCCTCCTCTCATTCCGAATGCATGATGCCCAAATGCCCACCGTAGGCAATCAGACCACTCTGTGTGTGTCATCTCTGCACCACTGAAGCAATCTGCACAGCTGACAGGAGAGAGGGAGGTGGTGATTGGTGGGCCAGTCTATTAGGGAAATAGACTGACTTATAGATATTATTTCCTGTTTCTTCAAAGGCTATGCCAGGAAAGCAGCCTGTGTTTGTCAGGGGGAAATAAAGGCTGTTTATGAAAAACCCAAAAGCTTATTTCCTACTCACAGTCTGCCCTCCCATACATCGTGGAGATGGGATCGGAGCCAGGGGGATCATTCAAGCCTCTGGTTCTTTCCACCAAGGCGGCTGCCCTGTCCTGTAGAGCTTTAGTGCTCTCTTCAGGACCCTCTGACCTCAAAAAAGTAGTTACTTCTGGTCCATTTGCTTCCAGGCAGTTACAGGTGAGAAATAAACACAGCCCTGGTTCTTTCCTCAACATAAAACTAAAATGGATACAGAGAAAGAGAAAGGCAGGCAGGCCGACAAACAATGATAGATAGATAGATAGATAGATAGATAGATAGATAGATAGATAGATAGATAGATAGATGATAGATAGATTATAGATAGATAGATAGATAGATAGATAGATAGATAGATAGGTAGATAGATAGATAGATAGATAGACAGACAGACAGCAAACAGGTAGATAGATAGATAGATAGATAGATAGATAGATAGATAGATAGATAGATAGATAGATAGATAGATAGATTAGGTGGGTGGGTGGGTGGTTGGATGGATGGACGGACGGACAGACAGACAGACAGATAGATAGATATAGGAATATATACATATAGAGAGGGGGAAGCTGTCACTTTCCTCAGCTGTCTAAGGCTATTGGGAACAAAAAAGGCATCAGAGGAACCACAACCAATCTAACCTTCCTCTGTCATTTCTTACTGTTGAGAAAGCAGCCATCTTTCCCAGCCAGTCTGGGGAAGGATGTATATTCTTTAAACTGAGAGTGACGGTAGTAATCTCACCAGTCTCATATGCCTCTCTGGAACCTCGATGCTCTGCTCATCATGAAGTGAAGTTCAATTGCACCCCCTCTACTCGTGGGCTACTCTTAGCAGCCCCGTGCAATGCATGACATGAAATTGAAGTAACATGTATGACTGCTGAGGCTAAGCCACACAAGTGATTGCTGTAACTTCTGTGACCATACAGTTGCATTGATGGAGCGAACCTTGGGCAAAGCCATGTGGGGAGATCAGAGACATCTATTCGGAAGGGCCCTGGAGTTCCCATTGACCAACTTGAGTCAGATAGCAGAATGGATGAAGCTCTGAGCTTCCAGCCCCAGCCTCAACCTTATAATATCAAAGAGAGGAACCAGATGTTTCTGCTATGCCCTATTTGAATTCTTGATGCACAAAACCTAGGGCCATAAGAATGGTGTTGATACTAGCTATTGGGTCTTGTTACGGTCAGAACAGCTAGAACGTTTGAGTCCCAGTATTTCCTTATACTTTCTATTGACTGTTCTTTTTCTTCTCACCAGCCCACTCTCCCCTAACTCCCCTTTGATGAAGATGCCTCATCAATAGACACAAACCCATCATCCCAGGGATGCCTGCCTGCAGATTCTGTTTCTAACACTCCTTGGCGCTAACAGATCTCTTCCTAACCAATTACCACTTGAAAAATCCACCAGAAATGTTGCTACCATTGCTCAGGACTCTCCAGCCTGGGGATCTCCAGAGTGAGTGTCTTTTCCACCCACCACCTGGTTATGGGGTCAAGGTTTCACGTTCTAGATTAGAGGTTTTCAACATGGAGGTCAGAACCCCTTTGGGAGTCAAACAATACTTTCATAGGGGTTTCATGTTAGATATCCTACATACCAGATATTTACACTATTATTCATAACAGTAGCAAAATTATAGTTATGAAGCAGCAACAAAACAATTTTATGCATGGAAGTCACCACAAGATGAGGAATTGTATTAAAGGGTCACAGCATTAGGATGGTTGAGAACAATCTTCTAGATGATCTTGTTAAGGTGACACCCTTTTGAGGACACTTTCTAGACTTCTCAAACTAGCCTAGCATTTACAGCAATCTTACTCTTCAACTGTTTGATCTACAGTTTTATTTTCCATTCATTTACCTTGTAACCCCTGCCAAAGGGTCCCTCTGTCTCTTTGGCCATTATCAGGACCCCTATGCCTCCCCCAGATTCTAGAAATCTTGACATTATAGAGAATCTCGGAGCTAATTAGGGATCTGGCCTGAAAGTTGCTGCCTGGTCTCAACCTACGTTCCAGTGTCCTCGCCTAAGTCATCTGACCTTGCACAGCTACAGTGACTTTACTCTCAGAAGTTACCTGTGGACAACAGTGACCAGAAATCTCACACTGCAAATTCCAGGAACAATTCTTGGGTTGTAAACTGTGCTTGGTTTTAAATTCCACACAGTATTGCTGCATTCTAGATAAGACAAAGGAACCTTCCACCGGATGGCAGACACATACAAATAAATAAATAATAAATAAATAAATAAATAAATAAATAAATAAATGGGGGTAGAAAGGAAGAAAAGGATGGAAGAGGCGAGAGAAAGGAGGAAAGACCACCGATTTATCCAGTGTATGCAAGCTTCATAGACTACCAGCCTTTTGTTTTGTTGTTTTCATGGGCATCATCATGGCACCGTAAGGCTAGTTAGTGCTCAAGCCCTCACATAAGAAGACTAAGGCTACTTTGAATCACCCAAACCATTCTCCCATCTCATCTGAAGGCATTGTGTCATCTCCTAAGATGAAGTATTAGGTACAGTATAGTAAGATATTTTTAAAAAGAGAAACCACATTCTCACAGATTCAGCCATTGTACTATTATTAGTCTTAACATTTCTAACTTTATAATAGGTGTGTGGGGGTAAAATAAGTATAGTGTATATAAGACCCACAGTTTAGGGGCATACACTGAAGGTCTTTAAACACATTCTTAATAGATAAAGAAAAACTACTGTATAAAAGGAGCTTGTGTGGTTAGCTGGGTCCCCAGGAAGAAGAAATGGGAATAGTATGACCAGCCTCCTTCACAATGAGGGAGGGCACACAGCAGAGCATTCCCAGGCTATGCCTGGGAAGTGCTCTCACCAGATCCTCTCTAGAGTTCCCCTCTCTGAGGAGACAGTCCCTCCAACAGCTCACTCATAGTTCTGCCAGGGCTGTGGCAGGATGCAATGTCTTTCATGTTCCCAACTCGGTATCCTGAAGATAGGTCATTTACTTGGTAAAAGAAACTCTACAAACACAGGTATTGTTAAGAACTAAAGATTAACCAGGATGGTCCAGGAAAGTCCCACCCAAGAATATGTAAGCCAAAGCAGAGAAAACTTTTCTGGAGATACGGAAAAGAAGATGTAAGCTAAAAAAAGAGGTAGGTGGTGCTGGCTCTGAAGGTGTGAAAGGGTACTGAGGTAGAAACTGAGGCAAAGGTTAAAGGGAAACCAGAGGGAATACAGCCTTGCAGACTCCTCAATTGTGGCTCTCCTGGGCTGTTAACCTACACAATAACACAATGATAGATATAAGAGTGTTTGGAGTGTGTGTGTGTGTGTGTGTGTGTGTGTGTGTGTGTGTGTGTGTGTGTGTCCATATCTGTGGGTGCTTGTCTGTCTGTGTCTCTGCTGTCTCTGTGTGTCCTTGACCCTCTCTGCCTGTATCTTTATGTGTCTGTGTATATCTGTGTTTCTCTGTGTTCCTCTGTGTGTGTGTATAAGTGTGTGTGTGTGTGTGTGTGTGTGTGTGTGTGTGTGTCCGTACCTGTATCCATGTCTGTGTCTGTGCTGGTATACTGGTTCCCACAAAAGTTAGAAAAGGTTGTCAGATCCCCCAGAGCTGGAATCACAGGCTGTTGTTGAGTCCCAATATGGGTGCTAGAAACTGATCTGGAGAAACAGCATGCTCTGAACCACTCAGTCATTTCTCTGGCCCAGTAACAACTGTGTTTTAAGCCAATAAGTCTGTGAGTATTTGATACAGCAGCAGTAGAAAATGAGGTACCCAGTTACTGCTCTCATCCCCTTTGGCAATGTTTACTATCTCCATAGCTCATAGTACCCTGTACCCTGGTAGAAATAATTTCCATGTTCTCCAAATCAGAGTCTAGAAACTCCAAAGAATGTGGTGACTCCCCTCTGACCACACCCACTGCCCCACTACCAGTCTCTTTTTTCCCTGGGCCCACACAAGCCACCTGCCCCAAGGATCTGCCCAGCCTACCAGGCAGCAAATAGCAGAATAGCAGGATATGAGTTCCTGTACTCTGTTCCATACGGGGCAAACACAGGCCTCCCAAAGGTTAGCATCGGGTGCAGCAGAAACAATGTTGGCCTCGGGTACAGCAGAGGTAAACCTAGATGAAGACGGTCAGACTTAACACCCATAGTTCTGGATTCACAGGGCTCTACTTGGCAATCCAGCTGTAGTTCCCCCCAACCATCTGGGCCACTCAGAAGCTTCTGCTATTGCCTATTCCATATTCCCAGAAAGATACCTGCTTTTCCTACCCAGCTCCTGCCAGGCCTGCTTTCTTTGCCCCCCTCCCCCAATTCTCAGGTCCCTGCTTGCTCAGACATGACATTAAGTGGGGCAGGTGGAAGCCTAGAGACTTCTCCCAGATCTGGAAGCTCTAAGAATGCTCTCTTTTCAGTTTCTTGGGTCCTGGAATAACCCTTCTAGATGTTCTCGGGAATTCCTGACATGGCCCACCCAGAAGTCCCTCTGATGAGCCATAGAAATTGATTAGCATAATTAGATTAGACACACCATGATATCATTACAGTCTCCTCTGCTGTCTTCTCCCCTCATTAATAAAACCCACACTCAGAGTGTAATTGTCTGGCCCCATTTTTGCTGGCCCTGACTAAGCTCTTGCATGAGGAAGGGACAAGAGAAAACAAAATGAGTAACTGGGTTCCACACATCTGGATTTCTTCACTGCCTTGTCTGAACCAGAGCGCCCATGTCCCACTGAATCTGATTCCCACCTGGACGAGAGAAAATTTCACTGTTTATTAAAGTGAAATTCGAGTGGTGAGTGTGTGTGTGTGTGTGTGTGTGTGTGTGTGTGCAAGCACTTAGGGAGTCTGAAAGAGGTCATTCCTTCCCCTGGATCAGAAGTTGCAGGTAACCTGATATGGGTGCTGGGGACCTACCTTGGCTCCTCTGAAAGAGCAGAAACTGTTTTAACCACTGGACATCTCTCCAGCCCCACACACATTGAAGTCAGGAAGCCAAAGCTAAGTGTCCTGGCCAGAAGTGTGTCATAGAAAGACTTTCCAGGGTCAAAGGAGAATTCAGCCTGGACAGTGTAGGTACAGACAGAGGTAGCAGAGCTTAGGGGCACCTACAGCTGGACAGTCTTAAGAAGAACAGTGTCAGGAAAAGTTGGAGCAGAACATACAGCATTTACACCTCTCAGTCTCTCTGTCCAACTGAAAATCAAAAATGGTTATCTGCTCCTCAAAGCACTCTTCAGTTTCACCTGCATTCCAATTCTTCAGCGACTTCAAGTGTAGTGTGCTCACAGCTGAGCTTCCTGTATGCATAAGACGCCGAGAAGTTAAAGTGGAATATGCCTTCAGAGTTATAGCTCATGACTTCTAGTATGGTTTAAGTGCAGCCCCATAAAGGTTATCATGGTGCTAGAAGCTTGGTCCTCAGAGCAGTGGAATCAGGCGGTCTTGGGGCTCTAAAAGGGTAGGACCAAGCAGAAGGTGGTTAAGGCATTATGGGCTGTAACCCCACAAGGTTTTGACGTTGATCTTACAAAGTGAACTGGGTCTGGCTGAGAGCAGGTGGTGGACTATCTCAGCCTCCAAGGCTTTGTGTGTCTTCCACATGCTCACCCCAAGTGTGACGGCATCAATATACGGTCCCCACTAAAACCAAGTAGATGTTGATGCCATGAATCTTCAGAACTGTTAGCTCTGTTCCTTCTGAAGTACATAGCCGCACCTCAAAAACAATCAAATTGAGGGTCAAATCCAAAACATATCAACAGTGAAAGAACATAAAAATGCTCAGTGAGTGTCTCTCCTGTGCTAGTTCACATGTTAATTGGTGTTATTAACAACCCCTGATAACAGCAGTGTCCACTGGATCCGTCAGCATGCAGGCCCTCCGCTAAGCCCTTCATTACATACTCTGCTGGTTAATCCCAACCACAGGAGAAGAAAGCTCTGCTAAGGTCCCTGTTTTCCAATAAGAAAGCTGAAAAACTGAAAAATGTCTTCCTTCATGTCACTCACTTGGAAAAGTTGGGGTGCTGGCCAGAGCCTGGCATGGGGGCTTCTCAGTCAATCTGCTTCATATGGATTCTGATCCAGTCTCCAAGCACCTTTCTTCAGAGGCTTCCAAGTCATCCCTGTAGCAGGCATTCCCTGGGCATGTCTCCATATCCCTAACATTGTCCTTGGTGCCTGAAGTCCCTTAGCACTAACGAAAACTTTAAGACAATAAACAAGGTGATCCCTAAGGTGGCATGATAAATGTGAAGGGCCGGGGGTAAATGGAAGGAGAAAGCAGAAAGGCTGGAGCAGTCTGGTTTTAAATAGAGTGTTCAGCGGGGCTCACCCAGAAGCTGACATGGAACAAAAGTTTGAAAAGGTTAGCAAGCTAGCGCATGCCACAGAAGCTGGTGGAGGGAATCTCTCCCCTTCTGGGCATGCTGGGTCCTATTTCACGAATCTCAACACTTTTCACTAAAAGAGAATCAGGATCTGTGATACTGGCTGGCACAGAATGGGCACTCAGCATAGGCTAATTTTCTCTCCTCCTCACTCCATCCTTTGCCTTTCTAAGGAGAAAATTTGAAAAGAATTCAGATATTTGGGTCATGAGAGGTCGGGAGTAGAGATAAAAGTGAAAGGGGCTTTGAGGAACAAAGGCCCCCCCGAAACCGTCCTCAGCTTAGCAGAGGGACCCAGACCTGTCACAAAGATCCAAGGAAAGACAGGGTCTCCCCTTCAGTGTCTCAGAATGGGATTTCACAAGTATGATTAGGTAAGATGATGTCATTCTGAGAATAGAGTTCATCCCATCCTATGTGCCTAGTGTCTTTGTAAAGGGGGGTGGTATTTTGGACATAGAAACAGGTCCATGGAGAATGCAACACATGCAAACACTACACAGAATGCTGGCATCAGGGAAGATCAAATGTTGGTGGCAATCTAGGCTCCAGGAGAGAAGCAACAATCAGCTCTTCCCCTACCCAACCCCAACTCAGCAAGAACCACCTGTGGACACTTAAAACGGAGGCCTTCAGCCTCCAGGTACCTGTTATGGAAGCACCCCAATTCTTAGTACTTTGATACGACAACTTCATCAAAGCAATGTTTTCCGTACCATTGTCTGGCTCATGGTAGCCACTGTTAACCAGACAGAAAGGCATGGGGAAAAAGAAGGCAAGCACACTAAATCTTGGGAAGGAATTCAGGTGTTGAGGCTAGCTCACATCTGGAACAGATGTGACATCTACCGAGTACAGAGGGAACAGAAAACCAAAGAGACTACTGTCTGGCCCGTGAGTTCCTGCCAGTGAAAAACTCTAACCAACAGAAAGCAGACAGGATCCTCAGGTCTTCCTGTGATGTCACCATTAAGGATGGCAGAGAAGGAGCATCCCTAAAGGTAGGGCAAGTACTCTGCAAAACAGTGGGCAGGACACTTGTACGAAGGCCTGGTCTAAACAAGAGAGAATCTCCCAAGAGGAAATAGAGCATCCTCCCATGGCTGGTTCTTCATGGTGCCATCTGTTCCAGGGCTACAGTGTGTCTATCTGCCTGCTGAGACCACCCAAGCTGTTGTTCCTAATGGTAGTTAATCTTGTTGCTTCTAGTCTCTTATTTTAGTTCTTAAGACTCAAGAAGACAGACTCCCTGGAGAGCAGGGTGCGTATGTCTACATGAAAAGGAGGATCCAGTGTATGGAGGGTGGCTGACCAAGAGCTTGTCAGCTGCCCTCCAGCACCCTGGTGTTTGTCTGCTTTCCTCTGCTTCCTGGATACATAGTGAGGTTATACAATTGTCCCCCTACCTGGAATTTTGCATTCTATCCCTTTAGTTACCTATTATCAACTGACATCTAAAAATAATGGGAAATTCCAGGGGGGGGGGGAGAAATAACGTTTAACTTTTCAATGGACTTTATTATAAAACATTGATGTGGTTATTGTATTTTATTGTTGTTGTTAATCTCTTACAGGGTCTGATTTTTCAACTGAACCATCGTTGGAGTATCTTCATAAGATCAACATAATAAACCCAGTGTTTGTTACTAGCATGGCTTCCGATACTGTAAACTGTCTTAGACATGGGCCTTGTGAACTAGGGAAAGAGTGTATCTTCCGCCTTTCTGTCCTTGCAGCGTATGGCCATACACATGAGCTGTAACCATGGAACGTGGCTATAAGGGTTAGAACCCTCTTCCAGGCTTCAAAGAAGCTTCTGTGTACCTCCTAGCTCTCCATCTGTCACCCACAGGAAAAAGTAGAGACAGAGACACAGAACCACCCAATGAAAGATCCCAAGTTCCTGAATCACTGTAGGGTGGAACACCATCTGCTAATCAGAATATTGAGCTGTTACATAAGCAAGAAATAAGCTTCAACCTCATACCCTGACATACAAAGGTTACTTTGCCCAATTGGGGGGGGGGGGGGAGTGAGAAGCTCAGTTAACCCTTTATCATGAGGTCCTCTGTGAAGTGCTATTGAATCATCCTGAGAAAGACCTAGATTAGATGTCTCTCTGAGAGCCAGCAACACCATGTGTCAGGTGCTTTAGACAGAACAAGTAAAGAAAAATCTGTTTCCGCCTTGGAACCAGAGCAGAGTGGTCTCAAAGGCTCTAAGCAGAGGTGAGTCCCAGCCACACCTCCACCACAGCCGAGATGCCCAGGGAAGTAAAAAGCTTCTGTCCCAGGCATCCTGAAAGGCCTAAGTGTTTACCTGGAAAGAAAAAAATACCTTCGTGCCTTTCCAACCTACCTCCTCCCCACATGACGATGCTTCCGAGTAAACAACATGAGCCCAACTCCCTGAAAATCAGACCCAAACTGGCACTTCAACCTGCCCTCACAATCTCTGGGAGGTGCCGAGTCTTCAGTCAAGCAAGCGCTCCAGGGTCCAGTGTGGGCCAGACACCTAACGTCACTATGACACAACTCCATTGAGTCCTATCTATGACCCCACACTGCAGGTTCTCTTTCCCCTCTCATGAAGATCTAGGGCTCAGAGAGAGAGATTTCATACCAGGGGTCATATTGCTAGCCCGGCCTGCAGCACACATCTGTCTGACTCCACAGCCCCTCGCCCATCCCAGAGCCACATCCCTGTATACCTCATTCTGTCAGTCAGCCCTCAGCCTTCTGCGAGTCCTTTGCTTAATCTCACAATCTCAAAGCCACATGCTAGGAGCTGCCTAGGAGGCAGGTCTGGGGCAAGAACGGGATAGCTCTTTATGTCTGGAGAAGGGAATTTTTCAGACTCCGTCACAGCAGTAGGGGTGGCATGTGGACCCTTCTGCCTTCCAGGATGCTCTGAGGTGCTTTGCATTTGATACCCTAAGCACCTGCTATGGTAACTGTACACATTTCCACATACTGCTATGCAGAGACCTCAAACATTAACCAGAAACTGTAGGTAAACCACCCTGTCGGATGCTTCGTTCCCTCTTTTGCTTTCCATCTTTCCCTCCCTGCTTTGTTACTGTTCCATTTTTTTCATTGTATCACCCTGAGTTTCTAAGTTCCTTCTGCTTCCTGTCTACCTAAGAGCTCGGGCAAGAGAAGCTCCTTACAACAAACTCCTTGGATAAAGAAAATAAAAACCATCTCATCATCAGTGAGACTTCTTTCATCATCTTCTACCGCATGTCGCTTAGGAGTAATAAATCAAGATTTCCCTGCAGGTGGATGTGCCTGATCTAAGGAGCATCTCATATTGAGGAACATGGCGACATGCCTGGTTTCACTCAAAGGTCACAAGGATAGAACACACGCAGAGCAGCTGTCATTATCCCGACTTGACAGACGGGGAAACTGAGTCTTGGCTATAGACTGTGAGGTTTTTTGGAGAGGTTTTTTTTTTTCCTAAGAGTCCCTTCCAGGAGCAAACAAAAAAGATAACCCAGCCTTCCTTATATGCATCAAGTAGTTTGTGCAGTACCATCCTATGGAGCCACCCTGCAAATGTCATGATGCTTTCCTCTCAGGTTACAAATCTGTTCCGTCTCCATGGGCATAAAATCACAGGGTCATGCCATCTCCGAACTGGAGAAAGTTCCCATCTCTTCAACCTCCTCCACTTCCCCAACCCCTACTCCAGCCCCAAGACCACTACCCTACCCCTGCCCTAACACCTGCAAGAAGATCAAAAAGGTCCCCAGTGCTGGAAGCTCTGGACAACTGCTCTTCTGGACAGCACTGGATGATGAAGGGAAGAATTTCAGAGTTTGGAGGCAAGAGTGAACTCAGGAGTGTGCCTGTGCTGTGATCTCTGTGTCATAGGTGGGGACGAAGCGGAAGAGGGAGAGCATGCCAGAGAAGGAAAGAGAGCTGTCTGCTTCTGTCAGCCGTGAGCTCCAGAGCAATAGAGATATACGGGGAGTTCAATTTCTGTTTGCCTGAACCAGGGAGAAAATCTAATTAAATATGGTGTCTGAGTTTGGAGAAGACAGGATGGGGCTGGAATATAAAGTGTGGCAGCTACCCATAGATCAGAGGGCAATATTAATAAACCCACAGAAAGGGACAGCAGGATCTGCCAGTGGTATTGATAACATGCAAAGCAAAGACAAAGCAGGCTGGGAATATTGCATGATAATGCTGATAAAAGCCACCAGCGACCATGGCCCTTGGCCTGCCGTAGGAGATTGGGGGCTCAGCTTCTCCTGTCTGCCTCCTCATCGCCTTCCCCTCTACTCTGGCCTCAATTCCGTTTCTATCAACATGCAAACTCAGCATCTATGAACCTCTTTTTCTAGGAGCAACTAAAGCTGAGACAGATGTCCAAGAGTGAACCAGGGGAAAATGAGCCTCTGTTTCCTCTGGGAAACAGAACAAAGGGAAAAATACAGGCTAGAGAACATCCTTCCACACACACTTGCAGAGGCGTGGCTGCATCACTGACTTACATGAAGAAGGCTGAGGACCGCCCTTAAATGACTCCTACAGAAATGCTTTCTTTGTTAAGTTGCCAACAACATACTGAGTGTGTGCAAGGTTTCCCAGCCCTCTGACACTTTCAAAGCCAAAATAGAACATTTGTTGTTTTAGGAGGAAGAAAAGAGTAGGAAATCCTTAGAAGTATGAGAATATAGGTCAGTGGGGTTTGATGGAGAACATGGCCGACGCCCACTCTGTCCAGACTCCTTGGGCTTACTAAGGACTGTCTTGGGAATGGCAGTTCCTCTCTGGTGGGAGCCCCACACTTACCTGCTCTCCACTCTACCCATCACAGATGCAGCCAGGCTCTGCAAGCTTAGCTCACCTTCACTACTCTTCCCCCTGTGGTTGCCACTGTCACTGCTACGTCATAACTTTTGCCTCAGTTTCCTAAGCCTCTCTGCTATGGCTAGCATCTGACCAGAGCATTTGATGCAAATTTCACAGTGCATTAATCTGAAGTCTTTAGTGGTGTGTTTTATTCCAAGGGACTGCTTGTGTAACCCTAGCAGTCTCTGCTTACAGACCCTTGACCTTTCAAATCTACCCCCTGACCTCACCGTATCCCACCTCCACCAGCACACCACACTCCTTTTTGAAAACAGAATCTGAATTTGACAATTGTGCTGAAGGCATCTCTGTAGAGCTTCCTGTGGGCAGTCATTCCCCTACAGTTCTGCAACTTCCCGTTTGCATTTTGATTAATTGAGATTAACACTCATTTGACCACTCCTGGTGGGAGGTGAGGATTCCAGGAGATCAAGTTCTTGGACAGCTATTGGCTACTGGCTAGAGAAATCAAATTCACTCTCCAGCTATGAGAGGCTTATCACCTCTCAGGAGATGCTTAGGGTTAGATGGGGTTAGGGTCCTGGTTAGTGGTAGTGTTAAGGTTGAGAGGGCTGGCTAAAAAGAAAAATGAAAAACAAAGGATTAGGCTTAGTGTTGGGGTTGGAGTTGGAGGTGATGTTATTATCCGGGCTGGGTTGAGGTTAGGGTTGGTGGTAGTATTAAGGCTAGAATTAGAGTTAGGATTACTATTGTTTTTGGAAGTTGGGGATTGGGTTGGGTTAGAGTTGGGGTTGGGTTATTTATGGGATTAGTGTTAGGAATAGAGCAGTGGTTAGTGGTGGGGTTGGTGTTAACTTCTGCCCTTCTGCTTCAAGCTGCATTTACAAAGATCATGCCAGGTCTTGACAGTACCTTTGAGTGTTGGCAACACTGTTATTTAATAGATAAGGAAACTTGATCTTGGAAGACTCCAAGCAGGTCATAGGATTCTTTGTTGCCTTTTCTGAATATTTCAGAAACATAGCCTGCTGTCCACCCTGCCCCACACTGTGCTAACTGGCCTCTCCTCCAGCCACATCCCCTACATCCTAGTCTGTCACTTTGTCCAAGATGAACATCTCTAACAGGTATGCCTGGGCTATCTACTCCCTCTACTTCCATGCCAATGAAAATGCAAACCTCTCCCATTATCACTTGTAAGTACTGTGGATGAAACTCAGGGCCTTTGTGCACCCCACATGAGTGCTCTACCCCTGAACTGTACTCCCAGCCACTGGTTTGTGGAGGAGGAGGCAGAGTCTTGCTATGAAGCTCCAACTGACCTTGAACTCACTTCATGGGGTCACTTTCACAGATTCCGGGTTCTGTCACTGTGCCTGGCGTGTACTTTACTTCTTTCCATTTGTTTGGTTGTTGTATTATGTGATTATGTGGAGATCAGAGGGAACTTTTCCTCACCTTCTGGCATGTGGGTCCCGGGAGTGATCTCACGTGGCCAGCCTTAGTTAATACAAATCACCTTTGAATCTGCGATCAGGCCCCGCACTTCACTATTCTAAAGCAGGCAGCAATGCAGACATTTTATGCATCATCTAACATGAATCATCCTCCTCTCATTTATCACCTGACTCTATCATCCATCTATCTGTCATCTACCTACAAATTGGCTTGTGTCTCCCCTGTCCTCACTAAATCACAGAAGGGACTTTCTTTCACCTACTACTGACACTTCAGTGCCTATAACAGTTCCTGGCAAGATGCTCAGAGCCCAGAACTGGGAAACATTCCTTATCTTCCAGTTTGCCCTTGTAAGCTTTTCATCCACCAAGAGATGGTCTGTTTAGTGGTGGGATGCCAGGTGAGAAGCCAGACGATCAGCGCTAACATCTCCATCTCGGATCATCTCTCACCCCAGTTCCTAAGACCCCTGAGCTCAGCAGCACCATCTGTGGAAATACAGATGTGGGAAGTACCACCATACCATCAGATGTGCTGGGGTGGGAGGGGGCTGAGGGATATAATGGTGCACACAGTCAGTGTTCAGCCAACACCATCATTAGCGTGGACCCTGCCATGACATAGCTCAACTAACAAAAGATTCCTTTAGAAGTGATTTTTTTTTTTCAAAAACCTTAAGAAGTTAGTGGCCAAGTCCCAAATCAATGCCTACCATGGCTGGAACCAAGGCTGCTGCTTGCTCTCCTAGTCAGGCCTCTCTGCTGTCCTGATCCCACCCCATTTCCCACGGGTGAACATGACGTATTCACATGCCCAGCCCTGTCAGCCCCACTACAGAGTAGCCACAGCCATAGCCGTAAATGCTGTTTCTTCCCCAAGCCTCACACCTGAGGCTGTCTGCTTCCATCCGGTAGCCAAGTTCTCTCACCTTCCTTGTATCAGAATCGTGGCCCAAAAACATATCCAACTGCTAGTCTAGGCTCATCACAGAAACCTGACTCTCCTTTGCCCTTTGCTAACTATAGAGACAAAAAAAAAAAAAAAAGGACCCTGTCTTATCCCAGTGAAAAACACATCCAGATAACAAGAGAGCTACCCCAAGGGGAGAGTCCCTTGTCTTTAGGATGCTGTGACACAATGCTTGGAGCTGTGGCTTCTATCTTACTGCCATAGACTGTCCACAGGAATACACAGAACAAGAGGACCTATTGGAGATTCAGAAAGAGGACAGAGGGAGACACACTGTCCTCACCAGCAGATAGCCTGATTCACGGTTTCACTGTTCCGTCATTATTGGTCTGGGCTGTCACTTCCTTCTAACACCACTCACCAGAGACCCGCATCCCTCTCCTGGTATCATCCCTCGGTGATTTATCTACTCTTTTGTTCATTGCTTGCAATGCCTATCTGCACCCGCACAGCTGAGGTAAGAACTAAGCTGCTTCTCCTGTGCGTCATTCCCAGGTGGTACAAGTCACAGTCAGACTCTGCCATTAGCTGTCCTCAGCATCCTGAAAAGAACCTCTAACACCCTGTCCTAGCTGTCATCATTCATTATAGCCCCAGAGTGTGGCACGTGCTCCAAACCTTCCCAGAAGCCTTCACACATTTGCTCATAGCCCTTCCTTGTGCCAGGAACCTGGAGAGACAGCCGTGAATGCAACACTCGCATTCTTCTCCTTCATGAAAGTCTCTGGTATTGTGCTTCTTGGTCCTTGGTCTTTCAATCACACTGAACAATCAGCAGGGGAGAAATCGATAGTTCAGTAGTTCATTGCAGACATAGCCATATTCTTCAATGACTCAGAAAAATAGTAACTAGCCATTAACCATATACCTAGGATATGCAGAGCTAAGGTCTTATATCAATATTCTTTCTACTGCATCAAAACCTAAATCATGAGTAAGTGGAACACAATTTTGTGGTCTAGTGCTGTTTTTGTGCATATGGACCACACACTTGTCAATAAACAAATGTTCTGCATAAATGCAACCAAAGATTCCATAACCAGATGTCACTTATGGCCAGAAATGACCAACTGTGATGGAGAGAATCAGGTTGTCCAGGCAGTACCTGGGAGAAACTGCAGTTTAGGAGAAGGAGAGCTGCCCTCATAATAAAACAACAGTAGCCAGTCACCTGAGCTCTTGGCCAGCATGGAGTAGCTGCGGAGAAACCTTTCTCAGACGAATAATTCCCCAATCTTAGCAAGCCTGGTTGTATGAGCAGGAGATCCACCTGCACTCTCTCCCTCTAAATCACAAAGATGGAGGAGGGGAGTGGAATATGATAGCCATGGTGACATGGAAGGTAATATGTGCAGAAAGGCAAGAAGTCCATAGAGTGCAGAGAGGGGTAGATCGGGCACTATCAGGTAAACAGACCAGGTGGATAAGAGGGAACCCAAAATGGAGTCTGACAAAGCGGTGAACCCAGGTCTCCTCTGAGTCTTCTGTCCCCTTGTAAGGAAGGCCGTCAGGTTCGTCCCTGGCTATAAACAGCAATCCCAAAGGAATCATTATACAAACAGGTACTGAAAATGTTTGGCCTGCCAGAGTTCATGTCACAGGAGCTTGACTTGGACATACTTGGGACAGAGGTATTCAGGCAACTGTCTTTCAGTGTGATAGCTCAGGTTGCCCTGAGTCGTGCAGGCTTTACTAAACACCCTTTAAACATGACAAGACCCAGACATCACTCCAAAGAGATTTGCAAGGCCGCACATCTGACCTGCACATAAATGGAGAAAAATAAACTCAAGAAATTGCATTAAATATATGGACTATAAAGTACAGAAATGAATTTGTGGCTTGTTGCAATGCTGGGAGCAATAAGGAAAGAGAGCAGATTTGAAGCAGAGGGTGCATAGTGTAAGCTCCGACTTAAAGGTAAGTAGAATGTTTAAAACAGAGAGTGGGCATTGGCAGGGTACTAACGGAAGATGTACGGAGTCCCAGGAGAGAGCAAAAAATCACCCAGCAAGGTTCAAGCTGTGGCTGTGAGCAAAGCCCTCCCAGGTGCCTTGCCTGGGACATCCACAGGAGTTAAAAGGACTCTGGAGATAGCATGTCACCATCTAAACTATCTCTGGGATGTGCAGAAGCAGCCAGGCATTGTGACATGCTATTGTACACAGTCCCTACCCTCTGACAGCATGCTTACTTGTACAAATGGTACTTTCCAGTCAGTTTCTGGGATTGAAATGGGGGGAGTCTCCGATCTGGAGATTCTGGGCAAGAGCCTCTGCCTGTGCTGTGGCCGTTTCTCATTCTGAGAAGGAAATGATGTGAGGTATTCATTCCTTTCAGGATTTCGGTCTGTTGGTTGGCAACCTTGCTTCTAAAACGTTGTGTTCTTTCAAAGTAAAAATACCTCAACTGTAATTGTTCTGAGGGGATTGTTTTGTTTATTAAAATCTAAGAACTGGTAGGAAGGAAGACCTATGACCCTGTCAAGTTGGCTGGTTGTAACCACCACATTCATTTACTGAGGCCCCTATATTTACAATTACAAGAAGTAATGCATATGTATGCTCTGGCCTTGCTATGCAGAACTATAATTTCTATTTCATCTATAGGTTTAGGGAGGCCACACAATAAACCTTTGATATGTTCGATTCAATTTATTTAATGTCTACTATGTGCTGAGTATACAATAACTCCCAATGTCAGACTACCCATGGTTGCCTAAATTCAACTTAAAGACAGCAAACCAAACAGCTCTCAGAGGGAAGAACAGAGCAGAGTTTCACATCAAGGTTTTGGGCTAGGCCCACAAAGCAGGAGAGGAAATGGAGGGATTAGTCAAGGCAAGAGGCACTTCCTTCCACTTTTACCTGCGCAGTGTCAGGATCAGCTCTAGGAGGAGGAACTCTTAGACAGGCTCATTGTTGGAGGGATAAACTAAGGCCCACATATATGAGATGACTTGACTGTTTTCCTAGAGAAAGGAGATTTGGGGAGAGAGGTTGTACATAGCATGCAGCAAGCATCAGCTTTGCTGAGCTAGTGCTCCCAACACCTGACCTACCCTTGCATCAGCCTCACTCTCCCCAGGCCCAGAGGGGCCAAGGGACTGGGCCGTGTCCAGAGCAACAGAAAGGCCAGCAGCCTGGACAGGTCCTGCTGCTTCTGTCTCTTTGCCTGTGTCCCCACACGGCTCTCCGGTGTGTAGGACCATGGCCCTGAGGAAGCAGAGTGGTACAAAGTCAGGGGGAAAATGTTTTCTGCATCCTTCACTCCACAAGGTGTTATTGGATCCCTAGTGTCATGAAATGTGTGGCACAAATACACTCTAAGCATGTGTCTGCAGTGTGAATGGATACACACACACACACACACACACACACACACACACAGAGGACCTTGTAGTCTCTCTCTCTCGCAGGAAGCAGAGAGCAGAATCAGCTCCCTTGAGGAAGAACTCCAAAGAAGCTGGAAACCGAAAGGCTCTCAACAATGGGGAAAGGATGAGGGAGTTAAGCTGGAATCGGCTCAGGCCGAAAGCTCACAAGGCGCCCCTAGACCAAGTTAAATCCGCAGGGTTTCTCTGTACTTCTCTCCCTGGGCTAACTTTCCTGGACCACAGTGCAACAGAATAGCCCAGGCTACCTGACAAAAGAAACTGAGGGGTGGGAATCAGAAGCCGTGGACTGTCCTGTGGGCTCCGGAGTTAAAGGTGTCATAGGGAAATGCATCCTTCCAAATTCCCTCTGATCCAACTGTGGCAGCACCGCTTGGTTCCTATGCTCCTGGAGGAGAATTATTTCCATAAGGACACAGACAAAGCTAGCAGCCAAACTTTACTTATAGCAAGCATAACAGTGCAATTAGTTTGGTCTATACCAGAGTGAGAACAGGCCCTGCCCAGCATCTTTGGTGCCACCTCCCTTGATGTTAGGATTGGTCCTTCCCTGTTTCACCCCTGTGGTCCAAGATGTTCTCTCTCTCTCTCTCTCTCTCTCTCTCTCTCTCTCTATATATATATATATATATATATATATATATATATATATATATATATATATATATATATATATATATACCTATCTATCTATCTATCTCCCCCCTCCACGTCTCTCTCAATAGGTAAAGGCCTGAATATTGTGTCAGTCTGTTAACACTGAACTGCATTAGATATTAGACTGTATATTAAAGTATAGCTATCCATAAAGTCAAGAAGTTTATGGAAGAGCCACAGTGCCTGATACTGGGGGAGAGGAGGGGAAGCCTACTGAAACAAAATTAATCCCCCACTAGCCCTCTTATAAACATCTTTTCCAGTGTTCCAGACCTTTCTGTTTTAACACTAGCATGTGTTTTAACCCTAACAGAAAAAAAAAAAAAAAAAAAAAAAAATCAAATGCCCCTGGCTCCTTCCTAAGCCTGGCAGCAAAATGAATCAGGGTTGTGCCCTGCAGTTTTAGCAAACCCTCTCTTCATAGGCTTGGAGGTCCAAGTCTCAATGCAGTATTTCACCCCAGACTCTAACAAATCCACCCTAGACACAGGTTGGCAAAGGAAGTTCCTGAACCCTAGAATATGCCTGCCCACAACATCTTCTCAGGGCATCCCACCTGGCTGGGCACACCAGTGGTGAGTCCAGAGTAGCGCATGGCTGCAAGGTGAGCCTGCCCACAACAGCCAGTGAATTCATTCCCCTGAGTCAGCTCCTGACAAGACCCGGCTGAGCAGACACTTGTGCCAGCGCACCTCTCCCAGCCAGAGAGCAGACTGCCGGGTCTCTGCCCCTCCTACATCCTGAGTAAATATAGGAACTTGCTTCACTGGAAAGGCAAGACAGAGCTGGGTGTGGGCACTGATGGGAGCAGGCTCCTGGCTTAGGTACTGTCTATTTGTTGGGCGAAATCTGAGCAATTCACACCCTGGGCTGGCAGGGTGGCAAAGGTACTGCTGGATCGACACCGCCCTCTGCTGGCCATCTCCTAACATAACAGCATCCTCTTGCCGGGAACACAGACCCAGGAAGGCAGAGCTTCCCACTATGAAAGAAGATGGAGAAACAGCACCCGGTCCCAAGTGCACCTCTTTCAGGAGCATACAAGCTGGACTCAAAGAATAGGAGACACTTCCTGACCCTTTTTTCAGGGGAAAAAAAAAACCCTTTTCTGGCCACACTGGTTCTCAGATGTCCATTAGCAAGCGAGGCAAGCTGTACCTTTGAGTACCTAAAGCTTATTTCCCCAAGGTATTTGTAGCTCTTTGTTACTCTTAGACGCCCCCATGATCTTTATTATGAAAAGGTATGGGCCTGGGGGACAGTAATTCTCCCCTCTAGGAATATCAAGGTCATTTCTCATGTTGCAAAAGGCTTATGTGATGGTTCACGGATATGAAGTGATGGCCAGGAGCCATTGCAGCTAAACAGCACAGTTCAAACCCCTTTCCTGGCCATGTATGGCTAGGAGTCAGCGTAGCCATCCTGGCCTGAGGTTTGCCATGTGTCAGATACCCGCTGTACTGTTAGCTTAAAAAAGACTATGACCCTGGATCCCAGTGAGGCTGAACAGCTGCACAAGATCAACCCACCAAGAGAATGGGTGAGATTCCAGGGACAGTGTATATGTGCTGTACGACCCCTCTCGGGGAAAGGCCCTGCTTGCACACCCCCTGCTAGAAGGTACAGGACTCCTTGCCAGCCTTCCCATGCCCTCGATACAAAATAGAGCTGCTGCCCCGCCCTCCGCTCAGCCATCTCTTCTCAAAGCAACCTCTCCGCATGATCCATCCCACACTCATTAAGCCGCATCCATGTCCAACCCATCCCCCTGCCACCCCCAGCATGTGATGTGTATGGACACATACAGTGCTAGGAGAAAGGAGACCCAGGATTCAAGGGAGCAGCAGGGCCTTGAATATTTACCAAGTATTGCCAGGAGTGGGAAGAGGGTTCCGGAATATCTTATGCCCTGGTATGCATACCAATGCAGTCTATTGGAAAATTCAGAAGCTGATATCATCCTCGGTGACAACCAAGAAAAGATGAAGCAGGTGGGCAGGGACCAGCCTCATTCGGGGTCCCACTTCCCTGCGGGTCACACAGAGTTCCCCAATTCTCAGCAACAGCTGCCATTTTCTCTAGACTCTCTCCTCCCTCTCTCGGGAAAACAGCTTTCATCCCTACATAGACTACTGGGTAATTGGGAGACGCATCCAAGAGTTACCAGCTTCCATGGAGGCAGAGCCCGGAGGGGTGGGGTATACCTCCCTAGAGCAGTATATGAGAAAAGCATATGTGCACACACACACCGTGTCTCAAACCAAGCAAAACCAGTTAGTTGATGCTGTTGTGTGGAATACCCAGCAGGTGCAACAACCACGAGGTCCTCTGAGAACCTAGAGGGAGCTCTTGTGCCCCCATTTTATCTACACTACACACCAAGATGAGCTCCTGTAGAGCTGGTGCCTGGGACCCTCCTAGTTCTTTGTACTTCTTGGCCTTCAGCCTTCCTTGCATATCTTCCCTTGCCCACCTGTTTTATGTGGAACCTCTGCCCCCATGGCCTATCACTAGGCAACTGCTCCTTTCCATGTGACCAAACTGCCCCTTATTTATGTGCTGGCATTTTAGTTGGGGTTTTTATTGCTCCGAGGAGACACCAGGACCACGGCAACTCTTATTAAGAAAAACATTTAATTAGGGCTGAGTTCAGAGGTTTAGCCCATTATGGTCAGGAAACAAGGCAGCATTCAGGCAGACAAGGTGCTGGAGACGTAGCTGAGAGTTCTCCATCTGAATCTACAGGACAGCAGAAAGAGAGACGGGCATTGGGCCTGGCTTGAGCTTCTGAGACCTCAAAACCTACCCCAAGTGACACGCTTCTACCAACAAGTGACACCTCCTAATAGTGTCACTCCCTATGAGCCTATGGAAACTATTCAAACCAGAGATGGTTTGACCAGCTTCCTCCTTTGGTGAGTATCCAGGCCAAGCCCCGCCCAACTCAGGTATCTCAGGCACCCGCTGAGGCTTCACCTTGAGCTGAGGGTCCCCACTTCGAATGGTATAGCCCTGTAAACCGATTCCACCTGGAGATGCGGAGAGGCGCACACGGTTAACATTAGCAGTCTTCTAGGTTCAGCTAAGGCCTATCCGAGATGCCAATGGCTCAGGTTGAACCCTGATTCCTGTCTCTCTCTAGAACCAAAAGGGGACATTAGGAAGTGATATACACTTAGATGACAAGAACAGACCGACAGGCTACATCCCTGCTTCAAATTCTAGCTGGGCAAGCCGGGGCCAGCTCCCTGCCCACCTGCCCTCCCACCTCCAGCCCTACCCTCCCAAGAGATCCATGACCCGCAAAGCTGATATTAGCGCCTTCGGCTCCATTTAACTACACAAATGGCTTGGTCACAGCTGACTAGTCCCAAATTTGCCCTTGATTTTCTTTTAATTCGCCGTGGCTCAGTCCCCCCGTAATACAGGTAGAGGAGGTATATTTGTTCCCAAACTCCCCTCCTGGGGTTAATCATGCACAGAACAAAACTCCATTTGAGCCATTTAATGATTTCATTTCCGCCCTCGGTTTGAAGGCGCTGTGTTTATAATACTAATGTAGCTCTCCTGCTCCTTATACTCCAGATGCCTGTGTGTGAGACATCCGGGGAAGGGGGCTCATTCGCAACTCAGCCACGCCCTCCTAGCCAGTCCTGCCAACCACAGCTGGCCACTCTCTTTTTCCTACGCTCATCGCCTCTAGACGGGAAGCCACGCCTATCTTATGAAGTCATTTTAACATCCACCTGCGGAGTCTTTACTATTTCCCCCATAATTGGTTCTGTCATCACCCAGACCCCCATACCCCACTTCATTTCAGACACTCAGAGTCCGGGCCAGTTCCCTGAGCAACTCCCTGACCTTGGGAGTGGTGCCCTTGTCGAGTGGACCCCTCCTTTATTGCCAGGGCCTGACAACACCTCTCAGGTCTCTCTGTGTCTAAACAGTCCCTCCTGTGATACGCTTTTTCTCTCTAGCAAAGAAAAACCATTGCACTCCTGCTCCATCACGCATGCACGGTTGGCTTATTTTCACACCATATTCCATAATCAGTGTGCATGACAGCCTATCTGCCGCTGTGAGCTCCCCGGGATATGACACTATTCACTGGGCATCCCATAACCCACTGGGCACCCCGTCTCCCCAGAATATTGGGTATAAGTGCTCGGCACATTTTATTTGAATGAATTGCCTCTACATTATTTCGTATGTGCGAATGTAAACTGTTTTCATAACTAAACAAAGATATTCAATGGCATCTCATCTCTTTAGGCTTCCCAAACAGTGCTAAAAATCGACACCAAGCCCTGGTAGGCAGCTCAGAAAAAGGCCAGGTCACCTTCAAAGACGTTGTTTGTGTGGAAATAGTGCCATCTAGTGGCTTAGGGGAAAATGGCTTCTCAGCCAGGGGCTCTGTGACAGGCGTTCTTACTGAAGGCTTCTGCCCCTCTCTCCAGTGATCTAGACTATAGCTTCCCTGAATACACTGAGCTGATCTCTGACAGCACCCCTATGTGCAACATGTTCTACCTCAACGTGTGTGTGTGTCCATCTTCACACTAACCCCTTTTACTCTCCGGCGGTCTCTCTGCCCCCAAGGTTAGCCACATGTAGTGGCGTGTGCCACCACGCTTCCTGCCATGATGACAATGGACTAAACCTCTGAACTATAAGAAGCCCCAACTACTTGTCTTCCTTTATGAGTTGCCATGATTATGGTGTATGTTCACAGCAACAGAACATTGACTAAAACACTTGTCAAAATGAGATTTTCATGATGGCAGAACTTAGTGAGCCCACTTATAAAGTGACTGAACAGAAGGCTCAGAGTTCTAACACTTCAGGGTTCTGCCACCATAACAGCTTTATCCAAGGTATTTAAGCCCCATGGTCTTGCAAATGAACTAAAAGTCAACAATTGGGCTCTTGGTGGCATAGGCCTGTAATCTTAACATTTGGGAGGTACAGTCTGGAGGATTAGAAATTCAAGGTCATCCTCAGCTAGATAGTAAGAGGTAAGGCCAAACTACATAAGACCTTTTTAAAAAATTTTAAAGAAGAAAATTAAACAACAATAACAAAACCTCTTCTTGGATCCACTGCTGGCCAGCAGATCTAAATAGAGGCCAGACCCTCCTAGCAACCAGAACTGAAGCAGGGAAACCTCACCTGTGACTGACAGTTGTTTAGAAGAAGGCCGGAGGCCCCACTTAGAACTGTCACCAGATCTCCAATGAAGAACAAAGCAAAATTTCCTCATCTTTCTCTGAAGGGGGGAGGGGGAAGGGGGAGAACACCTGGAGCAGGAGCTAGAATGAGCATCAGAGAAGGAAAGGGGAAGAAAAGAAGGAAAGAGGAGGGAGGGAGAGAGAGAAAGAAGGAGGGGAAGGGGGAAGAGGAGGGGAGGGAGAGGGGGGGAAGGGAGAGAAAGAAGGAGAGGGAGAAAGAGGGGGAGGGAGAGGAAGAAGGAGGGGGAAGGAGGGAGAAAGAGAGAGAAAGAGAAAGAGAAACATGAACATCATAAGGACACTAAGGACATTGAGGTCTTGTCACAGGGCTGCCCAGGCTTCCCCTGACTGTGAAGGAGTTACTAGGGAAAGCGACAGAAGGAGGAGTAACACACAGCCTAAGCCCCGACTAGCTAAGCAGAAAGCCTGGTGCTAAAGAGCCTGTTTTCCTCCATCCCTGATGCATTACATCTGCCTTTCATTAGTAAATTTCAAGATGTGCAATTAATCAAAGCCAAACGGTAGACTGTGGAACACAGCAGCTATCAGAATCACACTTGTATGAGGCAGGTGTGTGCAAATAATCGGTCCAGGAATTTAAAACAACTTCCATAAGCACACTGAGGGCTCAAACAAAACACTTGGGCATGTAGGAACAGATGGGTAATATAAAGAGAGATGGAAACACTCAGGAAAATTCTAAAGGAGAGGCACAGAAGAGAAATACAACACAGAAGAAAGAATTGTCTTTGAAGGGCTCATCAGTAGATTGGACCACCTAAGCTAAGCATCCATGAGCCCCAAGAAATAACCAGGTCTAGCAGAGCGTTCTGCTGGTCAGTTTGATCCTCAGCCCCTGTACAGAGAAACAGATGTGCTGCGTTATACTTCTAGTGTAGGAAAAGTACAGGGAAGACAGTGCACACACACATACACACACATACACACACACACACACACACACACACATACACACACACACACACACACACACACACAGAAAGAGAGAGAGAAGATAACATTACATTACAGGACAACTGCTTGGCTCAGTGGCAATTTGTAAGCTCAGCATGCATGAGGCTATGGGATCAAATCCCACCACCAAGGAAAAGAAATAGCAACAGAAAACAAAACAAGCAATGCTGGGGGTGGGACATCCAAGAGCTGTGGGTCAGTCATCAAACATTTCTGGAACAGGTGTGTAATGGGATGATCAAGGCCATAGAAAAAGAGGCTACAGAATTATTTCAAGTGTTGAAAGTTAAGATCTTCCCAAAACTTACAATGGCATTGAACAAATTCAGAGATCTCAAAAACCTCTAGGCAGTGGGAAAAAAAAAAAAAGGATCCATGCCTATTTGTGTCATATTCAAAGCACAAAAAGTCCAACATACGGTAACCAACCTTGGGGTCTGTCAGCAAGAAAGGGGATACAGAAAATGTGGTAAATATGCACAATGGAAGTTTATTCAGGCAGAAGAAAGAAAAAAAAAAAAAAACAATGTCACTTGCAAAAAAAGGGATGCAACCGGCTATTACCATATTAAGCAGATTAATTCTGACTTAAAAAGACAAACATTACATATTTCCCCTCTCATTTCTGAATTCTAGATTTTATATAGATTCATGAAATCATGTATGTGCATTTAACATATAGAAGTAAAGCTGTCTAAAGGAATGAAGGGAACTCATGGAAGTGAGGAGGGAAAGAATCGAGTGAGAGAATGCACCTGAACACCTCATAACACGTATGGAAATGTCCTTAGGAAACTCAGCACTTTACACAGGGAATACAAAACCCTTTAAAGAAGGCTGGTGAAAAAAGGCAAGAGCAGGGATCAGAACTCTGTACAGAAACCACACAGTTGAGAGTGGAGTGAGCTATTCAAATGCTAAAAGGATGAAACTGACAACAGCATTCAGTAGCTGGGCACAGTCATTCCTCTAAAGTGAAAAATAAAGACTTTCCCCGCACTCAAAAATGGAAGAAAATCTTCACGAGTAAACCTGCCTAGCAGAAAATATTTAAAGTTTTTCTGAAAGAAAAGAAAGGATACAGGTCAGAATGAGAGCTACATATGTAACAAAAATGCTAAAGAAGCAATAGGTGAATATAAAGTACAGAAATCCTCAGCACTCCCTCAGGAAATCCACCCCACAGACCCTACCTCCCACCCCCACAGTACAATGGCATCCCTTCAAGTGTGCTGGGGTCTACTGTACTGCCCAAAACACAAAGCAAGAAGATGGATGGATGGATGGATGGATGGATGGATGGATGGATGAATGGATGGACAGACAGAGAGATAAATGGATGGAGGGATAAAGGAAAAGAGAGATTGTGGGATAGATGAGTATAGGAAGGGAAGGAGAGATGAAGGAAGGGAGGGAGGAATAGAGGGAGAGGGAGAAAAAGATGGCATCCACACTGACAACAGGGCTGGTTGGTAAATAAGAAGTCTCTTTATTAGCACTTCAGTAAGAAGTTTCCAGCATTGTCATGGTGGTAACCAAGGGCTCAGCGTTTAGAGTCTCTCTGCTCAAGTCTGGTCACCCTTCGGGTCAAACATGAGGTAGACACTTGGGACACAGGCTGTTCATCAACGCTGGAGGCCTTCAACCTGGGAATCAGGGATGTGTTCAGCATTCCCTCATGAAAATGTGCAGCCAGTTGAAGTCAATGTCTGCTCCCAATCTTCACTTACTCTCCTCTTGTGGTGTAATGGCGGCTTGATCTATGAGAACCCTTGACAAAGCATGCTCTGTGTAGAATCTGGCATAAGGTCAGCACTTGATAAATGCTAGCACTGTATCTTCCTGGCATTTTTAAGCATGTGGCCTCCAGCTATGTGACAATCATTCCTTTCATGCACATCCCAACAGCAGCTACCAGAGTATCTCTCTTGGATAGCATGTGGTGACTGCCTCAGGTATGTCCCATCTATTGGGATGGTACTACCTCCTGACTTCCACTTCCTGGAACTATAGTAATATCCAGTTACGGTCTTGTATAAAGCACAAGCAGAGGCTGTATGGCCAAAAGCCCCTTGTTGGTGTCAGGTTTAAAACTTATATGCCCTCCTGCTGAGACCTGTGTCTCCAAGCAGAGTCAGAACGGCAACATGCACTTTTCCTTGCCCCCACTGGCTCTGTGTCCAGGCCCCTCACTCAGGAGAAGGTAAAGATCTCCATGTTGGGTCTCTCCCTTCTACCGCCAAGGCTAGATGCCCCACCCATCCAGGCCCTTACCTATGGGTCTCCTCCGTACCTTAGCATTCTGAGCAGGAAGTTCTGAAACTTGGATCATTGTACGAGTCACACCTGAGATGAGATACGCTGCAGAGGTCCAAAGGGAGGCTGCTGTCAGAACCTGTCTAGGTCTCAAACCCAAACCACAGCCTAAAAGCACGGGCTGGCTGGGAAGCACCAGCACAAGCCATTGCTCTGGGTAAACTTTAGAACTGGAGTCCAGGAAGAAGGCCTCAGCCTGGAGCCATGTGTAGGCAGGTACCGTGCAATAAGCACACAGTGATGTGAGTCAGAAAGGACAGAGGCCCTTGGAACTATGTGTCCCCAGATGATGCTGGAGCCAACAGATGTCACCTGCACCCACCTGCACCTCCTTGCCAGTGCTTACCTTCGTCTCACTTGATCGATCCGTTCCTGCATGACGTCATCCATCATTTCACTTGGCACTTGGAATATACGGGTGTGGCTAGAAAACATGATTTTGAGGTTTCTTGTGAACCTCAAAACTGTTAAGTTAACTGTACTGCCAAGGCTAAAGCAAGACTGGAAGTTGGGGTCAGTTCTGTCCAAACCGTAGAGAAAAATGGTTGGAAACTCCAGAGTCCATCGGCACGGAGCAAGGAAAAGAAAGCTGGCAATACAGTCAACAATATCTAGGAGTCCTAATGGGTTTCTAGAGAAATTTTCTCCTCTGGGTAGTTCTAAAATCCCCTCATTGCTTATCCTTCCCTAGGAGAGTCAGTGCATATTTGAATAGTCTACAATAATACATGAATACTCAAATCCTGAAGGCAAACTAAGCTTCCTGAGAAGTGTAGCTTCCTCAAGGGAAGAGCAAATCAGATGACAGGGCCACAGAGCAGGAAGGAGGAAAGCACACACACACACACACACACACACACACACACACACACACACACACTAGGATGCCTCTGCAGGAGGGATGAGGGGATGAGGTGACCTCAGGCCTGCCCCTCCTCCACCTGGAGTCCTAGCATCTTCAGGATCACGAGAGGCTGTGAGAACTAGCTGCACCAAGGTGGCAGGAAGGTCACATGCTTTTTCACAGAACTCTTGCCTCTGGCGCTCGGAGACCAAGGCAGTCGCAGACAGGGCTCTGGCTTCTGCATTTTAAGAGCTTATTTTCTTTTAGCTCCTTAAAATGCTGCCACTTCTGAACAATTCAAGTGCAAAACTAACGGGAATCTGAAACACATTCAGAAGCATTTAGGAAACAGAAAGCGAACCTAGTTCCCCAACTGCTGAAGTCACTTAAAAATGTACAAAACGTAAGCTTTCAAGATAGCAAGAATATTCCCCTAAGTCCCAAAGGCATGACTGAGGAATTTCTCTGCCAAAGGAGGTTGCATGTCTAGAGCAAAGTAGCTATATGTTTGATCTAGCCAGGCATCCTGGAGAGGGGCAGGCGCCCTCTCAATAAGACTCCGCTCCTCCCGGGTACCACACCTCCATCTTATAAACTGGATCCTTGTTCTTTCCTCCAGGACTTCTTGATTCGGGTCTGTTAACATATCAGACTTTGAGAGGTGGTGTTTCACCTAGAAATCCAGAGGCACACATAGTTACTAACCAACGTGCCCTTTGCCCAGGATCCATCACATCAAAGGTCATCAGCCTCACCCCACTTTCCCGCTTTCCCACCAACTCTGTTACCAAATCTCTGGTCACATGGATGTCATGTCCGTGGGTGGAAGGGACGTTGACGGACAACTTCTCCTTTATGCTCCGAGAAGCCTCTTCTTCTGTCTGGAGAGTGAACAATCCCCCTCTTGAAGTACCCAGCTCCATCTGATCACTCCCAAGTGCCTCCTCTCCTCTTCTTTCCCCTTTGCTCTTCCCATCACAACACACACACACACACACACACACACACACACACATACACACACACACATACACACACACAAACACACAAACATACACACAACCACACATTCATACATACATGCATATACATACATACATACATATACACACACACAAAATCACACATACACACTTACAACCACACACAAATAAACACACACATACATACATATACATACATACTTACATATACACAAACATACAAACTTACCACCACACACAAACATACACACACACATACATACACATACAAAACCACACATACACACTCACAACCACACACATAAACAAACACAAACATACACATACATATACATCTACACTTACAACCACACACATATACATGCACATGCATATACACACATACAAACACACATCTACACTCACTCACAATCACACACAAACATACACACACACACACACACACACACACACCACTTTCACTCCATCACTACAAGATTCTGAGCATAGCTCCCCCATTGCTATTCCCCTTGGAATCTCTGAGAAGCCCCACTAAGCCCTTGGGCCCTATCCCAAGGTACTCCTGGGACCACCTTGAGCAGAATTCCCTCCTCTAGAAGTTTGGTAAGTCAGTAACAATGCCAGAACTTCTCTTACCAGCCCTAAAGCTGACATTCTTTCAGACACTAGGATGAATTAAACTCCACTCTAGGCAGGGAATTTGGTAAACCATGAGTTTCTCAGTTGCATAGAGAATGGAGTCCTGGCTCCTATTTACCCTGCAGTCTAGAACTGTGGACAGTGAGTCAGAGAAGGGTTCTACTCACTCTGTTCAGCCAGTGCTGCACAACAGAAACAGCCTCGCTTTCTTCAACTTCAATGTCCTGGAACAAACGGGTAAGGTGACAACCTCAGAAACCCCAGAGAGTAGCTCCACACTCACCACTGAGACCAATGAGACATGACATGAGAGGTCTTCAGCAGGACTGCAGAAGGGTAGAAGATGGGCTGGGTACAGTTCCATATGGCCACCACTACTCACCGAGTTCACCCTTGGTGGGAAGGGTATCCCTACGCTCTTCCGGGCAAAGATGTACATAATCCATGTTGTAATGATCATCTTCAGACTTACAGAGGGCCTCCTTGGCTCCCTCCTTCCATTGAAGCTGCCTGAGAACTTGTAGGAAATGGCAAGGTTATTGAAGGGAGGTTCCCCCTGATTGTTTGGCAAGTGATGATGTGACAATGGCCTCCTTCAACTTCCAGGGTCAGAGTGCAGGCGGAAAAGAGGGGTTTCAAGATGTCTTCCTTATGATGGCTCAGAAGAGGAGGTGGTATACGAGATGAGGATAAACTATCCCCAGTAAAATCTCTGGACAGTATACAAAAGTCTTGGGGGTGGCTTTCTGTCTTAAGCAATGCTAAATAAAATTTCTAAAAAGAGAAAATTATTTTATAAATCCAAAGGAGAGATGATGGCTGAGGCAGCTGACCGGTTAGACAGACATTCAGACCAATGTTGTGGTTATGAATCTTCTCCAATGCAGGAGGAAACAATCGATCCACCTAAAACTGCCCAGAGAAAGCAGCAACAGGGATATTTTCATTTTTGTCTGTTCTGACTACTCAGATGACTCAGATCACTGGTAAGTACCCCAGGGGAAGAGGAGATGGCAGTCAGTAAAGGACATGCTTTACAAGCATAAAGACTGGAGTTTGATACCAAGACTCTTAACGTGCGCTTGTGTGTGTGAGTGAGTGGGTGTGGGAGTGTCAGTGTGTTTGTGTGAGTGTGTGTGAGTGTGTGTGAGTGTGTGTGTGTGTGTGTCGGTGTTTCCGTGTATCTTTGTGTCTCTGTGTCTGTGTGTGTGGTATGTGTCTTTGTGTGCATGCAGGTGTTTGTGGGCGTATGCGTGTATGTTTGTGTGTATGTGTGTTTGTGTGTATGCATGTGTATATGTGTTTATGTGCATGTATGTGAGCGTGTGTGTGTGTGTGTCAGTGTGTCTAATTGTGTGGTATGTGTCTTTGTGTGTGCATGTGCGTATGTGTGCATGTGTGTCTGTGTGTATATGTGTGTATGTTTGTGTATATGCATGTGTATGTGTTTATGTGCATGTTGTGTGCATGCATATGTTTGTGTGTATATCAATGTGTCTGTGTATGTGATATGTGTGTTTGTGTGCGTATGTATGTTTGTGTGTATATATGTGTGTATGTGTGTTTTGGTGTGTGCATGTGTTTATGTGTGCATGTGTTTATGTATGTATGTGTTTATGTGAGTGTGTGTGTATGTGTGTAAACATAGAGTGGATCCACCCATCTCAGGATGGCTACCATTGCAAAAGTAAAGAATACAGCAGAAAACCAGGCAGCCATTACTGGTTTCAGAAAAGGTGTTCCATAAAACCTTAGACCAACATTAATCATGTGACTACAGTGTAAAACAGCAGGTAAGGGCAGGGCTGGTGAGACAGATTGGATGTTAAGAGTACTTACTGATGAATTCCAATTCAGCTCCCAGCACTTATACCCACCTATAACCCCAGCCCCGGGGGACCCAACACCAAGGGTCTTTGAAGGGCATCTGTGCTGGCTAATTTTATGTCAGCCTGACATAGGCTAGTACTAGCTGGGAAGAAAGAACCTAAACTGAGAAAATGTAGCCATCAGATTGGCCTGTGGGTAAGCCTGTAGGGTAGTTTGTTGAGTAATAGATGATATGGGGAAGCCCAGCTTACCTTAGCTGGTGCCCACCCTAGGTTGGTAGCTCTAGGTGCTATAATAAAGAAGCCTGAGCAAGCCAGTGAGCAGCACTGCACCATGGCCTCTACTTTAGTTCTTGCTCTGCAGGATTCCTCATTTCCTTCACTGATAGCATGTGATTGGAACTGTAAACTGAAACAAACCCTTTCCTCCACATGTTGCTTTTGATCATGTTTTATAACAACAATAGCAATTCTAAATAAGACAGCATCTGCATTCATGTGGACATACCCCCCTACACACACACACACACACACACACACACACACACACAGACACAGACACACACACACACTCTCTCTCTCTCTCTCTCTCTCTCTCTCACACACACACACACACACACACACACACATACATACATATACACAAACTTAAAATGATAAAAATCAATCTTTAAAACATCAGGTGGAGTGGTTTGCCTGGACTGGCCCCAGTAATGTACCATAACAATTATATGTTCATGCTCTTAGAAATAACTTATAACTATAAAACATCAGCACAACTCAAAACCTACGTGTACATGAAAAGATGCATTCAGAGAGGTTCTCTCCTCCTCCATCATCCCCTCAGCCTCTTCTAACTCATTTCAAAAGCTACTTCCCAATAGAATCTAAGGTATGTAGCCTGTGTTTGTGCTGTTAGAATCAAGCAGATAAACAAATCTATCTTTGCATTTTTATCATTATACTAAACCCATTTAGCAAATTCCACAAATATATGTAAAACAAACAAACAAAAAACCCTCACATGGCTATTAAACCAGTTACAGATCAAAACTCTAAGAAGGTGTCTAATACCCCAGCCAAGGTCAGATCAGTTCCCCTCTGCTGCCGCAGGAAGGATCTCAGCCTTGCTTATCTCCTTCCTACCTTTGTGGCTTTGTTTTTAATCAGACATTCCCTACAAATGGAAGCACACTGTATTTGACCTGACTTGGATTTCCACAGTGTAGCAAACATCATAGATTTTTTTCCCTTTTACTGTGGAGTACAAGTCATATGGATACACCACATTTTGTCTTTCACTAATCTAACAAGCTGATAAATCTTCAATTTGGGGTTGATACTGATAAAACTGCAAAGAATGTTAAAAAATATTTGCAAAAATTACAGTAAATATATTTCCTTGTTCTTGAATAAAGTTCTAAGGGAAAATTAATAACTTTATTTTTAATTTTTAATTTTGTTCCTTGAATTGCAGGAAATGGAACTTGGAGCCTGTTGCATGCTGGGTAAGTGTTCTACCACTGAGCTGCATCCCGGTCCTTTTGCTTAAGGGTTCATTGGGACATAATTCACTTCGAAAAAAAAACAGCCATTTTACATGTACAACTAAGTGGTTTTTAGTGTGTTCACAGACATGTGTGCTTGTTACTTCAGTCCATCTTTACCAAGTGATTGAAGAGTTTCTTTACCCTTTGCCTTGAACAGTCAAACCATTTTTCTCACACACTTGGCATTCATCCCAGGTAACCATTATTTCACTTTATGTTCCTGCAGTTGTGCTTATTCTGAGCATTTCACATGGATCGGATGACACTACGCCTGTTCTTGGTGACTGATATCTGTAACCTGGACGTAATGTTTCTGAGGATCATTCACCTCCTCCACAAATATACATTGTAACATCTATCACAAATTCACTTCTTACTGTAGAGAAGCAGTCCCTTTCTACAAGCATCAAGTTTTTGTTTTTCTACTTGTTAACTCATAGACACTGGAGTTGTTTCTGTGTGCTACTATAAAAGGTGTTACTGTGAATATTTGTATACACTGCTTTGTTAAACAAGTTTTCAATTCTCTTGGGCTGGTAACTCTCAGCAGAATATGGTTCATGGTAATTCTCAGCAGAATCTGAGTCATCTGGTAACTATATGTTTAACATTTTGAAAGACTGTTAAAAAATATTTACTAAATGTCTACATCACCCTTCCTTCCCTTGTTCAATGCATGATGGTCCTGATTCTTTCACATTCATTGCCAGGGTTGTTATTATCCATCATTTTGATATCAGACATCCTAATGAGTATGAAATAGTATCTCATTATGGTTTAGATTTGTATCTTCCAAACGATTAATGACACTAACCATCTTTCCTAGTGCCTACTAGCCTTCTGTGTATCTTCTTTGGACATTTGTCTCCTCGAATTCTTATCCATTTATAATTGGATTTTTTTTCATTTGATAGATGTATGAGATTTTTACAGAGGTCTCATACAAGTATCAGATAAATGATTAGCAAATACTTTATTTCTGCAAACCATTTTTCCCTTATTAGTTGATATCATTTGAAGCAGAAATTTTCTGAATGTTTGACCAAGTTCACCTCGTTCTCATTTCTCTTAGTTATGAAATAATTGTTTCATTTCCAGTTTCCACCTGCACCTGGAGTTGACCCTGTACTATAGCTCCCTATACCCAGACAGCTCTGGGAGAGAGTTGATCTCACAGGAAGGATGACACATCTGAAAGCACAAGTGAGACCTCCACTTTTGCTCTCGGAGACCTTCCCGGAGCCTTCAGGGCACAGGAAGCAAGAAGTAGTTTGATACAGGATCCTTCCAGTTTCTGTGCTAACCCTGTGCCACAGCTCTCTCTACCCAGACCATACTGGGAGAAAGCTGGTCCCCCAGTAGTGCTGACACACAGGCTTACAGGAGGATCAAAACACTGTCAGAATCAGCAAGACCAGTTAACACCAGACATAAGCAGATGTTGAGAGGCAAGTCTAAGAACCTAAACAATAGAAACCAAGGTCAAATGGCATCATCAGAACCCAGTTACCCCACCACAGCAAGTCCTGAATACACCAACACACCAGAAAAGCAAGATTCTGGTTTAAAATTACAACTCATGATGATGTTAGGGGACTTTAAGAAGGTCATAAATAACGCCCTTAAAGAAATACAGGACAACACAGGTGAACAGGTAGAAGCCCTTAAAGAGGAAACACAAGAATCAATTAAAGTTGAAGGAACTGAACAAAACCATCCAGGATCTAAAAATAGAAATAGAAACTGTTGGGATTCCATAAACCCCACCTCTCAGTTACCTAGCAACAGCCATGTATACTCCCACTTCTCAGTTACTTGGCAATAGCCAGGTATGCTCTGCCCCAGTGACCTGACACTAAAAAAGGGACTGCTTGTCCCCCTACTCTCTCTTGTTCTTTCATCTCTCTTGCCTCTTTCTTGGTCTCCCGTCTTTGCCCCTCCTCTTCCCCTTCCCTTCTCCCATCTCTCTCTACATACTCATGGCCAGCCTCTACTCCTCTATTCCTCTCTCTCTACTACCCTCTTAACTCTCCCATGACCTGAAGAAACTCTATTCATTACTATACAGTCATGTTGCTGGTCCCTCAGGGGGAAAGGATTCCCAAAATGGACTTCCCAGAGGCATCTCCCTTACCTCCAGGTCTTGCCACACCTCCATGGGCCACAACTCCCCCCCTCCACTCTCTTCATCCTTTTCCTAACATTGATGCTGAAAGCCCAGACATAATCTTTTAACAACACTGGTGCCCTGTGACTTTTAACAACAGAAACAATAAAGAAATCACAGAGAGAGACAACCCTGGAGATAGAAAACCTAGGAAAAAGATCAAGAGACACAAATGCTAACATGATCAACAGAATACAAGAGATAGAAAAGAGAATCTCAGGGGCAGAAGATACCATAGAAAACATTGACACAACAGTCAAAGAAAATGCAAAATGCAAAAACCCCCTAACCCAAAACACAAAGGAAATCCAAGACAATGAGACAATCAAACCTGAAGATAATAGGCATAGAAGAGAGGGAAGATTCCCAACTTAAAGGGCCAGTAAATATCTTCAACAAATGATAAAAGAAAACTTCCCTAACCTAATGAAAGAAATGTCCATAAACATACAAGAAGCCTACACAACTCCAAACAGATTGGGTCAGAAAAGGAAGTCCTCCTGTCACATAATAGTCAAAACACAAAATATACAAAACAAAGAAAGAATATCAAAAGCAGTAATGGAAAAAGGTCAAGTAACATACAATTACAGACTTATCAGAATTACACCAGACTTCTCAACAGAGACTATGAAAACTAGAAGATCCTGGGCAGATGACATAAAGATAATAAGAGAACACAAATGCCAGCCCAGGCTACTATATCCAGCAAATTAACATAGATGGAGAAACCAAGATATTTCATAACAAAACCAAATTTATACAATATCTTTCCACTAACCCAGCCCTACAAAGGTTAATAAATAGAAAACTCCAACACAAGGAGGAGAATTACATTCTAGAAAAACCAAGAAAATAATCTTCTTTCAACTAGCCCAAAAAAAGACAGCCACACAAACATAATTCCACCAATAACAACAAAAATACCAGGAAACAATAATCACGGTCCCTAATGTCTCTCAATATCAATGGACTCAATTCCACAATAAAAATACATAGACTAACAGACTGGATGCATAAGGAGGACCCAACATTTTGCTGCATACAAGAAACACACCTCAGTGAAAAACAGACACTACATCAGAGTAAAAGGCTGGAAAACAATCTTCCAAGAAAATGGTCCCAAGAAACAAGCTGGAGTAGTCATTCTAATATTGAGTAAAATTGACTTTCAACCAAAAGTTATCAAAAAGGATAAAAAAGGATACTTCATACTCATCAAAGGAAAAATTCACGAAGATGAAATTTCAATTCTGAATATTTATGCTTCAAATGCAAGGGCAAGTACGTTCATAAAAGAAACCTTACTAAAGCTCAAAGCACATATTTCACCTCATATAATAATAGTGGGAGACTCTAACACCGCACTCTTATCAGTAGAAACAGAAACTAAACAGAGACACAGTGAAATTAACAGAAGTTATGAACCAAATGGATTTAACAGATATCTATAGAACATTCATCCTAAAACAAGAGAATATACCTTCTTCTCAGTACCTCATGGTACCTTCTTCAAAATTGACCATATAATCACTCACAAAACAGGCCTCAACAGATATATAAAAAGACTCAAATAATCCCATGCATCCTATCAGATCACCATGAACTAAGACTGGTCTTCAATAACAATAAAAAACAACAGAAAACCCACATACGCATGGAAGCTGAACAATGGTCTACTCAATGATACTTGGTTAAGAAAGAAATAAAGAAAGAAATGAAATTAAAGACTTTCTAGAACTTAATGAAAATGAAGGCACAACATACCCTAACTTATGGGACACTATGAAAGCAGTGCTAAGAGGGAAACTCATAGCTTAGTGCCTCCAAACAGAAACTGGAGAGAGCATACACTGGCAGCTTGCCAGCACATCTGAAAGCTCTAAAACAAAAAGAAGCAAATGCTCCCAAAAGGAGCAGACATCAGGAAATAATAAAACTCAGGGCTGAAATCAACCTGTATAAGCAAAAAGAACTATACAAAAAATTAACAAAACCTGGAGCTAGTTCTTTGATAAAACCAACAAGATAGACAAACCCTTAGCCAGACTAACCAGAAGGCACAGAGAGAGTATTCACATTAACAAAATCAGAAATGAAAGGGGAGACATCTCGGTTACTGCCCGTTGCTTCCTGAGCCACCGCTGGCTCTGTGTTTCTGTCCTCAGCATCTTCGTCCTCTCCCGACCATGCCATGGAAGGTTACAAGTCAGATCAGCAGAAGCTCCAGTCCCTGAAGGTTACAGCCAATTGCCTGTGCATCAACACCATCAAGGCCACCAGGCTCGGGCCACTCCACGTCATGCTGCAGCGCTGCCGAGATCAGGACTGTCCTGTTTCTCTGTACTATGCGCTACAAGACCCTGGATCCCTGAAACCCTCACAATAATCGTTTTGTGCTCTCCAAGGGCAATGCAGCTCCCATCTTACATGCAGTCTGGGCTGAAGCTGGCTTCCTGCAAGAGGCAGAGCTGCTGAACCTGAGGAAGATCAGCTCTGACTTGGATGGGATGGGCATCCGGTCCTGAAACAAGCCTTCACCGATGTGGCCACTGGCTCCCCGGGCCAGGGCCTGGTAGCTGCTCATGGGATGGCATAAACAGGCAAATACTTTGACAAAGCTAGCTACCGAGTCTATTGCATGCTGGGAGATGGGGAGGTGTTCGAGAGTTCTGTCTCGAAGGCCATGGCCTTTGCTTGGATTTACAAGCTGGGCAACCTCATTGGCATTTTTGACATCAACTATCTGGACCAGAGAGACCCAGCTTCACTGCAGCACCAGGTGGACATCTACCAGAAGCTCTGTGAAGCCTTTGGCTGGCACACCTACATCGTAGATGGACACAGCATGGAAGAGCTGTGCAAGGCCTTTGGTCAGGCCAAGCACCAACCAACAGCCAAGACCTTCAAGGGCCGCGGGATCACGGGGATCGAAGACAAGGAGGCATGGCATGGGAAGCCCCTCCCCAAAAACATGGCTGAGCAGATTATCCAGGAGGATCTGAACAGCCAGGTTCAAAGCAAAAAGAAGATCCTGGCCACTCCCCTTCAGGAGTATGTCCCTTCACTGAACGTTGCCAACATCCGAATGCCTAACTCCACCCGGCTACAAAGTGGGGGACAAGATAGTTACCTGAAAGGCCTATGGGCTAACCCTCATCAAGCTGGGACACACCAGTGACCGCATCGTCGCCCTGAACGGAAACACCAAAAATTCCACCTTCCCAGAGCTCTTCAAAAAGAGCACCCAGACCGTTTCATTGAGTGCTGCATTACTGAGTAAAACACGGTGAGCATTTCCACACGTGACAAAACAGTGCCCCTCTGTAGCACGTTTGCAGCCTTCTTCTCACGCACCTTCGACCAGATTCGCATGGCCGCCATCTCTGAGAGCAACATCAACCTCTGTGGCTCCCACTATGGTGTGTCCATTGGGGAAGACAGACCCTCTCAAATGGCCCTGGAAGACCCCATGTATTTTTCCCAAGTGATGGAGTCACAACAGAGAAGGCAGTGGAATTAGCAGCCAATCCAAAGGGCATCTGCTTCATCTGGACCAGCCACCCATAAAATGTCATTATCTATACCAACAACGAGAATTTCCAGGTTGACCAAGCCAAGGTGGTTCTGAAGAACAAGGATGACCAGGTGACAGTGATTGGAGCTGGTGTCACTCTGCATGAGGCCTTGGCTGCTGTTGAAATGTTGAGAAAAGATAAGATCAGCATTTGTGTGCTGGACCCCTTCACCATCAAGCCCCTGGATAGAAAACTCATTCTTGACTCTACCTGAGCAACCAAAGGGAGGCTCCTCACGGTAGAGGACCACTACTACGAAGGTGGCATAGGCGAAACCGTGTCTGCTGCTATAGTGGTTGAACCTGGATTCAAGGACACTCGCCTGGCTGTCAACAAGGTACCACGAATTGAGAAGCCAGATGAGCAGCTGAGGATGTTTGGTATTGATAAGGATGCCATTGTGCAAGCTGGGAAGGGCCTTGTCACCAACAACTATGGAGGACATGGGATGCCAGGTGGGTGAACTACACATTTCTGGGAGGTACTGGCAAAAATGCTCAAAGATGTACTGAGTGGAGAGTAAATATGTTTTGAGAAAAAAAGAAAAGGCAGACATAACAATAGAAACTGGGGAAACCCAAAAATTCATCAGATCTTACTACAAAAGTATATTAAACCATATTCAACAAAACTGAAAAATCTGGAGGAAATGGACAATTTTCTAGACAAATACAAGGTACCAAAGTAAAATCTGGATCAGACAAACCATCTAAACAGTCCCATAACCTCTAAAGAAATAGAAGCAATCATTAAAAGTCTCCCAGCTCAAAAAAAGCCCAGGACCAGATGAGGTTAGAGCAGAATTCTGTTAGACCCTCGTAGAAGACCTCATACCAATACTTTCCAAACTATTTCACAAAATAGAAACAGAAGAAACAGTACCCAATTCCTTCTATGAAGTGACAATTACACATATACCTAAAGCACACAAAGATCCAACAAAGAAAGAAAACTTCAGACCAATTTTTCTTATGAATATTGATGCAAAAATACTCAATAAAATTCTTGCAAACTGAATCCAAGAACACATAAAAATGGCCATCTATAACAATCAAGTAAGCTTCATTTCAGGGATGCAGGGATGGATCAATGTACAGAGATACATAAACATAATTCACTATATAAACAAACTCAAATAAAAAAATTATGATCATCTCATTAGATGCTGAGAAAGCATTTGAAAAAATTCAATACCCCTTCATGTTAAAAGTCTTGGAAAGATCAGGAATTCAACGCCCATACCTAAGCATGGTAAAAGCAATATACAGCAAACCAGTAGCCAACATCAATCTAAATGGAAAGAAACTTGAAGCAATTCACCAAAATCAGGGACTAGACAAGGATGCCTTCTGTCTCCATACCAATTCAATATAGTATTTTAAGTTCTAGTCAGAGCAATTAGACAACAAAGGGAGGTCAAATTGATCAAAATTAGAAAAGAAGAAGTTAAAATATCACTATTTGCAGATGATAAGATAGTATATATAATTGACCAAAAAGAATTCCACCAGAGAACTTTTACAGCTGATAAACAACTTTAGCAAAGTGGCTGGATATAAAATTAACTCAAACAAATCAGTAGCCTTCCTCTACTCAGAGAAAAAACAGGCTGAGAAAGAAATTATGGAAATGACACCCTTCACAATAGTCACAAACAATATAAAATACTTTGGTGTGACCCTAACTATGCAAGTGAAAGATCTGTATGACAAGAATTTTAAGTCTCTGAAGAAAAGAAATTGAAGAAGGTCTCAGAAGATGAAAAGATCTCCCATGCTCATGGATCAGGAGGATCAATATAGTAAGAAATGGCTATCTTGTCAAAATACAGATTCAATGCAATCCCCTTCAAAATTCCAACTCAATTCTTCACAGAGTTAGAAAGAACAATTTGCAAATTCATTTGAAATATCAAAAACCTTGGGGGTATCAAAAACTATCTTCAACAATAAAATAACTTCTGGAGGAATCACCATCACTGACCTCAAGCTGTATTACAGAGCAATAATGATAAAAAAAAATTATGGTATTGGTACAGAGACAAGAAGGTAGATCAATAGAATAGAATTGAAGATCCAGAAATAAACCCACACACCTATGGTCACTTGATCTTTGACAAAAATAGCTAAAACCATCCAGTGGAAAAAAAGACAGCATTTTCAACAAATGTTGCTGGTCTAACTGGTGGTCAGCATGCAAACAATCCATTCTTATCATCCTGTACAAAGCTCAAGTCCAAATAAATCAAGGACATCCACATAAAACCAGATACATTCAAACTAATAGAAGAGAAAGTGGGGAAGAGCCTTTAATACATGGGCACTGCGGAAATTTTCCTGAACAGAACACTAATAACATATGCTCTAAGATCAAGAAAGGACAAATGGGATCTCATAAAATTGCAAAGCTTCGGTAAGGCAAAGGATACTGTCATTAGGACAAAATGGCAGCCAACAGATTGGGAAAAGATCTTTACCAATCCTACATCCAATAGAGGGCTAATATCCAATATATACAAAGAACTCAAGAAGTTAGACTCCAGAGAACTAAATAACCTTATTTAAAAATGGGGAACAAAGCTAAAGAATTCTCAACTGAGGAATATGGAATGGCCGAGAAGCACCTAAAGAAATGTTCAACATCCTTAGTCATCAGGAAAATGCAAATCAAAACAACACAGAGATTCCACCTCACATCAGTCAGAATGGTTAAGATCAAAAACTCAGGTAACAGCAAATGCTGGCAAAGATGTGGAGAAAGAGGAACACTCCTCCATTGCTAGTGGAATTGCAAACTGGTATAACTACTCTGGGAATCAGTCTGGCAGTTCCTCAGAAAATTGGACATAGATCTACCTGAGGAACCATCTATACCACTCCTGGGCATACACCCAAAAGATGCTCTAACATACAACAAGGACACATAAACACATGTTCATAGCAGCCTAATTTATAACAACCAGAAGCTGAAAAGAACCCAGGTGTCCTTCATCAGAGGAATGAATACAGAAATTGTGGTACATTTATACAATGGAGTACTACTCAGCTCTTATAAACAATGGCTACATGAAATTCTTAGGGAAATAGATGGGTCTAGAAAATATCATCCTGAGTGAGGTAACTCAGTCACAAAAAAACACCCATGGTATGCACTCACTGATAAGTAGATGTTAGCCCAAAAGCTCTGAATACCCAAGATAGAATTCACAAACCACATGAAGTTCAAGAAGGATGACCAAAGGGTCCTTCAGACATTCTTAGAAAGGGGAACAAAGCTATTCTCAGGAGGAAATACAGAGATGAAGTTTTGAGCAAAGGCTAAAGGAAAGGCAATCCAGAGACTACCCCACTTGGGAATCCATCCCATATACAGCCACCAAACCCCAGACAATATTGCTGATGCCAAGAAGTACATGCTGACAGGAGCCTGATATAGCTGTCTCCTGAGAGGCTCTGCCAGAGCATGACAAATACAGAGGTGGATGTTTTCATCCAACCATTGAACTGAGAATGGGGTCCTTAATGGAGGAGTTGGAGAAAGAATTGAAGGAGCTGAAGGAGTTTGCAACCCCATAAGAACAATACTAATGAACCAGAGCTCCCAGGGACTAAACTACTATCCAAAGAGTACTCATGGACGAACCCATGACTCCAACTACACATGTAGCAGAGGATGGCCTTGTTGGACATCAATGGGAGGAGAAGCCCTTGATAATGCTCAGTGCCCCAGTGTAGGGGAATATCAGGGTATAGAGGTGGGAAGGGGTGGATGGGTGGGTGCATGCCCTCATAGAAGCAGGGAGAGGGGGGAGGGATAGGGGTATGGAGGGGAAACCGGGAAAGAGGATAACATTTGAAATGTTAATAAAATATATCCAATAAAAATCTTTTTTTAATTTTTAAAAAATAAAATCATTGTTTTGATCATGAAGATTTTTCTCCTCTTTTCTTTTAAAGAGGCAGGAGGTATTTGTTCACTTGCTTATGATCTACTTTGAGTTCATTTTGTACAAAGAATTCAAATTCATTGGGGGGCATACGGATATACAATGGTCTTCTGCTATTCATTGCAACAAAGAGCCTTTCTATATTGAAAAGTTCTGGTAACTTTGTTAGGAACCAATTATCCTGAAATTTAAATTTTTGGTCTAGACTGTCACTTGACCTGATTGTCTGCTCTTATTTCAGTGCCAGGTTTTCTTAATTATTATAGCTTTTGAGTCATTTTGTCAAATGCCAGTATATGTTTTCATGCCTTTTTAACTTATTTTTAGGCCAGCATGGTCTTGATATCAAAGCCAAAGACAACAAAAAGAAACCTAGAGACCAATAACCTTCAGAATATTAACAGAAAAAAAATCCTTTTAAAATAAGTCATGGTGATTCATGCCTATAAAGCTAGCATTTAGGATGTGGAGGCAGGAAGGTCATGAGTTCAAGACCAGCTTGAGCTACGTAGCATTGCACTGGCTCAAAATATAAAATCCTTAATGAAAGAGAGCAAACTCAGCAGCACATTTAAGAGACTATATGCAATTACTAGGTGAGGTAAATTTCCTTATGAATTTTGTGATTAGCCTATTAATTTCTACAGAAATGAAACCCTGCTGGCATGTAATCACTGGGTTCATTGAATCTGATTGCCAATTAGGAGATATTGTCATATCAATAATATTAATTCTTCCATCTATAAAAATGAAGAGTCATTCTTGTTTAGATCTTAATTTCTTTTAACAAAGTTCTGTGGGTTTTCATGCATACACTAACCATTCTTTTTTAAAAAGTACTATCTCAAACAGACTCTTAATTTTATTTGTAACTTTTCATGGTTGGTATATAAAAATATAGTGGGCTTTGGATATGTGTGTGTGTGTGTGTGTGTGTGTGTGTGTGTGTGTGTGTGCACGGACACACGTGTAGTGTGCATGAATGTATGCATGTTAAATAGATGACTGTATGTGTGCCTTCCCAGATTGGCATTCTGTGTCTTCCTTAATCACTCTCCCCTTTAATTCTCGCTGATCCTATAGCTCTCTAATTTCAGATATTCTACCACTTAAGGACCCCTTGTCTCTCTCTTCTCCAGCCCACGGGGCTGAGTATAAACAGACCACATACCTGGACTGACTGTTTTGGGCTCTAGAAACCATAATTTTAGTCCTCATGTGGCAAAAGCTATATCCACTGAGCCACCTCTTCCAGCCCCTACAGTAAATTTTTAAATAATGTCCCTGCATTCTGCAACTGTTGTAAACTCAATGTAAACTTTCTTAGTAGTTTTCCTTAGAATATTCTATATACCAGATCATGTCTTCTGCAAATAGAGATAATTTTCCTTCTTCCTTTCCCATCTTGCCATATTTTTCTAGTTATACAGTATCAAATAGATCTAGGGAGAGTAGACACATTTTTCTTATTCCAGATTTGAAGAGAAAGGCACTGTCTTTCACCATTAATGTTATGTAAGGTGAAAACTCTTGTGTAGGTATCTTTTATCAGGTTCTTAGAGTTCTCTTGTTTGCTTTTAGAAGTGGAAATATGGGAGAGGTTTTTAGAAAGTGCCAGCACATATTACATTAGTATGGCATACACCCTTAATCCCAACACTGGGAAGGCAGAGGCAGGCTCATCAGCTTGGTCTACATATCAAATTCCAGGCCTTCCAAAGCTACATAGTGATATGTTAGAGAGAGAGGAAGGATCCTGTTCCAGACATGTGTTACATCTTGTTGACTCATTGGCCAAACAGGACAACACACACACACACACACACACACACACACACACACACACACACACACTGAAGTCTATTGCCTTGCCAAGTCTATAGGTTATTCTTCACAGCCTAATTCTAAGGCCCTATTGTTGAAGACACAACTTACACCACTGAACGTGAAAAACTCAAGCTAACACTCAATTAGAAAACTTACCCCTACTGACTATAGTTTGTTGTGCTGGAAGGTAATTTACATACTACCAGAGGAGAAAATTAGTCATCAGTATCATTCAGTTATAAACTCTGTGACCTGTAAGATAAACTGGTAAGATAGTGGCATATGTTAGGGGAGTAACCAACCATATTTTTTATTGGATTCAAGGCCCCTTCCGTGAGATAAAAACCATACCTGACATGGATAAAATGGTGAAGAACCTGAGACTGAATAGGTAGGCAATGAGTCCTAGAGGAAAATCCACTACTATTAATTCTAGTAAAGGAACATAGAAATAAAGTGGCTGACTCCTAATGAAATATTGCTATACTCATAGATTAGAGCATCACTCAACCTCAGCAGAGAAGCCTTTTTCTTGCATTAGTTATAAGTAACACAGAGACTCACACTGGATAATATGCAGAGAATAAAAGACTAAAGCATTCAACCTTACATGGGAAGTCTTTATCAACACCTTACCCTTGAGGTTCAGGGACCTATGCTGAAGAGGATGTGGAAACATTGTAGGAGCCAAACATGATGGGTGGCTCTGTGGAAACATTTTCCTCTAACTGCAACAGTTAGAGGACAACAGAATAATGCACAAGTGACCTCACAAAGACTGTGACAGCATATACGTGACCTGCACAGGTTCAATCCAGACAAAATCCAAGCATGGAGAAGGGGAAATGGACATAGGTCCCAAACCTGACCAAGTCACTATCTGCAATAGACACCCATTGGTAAAGGGGAAATCAGTTTTCTCCTATGGAATATCACTATGAATATCAACTATAGTTCAGGGCAGGCACATGCCCAGGAGTAGCTGCCAGTACAAACCAGATTCCGTGTGTGTGTGTGTGTGTGTGTGTGTGTGTGTGTGTGTGTGTGTGTGTTGTTTTCTTTGGCCGTTTTCATCTTCTTGGTTTTGCTTGTTTAGGTTTTTGTGGGAATTTTTGGCGGGGCTGAGGAGAGCACCGAGTACAATGGGTGCAGAGGTGTAGAGGAGCTGAGAGGAGCTACAGGAGAGTAGAAGTGAGGAGCAGAGGAAGCCCTGAGTGAGTGAAGTGCCGAGTGACTGTGGTGTTGACATGTTGACACAGACACTGCCATGTCCAGAACCCCAGAGCCTCAGACCCATGATGAATAGCAAAGCCTTTCCCCCAGGGTGAGGCTCAATGAACAACAGCCAAACATTCCTCTGACCCATGTGTGCCTGTTGATAGTGTATGTAGAAAATGTCCACCATAGCTTTTTGCCTCCAGATGTTTAGCACTCTAAGAATGCTCCCACCAAGATTAGCTAAATCTGTCCCCTTGATCTACCTATGTTTTATAAGCCCTGCTTCTGTGTTTATCTAAAAATATAACATATTATCAAATATAATTATATTATAAGGGTCTGGAATATAATTATATTATCAAATAAGATAGGATAATGATAACTCTGACTCCTTGTTCGCTGTAGGCAAACCCTTATCTTCCTATTCAGCTCTATCTAATAAACAACCTGAGCTTCTGGGCTTACACCCTGCTTTTCTGTGTGTCCACATACCCATATGCTTGTCATCACCTTTCCATTTCATTACCACTCAGTCAGGTCCATTCTTGGACACATGTGAGGATGCATTCAAGATAGAATGTGGCCAGAATATATTGTTTGAAAAACAAAGACTGTGCTTTTAGATAGAGAGACAGAGACACAGAAAGAGACACGGAGAGAGAGACAGAAAGAGGCATAGAGACAGAGACAGAAAGACAGACAGAGTAAGACCCTAGTGCAATGAATGGGTTACCTATTTTTGAGTTGTTGGTCAGTGGAGTCGCATTGACTCCTAATCATCACAAGCTATTGTCAATACTTCTGAAACGCCACAGAACTTGAATGTAAGACCCTATTTCTGATGGCATTCAAGTTACAGAATAAGGAGAAATCAACCTGGTAGCCACGTGAAGACTTCATTCATATCAGTTAGGTGTTATGTGTGCTGCCAGAGGAGAATAAAACAAGCCCAAGCAACTGTGAATCTCATAAGCTACAACAATGGCTTGTCTGATAAAATATACCCACTGGGGCAATAGTGTCACGAATGTTATGGTAGTAACCACGCACTTTCTGATTGAATCTCAGGCTGCTCCGGGAGATGGAATCTATATATGACACTATTAACAGGGTAAACAATCCGTAGTTAAATAGGTCACAAACCCCAAGAAAGAAACCAATATTATTTTCTCTGATAAATGGACATAGTGCTAAAATGACTTCTTGTTATGGGTGTCATCGCACAAGAGCATCACTCAAGTGTTATCAGAGAAGAACTTTTTGCAATAGGTGGCAACTGTCAATTAGCACAAAGGCAACCCCTCTCAACTGGTCAATGTACAGAGGGAAAGGACAAGACTGTGCAGTGCTCAGCCCTAACTGAGACATTCATCTTACCCCCTTCTCACCAAGGCTAGGGATCTTTGGAAAAGAGAGGACACACAAATTATATGAGTCAGACGTGGTTTAAACATCAAGGAAACAGCATTTTCCAGACACAATAGGGCAGGTACACATATGAACTCAGTGACCATGACAGCATGCATAAGATGCGTGCAAGTAGAAGCCAGACAAAATCCCAGCAGAGGGAGACACGACTCTACAACTAGCTAAAGCACTGTTGGCATTTACTAAAGCACTGGTGAGGGAAAGTCAGTTTTCTTTAGAGATAACTCAGGATAGGTTGACCATAAGATACTCCAGTTCTAAGACCAGCTGGGCAATACATACTGGACTCAGTAGGAAAAATAAACCATTTCCAAATTAAATGGAATAGAAGGATGGAAAGGGTAGCAATGGAAGGCAAGAGAAGAAGACAGTCAAAGCACATCATATCAAATTCTCAAAATAAATGCAAATAAAAAATGCAAAGTATAAAAACCTATTAGATGTTATCTTGCACTGTGGCACATGAGAGTTGGCAGAGGCCATGACTGATTGAGAGTCTGAGGCCATTCTGGCCTACATGAGACCCTGTCTCAAAAAACTAAAGGAAAAGAAAAAGTATATGTATGTATGTATGTATGTATATATATATATATATATATATATATATATATATATATATACATATATACATATAATTTTGTCAAATGCTTTTTCCATATTTACTGAAATGATCAAGTTGTTCTGGCATATTGTTATATTAATATTGTATATTACATCCAGGTTTTTTTTAATTTTCAAATGTCAAACTAATTTCTAAAATAATCCCACTTAATTGTGGTATATAGTATAATCCCTCTTAATTATGGCCTATATAGTATAATCCCACTTAATTATAGTCTATAATCCTGGTTGAATTGCTCAAGTTGATTTGCTGGGATGTCTTTGTGGAGGATTTTTACATCTATTAGAGATTTGGACCTCTCAATGTCCATGGTTTTGGCACAAGAGCAAGACTGACTTCATAGGAAAACTTACATATGATGCTTTCTCTAACTTTTTTCTTTTATTTGTGTGTACATGTCTGGGTGCATGGGTCCATGTGAGAAGTGTATGTGTGTGTGTGTGTGTGTGTGTGTGTGTGTGTGTGTGTGTGTGTGTGCACATAAGCATACAGAGGTCGGAGATTAAAACTGAATGTCTTCCTCCATTGCTTGTCACATTACTGTTTGATATAAAAGTTACCATTACCTCATTCTCGTGAATTCTGCTCAACTGGCTGGACAGTGAGCCCCACAGTTCCTTCAGTTTCTTTGCCACCAGCACCTGCACAACCACACTCAGCTTTGTTTGGTTTGGATTGGATTTTCAGGTGGGTGCTAGGGAATCAAATTAAGCTCCCAAGCAAAGCACATTGCCCACTGAGGCCGGTCCCCAGCCCTCTTCCATGTCAAAGTATGAGTAGTACTTCTTCTTTATAAATTCATATTTTTTAAAAAGCCTATGTTTTTTCCAAAAAGGATAATTCTGCACTTCCCTCTGCTGTGTTTGAAAGCTCAGCTTCCTCCACATTAGGAGGCTTAGTGCATTATCCTTAGCACATTCTAGACTTTTATCATCGCCCTCTTAGTTGGAATGTAAAGAGGACTGTCAGCATCATTTGCATTTCCCTGCTAGTTTATGATGTTGGTAATTGTCTTTCATGTAGTTTTCCTGCATGTTTTAGTTAGTGTAATCTTCAAATCTTTTTAAAATTAAATTATTTAGGGTCTTTTTTTTTTAGTTGTAAGAGTTGTTCTGAATGCAGGCAGCATATTAAATACATGATTTGAAAACGCACCACCCTCATCTGTTGCTTGCCTTGACATTTTCCTAATGTTATCTTCTGATGAAGGCAATTGATTTTTTTCCCACTGGCGGAATGTTTGGGGTATCATACCGAAGAGCTCTTCACACAATCTAAAGTTATGTTAATATTTCCTGTCTTCTTCTGGAAGATTTATAATTTTAGCTCTCCTGTGTAGGTGTATTGTCTATTTTAAGTGCTAGCGTGTGAAAATGTTTGTGTCCTGTGGAGCTCATGTGGAAATGAAGCACTACCTAAAATAAAAAAAAAAAAAAATTGAGATAAGACTGGAAAGAAGTGGCTATGGCTTTTCCTTCATGGTTAGATTGGTTTACTCGTGTGGTTAATGAGTTCATGAGTTAGCAGGTTAACAGACCACCCGGAGCATGAGTCAGCTACAAGGGATAATTGCGCCAATTTCTTGCACATCGATTTTTCTCTTGCCATGTGGACCCTTGTATCATCTCGGGACTCTGCCAGGAAGAAGGCCCCCAACACTGGACTGAACCCATGAACAAAATTAAACTACCAGACTGTCCCTAACTGATAGTGACAAGAACATCTCAAACAATGACAGCAGAATATAGATTCTTTGAAAATACACTTGAATAGTCTCTAAGCTAGAGCCATCATGAAACACATCTCAATGCATTGGAACGAAAACCAAATTCCATATAGATATAGTAACATTATGTATTATTTCTTTGGCATTTACAGTAACTAAGTAGAAGCCTCACTGCAGTTTTCTCCCTGGCACCACTGATCCCCTCTCCCCCAGCCTCCTTTCTCATCTCCTCCCATCGCCCATACCTCCCACACCCAATGAATTCCCTTTCCACTTTGATGTCACATATATTCTATTATATTCCCCATCCCCTTTCTAAACACCCCACTTTCCCCTCCCATGATCCTTTTGCTTGTTTATAACCTGTACTCTCCCCACTTACTACCACATAAGTACACACATAAGTAAATATAGAAATCAGAAGCTAGAATCTACAAATGAGGGAGAACATGCATCACTTTCTTTTTTATTTATGTTATTGGATATTCTATGTGTTTACATTTCAAATGTTATCCCTACCCCCCATGCCCCTTCCCCCTGCACTTGTTTCCATGAATGTGCTCCCTCTCCCAATCACCCTCTCCACCTCAGTGCCTTGGAATTCCCCTACACTGGGAAAATGTGCCTTCATTGGACTAAAGGTCTCTTCTCCCATTGATGCCAGACGATGCTATCCTCTGCTACACATGCAACTAGAGCCATGGGTCTCTCCATCTGTGCTCAATGGTTGGTGTTTTAGTCCATCAAAGTTCTGGAGGGTTTTGTTGGTTGATAATATTGTTCTTCCCGTGAGGTTGCAACCCTTTGAGCTCCTTCAGTCCTTTCTCTAGCTCCTTCATTGGGGTCCCCATGTTCAGTCTAATGGTAAGCTGCAAGCATCCTCAGCTGTCTCTGTGTGACTCTAGAAAAGTCTCTGAGGAGGCATCCATATCTGGCTCATGACAGTGATGCACTTCTTGGCATCAGCAATAATGCTTGGGTTTGATGGCTGCATATGGGGTAGGTAGATCCCCAGGTGAGGCAAACTCTGAGTGGTCTTTTCTTCAACCCCTGCTCCTCTATTTGACCTTGTATTTCCTCCCATGAGTGTTCTGTTTTCCCTTTTAAGAAGGACTGGAGCATCCACATTGTACCCTTCCTTCTTTTTGAGCTTTATAAGGTCTGTGAAATGTTTCTTGGGTATTCGGAGTTTTGGGGGCTTGTATCCACTTATCAGTGAGTGCATGCCATGTGTGTTCCTTTGTGACTGGGTTACCTTACTCAGGATGATAGTCTCTAGTTCCATCCATTTGTCTAAGAATTTCGTAAACTCATTGTTTCTAATAGCTGAGTAGTCCATGGTGTAAATACACCACAATTTCTGTATCCATTCCTCTGTTGAAGGACATCTGGGTTTTTTCCCAGCTTCTGCTATTATAAATAAGGCTGCCATGAACATGGTGGAACGTGTGTCCTTGTTATATGTTGGAGCGACTTTTCTGTACATGCCCAGGAGGGGAATAGCTGGGTCTTCAGGTAGTACTATGTCCAATTTTCTGAGGAACCACCAGAAAATTCCCAGAGTGGTAGTATCAGCTTGAAATCCCACCAACAATGGAGGAGTGTTCCTCTTCTTCCACATCCTCATTAGCATCTGTTGTCACCTGAGTTTTTTATCTTAGCCATTCTGACTGATGTGAGGTGGAATCTCTATGTTGTTTTGATTTGCATTTCCCTCATGACTAGGGACATTGAACACTTCTTTGGGTGCTTCTCGGCCATTCAGTATTCCTCAGTTGAGAATTCTTTGTTTATCCCTGTACCCCAGTTTTCATCTATTGTCCTGAAGTTTTTATTCTTTCCCTTCTGGCTGAGTGAAGCTCCACTGTATCTATGTAGCACATTCTCACCATTCATTTATCTCTAGATGAACATCTGATTCCATTATTGTGCTTTGTGAATCAAACAGGAATAATCGTGAATGTACAACTAATCTGTTGGGTTGATATAGATTCTTTGGGTGTATGCCTATAAGTGTATATCTGGATATAGATAGGTCATCTATTCTGTAGTCTTTTGAGAAAAGTCTGCATGTGTTGTCTTTTATTTTCTGTTTTCTTTATCTTTTTTTTATCAAATAAAACAAAAGATTTTATTTGAAAGCAAAATGAAAGTATAGGCCAGATATGTTCCAGATTTCAGAGAAAGCCTGGAATCTGAGTGAGGTTGTCTTAAGAGCCTCACTATTTGGAGTTACTGTTTGGAGCTTGTGTTATGGATTCAAGAGGAACTGAAGCTGCTTTCTAAGGGATGAGATAAGTGGTTTTTCTGCTTTGATCAACAGACTTGAGTTATATAAAGGTTTTTTTTCCACTGGGCATGTTCTTTCCCATGGTGCTTCTGATTTTAATCGTATGCATTTCCAATTTTGTACAGGCATAGGTAGTAAGTAGAGACTTTCCTCTAAAATCTTAAGCAAAGACCACAGTTAACCTTACTGCACACATTAACAAAAGCAGTCTAAGCTGTGTCAGCTGCTTGCCCTCAAGTTCCTGGTTGTGTTCCAGGATTTGTTTGACTACAAAGGGAAAATGACTAGGGTTCTAAGAAGCAGTGGGTTGGAAAGACCATAAGCCTTTGTTGATAGGAGATGTTTCTTCTCATGAAGGAAGGAAGGAAGAAAGGGAGGGAGGAAAGAAGGAAGGAAGGAAGAAGGGAGAGGGGGAAGGCAGGGAGGGAGGGAGGAAGAAGGAAAGAAAGGAAAGGAAAAGAAAGGAAAGGAAAGGAAAGGAAAGGAAAGGAAAGGAAAGGGAAGGGAAGGGAAGGGAAGGGAAGGGAAGGGAAGGGAAGGAAAGGAAAGGAAAGGAAAGGAAAGGAAAGGAAAGGAAAGGAAAGGAAAGGAAAGGAAAGGAAAGGAAAGGAAAGAAAGATGGCTCAACAGTTAAGACCACTTGCTGCTCCTGGAAGGACTTGGGTTCAGTTTCTAGCACTGACTTGACAACTCACAACCATCCATAACTTTAATGCCAAGGAATCCGATGACCTCTTCTTACTTACACAGTCATTATGCACACACATACATGCAGACAAAACACTCATACTCACATGCAAAAGAACATCTTTAAAAACAACAACAAAAAAGCAAAACACGAAAACAAAAGCCTGAAAAACATGGCCTGAACAAGTTAGGAAAGTTATCTGAAATCTCACAAAAACATGAGGTCAGTGCTAAGGCCCATTTACAGCTTTTGTTGGAGACTTGTGAATGCTAAATAGTCCTTCATATCCTCCTCCACTGGCCTCCTACACCTTGTCCATTTCTGTAGACAAGTCTAAATATTTACAATAGAGCATGAGGCCCAGATCATGCACCACACTATTAGGAGCTGTGCAGAATCACCCTGTCCACAAAAGAAAATCATCCTTGGGAGCAGTTTTCATTGTGGTTGTTTACTTTTAGTACCTAACACAATAATAAATGATTTTTTCCCAATCTTTAGAGAACTAAGTGTTCTTTCATTATAATTTAAAAAAAAAAAAAAACATGTTTTAAAAGATAAAACCTACATGTGCCTTTATTTTCTTTCAGTAGCTTTCTTCCCTTGAGAGACTGGGGGTAACTTTTCATACCAGTGTTCTCCACAGGACATAGTTCAATAGTGTGGTTTCCATGACATGAAGACTTGAATGGGTGATAGTTCTATAATGTGGTCTAGACGTGTCTTGAAGACTGGCATATGCATGCTCTGCTTCATTAACATACCACACATCACTGAGGAGTGTTGAATATAATATTGTAGTGGGTGAGGAATGGACACAGAAACTGTGAGGGAGTTATTTGTTCCCTAAGGAACCAGTGTTGGTTATTCAAGGATTTGATGCGATTCGTCCAAGTATTGTTCTTGTGTAAAGAAAGCACTGAGCCTTCCTTTGGCACACCGGTCAGATCTTGCTAGTGAGCTTCATCTAACTTACTTAACTTCTAAGTTTATCTAACCTACACCTTTCTCTGTTTGCCCAAATCTTGGAGCTGCTGAGGTAATTGTTTCATTGTAGACAACCTCTCTCCAGCTTGACACTGGACCATGCTTCATCTGGCTACTGTTAATTACCAGAACTAGAGTGTTCAATGGTATTCTTCAATGATCCCTAGGGCTCTTCATCCTGAAGACCATCCTGATCTCTGTAGCATTATCACTAAAAACAACTTGATTAAAATCTGTGGCCAGAAAACTATGTGCTTTCTACACCAAGAAAAACCATAGGTATCCATTAAATAACACACATTTTCTTCCCTTCATAGTAACCGTATAACAGCCTTGACCAGCTCAGCCTCTTGTCAACCAATATTCAAATCTAGAAATGTGAATTTTCCCACCTTTAACTTGAATTATTTCTGCATTCTAATTGCTTCTCAGAACTCAAAATTCATTATTTTAGTCTCACCCATCAGATCAATAGGCCTCCCTTCCCTAGTCAGGACAAGCATAATATTTCAATCTAAGGCATCCTCCTGGAGAAGCCAGGCAAGGGCGTGAAGATACTACATGACAACAGTAAGCCAGCAGGAGGGCAATCATGTCTGAAGCCCTACATATGTGGTATAATGGATCAAAACTTGGTGGGTAGGAAGAGAAAAAAAAAAAGGAGGGGGAGATTAAAGCCATCTTTTCTTCTATTTTTTGAGCCTATCTTGCAAATAAGAGAAGTTTGGATGGAACTGTGGTGTTTAAGAATATGATTCTTGCTGTATTTGTGCCCAATTTTCATTTTTTAAATGTTTGGTTTTAACAATATGTTCAATTACATATAGTTTTTAAAAATAAGCTTGGTGAAGTCATTGCAAAACTAAAATGCAAAATTCCAGTAAGGCCTAGAGACTTAAACAAGTGAGTATATTTATCACTGAAGTGAGCCAGACAAACCTGATATCCCTACCTAAGTAGTGTTCCCATGGAAATAGGGAGCAGAACCTTCGATCCCAGGCTAGGACAAACATGCTGCATGTGTGGAACTCCCTCTATTCGCCATCTAAAGATGATGCTTATGAAGAAGCTTCTCTTAATAAAGTAAAATAATTTATATTTATAATATTTTAAATTGTTAAGCCCATATTAAAAATTAAGACGGCATTAAATTTGTGCTGTGGAATTTTTATTGAGAAAAAAGTAGATAAATCTTCCAATTTTGAAAAAAAAAAAAAAAAAACTCTAAGTGAATTAGCCAAATTGGGAATCTGATCACCAGTCTCATTAATTCACATATGTCCTTTTAATTAAAATTTTAATTTAGAATTTTTATAGAGTATTAATCTTCAAAGAACTCTGGAGATCTGAATGAAGGTTACTAATATTCTTTTTTAGACTCTCGGGCACAAATATTCAATAAAGCCCCACTGGTGCCAAGGGAGGGAGAAAATAGCACAGTAAAGAAAAATAGTATCTATTTCTTTACAGTGCTTTTAGGATGCAAAGACCATGGGATTCTATGGGCAAAAACTTAATCACCGATACAATGCTTAAAAATATGTCTGTGTAAGGATCCTTGAAAACACACAAATTGTTTCAACTTCCAATACTCTCCTCTCTCAGCAGAAGTCCTCAGAGCACAAAAGCATGTCACTTTAAAGGGCAAAAGAAATGTTGTAGACATAATAAAAGTTAAGAGCCTTAGAAAAGGAGATATGTGACTGGAGAGCAAGCTTAGTGGGTAAGAGTTTGAGGTCTGGAAACCACAGGACAAAAATTGGGCATGCTGGTGCATGCTTGAAATCCTAGCACTAGGGAGACAAGGACAGGCAGATCCCTAAATGCACTGGGCAGCCAACAGAGCCTACTTGGTGAGCTCCAAGCAAATGAGAGACCCTGCTGCAAAAACAAAACAACAAAGCTCCTCAGGATCAACATCCAAAGTTATATGGTTTACACACAGAGGGGGGGGAGGGAGGGAGAGAGAGAGAGAGAGAAAGAGAGAGAGAGAGAGAGAGAGAGAGAGAGAGAGAGAGAGAGAGAGAGAGAGGAGTGGAGATATGTTATTACATGTGCAGCATATAGAGTGGATCTAATCTCAGCCCGGTAACATGAATCCTAAAATGTAGAGCATTTTATCTAGCCAAATAGAGAGAAGTGTGTGATGATAAAAGGAAACAGATGGGGCTGGAGAGGTGGTTTAGTGTGGAAGACCATGCATGGCTTGTGGAGAGGATGGCCATTTGGTTCCCAGAACCAAAGTCAGGCAGCTCACTACAGCCTATGACTCCAGATTTAGGAGTTTTGAGGCTCTCTTCTGTGTCCCTGGACACTACACTAATACTCACACACACACACACACACACACACACACACACACCATATAATTTTTAAAATAAAACAATTAAATAAGTAATTAGATAATCTTTTTTTTAAAAGAGGAAGCAGAAACATATGGTATAAAAGAAACCTGAATAGATCAGGAAAAATTGTAAACTATCATCAGAGAGATGCAAGGTGTGGGAGGAATCTAGCTCACTCATGTTTGTTCTGAAGTTGGAGTAAGGAAATCAGAAGCAAAAATACAGGAAACTTCTAGAAACTGAGAGTATGCCTGGGTAAGAGCTTACACAACAATAGGGATGCAATTCCTGCAAGCACACATATCTCAATGTGGCCCCAGCACACATGCATATGAAAGTGGACTACCCACACAACCTCAGAAAAATACCTAAGTCAGCCAACACCCTAATTCCTGTCCTACAAGATTTGTACCAAAGAACCTTACCAGACTTTGAAAAACAATCAGTTTTCAAACTCATGAGTCATGACTTTCCTCAGCAGCGTCTTTATAGTGAGAAAAACAGTGTCCCTATAAACTTCTTCTTCATTAAATCCTCAAAATGAGATTTTATTAGAAAAGCACATCTCTCTCTCTCTCTCTCTCTCTCTCTCTCTCTCTCTCTCTCTCTCTCTCTCTCTCTCTCTCTCTATCTCTCTCTGTATCTCTCTCTCTCTCTCTCTCTCTCTCTCTCTCTCTGTGTGTGTGTGTGTGTGTGTGTGTGTGTGTGTGTGTGTGTGTGTGTATGTGTATTATGTGGGAACCAGAGGAGGACATCTGTGTCATGCTCTATCCCTTTCTGCCTTATTTGCTTGAGACAGGGTCTCTCCTTGAACCTGGGCCTTGCTGCTTTTGCTACACTGACTGGCCAATGAGTTCAGGATCTGCCTCTCTCTGTCCTATGCATAGCTCAGGGCTGGGTTACAGTTGGTAGTCATGCCAGGATTTTATGCAAGGCTTTTAAGGGGGTTCCAGTGATCCAAACATATGTCCTAGTGCTTGCATTTCATGTGTTCTTACCGAGCACTCTCCCTATCCCTATGAAAGAGGTCCTTTATAGGTCTAAGACCTCAAACTGACCTCATGGTAGACTAGCATAAGTCCTTGATTTAGAAAAGCCTTCCTTCCATGACATAGGAAGAACACACAGAAACAAGCAGAAGAAAGCATGTGACTTGGAATTATGCTTTCACCAGCCACATAAAACATGGAGTCAACAGAAACTAAAAGAAGCAGGAAGGGTTCACTCTAAGAACTTTCAGAATGAGAGTAAACCCACCAACAAACATCTTTATTATTTCTAGCCTCCAAAGGAGTCAGAATAAATTCCTCTTGTTTGGTGCCACCAGGTAATATAGAAACCTCAGAAAACAGAAACAGGAGGTTTTCTTTTGGGTTTGCCCATAGCTCTACCAGCTCTTGGGGATGCAAACATCCACTGGAAAATCCAGTGCTGCCTTGCTGTCACCTGGACATCAGAAAACACCATGGAGGGTTTTTTTTTGTTTTGTTTTGCTTGGGGATTTGGATTATTTTATTTGTATATAGCTCATATACCTTATAATAACTAGGAAACGTTTTCCTTGGCATGTTGCCCTTTTCTTCCAGACCAGAGAAAAGAATGAAATGTTTTAATGCTTCTTTTTGCTATTCTAAGTGACTATTTATTGGAGGAAAAAGTACATAACCAGGTTTCCTAATCATTCTCCCCACAGATCTGCCAAGAAGTTGGTTCTTATCCACCAAAGTAGGGGGTGCCAATGGGGCTTATTGTCAGGAGGACGGAATGATACAGTCATGAGCTGATTAGAATTGTCTTGGCTTCATCCTGTTGTGGTTTGTTTGTTTATTTGTTTGTTTGTTTGTTTGTTTGGTTGGTTGGTTGGTTGGTTTGGTTGGTTGGTTGGTTGGTTTGGCTGGTTGGTTGGTTTGGTTGGTTGGTTAGCTGGTTGGTTGGTTTGGTTGGTTGGTTGGTTGGGTTGGTTGGTTGGGTTGGTTGGTTGGGTTGGTTGGTTGGTTGGTTGGTTGGTTGGTTTGGTTGGTTGGTTTTGTTTGTTTGTGGAGATATTTTTGTTTTGTTCTGTTTTACTTTGGTTTTTGTGGTTGGGTGTGGTTTTGGTTTGGTTTGGTTTGGTTTGGTTGTTTTTCAAGATAGGGTTTCTCTGTGTAGCCCTGGATGTTCTAGAACTCTCTCCGTAGACCAGGCTAGCCTCAAACTCATCAGAGATCCACCTGCCTTTGCCTCCTCAGTGCTAGGAGTGCCACCACCACCCAGTGTGAGACCCAGTCTTAAACACACATGTAAAAAAAAATAATGCCTTTGAAATATGGGCTATGTTGTTATTGAGCTCCTATTTCAGTTATGGAAGCATTTACACAGACTTCATTATTTTTCTTTTCCTTTTATTATGTTCTTAGAGGTGGTGAAGTTTTTTAAGTGTCTAGACATAAATCTTTAACTTCGAGCCTTTACTTACTCCTTACCCCCAAAATGGCTCCTTTTCCCCTGCAGATGCTATCACAAATGTTTATGCATAAAAGAGACCCTTACTTCAGTAAAAAAGCTCAAAGAATTAAAAACAAAGAATCCAACCATCTCCCCTATATTCTCATTGTCTGTCACTGTGGGAAAATACTGTCACAGACATTAGGCTTAATGTCCTCAAAGTTGGAAGATGTAGGTGACCAATAAATGTAAGTCTGAGGCTTCCTGGCTCTGTCCAATGGCAAGTTCTCAACCCTGGATAATGTCAATGTTCACAAAGACAGAGAATACAGTTTCTTAGAACTAAGGTTTTATTTCTTTGGTCTGTAGCATGGCCCTCTGGGAAAGAAGAGCAGGGGGCACAGTCTGATTGCAGTTGGATAATAAGCATTTATTGATATGTTAAAAGTTACTAAAACAAAAAACTGAATGAGGTGGGAATTCTAAGATAGCTCTACAGAGCACATCAGGAGATGAGAACAGATCTGCCAGCCCAATAAAATAAATTACAATTCCAAACATCCCCTGCATAAATAAATTATATATCAAAGAAGACTAGAGCTTTAAAAAAAATCACAAGCCAATGATGTGGAATAAGATAAAGAGAAATTTTAAAGAAATTAGAAATATCATTGTATTAGCTAATTAATAATAACTATATTACAAATGACCACAAACTCAGTTGTCTTGCCTGAAACAATACACATTTATTGTATGAGCCTTTGTAGAAAAGAGATGTTGTATAAAATGTCTGGCTATGGGTCTCCCTAGACTTGAACTCTCATCAAAGGCCAGGAAGAATCCATTTGTAGGCTCCCTCAGGCATGAGGAGTGAGGGAGTGGAAGCATGCTGGAGGCCTGGGATGTGGGAATACTGGATATCTATGGTGGGGAGCCTAGCTGAGATTCCTACCAGAGAGAATATAGCCACTGAAGGAACGATCTCTTATAGCCAGGCAGGACTTCCAGAAGAGTGAAGGGGACAAAAATCCACCAAAAAAAAAAAAAAAAAACAAAAAAAAAAAAAAAACAAAAAAAAAAAACAAAAAACCTTCAACCCAAATTTTGTTTTACCTACAAGATGTGCAGGGATAAAGATGGAGCAGAGACTGAAGAAACAGAAAACCTGTGATGGCCCTAACTTGAGACCCACCTCATGTGAGAAAGCCAACCCCTGACACTCTTAATGATGCTCAGCTACACTTACAAAAGGGAGCCTAGCATAACTGTCTCCAGAGAGGTTTCATCCAGAAGCTGATGAAGACAGATGCAGAGAACCACAGCCAAACATCAGGCAGAGCTCTAGAGTCTTGTGAAAGAGTGAGAAATAGAAGTAAGAAAATCAGAGGGGCCAAAGACACCATAAGACCCACAGAGTCAACTAGCGTGGACCATGGGAACTCACAGAACCTGAGCTACCAACCAGGCAACATGCAGAAAGTAGACCTATACCCTCTATACATTTATAGCTAATGCACATCTTGGTCTCCATGTGGGTCCCCTAACAAGTGGAATAGAGGCTGCGTCAATCTCTGTTTCCTGCCATTGAATTCCCTTTTCCACTATTTGGTTGCCTGGTTGGGCCTCAGTGGGAAAGGATGTGTCTCTCCTTCAGTAGATGAGACCTGCTAGGACTAGATATCCCAGGGTAAGGTGATATACAAGAGGAACTCCCCTTCTCTAAGGAGAAGAGAAGGGACAACAAGGAGAGGAATTTTTAAGGGTGAAACTGAGGAAAGAGGAGTGAGGAGGACTGTGATTGATATGTAAAGTGACTAAAAATATTTTAAAACATGTTTAAAGCTTAAGTAACAAGCAAGTAGAATCAGGAGTACTGGAATCACAGTGTCAGCAGATTGACAGAGTGTGGGGTGACCTTCTATCATTCCTATGGCAGATCACCTGGAAGTCTCTTCCACTGGGATCTCACCTGCTGGACTGACTCCTACAGGCTTAACATGAGAGTGGTATATCCATGTCCTGATCCTGTCCACCTTAACAGCCTTAGGCATGGTCAAGATCAAAGTGTGAGGTTCTTTCCAGCAAGGTTCTAGAGTCTTATGTTTATGCCTCTTAAGTCTGTCTTCACCAATTAGAAAATTACTCTACTATTTGGGTCCGAAGGATTCCAGCAAATCCCAGACAAGCCCCCAATATAAGAGTCCATGATTTGCTGAAGAATGATACCCTGAAGTCAAATAATATGTAAACACAAAAAAAAATTGGTTTTTTTTTTTTATTCTTCAGAAGTCCAGCATGCTGGGGTCTCCCATTACCAAGATAGAGAGAGACAATCAAGGTCACAGGCTCAATTTAAAGCGCATTAGGGGAATTCCAAGGTAGGTGACCTTATCTTGCTCTATCTCTTAAGGACATTCCAAAACCATTATTGATAATGGGGGCTGGAACTTGTTGAGGAATTCCAGGGTAAATGGTTCTGTCTTGCTCTATCTCTTAAGGATATTCTGGAACTATTACCAGGAAGTGAGAGCTGGAAACTGGTGCTGACCCATTGTCCTTGCTTCAGGCCAGGTGGCAGGGCAGTTTCTGACTACCTGCCTGAAGCCTGAGTTTTTAAGGCCTTGTCTCTTGAATAGTCAATTTGATACCTGTCATGGAGTCAGTCTGTTGCATCAGTGCAAAATAATCTATGGAATCAATGTAATTTCCATCAAAAATATATTTTCTAAACAAAAAAAATTAAACTTGAAACAATGAGGAGATTTGGGAAATCCAAAAGGTAAAAACTAAACACTTATCCATAATACCTGGTTAACATGATGACTTGAACATTTTCTGAAATAAATTCACATGAACAATTTGTAGGGTAGATACAAAAGTACAAACAGAGCTGGGAAGACAGCACTGCCCTGGCATGCGCAGTGCCTCCATTCATTGTCCCAGAACCACAGAAAAGAAGGAGGGGGAGGAGGAGAGGAAGAAGAAGAAGAAGAGGAAAAGAAGGAGGAGAAAGAGGAGAAAGAACAGGAGGAGAAGGTGGAGAAGGAGGAGGAAAATGACAAAGGTAAGTTTATGTGTATGCCTATAGTAGAAAAAAAGTAATCTCAAATCAATAATGTAATTTTCTACTTGAATGAATTCATTTTTCTGGTGTTTTGTTTTGGTTTTGGCAGGTTCTCATATAGCCCAGTCTGGCTTTTACTGAGAGGACTGAGAAAGGCTGTCTCCATGACAGGTTTCAAATTGGCAGTTTAGGAGAATAGGCCTAGATCTCAAGAACTAAGCAAGTACAAACAAGTCAGTTACTGGAGAAAAACAACAACAACAACAACCCAGGCCTCAGACAGCCAATCAGAAATGAGTCTGCCATCAGTAGCTGCCTTGCCACCTGGCCTCAGACAAGGACAAAATGGGTCAGCAACAGCTTCTAGGCTTCCCAAGAAACAATTTCCAGCCCTCTGACTTCCCCAATAATGGTTCTAGAATGTCCCTAGATAAAGATAGAGCCAACCAACTAAGATAAATGTCTCTTAACCCTCCCTGGAATTCCCTAATATGCATCAAATTGGGTCTCTGAGCTCATTTGGGGATCTTCATCTTGGTAAATTGTAGACCCCAACATGCTGAACTTCTGCCTAATAAAATTCTCTTTGCTTTTACATACTATTTCAGTCCAAAATATCATTCTTTGGCAAATCATGCATGGATATTTACGATTCAGCTGCAGAAAACCTTAGATTTCTGATTCTTTTGCCTCTACCTCCAGAGTGCTGAGATTGTAGGCACCTGTCATTGTGACGATCTTTTATACAGTACTGAGGGTTGAATCCAAGGCTTTGTGCATGAGCTACATGCCAAGTCTCCATCTTAACAAAATTGCAAAAGAACAACTAAATTCAAGGAAAGCAATAGAAAATGAATGCAAACAAACAAAAAATAGAATTAAGTTAATTAGAGATCAGGAAAATAATAGAGGAAGAAATAATTTTACTCCAAACAAAAATGATCTTTAAAATTAATTAAAATAAATCATTAACAATAATGACCAGATGAAAAGGAAACCTCATGTTAAAAGTCAAAATCAGTATTGAAATAAAGAAAATTGCAACCAGAAACTTCCTAAGAGAAGTTTCTGTGGAAGTGTTATGAAATACTATGCCAGCAAATCAGACAATTCATCTAAGTAGATCTCTAGCTTCAGAACAATGTCAATCAAAATTGCAACAAATTCTGTTCTTTCTTCTGTTAATATACAGTGTTAATTACAAGGACTCCCATACTTTGAGGAATCCTTTCATTCCAGAAACAAATACTTCTGGTTTGTGGTATATAATCCCTTCAGTATATTGATGTATTCAGCTTGCTCCATCATATTAAGAATTTGACATGAGAATTCATAAAATATACTTATCTCTAGATTTCCTCTCTTCTGGAGCCCTTGGTTTGGATATCATGGCAGTAATGATCTGAGAAAATGAGTTTCAACACGTTCTTTTTCGTTAAGTCCTTTTAGTTGTTGACTTTTAGTTGTTGTTTTGAAGAGTTTAGGGGTTATATATGTGGTACAATCCATAAATTGATCCATCTGGCTCTGGACTTTTCTATATTGGGGTTTTTTTATCATTCGCTCAATTTCTTTAATAATTATAAGTATATTTAGATTCCTATTAAAGATTTAGAATCAGGCTTGATAAATTATATTTTAAGACTTTTTTCCCAAATTATCAAATCTGTAGGGATCCTGGGACCTATTGTTCATAGTATTGTCTTATAATCCTTGTAATTTCTATAGAATTGGCTGTCATGTTCTCAGTTCTGTGTCTACTTTAATCAGTTGAGTAATCTTATTTTTAAACATTGTATAGTTAAAAGGATATCAGTTTTGCTGATCTTTTATAAAATGTTGTTCTTGCTTTATTTGTTTTCTCTATTATTTTGGTAGAAAACAACATCTCTGTTATAATCCATCTTTTCCTTCCTTTCTCCCATTTTATGTTCAATTTCTTCTTTTTTTAGTGCCTTAGAATACGATTTCCTATCAGTTCTTTTTCTTTTTTAATGGAAGCATTTACAGCTATAATACTAAAGAGAAGGGAGAACATCTGAGCTGGTGCTGAGAAAGCAGCTCTAACTGTTAAGGAGACTGGAGTGATTGAAGAGCAAACAGTTATGCTGCCATGGTACCACAACAACAACAAAAATAAAAAAGTGTTCTGCGAGTGAAGACCCCACCCTCTGAAGACTCCATCTTGTGAAAATATAAATTCATTTCAAAGAAGAAAGTCTAATCTAAAAAAGTTAAAACAACTACCTGGAAGACTGTTTCCGCAGGATCACCACACAGGGGCTGATTCAGATCCTAGCAGTCCAAGTGCCATCTTGAACAGGAAGCAGATCAGAGTCCCCCAAGGAAGTCTGGAGAGGATCTTGCATATGAAAGCTGAAGGTGAAGGCGGAGCTACGGCAGAAACCCTGGAATTCTGAGAAGCTGGAACCATGGAACAGCCTCCAAGGAGTACTGCAAGCTGGGAGTGAAAGCATCCTATGAAAGACTCCATGTGTATGTTAGACAGCACAGATGGATACCTTTAAAGTCCAGCTAATTTCATCATGAGCCTCAGATACTGAATATGGAGCTGCAGGATTTGGTATTTGTCCTGCTGGATTTTAGTCTTGCTTTGATACAGTCATTTCTTGCTATGCCTTTTTTCTTCTCACACAGTCTTCAATGGTTTAACGGTAAGATGGATACAGATCTGAACCATACTCATGACCATCCCTAACAAAACTCACTGTGTGACAAAAAAGAGGAAAAAGTAACACTCATATTCATACTTTTGAATAGGAATATTCACTGACATAATATGTTAGAAGAATGCAGGGTTTTTATTTTAATAGGAGTTGGCAGCTAAGGGACTTCGGACTTTTAATGTGTCAGAACTGTTAATGACTCTGGGCAGTTTCAATGTCACACTGAGTGTATTTAATATTATAAGATGGTCTTGAGCCTACATGGACAAGAAGTGGAAGTATATGAGTTAAAAGTAATGTGTTTTCGTAAAAGGTTGAGCCATCCATTTAATGTTTACCACAACAGGTTACTGATATTAAAAATGTGTAACTATGGCACCAGTGGGATGAGCTTCTCCAGGTCAATTGGTATTGTTGCATGCCAAGTTCTCTCCCTCCACAACATAATATTTTTTATTAATTATTTGCAAATTTTGTGCAATACACACGGATCACACTCACTCCCAGGTTGACCCTCCTACCCATGTATCCTCTCCCCAAATTAAATAAATAAATAGATTAATAAAAATAAAAACACCAAGTTCAATATGTGTTGCCCATATACTCATTGGAGCACGGTCAAACTCCCAGTGGCCAGTCCCTTAAAGAAAATTGAATCCTTCCCCACCTGCCCATATCCTGAACCCCCAGCCCCCACCCTACTTCTACCCCTGCCAGAAGTCATCTACTATGATGAGGTAGACTTCAGCATCTTTATCACATTTTTATAAAGAGTCTCTTCAATAGCTTTCTGTTTGTACTGTTTCTTTTGGGGGGAGGGTCGCATAACTCTCTCAGTTATGAGTCTGCAGTTTCATTGATACCACTGCAAAAGAAGCTTCCTTTGCCCATAGCATTCATTTCTCAGCAGCATGGATTATGGACTTCAACATGGTGTCTGGTGGCAGCTGGGATCATGGACACCAACATGACTCCAGCAGCAGCAACAGCACCAACTTCAACTCATCCTCATGTACACTGGCAAAGCCTGTAGCAGCCTGCTAAGCTGTTAACTGAGTAACACTGCTGATGACAACTCTCCTTCAACAGCCTGCAGACACCCACTAGCACTACAATGGCTTATTGTGATTACATTGGGGCTCAGGTTTCAACATGTTAGTTTTGAGTTGGAAACAAAACCCTGCCTTCATCATCCTGTCAGTCTTGAATTTGACTACTGTCACTTTTGCAGTGGGAGATCGGCTAACCTACCCTGGCTTCTCACCCAGATTGAATTTGAACAGTTACAGCAGTGTGACTCTATACCCTATTTTAGTAATCTTCCTGCAGGCTACCATGGGCACATTGTCACGACAGTAGTAAAAGCCAGATGGAACAACCCCTAAAGCAGAACTCATCTCAAACTTTTTACCTGTGTCACACCTGCTGCCAAGCTTCATCCATGATAGTGAAGCTGTGTAAGAGTTTGAATGCATAAAAGCATAAGGAATGGTGGACATCTTTGTAACACATCACAGCCTTCAACCTCCTGTTATGTTTCTCCCTAATATCTGATACTTCTTTTCATTGCTATCTCTATTGCTTTTTCTACCCTCTTGCCTAGGTGACTATAATTTGGCTCCCTTTCTACCCAGATCAATTTCAAAAAGGTTACCTATGCTTCTAAACCAATATCTAACATTCACCATGTCACTCATATTCTTGTAACTAATACGTTAACTGAGCAGAAAGCTAAGTCAGACATCCCCTTGAAAGGCTATGTTTATGCTGTTATCTTTCTTGTTGTATCCCAGGGACTACTTCTTCTTGTTTTCCTCCATGCTTTCTCCCACCACATGGAACACATCTCTGGAATCCTGTGCTTTGTGGCTTTTGTAGGCTTCTGCCTGCAGGAATCCTGGGCTGGATGTTGGAAGGGCAGAGGGCAATGATATCAGAGTGCTTAGTCAATGTCTGTGAGGTCAACTGAGGATACCTGCATCTTAGGCCTTCGGATGAGTCCTACAATATAGGGCTTTTCTTTCCCAATTATGTTAGGTTTTTCTCCCCCCTTTAATCTTCAAGCCTGCGATGGTGCAATGTCAGTATTTTTGAACTTGACAGAACTAGGACCACCTATGAACTCTGAGGCTCTAGGAAGGCCTTAGAGGGATTACCTTGTTAGGATAACTAGTTAAGAACACTCATCTCATTACAGGTGGGACCATTCCTTGGACAGAGGATCCTGGGACTTATGGAGAAAGTAAACTGAGCAACAAACTTGCATTTGCTGCTTTCTAATTCCTGAGTTTGAATGCAATGTGACTGCCTGTGTGCGGCTCCTGCCACTGTTGACTTCTGTACAATGACAGGCTGTAATCCTGAACAATAACCTATAAAATTTTTTTCTCAATTAAGTTGCATTTGTCAGGGTATTTTCTGACAGCAACAGGAAAATAAATTGAGAACAGTGACAACATCTAGGCACTAATTATCCTGGATTCTTGCTCTAACAATACAGTTTTCCCACACCCTGCCACACTTATGAAAACAGTTTCTTTACAAATAAATCTTCCTATGGTTATTTGTTTTTTACTAAAACCCCAACTTACCCAGTATGATCGCATTTACCCTAGTGTATCCATTTGTTGTTGAATTTGAATCTTATTCCTCTTAGACATCTAATCAAATCCAATAAGGCACACCAAAGCAGAAGGAGAGAAATGAAGAGTTCCTAATCCTTACTCTTCAAGAGTCTAGGAATTGAATGCCCCAACAGCCAACAAGCATAAGCACATCACACAGCAAGCTCTAGGACTCTGTGTAAGCAGCGTGTGGTTCTCTGGAGCCTACAAATCACGGTGCTAACATTCACATTCATCCACATTTGGATGTGCTAATCTCTATTGCACTGGCAATAGCAAGCGCAGGAGGGAACCTGAGATACATTGTAGAGTCTTTGAGCTGCATGGGGATACTGAGCATGCACTGCTACCAACAAGCCACTCCAGAATTGCTTCCATAACTCAGGAAAACACTGCAATGAGTCTAAAAAGTGAGAGAATGAGGAGCCTTAGAAAAACTATCCCTGATATTTAGCAAACAAGATGCAAGGCCATTGAAACATGAAAGTTCAGTGAAGATTTATTCAGTATTATCCCAGCTAAAGACACAATGACAACATTTACAGGTCTCTCATCAAATTTGACCCTGCTGACCACTGTCAGTTCTCCCTGATTGTCATCTTTCTGATTCATCTTTCTTCAGTAACCTTTCCTCTGCCTGCCCCTTAGACACCAGCATCTCCCAACATTCTATTCTTGGCCATCATCCATCTCTTTCTCAACATTCTCATAAGCAAACACAACTTGGTTCATGCTTTAGCCAGGGGCTCCATCTGTTCTTTCTCTGTAGCATACTGAGTGAGCAAAAAACAGTTTGGAAAACCCAAGGGCCAAACAAGGAACAGAGCAAATCCAGAAGAAGTCTTAGTGTGTGGAGATTCTGAGTCCCAGGAAAGACAATCACACTCCATGTTTCTAGACCTGCTTTCTCAGTACTCTAAGAAGTAGAGGAGAGCAGAGCAAGGGAGATGGGTCTCCTTTCCCCTGGTGGCAAGGGAGATGGCCAAAAACCTTCTGCTGCTACAGTTGTTAACATAAGGAGTCAAGCTGTTACAGCAGAAGTACATGGTTCAGGCTCTTTGCTACTAAAGACCATGATGCAGAAAACAACTGAATAGGAGACTACTCTAAAAAAACTAGATCTAAACCGCAGAATTTAAGGAGGATGGGGATGAAAAACCAAACATGTGGAGTTTCATGTATGATATATGCATGTTTGTAGTCATAGAGACGATTTTATACACACTTAAGCTACATATTGAAAATGTGCATCTAAGAATGTGTAATCTAAGACATAATTCCTGTGGATGGAGAGAAGGCTCGGCAGTTAAGAGTACTTGCTGCTCTTGCAGAAAACTCAGGTTCAATTCCTAGGATTCCGTGACAGATCATAACCTCCCTTAACTCCAGTACTAGGGAGATCTGAAACCTTCTTCTGACCTCCACAGACATGACACACACACAGGAAGCATCTATTTACTTGCAGTCAAAACACTCATAAACATAAAATAAAAAATAAAGTAACAGTTTTTACTTTCATCCTAGTTTAAAAGAAATATACTAAACTCTCACCCAAACTGGGGTTAAGATGGAGAGATAAAGAAAGGAAACATGTTCAAAGGTATACTTCAAGTTAGGAAAGAGAAAGGAGGAACCTATCATGTTCTGGGGAGAGGGAGCAGTCAGCTACTAGTGTCCCGGTAGAAGAAGAGTTGGCGTGTGTTGTCATTTAATAGTGGCAAAGGACATATGGAACTCACTGGCCTCATAGAAATGAAACATAATCATTATTGGAATGAAAATGATAGTTAAGCTCTCAAATTTAATAAGGAAGTAAACAAGTAATAAATAACAGTTGAAAATAAACAGCGCAAACCAGAAAAAAGTGAAAAACCAAGAAAATTTAAAATAAAACAAAATAAAAAATGCAAAGTAAGCTTAAGCACTGTGCAAGGTGTGACAGTTTACTCAGGGTGAGCCAACTGAATCCCCCTTTGCAAAACAGACACCACCACAAAGAGTGTCTTTATGTTAAGAAGACTGTGTTGGGGCTAACTGTACCCTCAGTACTGGAAACAATAAAGCAAGAGGGTTAAGATCCTATACTACACGGCAAGATCCTATGTTTTAAAAACATAAAACAGAACTGGAGAGATGGCTCTGAACTTAAGAGCACTTGTTGCTCTTACAGAAGACTCAGGTTCAGTTTCCAGCACCCACATGGCAACTTACAACCATCTGTAACTGAAGATTTAGGGGATCTGTTCCTTCCTGATTTCCATGGGCTCCTACATACACAGAGGGTACACACACGCACACACACATATATATACATATATATACATATATATACATATATATACATATATATACATATATATACATATATATACATATATATATATACACCCAGGCATACACATAGATAAGTGATAGATAGACAGATATTAAATAGATGATAGATTACATAAATAAATAGGTAGATAGATTATAGGTAGGTAGATAGATAGATAGATAGATAGATAGATAGATAGATAGATAGATAGACAGACAGACAGATAGACCTATAAACAGATGGATAGAAAATTTTAAAACATGCAACACAACCAAACAAAAGCATACTTTGAAGACAAAGAAAGGTTAGAGGCTTCTAGCGATGGTACCAAGCCAGTAACGTCATTAAAAAGCCTCCTGACTCTGGAGGCTGGGTGACCTATGACAAACTTCTGAATGCAGGGCTGGGTTTGTAAATTGCCATTAATCAAAAATAAAGAGGGAGCTAATGTTTCAGTTGTGGAGGGAAGCAGCAGGAAAAGAGGAAGGTCTAAGCCTATAAGGAAGATCTTTGGCATTGGTATCTGGATAGGAATATTAAACACATAGGCTTGTACAAGGCAGACTGTTGGTCCTGATAGACCCCTATAAGTATCACATTCTAACAGAAGAACAATACAGGGAGAAAAAGATATTCCTTCTGCATAGCTTTGATCTCACCTCCATGTCTCTGTCTTTTCTTACATCTCTCCCTAAAATTCTACTATGTACACTTTTTTAGAAATAATTTGTTTTCTTCACTACTGCAAAGTTTTCTCATTGGTGTGTGCGTGCGTGTGTACGTGCATGCGTTCGTGCATGCGTGTGTGTGTGTGTGTGTGTGTGTCTGTGTGTGTGTGTATGTGTGTGTGTGTGTGTGTGTGTGTGTGTTTGTGTGTGTGTTGAGCATGCCCTGTTCTCATTGTTGTTGTTAGTTTTTGAGATAGTATCTCATTTGGTAGTCCTGGCTAACCTGGAACTAATGATCAATCTCCTTAGCCTCCCAAGTGTTGGAATAAAAGGCATGTCCAGCTAAATTTATCTTTCAAAATGCCCATTTTTAAGCTGGACACGGTGACACATGTTTGCAATCCCAGCAATGGGGAAGTAAAGTCACGCCAATCCCCTTGCTCTGCTAGTTACCTCGTCTACCCTGCTTTGAGCATCTCCAACAAGTGAGAGACGCTAAGGAATGACATCAAGGTTGTCCTCTGATCATCACGTACTCACACAAATACACCTATATACACACAAATACAAACAACACACAGGAAAATAAACAAAACACCTGGTCTGTTGCTAAGAGAAACACTACTGTCTCAGGCTCAGCAAACTTTCCTTGGTATCTTATGATTCCTAATAATTTATTATAACTTCTGTCCTTACTAGCTTTAACTGTTAATCTGACACAGCCTAGAGTCATCTGAGAGTAAAACCTCTACTGAGGAATTGCTCAGATCAATTTGACAAGTAGGTATGTTTGGGGGAGATTATTTTGATTGCTGATTGATGTAGGAGAATGCATCCCACTGAGGGCAAATCCAGTCCCGGTCAAGTGGTCCTGGGCTATACAAGGAAGTTACCTACATAAACTCCAGCAAGCATTTTTCCCCTATGGTTCCTGTTGTACTTCCTTGCTGTGAAGTGAGTTCTTTGACTGAAGGTGGTTGTGATTTGAAAGAAAAATGTCTATCTACCCATAGTTTTATGCATTTAATCATGTGGTCCCCAATTAATGACACTATCTGGAAATGTTTAGGAAGTATCCTGGTTAGGGTTTTACTGCTGTGAATAGACACTATGACCAAGGCAACTCTTATAAGAACAACATATAACTGGGGCTGGCTTACAGGTTCAGAGGTTCAGTCCAATATCATCAAGGTGGTAAGATGACAGCATCCAGGCAGGCACGGTACAGGGGGAGCTGAGAGGTCTACATTTTCACCTGCAGGTCTCTGAGAGAAGCCTGGCTTCCAGGCAGCTAGGACTACAGTATTAAAGCCCGTGCCCACAGTGACACACCTATACCAATAAGGCCATACCTTCTAATAGTGCCATTCCCTGGACCAAGCATATATAAACCATCACAGGAAGTATGTTAGTCGGGGTGGGATGTGAGAGCTAAAGCCTAATGCCCTTTCAGTTCATTCTTTGCACCTCACACTGTGGTTCAAGAGGCAGAGCCCCCAGGCTTCTGTACCGGCTACCTCGCCTGCTGCTTCTTGTGATTCCTTCCACCCCTCTAGATCCATAAGTTCAAATCAATTCTTTCTTCTACGGCTTACTTCAGATCATGGTGTTTTATCACTGCAACATAAAGTGACTAATACAGAGGTAATTCTGTATGGAATGGTAAGCAATGCCTGCCTTGACTTCCTGTCTTGACATCCCTCAGTGATGAACTATGAGCTAGAAGTGTAACTCAAATTATCCTTAGCTCCCTTAAATTGACTGTGGTCATGGCGTTTCTCATAGCAACGAAAACTTGGAGAAGATCTTAAAGACTATTTTTATGTTGATATTCATGTCATTTGGAAATAGTTTCATTTTATGTTCTAAATTTCAAACCTTTCCTCTGGTGAAAGGTTATTTTCAACATCAACAATACCCATTACACTCTCAGTTCAATATTTGATGATGGAGTTGATGTCTGTTTTACTTGTTTTGGACTTTAAAGGAAATACTGCTCATTTCACCACTGACAATGATACCTTTTAATAGATGTAATAGGTGCCCAGATTTGTAATAGCATGTTAACCCATTAGTCTCAACCTCTAGAAGAGAACCACTGTTTAGCTTCTAATGTATGCTGTGCCCATCTTCCTGATTCACCCCTTCCTTGGTGAATGGATGGTCCACTATCCCAACTAGAAGACCTGGGAAGCTGTTCAGTTTTCTGGGTTGATTTTTGGGACAGATCCATTTTATTGGTCTACTTCTCTCTTCCTTTTGATACCTCTATTCAGAGAATTATTAGAATTCTAACATCTGTTTGTTGCAGGGGCAGGGTGTACATCAGTCTCATCAAGATTCACAGAGCATTCTAGCAGCTATTGGAACTGCCTTCCAGAGGCAAGACTGATAAAGCCTATATCATGAGAAGATGCCACCAACTGAGTAAAACCTCCCCTGTGGAGCTTTGTAACCCAGTTTCTTCATCCAGCACGACTTACCTGCTGCTCTCATCCAATACAACTGGCCCACTCTTTTCTTCCAAAGAGTTCCTTTCTCTAGTATCTCTAACCTTTGCCTGTACCCTGCTTCTGTTACACAGAGGTGACAATTTTAGTGACTGCATTGTTATGTCAGGGACAGCTGCTATTGGACATAGCACTGTGACATTGTCTTCTTGCCAGCCGGCTTCTGTGAAAGCCACCTTCAGTATTCCATCCTCGGGGTCTCTTAGAATGAGTTACTTATATGCAAAGGCTGGGGGTGTGCAGTTGTGTATATACCCCATTGTGAGACCATTCCTCCAGGAAAAGGTACTTAAAGGGAATTAAGAAAAGGTAGACAAAATACAGAGAAGCAAGTAACAATGTCATCTCAGGTCAACTGCAGCCTTGGCCGGATTCAGAAGATCACGATCAGGGTGCCTTTCTCTAAGGCCTTTGTGGGGCCTTTGTTCCTGAAGCACAATGTCACAATGGGACAGCCCATTAGGCAAGCCCTCTTAGGCAATGAAACCTGTGACAATGGAGCACACTTGTCAGCAGTGGAACATGCGAGACATACCCAAGAAAGGGGACACAACGAGCACCTTCCGAGCCCAAAAACCCTAAAGCAGTGTCGTGAGAAATGTCTGCAAGTTCCCTCATCTGCATTTTAGCCCTAAATTTAGCTACTGTCTCAACGGTTTCAATCCACTTCAGCTGGGATTGCTGTCGTCACAATTCCATTGAGACTCCACTGGTCAACAGCAACTACCTCTGCAAAACCCACACAGGTGGTCACCTCTCTGTCCTTCACTTTAACCCCCCCAACCTTATTTATTCTGCCTCTCTACCAAGGTTTTCAATACCACCATCAGGTTCCCACCAGAACTCCAAGCTGATATATCCAGTGGTTTATCTACCAATCACTTCAGACCTCGTAACTCTGGACTTCCTTTCCCCTCCACTGCTCTTCTCCCTTGTCCTCTCATTCTAGGTTGGCAGATTAAATACCAGGGTTTTTCCTTTATTGCCCCTGGTTTCCCTTCCTGCACCTCTGAGTGCAGAGAAGCAGCCAGGGCAAGCAGATCGGGCTCAGTGGCCTGTGGCTCCTCATGGTTAAAAAAAAATCCCATAAACAGTATTTGACATAGAAAAGGTCTTCTTGACTCTGTTCATTTATATAAAGAGGCAGAAAATAACTATGTATCTGTTTTAAAAATTAAAACCAATTCATATAAAAATATCAAAACATTGTCATCAAACCCTGCCAACAAAAAGGAAGGGGACAGGGGACATGGAAACCGAGTAGTCGTGAGGACAGCTGTATAGATGTCAGACCCCAACCTCATCGATTACACGCCAACTTTTCAAACTATACCTAAGGCTTTGAATTTATAGATGAACCTATATGTGGGAACTGGTTGGCCAGCACTGAGGCTTAGAAGAAGCCCTTAAAGGGTGTACATGCTAACAGCATTGTCCCAAGCCTGCATATTACTGGGAGACAGGAGATCCTTTAGTGGTAGAACTTAAGAGAATGTTAAAATTGTTTCCCCAGACGTAGGCTAAAATAGCTGAAATCATGAGTAAAAGTAAACCTTTCTTACTTTTTATCTTTTTGGTCATTTGCCACCATGTTGGGATGGTGACTGGCCTAACTGTCTGCTGTCTGCACAACAGAACAATAGGCACAGACATTTTAAAGCTCATATTTTGGTATTTGCTGTCCACTAAGTCCCAAATAAAGTTTAAAAGGCAGACAATTTTGAGATCAAGACTAACCTAGGCTACAGAGCAAATTTCTGTCTCAAAAGACAAAGAAAACAAACCAACCAAACAACCAAACAAAAGCCTTCATATACATGCATTTGACACAGTAAGGAGGGACACTGCCTATCAAAAGAGAAAAGTGTCAGGCACAGGCACCAAAACAACTCAAGAGATGAGTGTGAACATCCAAGCCTACTAGGCCTACGTTCTGGACTTGGTGGAGACCCAGCTCATTATGACTGTAGACTCTCAAAGGTCGACTCAAACCAAAAATGCCCCATGACAGGCCCTTCACAGATAGATACTTAGTTTGGAGATTTTTTTTTTTTTGAGGGGGGAAAAGCACCTGTTTGAGAGTGTAGCTGTTCTGATACACCTCCACTACTAACCTACAAGAAAGGGGAAATGGGAAAAAGAAAGGGGCGTGCCCCTCACTCCCATCAGACATCAGACAAAAAGTAGGTTTATGGGCCTTGGGTAGGGATAAAGCTCTCTTTTAGGTCTTGTTCAAATGTCACCATCCTTACAAGACTTCTGAACACCTTTCTGGGCTGCAATGGACTTTTCTTCTACATGTGAGTTGTGCTTTACCCCCCATACTTTCCCCACTCACGTATACCCCATTTTTTTCTAGTCACTATTTTATGACAGTCTATGCTGTTCTTACCTCCATCGTTGCTACCTGTACACCATACAAGTTAAGTCCCTTAGCCTAAAGGACAGGGAGGTTTATCTATTTTTATTCCCAGTAGTTCACAGGTTCCGGCAGAACATCTCAATACGCACCTGACTGGTGAATGGGGAGCAGTCAGTTCAGAGTCACAATGAGATGTCAGAATGTTCTGGTAAGGGAGAGCTAGGCTCAGTATCAAAATTAGATACCATTGTGGGAAAAAAAAAAGAAACAAACTTTTTTAAGCAAATTTTTATTTATATCAAAATACAAAACATTTCTGAAGCAGAGTCATGTTACATGAGAGGAATGAAATACTAAACGTTTTGTGATCAGCTTAGCTTGCAGTGTCCTCAGGGGCACCTTCACTGACTACACATCTAGTTGTTGGGTGTGTCTTCTTTCTCGCACACTTCCTGTGTTTGCCTATGCACTGTTGTCATTTGCGGATATGGACATGCAGTGGTACTGGTGATGAGTTGGTTAGTTTGGCAAGCCCGGAAGCACCAGCAGCTGGAGCCTAGAGTCACAGTCTAGGTCAAGGCCAACTGCAGATTTCCTCCCAAATAAATCTGGGCTGGTGCTCAACTTTACACTGACAAGTCTGAGGCCAAAGGAATCACTGTCCTCAGCAGCCAGGGCAGGCATTATTGATTAGGACCACAGAGCAGGTACAGCTACGGGTCGGCCACAGTGAGGCCTTTTCAATGGGCTAAGAAACCCACCCAGGCCAAGGAACAGAAGATGCAGAGATCCCTGGAGGAACTGTTGTCCCCAAGAAACTAGGGCAGAGGCTAGAGAGAAAAAAGGGTTCCTCTCAGCTTTAGGCGGTTAGGATTTGGTAACTGAGGTGCCTGCCCCATGACAGGCCCTTCACAGATAGATACTTAGTTTGGAGAATTTTTTTTGAGGGGGGAAAAGCACCTGTTTGAGAGTGTAGCTGTTCTGATACACCTCCACTACTAACCTACAAGAAAGGGGAAATGGGAAAAAGAAAGGGGCGTGCCCCTCACTCCCACAACCACCCCACACCCAGGCCAACCTGGGTCTCCCTTTCAATCCCCAGGTACTGCATGCACTTCAGCACTATGCACCGGTGAGCTCATGCACACATGCATGCACGCACACATGCATGCACGCACACACACATGCACGCACATGGATGCCTCACACACACCAACACCTGCCTTCCCTTCAGTATCTGCTCAGGCAGAAGATAGGTACCCCACCTCCACCATCATCTTCTGCTCCCAAGAGTCCCCTCAGCCCACAGGTCCCCAGCACCCAGCCCCAGGCTTAACACACACTGGCATTCCCAGGCTTTTGAGAAGAATAATAAAGCAGGGAGCTCCCCGGAGACAGAATATACAGAGTGTAGAATATGTCATAAGGCTTTGGTACAGCACCAATTTAATGTTCCTATAGTTTGATTTTTAAGTTATCTTTTAGAAGAAAAAAAAGGTTACTGAAAAAATAGTGTTTTTATTTATTTTTCAGTTACATACCTGAAGTTCAAAAAGTATGCCTTTAATCGCCATCCAAATTCACACTCAAAGGTGTTCTGGGTGCAGCTGTACAGTGTGTAGTTTAACTTTAATTTGGAATCAAAGACAGCTGCCCATGAGAACTGACTTTAACCAATCCATACATACATACAGAAAGAGAGAGAGAGAGAGAGAGAGAGAGAGAGAGAGAGAGAGAGAGAGAGAGAGAAGAGGGAACACAAAAGCTACCCCTAAATCTCCCACCCCAACCCACTAAGGAAAAACATCTAATAGAGACAAAATATAGCAAGCTCTAAGGAACCAGTGGGACGAAGCAGACTGATCCTGTCCAGCTGGCCTCTTCAGGAGCAGCACCATGAAGCACCCTAGCGCCGTGATGTAATAATACTCAACATTCAAGAAATAGAAATGAGGTCTGAGCCATCTTCATGAGAAGACTAGGCATGGGTGGGAAGAAACCCAACGAAAGCCAAAGGAAGAAGAAAGGTTTGAAATGAGAGCAAGAAATCTCATGGCAATATTGATAGTCATGTCCAGATATGTTAAGACTAACAGCCAGGAGGTTGCTGTGTGCAAGAGGTGTGCAGTCTGTGAGGGAACCTGGCAGGGGGCACCAGGATCCTTCACCTCCCTACTGTTGTGTATCTACACACTAATGGGACAACAGGAGGGAAGGAATTCATACAAAAAAAAAAAAAAAGCCAACTGCCTTTAACTTCGTGAGGGAGAAACTGTGTCTAAGATGAGATCTTTCCTCCTCATGAAAGAGAGAAAAAGTGGCAATGAAGGGGGCCCCAGAGTTGCTGACCAAAGCAGGACACCCTCTGCTCAGTCAAGGACAGGTAATTTGGGAAAACACACCCCACTCCTGTCCTCAGTCTCTGGCCCCATAATGGCAGTTAGGAAATTCAATCTGAATGGAGCTTTAAGACTTCCTGACAGTGCATACAGGCTCAGTGAGGAGAACACTGGTCAGCTGCTCCCGTGATGATACCTCAGTCTCTTCTCCCAGCATCGACACCATCCCATAGAGCACCTCCTCTCAATCACTTTCTCAACAGCAGAACAAACCCTCCTAGTCCAACATCAAGATCCACCCCTCACCCAAAGTAGGGAGCTGTGTCCCATTCCTCACCTCAAAAATGGTTCCACACAGTACCTACAGCACAAGGTGAGGCCCAGGCAAAACTGACAAGTGCTGGAAACACCCCTTTCCCCAAGAGTCCTCATTAAGGACAGTGGGGAAAGGACAGAGCTGTATCAACCCTTGTGGGAGCAACTTCCAGATCTGTTTCCACTTTCATTCCATTTAACAGACAGAGGTAGCCAAACTAAGTCTCTTTAGGTTTCCCCTATCTCCCACCAAGAAGAAAGCAAGACAATTCAACAAACCTCCTGTGATCTAGGGTCCAAGATGAATCACAAGCATATGAAACAGTTCAGAACCCTGGCAGGGGCTTTCTCAGAGCAACTTTCCCAAATACCAGTCCCATTTACTGAGAGATTCAAAGTTAAGGCAGCTTGCTCTTTCCACATAGAATCAGACCCTGGCCTGCTTAGCTCTGTGTTCCCTTACGGAAAACTGGCTCTTCTGTAGAATAGGTGATGGATGTTGGGCCTCCACTTGTTTCTCCTCCAATGCACACCTGGCACCGTCTTACTGAGGTCTGTGTCATAGAAAGGGTAGCCGCAACCTATTCCCCAAGCCCCAAAACTTCAAGGTAAAGGACATGTCCATCTTCCCATTTCCAGAGAAGGGTCCAACCGGAAATCATAACATAGGAGGGCGATTGCATGTACCTTGATGCTGCTGAGCTTTCTAAGGACCAGTGTAGAAAGAGTAAAGAGTCAAATCAAGCCTGGGCTTGGCGGAGTCTGAGCCCTGAGATGCTGACATGATCTGCTCTGCTGGGATCTTTTGACCGGAAGTGAAACAAAGAAACAAGGTGGGTTCTGAGAGCCAACAGCAATGGAATCCCCTCTTTGGTAAGTGAGGCGAGGACTCAAGTGGAAAGGGACTAAGAATTTGCTGTTCTTCTTGCCCAATCTCTCAGGAAATCTACAAGAAAAGCCTGGCTATCCTGTCTTGGCTTTCTGGGGAGAGTAAGGCTGGCCACACTGCCAGTTAGACCCAGTGCTGGCATTTACTTAGTACTGCTTAGACAGCAGGAATACATCTTCTCAAAAGATCCTTGGACATCTTTATATATTTTGAACAGATCCTCAAGGGAATCATAAAGTCTCCATGAGGATCAGTAGTCAAGCTCCTCTCCACCCTATTCTGCTTATCACCCCCAAGCCCCAAAAGGCCCTTCTCATGGTTGAGGCATCTGGAATAAGAGCTTTTGGCTAGCATCATGTTTTGTTAGGACGAGGGGAGGGGCACCTTTTCCTTTTCTTAAGTGTGAAAAAGGACTGGAGAGACTACAGCCTTGAGTATCCCCTGGCATCTGAATCAGCTTCGAGCACATCACTCTGATCACTTGGCACATGAGAAGAAAGAGCTAGCACCAGTAGACACCAGCCAAGGCTGCAGGGCATGTGGCCCTTACAGCATATGTGAGGTCTTGAATTCTCAAAGAGGTATTCTTCAGAGCACACAGTTTCCTTCTCAAACACAAACAAAATTTTCAATCCACACCACATTCTCCCAATACATGATTTAGTTTCAAAGTCCCAGACAAGGAAGATAGCAATGGGACTCATCCCTTACATCCTGACCAATGTCCATCCTTCATTCCTGCTCTTCCATTCAGTGTTCTGGGACTAGACTGCCCCGTTTCTGACAACAGTTTATTTTCCAATTAAAAATAAATGAAAAAGCACAGATGCTATATTTATATTAGATATCACATTCACACTGGTTCCAAGACTGCAGCAATAATTACCAGGGTGTATCTTCTCCAAGACTGAGCCCACGCAGTCAGCTTCCAAAACCTCACTACCACCTTCCTTGGGGGCTGCTTGAGCCCAGGTGCTACAAAACAGGATGAATGTTACCAGAAGACCTAGAGAATCTGAGCTCCCTCTGTCCAAGTTGCTTAGCTAGATTGTTTCCAAGGAGCTGAGTACCAACCCTTAGCCATAGGAGTATGGATTCATGCTAAGCTCTCTGCCACCCTTTCTACACTTACACTGAGCACAGCTACCAAACAGCATGAGTTAGGGAACCCCCCCCCCCCGACAGGAGACATACAGATTCAGCAGCTTTGAGCCTTTGGCTCACTTGCCCTCTCTACAAATGACTTTATGGTTTTTTGTTTGTTTGTTTGTTTTCATATATACACATATCTACCAGAAAGGCTCAAGCAGCTTCCAACACAGTTTGTCTCGAGGAAGATGGAGACATAGGTGAGATCAAGGCATGAGCGAGCACCCCAGACCACCTGGGGGAGGCGATACTGCTCAAAGTGTCTCTAAGCACAGGTACAAAAATAAAGCAAACTATGACTTCATATAGATATATAGATATATAGATATGCTAGATAGATAGCTTTATATAAGCTTTTTTATATTTGTATGTGTGTGTGTGTGTGTGTGTGTGTGTGCGTGCGCGCGCGCGCGCGCCCGCGTAGAGGGCACGAGCCCCACTCCTGCCCACCTTACATCACTTCTCCCCACACCCCCCACTCCCCACGTGGACAACTTACCTGAAGCTCCCACTGTTAGCCACCCCACCACTATTGCATCTGAGTCTTGCCCCCCCCAGTATGTCTCCTTTTGCCTTAAAATAGAACGAGTTATATATATTTATATAATTTTATATACAATCTCCATAAAAAATACACTCAAGGTGGTATATTATGAGTATGACCCTCCCACCAAAGCAGAAGTTTGTCTAGCAAAGAGTCAGCCATAACTAGGCCTGATGCTACCCAGGCAAAGCGGTGTCTCTACAATTCCCTCACACCCACACTCTCATCAAACACTCATCCAAAGCATACCCATACAACACACACACACACACACACACACACACACACACACATACTGCACACACCACACACATACATACATCAAACTTATCATAGATACACCCAACTAATACACTTAATTCTGAACAGTGGAATAATCGGTTGGCTAGGGCTTCATGAGGAGGCAGATAAACTTGACACCTGCAGAGAAACAGCTGAGATTAGTCCATTCTCTGACCCAGCCAAGGCAATGTCAACCCATGACAGACTACTCAGTTGTTCTCAGTAGGCAACAGAAATACTCAGTGATAGAACAAGAAAGTTTCCCTTCCAGGGTTTGCACAGGTAACTATAAGGAGGCTTCTTCTCCTCCACCAAATAGAATAGGTTTCTAAGCCAAAGGGAAGGCAAATGTCTCCCAAGTGAGGAGCAACAGGCATTTTCCCTAACCACAGTTTATGTGAAAATCCCAGAGGTCACCCCAAAGCATGCTTACAGTGTTTTAAGGTTGAAAATGCAAATCCCCTTGCCCGATTCAACCCCTAGACCCTCCCCAATTCTCTCCCTAACCCAACCACCTCCCTAGTGTAAACCATGCACAAGCCAGAGGTTCTGGAGCCACACACAAGTGTGGGGGGGAGAACAAGAAGGAAAGAGAGTCTGGATGGTACGAATGTGGGTAGAGAGAGAGCGTGCACTGCACTTCCTTAAAACAAATCCAGAAAGTCAATGCCAGGGTGAGATGGGATTGGTGGAACACATTTCTTCAAGACTCCAAAGAACAGCAAGCCCACTCATTCATGTTACCATGTGGTTAAGTTGGGAAGGAAAGGTAGATAGTAGAGGCCCTGGCTTCGAGCTGAGTCTCCTGTGCTGCTCTTGTTGAATTCCCTAGCCAGTGGTGCAAAGCTGATCACTCTTCACCAGTGCTCCTAAGAATCCCTAAGTACTGCAGTCAACCCACTGCAGAAGAGAATGTCTAAGTGGTTCAATGGCCTGCTGCTCATCTGCCCAACTACTTAGCAGTTAGGATACCCCAACTCTTCCCCCTCCTAAGACATGGCCAGCCATGAGAAGGATTTGTATTAATGCATCTTTTTTAATCTACATAGAATTCTGAATGATCTAGGAGTGTCTTTAGACCATACTCAATTGATTAGGGATTATCATTATTATTATTTTAAATGATGTCATGATAAAACATTTACCCTCTTGGCAATCCAAGACACCAAACATCTGGTGCAGACAGTGTATTTGTTCCTGAAAGCTTATCTAGAAGTATAGACAGGGGCCCAGACATAAGGTTCTGGACCCATGCTGATTCAGCATTAAAGGTAAAGCAGTTATAAGCCAGCCCCATGCAAACACCAAGATGCCAGAGTTGGAAAGAGTTCTGAGAGTCTAACCAAAGCTTTGATTCTCAGTTTATTGACTTCTATTAATGAGATCTTCAGTTCTTCCTCTTGATCCAAGAGGAAGTTCTACAGAGTAAGGAGTACACAATAGATGATCTCTGGTTTCAGACGAAATTATTACTCTGATAGCTACAGTGTCGTATCTTTAACCTTTCGAAGGAAGAGAGATTGAAAACAAAGCCTCTAGTCACGAGGCCACTGTGTAGCCTCCAGGATGAAGGCATTCTCTAGAGCTCAAGAAGAAAACTGACAAGACCGGAACCCCCACCTCCTCTCCACCTTCAGTACCAAGGTCTACTGGGCACTTTCAGACACAGCCTGCCACAGCAGCTGTGAGAATGAAGACTGGACTCCCAAGAACAACCATTCCCTCTTCACCCACAAGGAGAGACACTGGGCATTGGAAGACCAGTCTCCCGCTTTTCACCAAGAAGCTCCACAAACAGAAAAAAAAACTGAAGAAGTCTGTGTTCACAGTCAAGGTTACAGACTAGCTCCATAAGCAGAAAAGCCCTGTCTTAAGCAAGCTTTCTCCTAAGATCTGGTCTGCTCACAACCTGTTCTCGGTGATTACATCCCTCCCACACCAGAGGCATCTGCCCCTCACTGCCTGCCCGGCGGTCACTCATTTCCTGTGATAAACTTCCACAATCTGTACTGTCTCCAAGGAGAATCAGAAGCTTGGTGCCCTGTGTGAGTCTTAACTTTGTCATCCCAGGCTTCTTGATTTACAATTGATTTACAACGCCATTCCTCCATCAGACCTTCCCTCTACTCTCTAACAACCTAATTTCCTTTCCTCAATCACACCTGCCCTATCAACTACTGTAGTCAATGCAGAACAGCTGCTACACCACATCCTGAACCTGTTCCCAAAGAGACAAAGATAACCAGCATTGCTCTCGAGCCCCACTGTTTTGGAGCTTGCACAAAGGGTAGGGCCCAGCCAAGGAGCACTAGTGAAAATGCACAGGATCTCAGAGAAAGCATTAGAAGTAGTAACTTCCCATGCCCTGCATCTCTGCTCTTGACTCTATCTTCCCACCCCCAAGTCCCTGCAGTGCCCCCCCAAAGCACTTTTACATGCAAGCAAAGCAAATCCTAACCATTAGCTGTTCATTTCCTAGAGTTCTCTATAGACTAACAAAATGTACTTATCTATAATTTCCCCCAGTCCACCCCAAGCCCCCTTAAAGGGTTTTTCTACCAAAATCAGAAGAAATGGCCTTGGTCTCAGACTCAGATCCTAGGAAGCAACTACGATGCCCTAATGTTCTGGGATGCCTCCCCAGAAGCTACTGTGTGCCAATCTCACCAGGAGAAGGAAACAAAGGAATCCCACATCTCAATCTTAATCTAACCCAGCTTCCTCTGCATAAAAGGGGCAGAAGAATGAGCAAATAAAATCCCAACCTCAAATAGGTTGGATCACTGTGAAAAAAAAAATAGAGAACACACTGGAAAAAATACCAATAAGTAATTGTTCTAACCCTCCCTACTGAAATCTCTCCCAAATAATAACCCAGGCCCCTAGAGGCAGAGTACAGATTTACTCGCACTGTGTAATATGATACCCTTCCTGCTAATAAAGAATCTCAGAAGGCCTCTTCTCTCCTAACCTCTAAGAAAACTGGGAAGGAGACGGGCTGGCCACTAGACAAGAGTCAGGACATTGGACCAATAGCCACCAATAACCATGGGCGCATAGAAATCCACTCAGAGACTGAAAGCGGATCTGTGTAAGTCAGCCAACAAGTCAAGAAACAAGACTCACTTTGTATTTTTCATCTTCTTCCCGCCAAATAATTGCAGTCTTCCTGGACCCTTAGAGAACCAGTTTACGCTCTTCCTGGCTGGTGGCTTAAATGCTGGGATACCATTTCCAGGTACAGTGCAGAAGGAAAGACAAAAAACATACTGGGTTATAGGAATAAGTTTTGAACTGAGTTACTTCTGCAAGTCTGCCAGACCCAAAGAGGAGGATTAGGAAGACAGGATCCCCCACATCAAGAAGTGTGAAAGCCATAGGAAGCTCAATAGTGGTACTGCTAAGTTCAGAGGAAGAGTGTGTAAGTAATTGGTCCCTAGACGTGGATACACCCAAAACATCATACGTTTCTAAACAGACTGTCAAACACATGCTCACATATAGCAGTTGAAGTCGTTCCTATAACACCCTGGTCAGCCACTGACCTTGGGGATTGTATCTGACATTTGGCTTTGCAGTTATCGAAGGAAGGACTGAAACAGTTTCCTGAATTTCAGGAATGCTGCTGGCCTCCAAAGAAAGTCACAAGAAGGAAGACCTCTTAGAAGACTGTATGAGGGGCTGCTTTAGAATGGATAGACCTCGTGCCCCTTCTGAGCCCACGGGACACAATAGCACAGCTGTCACCCAGTGACCAGTCAAAAGCAGTTTCCACCATTTGGTCATCAAGGCAAGGGTAAGGGGCCCTGCCAGAGGCAAGAAGAGGAAGAAGGGGTCAGCACCTTTGTTAGCACAGCCTGCAAGCCCAGCCTGCAAGCCTAGCCATGGACTGAGGCATCTGAGCGCACAAGGTTTGGCTCTTGGCCCTACAACATCCCAAAGAAACAGTCTTCAACCGCAACTTCTCAGTTGTAACCTCAAGGCCCAGATAGTGTGGCCAAAATTCCCAAGAGGGTCCTCAGAACAGTTGTCTAAGTTCAATACAAAGTCTACCAGCACTGACACCCTACTTTTACATTCCATGGTTCAGGAGTCACGTAATGTGAGAGAGCAAGCAAACATGACAGGTTAGTTCAGTACGAGTCTCCAAATACTGCCCCAGTGTTTCAGGTAGCCTTGTCCCCAGGAGCCCCTGAGATGCTGAGTTAGCAGCCCATGGTGTCACAGTGGAAGCAGCAGTGTGCCACTTCTGAAAAAGAACAGGAGTCTTTCAACTCAACCCTTCTACTTCGTCAGAGTTGAGGTTCAGGGGGCCAGTGGTCTCCAACATCTCTGAGAATCACATCAGTTGGAGGAGTCTAAGGTTTGTGGCTCTAATCTCAGAGCAAAAGAAACTCTGCCCTCAGCACCTCTTTTTCCCATGTCCAAAGGAAAGCTGTGGTGGCCTGGCTTGCATGGTGAAGCCTCAAGTGTGGAGCCCATCCCCAGCTCCCTAGGAGAGAGAAGGGAGCACCAAGGCCTGGCTGCAGAGATGCAGCCAATCACCCAAGATGGAAGCTCTGAAAAGGAACAGTTTCCCAGCCCCTGGGACATCATCAAAGTCACTAGGCCAAGTGACTGACCGGCAGCTTCTGTGGCACCAGCAGAAACCTTCCAGTAGGCATGGCTAAGGCCCAAGGCAGTCACTGGAGAGAGATGGATACAGCAGCACCAAGAAGGAATACTTCCAGGAAGCTGACAGTTCCCAGTACTTTAGGCTAAACCAGAGGGAAGGAGAGGATGGGCCCACTCTCTCCCTTTTCTATTCTTGAGTAACATCATAACCCACCAGAGAGACAAGCATCTGAATTTACAAATGGCATTAGAAAAACCTTTAACTGCTAACAGTTTTAAACCAGGACAAGATTTGGACAGAGAAAGGATTAGGGCCCTGGTGCCTGCCTGGTGCACCACCCCTTCCACCTTCATCCCCGTGCCTCAGGCAGTTCCACACAGGAGCAGAGGAAAGAGCACCCCAGAACTCAACAACATGAGGCACCCCCATCTCCTCATCTCATGCACTAGAGATTTGGGTCCAGAGGGTGGAGAAGGACCCCCAGGGCTGAGCAGAGTTGGCAGGCAGCACATTGAGAGTATGCCAAGGAGCCACAGGCAGCTCCCACAATGGCAATTAATCAATCTGGAGAATTAGCAAACACAAAAGAAAAGGAGGAACCAATCGGCAGCGGGGGAGCAGAGCTCAGAGAGCAGAGCAGAGATGGGTATAAACAGAGCTTGTGGCAGCTTAGGGCTGAGCACAGGTGGCTAGAGAACAGGAGGGCCTTTGGCTGCAGGGCTTCTAGCCCTGGCTACACCAGAAGAGACTGAGCAGGGAGTTGTACACCAGGCCTGCCTGTCAGCCCTGCTGCTAAACGAGCAGGACATCTGTGGTGAGTGCCAAACTGCAGAAGATACCAGTCAGGCCTTAAGCCTGGCCCTGCCTTCTTCCCTGGGCAAGCAGGCAACACAGGCGCTGGTTCAGTTCAGGTGTTAACTTGTTGCTAACCAGCCAAGCAGGGAGCTAGGAATCATGGTAGGACCCCATTTCTGCTCCAGATGGGAGAGGCTAGAAAGAGCAATGGTGAACTCAGCTGGGAAGCATGAATCCTATTTCAGCTGGAATGATCTCCCAAGACAGACATGAGGACACCACCCAGTTCATAGCTGGCCCTGCTCACCAAGCCAGCTCTGCAGAATCTCCCTCAGTCCCTCACTGACCACAGGGAGAAAAAAGCACTTAGCTTCAATATACATATATATACACATAGAGAAACCCACCGACTACACACAAGTGCATTTGTATCTATATCTATATATATGTGGAGTTAGGAGGGAGGGATATAACTCTAACCCCCTCCCAGGACTTGGAAAAGTGAAACAAATGCAGAGCACTAAAAGCCATTGCTTTCCACTTCCTTGCTTCCTAAGACATTTGAAGGTGAGAAGAATCCATCTACTAATGTGGGAGAGGTGGTGTAGAGACAGATGTTTCCATCCCCCTAGACTCCCAACTCTGACCCACAGTTATAAGCTCTTCCCCAGTCCTCTGTCCCCGTGGTCAAGGCTAGCTGGCTAGACAGTGGGAGAGAGGCCCCCACTGGCATGAGGGGATACACACAGGACAGGGGCCTGAGCCATCCCATGATAGGCAGAGGACAAGGCCCTGTACAATGGTTACCCTCTGCCCCTTTAGCCTAGCACCCACCCTGGGGACATTTAGAAGGGTGTCAAGTCATAGCAGAGTAGCGTGGCCCGGGTCATCGTGATCCACGCTGTTGAGGATTGCCGTCTGGTCTTCTGGAAGCTGACGGTGGCACAAGTCTGAAAGCCGGGCAAAGGGATCAGGGCGAGAGTGTCTCTTCTTCTTTCGGAGGCAGACAGCTTCGTCGGGCCACAGAACCTGAGAGTTGGGAAGCTGCTGAGCCTGGGAGGCAGAACCGTCTACAGAGGAGGAGAGAGACACACAAAAGACAGGGAGTGAACAGGTGGATCAGAGCCTCACACACTCCATGCATCTCCCAGGGCTGAGGTCCAAGGTGCCACTGAGACCAAGGGAGCATCTGTATGTACAGGCTCCAAGGCCAAGCGTCTGCAGAGAGCAAGTCTCTCCCCACTGGAACAACGAGAAACCCAGCCTGGAGTCAACAGAGTAAGGTAGGTGTTTTCTCATCTATGAATTCATGGATCTTGATGATCAAGCTGTTTTAGCAACCAGTCTACAAATACTTGCTGTGCTGTGTCTCTTGGGTACCAGGAGGCACTCTGGGTGGCAGGAAGTAGAGTTTTCACTATCTCTCTCTCATCTACTCCAACCAGTGACAGACATTACACAAGACTTCAATCATAAGCGACAGTCAGGCCTGCACACTTCTTCCACTGCCAAGGCCAGTCCTCTGCCTCATGGCCCTTCTTGGAATACAGTGGGAGGGTTTGTTTTCTAGATTATACTTCACATGGGGGAAGTCGGGAAGAGACAATCTGTCAAGATTGGAAAAATACAGAAGCTGGATTCTCAAGCGCTTCAAGTTCAACAATAAAGATGAAATATGAATGTACCAATGGCCAGGGCCCTGCTTCTACCTCCCCAAGAGGTAATAACTAGCTGGAGTCTTGAACTAGGATTATTCCCCAGAGCTGAATGAAAATGACTACCGTCAACAAGAACAGCCAGTGCAGAAACCCCAAGTTAAAGGCAGGTATAAGCCACTATGGTGGGACATTCCTGTAATCCCCAAACTTAGAAGATTGAGACAAGATATCCTGGGGTACATATTGACTCTGACTTTAGAACAAAAGAATAAAGATAAGAGAAGAGAAGGGAAGGGAAGGGAAGGGAAGGGAAGGGAAGGGAAGGGAAGGGAAGGGAAGGGAAGGGAAGAGAAGAAGAGCAAACAGTAAGCCCGAGAAGGTGGGGAGGGGGCAGTTATGTCAATAGAGTTTAAAACTTCTTGTTTCAGGGAAAAACATCTACAAGATTTTTGTGTGATAATGTATGTATGTGTTTGTGCACATGTATATATAAACATGTATGGGGGTAAAAGAGCTGTAAAATCTCTACAGCTCACTCCCAGCTGCCAAGGAGAGGAAGCAAGAGGAAGGAATGTTCAAGCCCAGGCATGGCCAGTTTCAGGTTAGTCTGAGCTACACAGCAAGACCTTGTCTCCAAACAGTAACAAAATAATTTTCTCCTTTTCTGCCTCAATATTCTTGCTCACAGACTCATAGAAAACCAGTTATCCCCAAAAGCTAAGTGATCAATGAGTGATTACTGTCTCTAGGAAAGGGACAAGGTGTCACCTCTTTGGGATACTGTAAGATTGCAGATGAGGCAGGAGGGCAGCTGCAAGGCATTGCAATAATCCAAAAAGGAGAGAAAGGGACTAGAACTTCAACTCTTACAGTAAGAACAACCAAAGAAGGCCAGGTATATTGCAAAGGTTGAGTCAACATACCTCTCTTCCCAAGAGGATTGGGTGTGAGTCACAAGAGCAAAAGGCTCTGGGGAGAAGCTAAGAATGAAGGAAGCCACACCATTTACAGAATGGAAGACAGGTGGGGAGAGGTGGGTTTGAAGAGGATAACAAAAAACAGATCAAGAGTTATAAAACATTCAAGTCTGAGTCCAGTGGTCAACTGGAAATACAAGATTTGAACTCAAGGAGAACATATGGGCTAAAGGCAGACAGCTGAGAGCTAGGAACACAGAATGGGCACAAGAGAGAACATGTGGAGCTGATGTACCTAGTCTACAATAACTAGATGGAATTTATTTATTAAAATTTACATTTATGCACTACATAACAGTATTTTAGCCAAGGAAGGGTCATATATTCAATGACAGTCCCATAGTGACTGCCCTAGCTAATGCAAGCATTGTCTGCAATGTTTACACAGTACCCAAGTCATCTAATAGTGCAATTCTCAGAATGTGTTCCTCTCATTAAATGGCACACATGCATACACAAAATATGTACATATGTATATATGACGTATTATGCATATGTTTAAATTGAGTGAGTTTAAATTGAGCTTTGAATTCCATGCTGACCCAATCCTCAGAAAATTAATTTTTGCTGAACATGGCAGCATCCACGCATAATCCGAGCCAACAAAAGGTGAAGGTAAGAGGACCAAAAGGTCACAGATAGTTTTAGGCCAGCCTAGGCTATCTAGCCAGGCCCTGTCTCAAAACAACAGCGAAATCATTTTCTCTTTCTCTGCCTTTGTATTGCCATCCACAAACTGACAGGAAACCAGCCACAGCCAAGGGCTAAGTCATCAATGTCAGGGGCTTAGCCTCTGTGAAGACTTCACCATCTGTCTTATTAAGACAGTTGCTTGGCAGTAGTCACCAAAGATCTGCAAAGAAACTGCTGAACACTCTTCGTGGACAGACTCTCGGAACATTCCTACGAACATCAGTAGAAAGAGAACGTCTGATAAAACACCAACTGCTTTTCTAAAGAAATGCTCAAGTCTTCCTGCCCTACTTCATAAGCTACCCATCCACTTCTTGCATCAGATATGTTGCGATGGAAGTGCCCTTTAAGAGACAAGGAGATCTCAGTCTCTCTCCTTAGAAAAGGTTAGCCACTGCAGAGGCTGGCCTGGCCCATGCCACATGAGCCCGTGCCTGCCCTATGATCAACTAGAGGGCTCGAAATGGTTAAGGAGAATCACACGAGGAGACAGGGACAACAGCAGAATGGGAACGAACACGATACTACTTAAGTTGCTCCAAAAACCATGTTGAAACATTATGGTGTACTTTCTAAAGCTCAGAGTAACAGAAAAGGCTCTGCAGGCACCCGGGCCCTCAAAGCAATGGCTCCCCAGGTGGGAGGAGATGAACTGGGAAGGGAAAGCAATCAGATATCTTTCTTGTGTTTTTACAGGAATGTCATCTGTGCACTATTGGAAAATGAGTATTTAAAGGGAAATCAAGAACAAGAGAAGCTGGCAGTGCTTCTAGAGATCACCCAAGGTCCGGGTCCTGGGCCCACAGTCCTTGTCAATGGGGAAAGCACTGTGGAAAGACGAGTGGCACTTCCCACCATTTACCGGATCGTTTCTTTGACTTCGAAGAGCCCTTGGATGACTTTTTGGGCTTCTTTATCCGTTGGTATCTCAGAGCCTCCAGCCTCTCAGGCACAGCAGCGTTCCCGGGTGCAGGTGGAAGTATTCTGCAAGGAACAATTAGAGAGGCACAGGTCAGCTCCCAGGAAGGAGCCTTTGAAGAGGGCTGGAAGAAAGCCAAAGGACTGCCCATAGAAGGATGGAGGCCAGGGATGGAGTCCGGGGTGTCCACGGTCATTCCTAGACACTTGCTTTCCTATTGCTCCTGAAAGGAGAAACCCAATAGAAAGCTCCAGCAGCAGGAGGCCTATCTCAGGTGGGAACCAACCTGGGGAGCAATCAGAAGACCCTAGGAAAGGAGAGAGAGACTTTAATGTAAGCCAACCACACATCACTTAGGCTGGGACAAGTAAGTGCCAAAGAAGAGTCAGTTCCTAGAACTCACCATCATCAAGACCTTAAAGTAAAAATTGAAGAGCAGATTAAACTAGGAGGCGAGTAGTTCCAGTCCCAACAAGCTGTCTCCCATGTCCAGAGACAGGAAGGGGCAAGTAAGTAGCCAATGCTCAGTGAGGTGTGGGCTCTGCAGAACCCAACTTCACAGAGCCACTCCCTCCATCTACAAGATTCATCTAGAACCTCACAGCTAACTATTGTGACACATCAACTCCAGCAGGCACGTCTACACAACACTTTGCAGACAAGGCTTGGATTTCCTCCGTCTCATAAGAAAACAAAAGAGAGTAGAGGTAGATTATGACAGGACCAAGTGTTCAAATCTTATGGTCCCACAAAGTCCTTGCTGTGGGTCAGTGGTCTCCAGCAAGTTCTGTATATTAAGATTCAACCAAAATGTTGAGATTGTTGGGAGAGGAGACTCCTATATGTTGACCCTTCTTTCTCCATCCCAGTTATGAGATGGTTAAAGTCCTCCATTTAGCCAGAGCCTATATAGCATAGGTCACAATGGGAACCAACACAAACTGAGAAGAGCACAGTGTGTAACACTGTGCCTATAGAGAGAATAGTCAAGAGTCATAAAAGAAGAAAAAGGAGAAGACATGTTATCCATCTGTTTTTCTCAAAGTAAGACAACGTGGAGTCTGAGAAACAAAGAGGGCAAAAGACACACAAACACTAGTATTGGGATAAGACCAAGTAAGGTAGGACATTCTAGGGCCATGGTAGATAAAGGTGACTCTCTTCTGTCCTCAAGCTGCTCATCTCCCTTCCCCACATCCATCACAGTGAAGTTTTCCTACGTTTTAAAAAAGACACTCTGATAGTCCTGTGAGAGCCAAGGAAGTTCCCAGAGGTCCACAAGCTATCTGAGGGGCAGGGGGAAGTAAGTGGAGAGTGAAGAAAAAGTAATGAAAGGACAGCATTTCTCCCACATGGAAGGCCTCTGCAAGAACTGGGAGAAAGGAACTTACAGACTTGTGGGTAGTAAGCCTCTGGTCTCAGGAAGTAACTGGCAATGAAGGACCCTCCATTCTCCTTGCTGGATGTCATTTGTTCCAAAAGTCTTTTAGTGCATTGAAGATCAAGAAACCCTCTCCAATTCAAGTGAGAGGCAACTCCTTAACATTTCACAGACCCCACAGCATCTCTATACACCTCACAAGTACCCATGTCCTGTAGAAGAGCAGTCTAGTTCCCAGTGTAAACAAGTCCCCCCAGCAACCCAATAGGCCAGTGTCCAATCCTGTTCCCTTCCCCTAATCCAGCTGTACCCAGAGATCTTCCCCAAAAGCAGCAGCTATAAGGGATTTTTGATGGAGCCTGCGTCACCTTTTTTTAACTTGGACAATGTGTGTTGCCTGAAAAGAAAACCAAGGACATGAATTTACCACCATTTCCCATCGCTACTCCAGATCCTGGTCAGCATTCAGGAAGGCCATGTGAGGTGATATATGTAGTCAGAGGAGACATGCAATAGCCAACACAACCCCTGACACCCACAGTTACAGCACAGTTCTTCCTCATTCCCAAACCAATGGGCCTAAGTAGAAGAAGCGTGGGGGCTGGCTCTTCGTTACTGTGGATGGCTGGGTGGGAAAAACAATTCACTAACACTACAGCCAGGGGAAAGGTGAAACCACTTTCTATATGCCCCATAGAAGAGCTGTGAGTTCAAAAGGCAGTGCCAACCCAGCCAACCACAAAGGGATTTCTCTGCAGTGGGGACAGAGCACAAGCTATAGAAGAAGCTGGTCCAGAGCACCCCTGGAAATTCCCAAGGATTCTTCAAGGCAGATGGAATCTTCAGGGGGTGAGATACCAACAACACAATTAACGTATTATTACCACTATCGCTTATATTATATAATATGTGCTCACCACTTACCATGCTAGGCACATGTCTGTAATGAGTCTAAGAGGGAAGAACTACACTAGCCATATGCCAGATGGAGACACGCAACTTTAGTGAGGGGAGCAGCTTAGGCAGGTATAATCAGACAGACTCTTCAGTATTAGGCTAAACTGCTTTATAAGTAAAATTGGTGCAGAGGCTATTATCGGCAAAACAGACCTTTCCTGACCCACGATGCCCTCTGCTCCAGTGTCACAGGCAGATTAAGACAGACCAAGCATGGGGGAAACTGCTGAAGTTTAATCTTCAGGCACAAATGCCCACACACCAATGATACATAGAGGAAGGGAAGACGGTTCACTTGAGAGGCAGCCAAGCTCCAGCCCTTCCAGGATCCCTGCTGCCTGCCTGCCTAAGCTCCCAGTTCAGGACTCAAGACACCACACACAGCAGATGATGTTTCCTGGAGGAACCAGGATACACCTGCCTACAGCCAGAGGCACAAATAAAAGCAAGTCTCTAGCAGGACAGGAGGGAAGAGAGGGAAGATATAACGGGTCTGTTCCGAGTGAGCTATACAGAAAAGACGTGAAATGTTGTTCAGTAGTCTCTATGAACAGCACCAAGAGCCCTCTGGTATCAGCCTGACTCCCGTTTTTAGGAAGGATAACTGTGCCCCATGTCAATACCAAGTCTATCGGACACTATTCCAGCTTTGAAAATTTGGTACTGGTATTTGGGATAGGAAGCAGGTGAAGAACTTGTAACTATGAAAAAAAGCTCTCCAGTAAACCTGAACTTGATCTGTAGGTGAGGTGGTCACAAGAGACTCCAACCCTGGTCTCCCAAGGTGAGGCCCAGTTCTCTCTCTACTGGTCAGTCTCAATTTGTCTCCACATACAGTAATGCACACTTCAGTTCCCTTCTCTCAGGAGATGACCCACGTACATTACTGGCAGACAAAGACATCTAAGCCTATGAGCTTTTCTGGTCTCTCATTACATGCAAATCCCAGTTCTGTGACCCAGTGGTGTTCCTTGCATCTCAGAATTGCCAACATTTACTTAAAAATTCTTTCTTATGCTAATCCACACAAAATCCCCACCACCCTCACTCAACCCCATAGGTCTTATCTGCCTGGTACCCTGTTTCCTAACATAGCTAAGGAAAGAGGTGGCAGACTTAAAACTTGGGCCAGGAGAGTCAAAATCCAGATGCCCATTACCTTGTTTTCATGCCCTAAGAACTAGCCATAAAGACACATATGACAGCAATTCCTGACACATCTGAGAAGAAACCTGAACTGAAAAACTGCCTCTATCAAACTAGCCTGTAGACTTGTTTGTGGGGCATTTTCTTGATTACTAAGGTGGGTACAGTCCACTGTGGGTGGTACCATTCCTATGCAGGTAGTCCTGGCCTTTATAAAGTCATTGAACATGACCCTGGGAGCAAGCCAATAAACAGTGTCCCTCCATAGTCTCTGCTTTTGTTACTGGTTCCAGGTGATTCCCTTGAGCTTTTGACCTGGCTTCACAAAAAGATGTACTGTGACCTAGAAGCCAAATACAACCTTTCCTCCCCAACGTTGCTTCTGGTTTATTATACAGTGTTTATTATAGCAACAGAAAAACCAACTAGAATAACACAGTTTTCCATTACTCCCCAGGCAGTAGAACGATGTAACTTGGAGGCTGTCTCCCCTCACCATGGGTGAAAAAATGGGGAAATCTATTCAAATACAGATCATAGCCAGGGAGAAGAAAAGAGCACTCTCTATGTGCCCCCAGAGACAGCCAGCACTAAGCCCACCCAATCACAAAGGGATCCCTCTCTCATAGGGGTAGAATGCAGATTCAGTGTTTTACCTCAGGCCTTAGAAAGCCTTGTGTCCAAATGGAGACTCCTTCCTACAGTACACCTAATCAAAGGGGATTGTGGTGGGCTTTCCAGCCCCCCTGCATCACAGAGGGCACAGAAGGTAGTCAGGAGAAATGGAGTCAGAGTACTGTTGGATTTGGGGGAGCACTGAGTAAGTGGCTGGGCTTCCAGGCACCCACAGAATGAGTCCACATACTGTAACTCCCCACTCTGAGATGAAAGCTAGAAAGAGGGATAAAGAGAGGGGAGAGAGAAAAAGAGGGGGGACAGGGTGAGGGAATGACAAAAGAAATGAGCAGGGGGAAAGCAGAGAAACTGAAGGGGGAAGAAACAAGCAAGGACAAATGCAGACAAGATGCATCACAGCTTCTCCAAGCAAGACCAGAGGACGCATGCAAAGGCACAGCATGAAGACAGCATCTACAGAGGGGCCACAGCTTCCCCATGGCCCAGCAGCTCCTGTGCCCCAGGGAATCTTTCAGCAAGCAGGAGAATGAGCAGAGGTCCCTGTCGTCTGCACCACAAAGACCTAACTTGAACAACATAGTTCTTCTAGGCTAGGGATGCTATCCAAGTCTGGGAAAGGAACAACTGTCACTGTTGTCCCTGATTTTATGGGTTTGCCACGGTGATAATATGGTTTGGTCCTCTCAGGTCTGATATAGGGAAGACATTGGGGAAAAAAGAGTCAGTGGAGTTGTAGGAAAACAGAAATCACAAAGGACAATAGAGTTGGCCACTTTCCAGGAACTGGGTAAGAGCAGTCCCATAGGTACCAAACCCCAGGGGGCAACAAAGCACCTATGTCAGCAAATAGTGGGGAAGACAGGCATAGGGCTGGGAAGTTAATCATTCTCACCGATCTGTGACATCCATCCAAGATGCCCTAGAAGCAGGTGAGCGCCCACACACTCACTATATGATCCTGCCTACATGGGTAGCTGCAGGCTGACACTCAGTCAGCCTCACACACAATGCTTGGGCCTCTTGGATAGATGCAGGTCATAAAGAAATGTCCCTGCGGTCTCCTCATGAGAGGCCTCTCTTATGAGATGTATAGCCCTGAGTTAGGAAGAACAGCGTCCTATGGCATATGAGAGGGGAAAGCATGCAGCTTCTTCTCATTTGGGAAGCCAAAGCACCAGCACAAAATCTTCCACTCTCCCATCCAGGAGGGCTGGGGCAGTTTGCCAGCCCTGAAGCATGGGCGAAGGAGCATATGGCAAAAACAAGCATTTCTTTAGGTTGCCTTGACAGAAAGGGAACTCTGAGTTCCCAAGCATCTTTAAAAGATACCAGGCCCCTTCACTGGGAGCAACTTCTTTTGGATTCCACCTGGAATGGTGCTGGAGGAGCCAGTGGCTGGGGAAAGGCAGTGCTGATGTCTAGGATTTTAAGCTATTTGCCAACTCAACTCCCTCCTTCCTAGCATTAATTCTCCCAAGGAGTTTTTTCCAAGAACATGACCTAAGGGGGACAGCTACAGCAGGGGCCCTGGAAGCAATGTGGTTCTAAGGACAAGGTCACATTTCAGTCTTACAACAACCACAGAAGGGCTGCAGAATGCAAGGACCATGGGAGAGTATCTGCACTCCCACCTTTGAAGAGCTGAGGCTCCAGATGGATGTGGAAGAGGGACCTCTACCATTAAGATTCTCAGGAAGAAAAAAAAAACATCCCAGGAGGAGTAAGGGACTAGCAACCCCAGGAAGAGATCTAAGTCGAGGGGGAAGGGTTGGCAGGGAAGACACACTACCCTGAGTCTGCTGAGGAAACAGACCAGTGGAGTGAGGAGGATGGGAGATCCCTGGATCCCAAACATGTCCCCAAGAATAGAGGTGCAAAGCTGACCATGGGAATTCTGACTCCCCTGGGGTTCATGCAGGGTCCTGTAGCTGCTGTGGAGGTCTATGAGGGTACTGGCAGCAGGATGGTAGGGGCTGAGTGAGAACAACTGTAGCCCATTCTAGAGGGGTTGGTATGGTTCGGAAGTTAAAAGCTACAGCTAGGCAGTGCCCCAGCATGGCACTCCAGCTGCAGCCGAGCAGCAGAGCAATGCGATGTGAGGAATCCAGAAGCCATGGGACCCCAGGAGCAGCAGCTGCCTGGGTCAGACAATGAGGGGATATGTCTTGAATCCCCTATTTTGGAAGCAATGGCCCTGCCGAAGCCCCATCCGCCTGCCCACCCCACCCCGCCCCACCGATGAGCTCCCTTACCTATTGAGCTGAGGAGAGGCTTGTCTCGACAACACTGCCCAGATAGCTGAGATAATCAGAAACAAAGTAGTTACCAACACCGGCCAGATGAACCACCCACAGCACACCCAGAGGGGAGGAGGGGACAGAGTGGGCAGAGACCCACAGGCGAGGTCAGAGAATGGGAGAGGGAAAAAGAGAGAACCGGAGAACCAAAGGCAGAGATGGAACAGAGAAGGTGAGCAGGCTGTACAATGCACAGACAGGACGCAATGGCAACGTCTCCTGCAGAAGTGGAGAGTCTTAGCTAACCTCTTGGATCCCCAAGCAGTCTGCCCTCCAAGAGCGCCCTCCTCGGCATTGAGGTAAGCTTGCAGTTTCCAGAGACCATGATGGTGGTGGTGAGAGGGGGAAGGCTAACTACCTCCTATCCCCCACCCCACCCTACCACCACCACCACCACCACCACCACCAGGACAGCCTCCTCTGGAACTCTGCTTCCCTCCATAGGCCACATCAAGAGAAGGGGCCAAAGTACTGAGCCCAAGAGAAAGACTGAAAACTCGAAGGGAGAAAGGATGAGGGCAAGGTAGGGGAAGAGGGTGAGGGTGCGCACGAAAGAGGCATGGGTGGCTCTTCAGAGAAAACGGGCTTAACCTCAAGGTGATGGAGAAGGAAAAGAGGAAGATGAACTGACTTAGAAAGGAACAAGGGCTAGGAGGAAAGGGGGGTGCGGGTAGACAGAAGAGGCACAGACAGGAGTCCAGGCCAAGTGGTACCTGGAACACCAGCTGCTACAGTGTACAGTGTGTGCTCTCAGATGGGCAGATCTCGGGAGCTTGTCTGTCTGTCTGTCTCTCTGTAGCTTCCTGTGAGGCACATAGGTGGGCGGGGACATGGCTCCCCACACACAGGTCTGAGCTTGTTCTCAGCCTCCAGGAGCACCTTCCTGGAGAGACTAAGGACAGGGCCTGGAGTCCAGCACTTGCTAGGCACACTAAGGAATACATGGGGCTCAGATCAGCAGTCCTCCTTGGTGTAGAGACACACAAGAGGAGACACAAGATCTGCAGGCAGCTGCAGGGAACCAGCACTGTCCAATACCAGGATCACAGGGATATGGCCGGCCTTGAAATCATAGGCAACGTTCATAGGCAGCACTGCCCACTATGGTCCCTTCCCCTTCCCCACATTCCTGGTAGAGAGCCTTCACAGCACTCTGGGCTGGGTGAGGAGACTCCTGAAGCGCCTGACAGGGTGCCGGCAGGTAAGCCCATCCATCCCAGTGAAGATGCTCTGCCAATGTGTGGCCAGAACTCCTCTCCCAAGGGTGCCACAGTGTGTCCCAAACAAGCTCCGTTATTGGGATGATGGGGAGGTAGTGTACAGGTTAAAGCATGGGGAGACTGACCAGAAGTAGGCCAGAGACAGTGGCTTACACTCACCCTGAAGTAGGTAAGGTTGTTGGGGGCTCTGGCCGGAGTGGTTCCTCCCCCATCCTCCGAGGGGAAGGCGTCTGTCCAAACACATCTAAGTTGTCCCCTGGTGCCGGAGGAGCAGGACCAGGTGGAGGAGAAGGGTAGCCGGTGGCCAGAGTAGTGAAGCCCATTGTGGGCCTGTAGCTGGGGCTCCCACTGCGGCTGCTCTGTGAAGGAGATCCTGTGGATGATGGTGTAGACTTGCGAGAGAAGCTGACCGCGGCTGGCGGCTGCAGGGTGATCTCTGACATCTCTGCCTGCTGCAGGAGGCCTGGTCGCGGTCGGGCACGAGCAGCAAGCTCAGGGGAGCCAGTGCGGGAACTAAGGGGGCTTTGGGTCAGAGGTGAGAGCCGGGAGGGCTGTAGCACCACTTGATGTAAACTGGGCTCGGCACGCCGGGCCTGCCGGGGGCTGGGCCGGGGCCGGGGCTGGGGCTCATACCACCGGGTGTCCAGGCCAAATGTGCTGGGGCCACCGTGCCCCCCGGGCTCGGCAGGCTCCGGGTAAGGCAACACCGGTATCCCCATACCTTGGCTGGTATGTCTTAGCTGCCCTTGGCTGACCAGAGGTTGCATAGGTCTTTCCTGCCACTTGGTGGCAGGGGGCGCCGGAATAGGACCTCTGCCAGGTGACTTGCCTACCCAGCCCTTTGGTGCCTCCAGAGATAGCATGCCTGGATAGGCTGCAGGCACGTGGAGGGGGCTTGGGGGCAGTCCTCGGGGCAAGCAGGCCTTGGGCTGCAAACTCTCGGCCACGTCACAGGGGTGCAGCTGGTGGGGGAACATCATAGCTGGGGTCTCCAGTCCCCCAAAAGGAAATTCTGGCCGGCCCCAGGGCTCAGGGGAGCGCCCTCCTGTAGGTGTCTGAGTCAAGGGCAAAGTGCTGTTAGAAGCATTCTCTCCGTTTTCCTCCGGAATGGTGGGGTGGCCAAAAGGCCCCTCGGTGTGCAGGGGTGGGGACGACATGACTGAGCTCAAGGGGCTGCCCACTTCTGGCATATAGAAGGGCGGAGGCTCCACCTCCCCAGGGCTGCTGCTGCTGAGGTACCCATAATACTGGCCATGCTGGAAGGGCCGTGGGGCAGGAGGCCTCGCTTGGCCAGTAGCCTGGAGTCGTCCTCCCAGTCCACTGGGGCCCTCAAGCCCACGAGGCTGGAACCGAGGGCTGTATGCTGGTGGTGGCAGGTAAGAGTCCTGGCTGGAAGACATAGGGGTCAGCTGAGGCTTCAGAGCAGCCACAGATGTGGGCACCAGTGGGTCTTCATTCTCCTCATCTGACTGCCGGAACTCAGGGTACATGTCTGTCTCCTCGGCGAAGGGGAAGCCTTCGATTCGCCGACCTTTTACAGAGGGTTCCATCTCCGACGGGCCCATGACAAAGCGGCCATCCGGGCCTCTACTGATCAGTTCAATGGGTGTGGTGGCCTCAGCTTCGGCCTCAGCCTTGGCCACACTATACTTCCTGCTGCTGATAGCCCTCTTGGTTTTTTTGTACAGGGACAGTTCTTTCTCCCTTGTAGGGCTCAGCATCCTCTTGGCCGCAGGCTGGCCCTGGTCGTCAGAGGATTCAGACGGAGCACGGAGTGTTCGGATGCTCTCAGGACTCACCTTGCCAGACGACAAGCTGTAAGTGTAACAAATAGAAGGTGTTACGGGGTGCTATACACAGCCTTCAGCTTCTTCTCGGTGACCTTACAGTGACTCTAAGAGAAACAGGGATGGATGGGTTGAACATTTTGGTCAGAAATTCTGATCAACTCTCTCAATTGTCTAGACACATTATCATCCATTTTTGGAATGAACATCCACATTGCTACTTTTCTACTGACTCGCCCTTATATTTGATAATCCTGCCTACGCACAATTCCAATTTTATTCTCTAGTTGTTCAGAGATACAAGCTAATATTAATGCTGACTCTAGCAAAGGGCCAGGAAACATTACAGATATATCAGTGCAAGGCTCAGCAAACAAGCCACAAGCTTGAATTATCTAATACTACACACCCTCGATCCATATGGACAACTTAAAACAGACAAGCCAAACCAGCAGGGATAAAATACCCTGGGGAGATAGGGTCAGCTAAAGCTAATAGTTTACCTATGTCCAGCCTCCCTCTTCTACCTACAGACCCCCCACAGTCAGAGACACTTACGGAGACTCAAGACTCTTCCTACAGTGAGTGATGGAGAGCGGAGGATCTGGAAGGGAAAAAGAAAACAAGGAAGAAGCCTTAACCCCTACATACACACACACACATACACATACCTACATACACACACACATACACACATGCCAGCATATACATACACATACACACACACAAACAACACATACTCACATACACAAACACATACAAACACAGACACACACACAGACACACATACAAGCACACACACACACATACACACACAAACACACACATACTCACACACACAAACACATACATACACAGACACACACACAGACACACATACAAGCACACACACACACATACACACACAAACACATACATACACATACACACACGAACACACACATAGTAGTCACACACACAAACACATACAGACACAGACACACACATACAGGCACACACAGACACACACAGAGACACACACACAGGACTCTATACCCCAGGATCAACAGAGACCTGATGTAGGGTCAGAGGAAAGGGCTTCCCTTGCCTGAAGTCTCTATGCCCAACTAAGAGGCCACACAACCACCAGGCTCTCTCTCCCTGTATCCCTGGCCCATCCTTTTCCCTCCAACACCTTTGTCTCTCTTTCCCCTTTCAAATCAAGCCCCATTGGGCATGGAGGCACATGCCTCTAAAACAAGCACTTGGGGGGCTGAGGCAAGAGAATCTGGAGTTTGAAGCATGCCTGTTCTATAAATACAGCAAGATTCTCTCTGTCAAAATAGTAGTAGTAATAGTGATGATGACGATGATGATGAATTTTAAATGAGGACATGAAGCGGGAGGAGGCTGGGGTTGGTGGGTCCTGAAGAGAGTTGGAGATAGGTGGGGAGAAATAAGATCAAAATATTTTGTGTATATGTATGGGATTTTCCGGAAACAAACAAAAATATTTTAAAGAGGAACTCTTGCTCTGCCTGCAAGATCCCAGCATGTCTGTTTCCAGAGTAGAAATGCCATAAGGGGTCTGCCTACCTCCTGCTACAGAACATGTGACCTTGGCCAGGCAGGGAGAGGAGACAAACACCTACCTTTCTTCCGCTTGAGTTTGCGCTTTCGCTGCTTGTTGACAAAGCAGGCAGCCAGGGTGCTGAAGAGGATGGCTGCCGCCAGGAAGCAGATGGTAGCTACTATCCCAGCCAACACTGGCCGGGCCAGCCCATCATCGGTCAGATCCGGCTGTGGGAAGATGTCTGCAAGGAAAGCCAGAAGCACCCATGGGTCCCGTGCTTGCCAAAGTTTTCCCCACCTCCTCTGATGCTTGGTCCCTAGGGACTTCTCCCTGCAGCAGACAAGGCTGGGCCCTAGCCTCCATACTCAGTTCCAACACGAGCCTTTAAAGAAGTGTAGTGAGAGTCTGGTGCAGCAGTGTGAAAGTTAAGAAAGGGCCAGTCTATGACAGTCAAGTAACTTCCTTGTAGCTTACCATAGCTGCAGCTTCCCATGAGGATAACCACCAGTCATCCTCTGGAACTGTCTTGTCTGTCACTGGGAGTGGATCAAGCACTTCCAAGCATCTTATCCGAACCTCTCATAGTAACTCTGCGATCTAGCTACACACAGAGCCCGTTTCTCTCCATGAAGGCATCAGTGACTGGCTCACTCTAATAGTACCCTAATAGAAGCACAGTCTATTAGAATTTCCAGCCAGGATTCTCTGCCTTCTCCTATGCCATCTACACAGTGAAGACACCTGGGAGATAAAATTCTAACTCAGGGAGAGGACTATTGGAATAGAACCTAGGCACATCTGTCATCTAACTCCTTATAGGACAGGCAGGCGGGCAGCTTCCCACAGCAAGGACCAGCACATCTTGGTCGTGCAGGCTCGAGAAGCAGACTGGAGCTGTAGAAAGGATGAGGTGGGCTCGGTTCTCCTTTCCACAGTTAGAAAAAAAGCCTCACTGTGTGACAGATCCACAGGCCACTTAGTGCCAGGACCAGACCCCTGCTCACTGGACTTTCTATTCTGAAAGAACATCAAAGAATAAGCACTATATTGTGATACGGCTGGCCAGAGTTCAATGCCACATCGATGATGATAATGGATATAAAAAAATCCATATTACACGGATGGGGCCAGAGTCTCAGAGGAGTTAACTTCGGGACTGCTGCTGCTGCCACACAGGACTGCCTGACTACGTGCTTCCTTTACTCTTGGAAATAGACGCAAGGCTACTGACTGAGAACAGTTCACAGAACTGAGCACACAAAACACTCAAGTCGTCTACTTTGGCTCTGGCTGGGATATTTTTCTTTCTGTGTTCTTCCATCTTTCTGTGTCTCTTCCCTGGAGAGAAGCCAAGACAGAAGCAGCTGAGATTTGCTGCTGATGGGAGACAACTTGATTTTACACAAACGCCCCAGGGTGCCTAACATATAAGACAAAAATCACACTCTCCTCTTCCCCAAGTGCCCTCGGCTCCACTTCCTCCTCCCCTCGGCCCACACCAATGCTTCTGTAACTCCAAGAGGCTCCCTATAAGAGCTTTCTGGTCAAGACCCTCGTAAACTGATCTTAGGGGTCTCAGACATGCAGCACCCAAGAAAATGGTGCCTCGGCTGGCTTAATAAACAAGTCCCCATCAAGGACACCACTCTCCTGGAGAGGCTCTCCGCTGTGTTTCAGGAACTCTGGAATGGAGAGAAGACTTGTGGAAATGGGACCAGTGCCAAGAAAAAGAAAGATAAATGGAGAAAATGCTCAAGAGTTGGCTTTATTTAGTCTGGGGGGGGGGAAAAATCTAGGGAGAAGAAGGAAGGAAAACAACACCAAACAACAATTTTCCAAATAAAACCCACATAATTATAAGGAAGCCTATAATAGGCATCCAACAAACACTTGTTGACCTTCTGTATCTCCTCTCTAACTCGTGGTGCCCGCCCCCTTCACAGCATAGCTAGTGTGTAAACACAACATGTACCACACCCAAGACACTCCGAAAAGATCCAGTAGATTTCCTTCCTTGGCTATCTCACAGATGTGAGTTCCACCAGCTCTGCGGTGAGATCAAACGTCACGTGTCATAGAAACACAGACCTGATGGTCTTCAGAAATGGTAGCATGCACAAGGTTTCAACTAGAGTCCTGCTTAAGCTTTCAACCCAGTCAACATGTCCTCCCAAAGGACCCTCATGTGGCTCTGAGGCTTGCATTCTGGTTGTTCTTAGACAATTTTTGGAACCCAAGGTACCTGTGCTGGAGACACCGGCGATGTTGCTGGGCTCGCTGATCAGATCCTGCATGACAGCCAAAACCCGGAACTCATACCAGGTATCCTACAATCCAGGAACAACACCCAGTCAGCTGAGGGGCTGAGGACCACCCCTGACCCTGTACATGATGCCCACAGAACAGGGTACCCAGAACACTGGTCCTAGGGACTGTTTAATGGTGACTGCCCATATTGGGTGACATTATAGTGTACATAGTCCCACCTAGACTCAAGCTATGGGCTATGAGCCATGCATATGAGGCCACCGAGAAAGACTGCAGAGATAGATGCACGGTGAGACCCCTGTGGGAAAGGGGACCTGGGAGGATGACATCAGATCTCTTCTAGCTATGAAACGAGCTGTTTTCTCTCTCAAGAAAAAGAGCCGTTCCTGCTGAAAAGAAGTCCACCAGAAAATAAAAAGAGAATGTGTTTTCTCCCAGGACTCTGAAGAATTAAAACAAGAGTCCTTCGAACCAGCCTACAAGACAACATTTCAAGAGCCTCCTCAGTCCACCCTGACTGGAACCCAAGAAACTGGGGCCTTAAGTCTGCTCAAGGAAAATTATCTATGTAGCACTGGTCCTCCACGCCATTTAAACTAGCTCTGGTCTGGGGACCAATTCCAACCTTTGATAGCAGATTGGAGAGAGTCTAAGACTTGCAGGTAAGGCGGACCAGTTCGAGGCTTGACTCTTTGCAGTGAGGTGAGTCTCTCAATGACCAGTGGCCTTATAAATTTGTCATGACAAATTCCAGAAAAAGGGAATAAGAGACAAAAAAAAAAAAATTAAAGTCCCCACCTGTGACAGATCCTTGGCAAAAAAATCTCCGTCAGTGCCTGGGATGGCATCATCTAGCATTTCCCAGCGCTCCCCAACTCGGAACTCCATGATATAGCGGTCGATGGGGAAGCTGTGGTTGGCAGGAGGGAGCCAGGACAGGAGCACACCCTGCTGGGTCCGGTTGGCTGTGAGGCACCTTGGTGGGGTCACCAGCACCAGGGGTTCTGGAGTTGTAACAGGGAATGCTAGGAGGAAAAGGGAGACGAAAGATGATGGCCAGACTCCAACCTAATGTGGGGAGCGGAACCTAACAAGGCAAGAATTATATTCAGAGTGGCGAGAAGTCAGGGCTGGTGACCCAGAACTCTGACTCTTTTCAGAATAAGACAACTGCACAATGACCAAGCATCTCCTCAGGTACCATGAGGAGAGAGAAGAATCTAGTGAAGGATACAGGTCATGTGCCACGTAACATCTGTTAGCAACATTCCTGATGCCCCACAGAAGTATGGAGCTAAAAACGTCCTATTGGCTAGTAAGAGAGGATTCACCGTAATATGGAACAGCACCTTCCTTGAACATCTAAGGTAACACTAATATGAACAAATTTACAGCTCTTCCAGTCACATAAAGTGCAGCTGTGTACAGTACAGACTGTGTACAACGGCAATGGTGACCCAACCACACACAGGTTATGTCTCTATTTTGCTCTTCTTTGTTTTTTTTTATGGCCAGAGCGTATTCCAGCAATAGAAAAGGTTTCTGATAAAAACATCCCCCTCCCTGCTCCAGCAGCATCAGCTTCATGGACCTCACGTTCACAATATTTCTTGGTGGCATCATTTTCTCATAGTGCCACACCATCTACACAATGACCTCATTGCCTAACAACACACTTTTCAGGTGTGGTTTCCTCTCATGGTTTCCCCACTGCTAAGAGGCACATAACTATATCTTCTGCTCTTAACCCAAGAACCGATGAGTTCCTCTCACTCTACGTGAGTCATACTTTCAATTTGAGCTCAAAATGAAGACCAGTCCAGACTTGGTGGTATATACCTCAACATTTGGGAGGCAGAGATAGGCAGATCATTGTGAGTTCAAGACCAGCTTTGGTCTACAAAGTGAATTCTAAGCTAGGTGTGGCTACTTGAATAGGTGAGAGCCTAACCAGAGGTGAGAGGTGAGCATTTTACTTCTGTTGTCTACATGGCAGAAAGGGGGCTGAAGCCACAACCTTCAGTCTACCTGAGAAGTGCCTGTTTGCCAAGGCACTTGAACCCCAGAAGACACAGCTATAGGTCGACAGTGCAGAAGACTCCCTGTCCCCTTGTAAAATTGCCAGACATTCGCACATGTCATTGAACCCTCCATTCCATCCAAGGGAACAATGGGATAGTGCCAAAACGCCATGACACAGGAACAGGCAGAGCCTCCAGAAGTACATGGCAAATCCTTACTGGGAAATAAAAGAAATGATAGTGGAAACCACTTTGTAAGGTGCTGGCACCCACCAAGCCCTGATGTTAGTTTCATCCCTACTTTCAGCTCTGTCTAGCTAAGATCTGCTGAGAAATAACCCCCGATACACAGCAGCCCAGGGCCTCACCTAAAGTGTTCACAGTGACCACCTCACTGAAGGCGCTGGTTCCCAGCCTGTTCTGGGCCAGGACACTGAACTGGTATGCGGTCTCAGGCTCCAGGCTGTCTACCAGCAACCAGCTGGGGCCCGGTGGTACTGATAAGGACAGCCAGTCGTGGGGCCCAAACTGAGCCCGCTTCATCCTGGCCAAAAGAGAGAGAGAGAGAATGGGGGAGAAGGGGTGGGGTGGGTCACACTGGAGAGAACAGCATGCATGCAAAGTCTTCAAGGGAAAGGCCGTGTAAGTACAAGCATTCCCAGGTTCAAGGGCAGAAAGAGGGAGAGCCAAGGTGGGGCTACCTGCCTGGCTCTGGCTACGCCAACCTTCATGGCACTAGGACATGCCATTGTGGTACATCCCCAGTGAAAACGGTCCCCAGATGGAAATCATGCTGACAATACTGGCCAGATTACCAACTGCATTGTGAGAGGATCCCACTCCAAGTACTACTGTATAAATGGGCTGTCTTGCGAGAATAGGGACACTGGAAATGAGGGTGGGAAGCTGGGCAGTGACATGACTACAGAAGGAACCCAGATGACCTTGGCTGTCTGCCCTACTAGGGAGAGGTGAAAGTAGGACCCAGAGTATCACAGGAAGCTCCAATAAAACCAGTCCAGCTTCTATCATCTAATGATATCCAAGGCATTTAACAAAACTCCCCTGGTTAGGACCAGGGTTCCTAATGCCTTGAAGGCTAGAAGCTGTAACCACAGGGATAATTATAGTGATGGAAAGTAAAGAATGTAGGGGTGAGTTTTCCACTCTTCTTCAATTTCCAATAGGCAAGGAAGCCACCTGCTACAGGTGTAATTCCAGATAACACCACAGGGAGGAGACATTGTCCTGGGCAACTGGCCCACTCTATACAACCCTGAGCAGTACTTAACTGATACCCACAGGTTCCCCACTGGGTTTTAGGACTCACTGCCACTACCAGGTATGACCAATAATGTGGGCTGTCGAAAAAGAAAGTGAAGAGGAGGAGGAAGAAGAGGAGAAAAAAGAAGAGGAGGAGATATAGAAGGAGAAGAGGAAAAGGAAGGAGAAGAGGGGAAAGAGGAAGAAGAGAAAGAAGAGGAAGAAGGAGAAGGTGGAGGAGGAGGAGGAGGAGGAGGAGGAGATATAGAAGAAGAAGAGGAAAAGGAAGGAGAAGAGGGGAAAGAGGAAGAAGAAAAAGAAGAAGAGGAAGAAGGAGAAGGTGGAGGAGGAGGAGGAGGAGGAGGAGAAACTGCAGGAACCAAATATCTGTATAAGTACAATAAGCAAGGGCCATTCAGAAAGAAGGGAAGGCTTCTTCTAGCATGGCAACTGCCCTTCCCTACCAACACAAGTGAGGTCACTTCCTGACCCACACGTCGTACATCCCCCAGGCAGTGGGCATGGGACCCTTCCCTCATTCAGAGGAGCACAGACAAGGCTTGGGAGACTGTTCTGACCAGACCTCCTACTACCTAGCTACACTTCACCCACAGATAACTCAACACTCCAGGAGATGCATTCGGTCTGAGAACTACTAGGTAAATGAAAACCGCCCTCCACCCCACGTGGCTGAAGGCTCTTTCCGAGGTCTACAGTCTGCTTGTTCCTCCTCCCCAGACTCAGAGTGAACTGAAGGAGAAGGAGAGGCAAGGGCCAAAGTGGGAGCACCTGGACCCTGGAGCTTCTGGGCAAGGAACATAATTAAAAGCTAGGCCCTGCACTTTGGGTGCCACTCACTACACTCTGAAGATTAGGAACCTAGAAAAAAAAAATGCAGAGACATAAAAGGAAGGGCCACTAAAAGAAGCCACAGGAAGAGTGGAAGAGAGGACAATTTAAGTTCAAATCAGCATGCTAACCTACAGCGCAACAATACAAGGGTGCACTGACTCCCTTATAGACACACCTAACATCCTTAAGAACTGAAGCACTGCCTAGACCACTTTGCCATTTAGAGAGCTGCCAAGTACAGATCCTAGGCTCCTTGGACCCACCACCCACCCTAGGATGGTATAGGATGGGGCAGAAGGAATGCCCTGCATGGGGCAAGGGAGGAAGAAGCTGAGAGCAAAGCATGCGGGGCTGACTCACAGAGGTCCGTACCAAACTGAGAATGTCTGCTCGTAGCCTCCATCATAGCCTGGCTCCCAGGACACGTTGGCAGTTGTCATGGAGACATGGACCCGGACACTGCCTGGGGCGTGGGGACTGGTACCTGGAGAACAAGGAAGACAGCTCAGACCAAACAGAGCCAAGCTTGTTTGCTAGGTACCCATCATCTTCTTGCAGGAGATCCAGGTGAGGACAAAGCATTGGGTACCAAGATGTATCACATGAGGTGACAGCAGAGAGGGCAGAGTCCCAGGCCCAACCTAGTCCTGATGGGGTCAGAGAGAAAAGCCCACCCACTGCATAGGCGAGTATGTCACCAGCAGGAACACAGGCCAGAGGAAAAACCAGAACCTGATCAAATTCCCATGCATTGTTGAGATTTTTTTTTAATTCCCTTGAGGTCCTGGGAGAAACAAAAAAAAAGTACATCCTCCTTACTAATCTCTAGACACAAGAGACAGCCATGTTCCATACAGCAGCAGTGGGCAGAGGTATGAGGCCAGCTCCTACTGGGTATAAAGGATGTGAGTGGTCAGACTGGCCAGGAGCTCCCCTGATAGACTGTGAAGGACAAGGTGCAGACCACTTCCTTCATAGTCTAAAGTGGCAGTAAAATACTCAGTACTGGCCTTGCATACAACTGTGACTGACAAGCCCCAAAGGCAAAGACTACAAATGTGACAAGTCCTGAGGAATATGGACAAAGAGTTCTAGTCACTTCCTTATACCCCAGTCTATGGACAGGGGTCTGACCCTCAGGCGGCTCAGTGCCTGCCTAAGATGCCACAGTCTGATTGTCATTCATTCTTCTCCTTCCAGTCCCCACAACAGGAAAAACATGGACCCTGACCCTCCCTGCCAGAGCCTCTTGAGGTCAAGGGTTTCAAGTTGTCATCCCCAGTGTGACTTAGGAAAGGCATCTGCAGAGTGAGAAAAATCACCCCAGTTGGCCCACTCAACCACGTACCGATGACAGTGAGGTGGGTGCTGGCAGTGATGCTTGTGACCACATTGGTGGCAACACATTCCCACTCCCCGTGGTCCTCCTTACTCAGGGCACGAAACTGGAGACTCCCGCTGGGCAGTGCGTTGTGCTTGCTTCTGCTGGGCTTCCCTACCTTAGCCAGACAAGGAGCAGGGAAGAGGACGGGAGCAGGGATTCAGTTTAAGGAACAAGTGCTCACACTCAGGAGCCTAAGGAGAACGAAGATGCTGGGCTAATCCCTGAGCCCACTGCCAACACCCCGCCACTATCCACTAACGTTGCCTCCCCTCCTAAATTCTAGCCTGTCCACAGTTGCAAGAGCTTCAAAGCCCAGGTACCTTCCTCCAGGTGATGACAGGGAAGGGGTCCCCTGCAGCTGCACAGGGGATGAGAAGCTCCCGGCCAGCCTCCTGCCTGTACTCCCAGCCGGGTAGCACCGTGAAATACGGGGGGTCCTAATGAAAGCACAGAGATGGGTATAAAGGGCTGGCCACAGGAACACTGCCTACCATGGGGCCATGCGCAGTCCTGTGGACTCACCTTCAGGACAAGCCGTGCAGGAGCGGACTGGCCCATGGTCCCCAAAGTGTTGTAAGGCACACAGGTGTAAGTGCCAAGAGCCTCCTCTGTGGCCTCCTCAATGCGAATAGAGCCATCCTCCATCAAGGTCCAACCCAGGTTCTGCCAAAAATAGATGAAAGAGCAGGGAACCATGGTCAGGACACAGGCACTGCACCCCGGCCACTTCCAGGCAGGGTTTGTGCTGGGCTAGACCAAGCATAGGACAGAATAGCAGCTCAGCGGTGCTGGCATCCCCTGTGGGCATGGAGCACAGCCAAACTCCTGCCAGATCGTTGCTCTTTGTTTGCCTAGGCTCTTTAGGAGGAGTGGGGTTGGCAGAGAACCAGAGCACAGAGGCAGCATCTTTATTGTCAGAAGGATGCTCATTCGGAAGTCCATCATGCCCCTCACTCACCTTCTCTACCTGCAGGGGCCGGCCATCCTTATTCCACTTCACCACAGTAGCAGGTGGCTCTGCATCCACAGGACAGCGGATATAGCCATGGATTCCCACGGGCACATAAATTACAGGGGGCATGTTGAGGACACGGGCTGGGTCTGTGAAAGGGGGAGTGTGGGAAAACATGAAAAGCCAGGTGAGCAATCAAGGCAGAAGGTGAGTTGGTGCACAAACCCCATTCCTTTGCAAAGGAACCTTTACACCTACTAGTTGAGATTCTCAGTGTTCAACATGGTGCTAGGAGCCAGGGTCAGCATGGTAAGACCAAATCTCTAGCACCATGCACAGCAGGCTCAGGGAAGCTGTGTACTTCTTTCATCTGTCCAGTTTGCTATGCTCTTAAGAAACTTAGGATGTTGAAGAACGCTTGGAGACACTCAGAGGCATATTTTAAACTGCCCTGGCCGTTGGGATATGGAAATGGCTCTCATTACAGACTTTACCCCAGCCCTGCCAAGCCAACAATGACCACGCACTTCTCCAACTGCTTTGTATCCTAAACCAAAAGTGCATTGTCAGTTCTATGCATGATGCTGTCCCAAGCATAATGGTGGGTATTCCTTGTGCTGGGAGTCTGACCTCCCTTGGCCTCCATATTCCACCCGTCTCTGCAGTTAAAGTTAAAACCTATCATGGCCCAAGAACAGATGGAAGAGGTCCTGTAGCCCTGTGCTGAAAGTTAAATCATCTCTTCTCATTTCTCCCCAGGACACCTCGGGCTACAAAGGAGAAACATCCAGAGCTAAGAAGGGCTGAGATGAATGAGCTCGCTGGTGCCTTTCAAGCACTGAGTTCTTCAGAGAACAGCCTTATATAAATACCAGGCCCAGTTATATATTTAGATGTAGCTTCCAACTTTTGTATGATAGTCTCTCTCTCTCTCTCTCTCTCTCTCTCTCTCTCTCTCTCTCTCTCTCTCTCTCTCTCTCCCTCTCAATTCCTCCAAGGTTTTCAAAGAGTTTATGAATGGGAAATACTCTGAACCCTGCTCTTTAGCAGAGATAAAGATCCTTGTCTCACCCACCTATAAATCTCAAGTCCCTGGATTCTCTTTGAAGGGAAGAGGGGGGCATGTAAAAGGGACAAATGGGAGTGGGTGCTGGTGCTGAGGAGAGCCAGAGAAACCAAAACGCCTCTGTAAGAGAACAGTTCCCGGAGCTCCAAGGATGAAGCCTTCATCTCAGTTGGCCTGCTGTCCTTCTGAAGGCTGGTCCCTGTTGGCTTGACCCCTCCTGCATCATTGTCACCTTCTAGAGCGTATGGCACTGCCTACACCCAGCTCAGAGGCAGAGGCACACCTGCAAGGTGAAGCTGCCCCTTCCCTGTAGCCCTTCCATTCCAGTGCCGAATGAGCATGTTCCTACTACAGGTCCAGGAGGATAAACCCAGTATGCAGGGCATACCAGCTCACAAAAGTCAAGAGCTTGCACCACAGCACGCTACAAATCCTTCTGAACTGTCAGGAGTACAAGAGAGCTGAGGCCTTTGCTTCCCCCAGGAAAGTCGTCCCACAGAACTGAGAAGGCAGACAGCATGAGGAGTGAGGTGAGACATAGAAAGCTCAACATAGCTTCACCACTGTGGCCTTGCCTGTACACAACAGACCCTTGCAGACACTCAGACCTGCACAGCCATCAGGGAGCACTTCCATGGCCACCAGCTGTTCCTCTACTTGTCCTCAGCTCAAGAGCTTGGCTTAGACTGTCCTGCTACATTCTTCACCCCTGCCACTCCATGTCCTTGGATGTATGTCCTTCTCCCACACCAGCGTTCTAATAGCGGGGGATCTGTCACCTATAACAACAACCTACAGCCTTCATTGTCTGGGTGACAGGGCCATCCATAACTCAAAAGGAAAACATTAATCTTCATTACCCATTTCCCTATCTGACTCTGTCACAATGTCCAGCTTGTCACAGGGTGGGTGGAAAAGCTAATGGCACCTAAATATTAACACTAAGTGGCATCTCAGGCTCACAAAGGAGCCCTTTATGGGTCTGGCTGAACAACAGTTCAGTCCTTTGAGTCTCGTAGCCCCAGAGCACAGGGGCTAGGTAGGCAGAAGGAGCCAAGTATAGAAGCAGACCAAATCACCCAGAAAGGTCCTGTTCCTTTCAGTGCACAGTGTTTACACGTGCAAAAGAAGAGTACAACGGGGAGAGAAACTAACCTTGGAAAGACACCCAGGAAAAAGTGCCCAGCAGAAACTAGTTCAAGGTCCAGGTATGAACCAGTACTCTATAACATAAGGACCACCATTCTGAATGATAAATGTTCAGAGCTAAGGTCTATTTATCCTTGAACCTGATCTAAGCTTGAGTCAATGAACTGGCTAACACCCAGTGATGACCAGCCCACAGAAGACCTCTGCTGATGACCGTTGACTCTATTGGCCAGGGTGATCATGGCCTCCTCTGGAGCCATCTTTATTCCTCCTTCAAACATTCCTCTAGACCTCAGAAAGATGTTGGGTCTTCAATTTGCACCAACTAGAATGCCCAGAACCCTCTTCCCTCACCCCTACTCACACTGCACAGTCAGGTATGCTGAGGCAGAGGGAGAACGCCCCAGGCTGTTGCTAGGGACACAGGTATACTTCCCAGCATCCTCTGGCTTCACTCGGAAGATGATCAGTGTCCCATCAATCAGGATCCGCACCCTTAGCTTCAGGTCACTGCAAAACAGTGACAAGCAGACAAGGAGAGGGATGTTGGCAGAAATACAAGGAAAGTAGCAATGAGTCCCTTCACCTCCCCTAGAGGGTTCCCAGGCAATGCCAGGGCCCCTCTCTCAAGGAAGGGGCCTGTGGGGACCCATGTGAGAGGGTTGGAGCAGGGTGCTGCTCACTTCTGGAAGTAGACGTTCTCATCCTGCCAGTACCAGGTGTAGGTGAGGTTGCCGGGATACGCCTCTGCCCTGCAGGTAAGCAGAGCATCCTGGGAGATGTTGACGGTGATGTTCTCAGGAGGGGAAACAATGAAGGGAGGCCCTGGGGAGAACAGGAATAAACATCACCTCTCCTGACTGGGAGGGCTACCATGCCAGGCTTCCCAGGATGCTCTGGGATGCTCAAGATGAGGAGTCCAGGCATCAGAGCCCAGGCGGTCATTACGGAGATGCTTCCGGCTGTTGTGAGGCTCAGGCACCCTTCTGTACCACATCTGTAACTGCTCCATGACCTCCAGACCAACTATCTATCACTTCCATACACCTTTACTGCCCGACACTCTCTAACAGAGCTCAGGCCAGAAGGTACAGGACTGATCTTGTCTCTAAGTAGACAGAACCTTGTACAGAGGTTCAGAAGGCCACTCAGAAGCAGGGACTGGGGAACAAAGAGTCAAAATCTAGCAAGCCTTGGGACTAATAGGCCAGACCTCAGCACTACTGAGCTTTGGCCCTCCCTCGGAGGTATGCTACCTCCCACTGTCTGCCTCAGTTCCTGCTCAGCACTCAGAGGCCACTGGACAGTGTCACCACAGTCACCCTGCCAACTAGACACAACGGCCCTTAACTCCCGCCATCACTCCAGAATGCAGAGGGTAAGGAGGCAGAGACCCCTTCCTGGCACCCTGCCCACCCTGGACAGCGAGTGCTCAGCTTTTTCTAGGGCACTCTGGTACCAGACAGAACAAGCCAACTTCTCACAGCTAACTACAGAAGCCAGTTCTACTCAATGTCCCTGATACTGTTTAAATGTCTAGCTTGGGAGCTAGAGAGATGGCTCTGTGGCTTAGAGCACTGACCGCCCTTCCAGAGGACCTGGGTTCAATTCCCAGCATCCACAGGACAGCTAACACCTGTCTGTGACTCTAGTTTTGAAAGTTCTGACACCCTCACACAGACAGACACACACACAGGCACAACACCAGTGATCATAAAAATAAAATTTTAAAGAATATGGAAAACAAACTCAGGTGCTTGAATTATAGTCCTATCTTTACAAATACATATTGTCACTGATGGACAGATGACCCAAGTGTGTTTCCTCTCTGAGGAAGGTAGAGGGAGACATGGTAGAAATGCTCTCTCAGTGAGAAAATAAAAATGGCTCAACACGGTCCCTGTCTCCCTGCCACACCACGAAATACCCTTTACCCAGCTGACCAAGGTGAGAGACATGGTAAGTGATATACGTGAGACAGTCCCCACCCAGCTCTTCTACCACCCCCAATGGGGCAGGCTGTGCCCTGAGAAAAACATTCTCCATGATTCAAAAGGCCTGGAAGCCTCTGGCAGAGTTCCAGAGATAAAGAGGCTGAAAAAGTCCCCCTACCTTGTACAAGCAGATGGGTTGTGTGCACAGCCTCACCCTGGATGCTATACGCTCGGCAGGTATAGGCGCCTCTGTCCTCCCGACTGACTGACGTCACCGTTAGGCTACCGTCACTCACCTGGGGGCACAGAAAGGACCCAATATCAACCTGTGGACCTCACAGGGATGCCTCTTAAGTGAAAAGATGAGCTCTGAGAAGCTGGAAAGGTCTTCGGGTCTCATGTACAAGGAGAACAAGGGCCTCCCTACAAGAAGCAGCTGGATGTCATGAGGTTGCCTACCTCCGCCCTGGGCCTGCACCCATACCATCAGAGGCCAGCTGCATTTGATGGGATATGAACAGGGAAAGGATGAGGGACAGTGATTGTGATACCCAGGTGAGAGCTGCACTCACCTGGTACTTTCCACTAGCACCGAGGAGGGTCCCTTCCTTGAGCCAGGTGACGATGGGCTTAGGGTTCCCAAAAGCAGTGCAAGTCATGGTAATACTTCCACCTTCCTTGGCCTCGATGTACTGGGGGGGTGTTTCTGTAAAGGTGGGAGGGGCTGCAAAGGACAGCAGGAAAGTGAGAGATGGACTCCAACGACTAGTGCAGAACTCTGCTGTATGCAAGAACAACGGATCAAGAACAAAAGTGTAGAAACTCCTACCCAAAATATCACTGAGATAGGGAGATCTTAAACCTACTGATTCTCCTCTCCCGTGAACTGAAGTCCAAATAATAGCCCATCCTGTTTGGATTATCAGCTGTTAAAACAATCAGCACCCAGTGCCTGGGCTGCTTGCAGAGACAATCTGGTCAACTTTGGACCTTCTCTCAGTCTGACTAGCTCTGAATTCTATGCTCATCTGACTGAACGTAGCTCCTACCCAGTGAAGCTTCCCACTATTGCGAAGCTGCCATGATCAGCGCTAGAAACAAGACATAAACAACGCTGAAGAATTTTCCACCTCCCTTCAGGATTACCACACTGCACAGAGCCTCCCACTTCCTGTATCCAGTTCCACCAAGTCCATTCATTTGCAGATTTCCTGACAGTCCCACCAAGGCCTAATACAGGCCCCAGGCTAAGGATGCACAGTCTAACTTTCACCTCATTCTACACACAGGAAAAAACTCCCTCCTACCTGCCTCCTGCAAGTAGTGAATTCTACAGGCTTCTACCTTCTTAATTCTCCCCTGATTACGTGAGAGGTTATCCTCTCTCATGCACTGAAGGTGTGATTAATATTCTATCCTGTTTGGATAATCTGCTTTTATGAAACTCTTTGCCTTTGCTGAGCTGCTTATAGAGACTGGTCAACTTTAACCTCTTAGACTATTGGTTCCATGGTCTTCCAAAATGACAATTCTGAATATCAACACCAAAGCCAGCACTACCAGGATAACCTATTCTGGGTTCTGCCCAAGGGCCATGCTCAAGTACTAGCCTGGCACATAATCTCAGGCTAGTTTCTCAGACTCTCTGGGCTTTATCTAATCCTCTTCCCTCTAGAACTGATGTGGGCAGTAAATGCGATGAAGTTTATGAAAGGTCTTGTGAACAATGCAGACTAACACTCACAGAAAACTCTGATTTCTGCCACCAGCACAGTCACTGTCATCCCTGGGAGCTTTGGTCTGAAGACTAAGGAAAAGCCTCAGAAAGGCTCCTCTCACAGCACAGCTCTTCTGTGTCTCCCCTGCAGCAAGAGCTTCCAACCTCAGCACCATCCATTCACAGAGCTCTCGCTCACCTGGAACTCTATATCCAGATCCTATTTCTGTGCTTCATGTGAGCAGGTGGCTTTCCCTAGTTCCACTGAACACTTAAGTGTCCTGTAGCTCAACCAACATTTCCTGAATGGAAGAATGAACGAAATAAACAAATGAATGAAGGCCTACAACATACACATCTATAGTCCAACATAAATGCAAGTACATACATCTTCTGAGAGGCAAGACCATGGAGGGCCACCTTGGCTTCTACTCTCCAGTGCCCTTAACTGGTGAGTGTGTAAGGACACTTGGAACTACAGGATAAACAAAGAAGTACACTTTTTCACACAAAGCACACATCCTCAAGAAAGCCAGTGTTCAGAAAGACACTAAGCACAAGGATGACAGTTCCTCCCAAGTCGTTGTGAAGGTGTCCTGGGACTCCAGGCACTGAAAATGTACACACATACCAGAGTCCACATTCACCCACCCTGCCCCCAAAAGTCAGTTAACTCAACCACAGCCTCAATTACCTCGGTGTCAAGCTTAAAAGAAAAGATAATAAATTAAATTATGTCCTGAAGTGACAAATTAATTACTAATTACATAATTACTTTATTATTTAGGTGCTAATCAGGAACGTACTTTGAACAATTTCAAGTTTTCAGGAAAATAATGGTTTGACTCTCAATTATTTACTGAATTATGTGTTAGCTTGCCAGCTGCATTTCCAGGCTTAATTCCTCTTGCAAGCTCCCTATAATTAATAGCGCAGGTTAGAAATAAGCTGGCCTCTCCTCCAAGCCATGTACCAGACCTAAAGCAAGACTTGGCTTGGACTTTGGAGGTATTTTACATGCAATAAAGGAATAATTAAAATTGTTTCCACCCAACCAACCAGTCTTCAAAGAAAACATGGGGAAAGAATGAGATAATCTGTTCTAACTCCTATTTTTGTTCAGGCCTTTCTATTCCCAAAGGTACCCCTGTCACAAAACACCCGACACTATCCATTCTGACTATACATTCTGTTCTCACTGCCTCTTTCTGATCCAGAATGGAAATATTTGCATGGAAAGGAATTATGGAGGAGTGGAAATGTGGGCTGGGTGGGAGCTCTCTCTCGTGCAGGATTCTGGTCAGCCTCTTCCAGGTCTGCTCCTGGGTAAGGACAACCTGCTCTCTGCTAAGGCCTTGTACTCAAGTGCTGGAGAAGGTGGTTGCTCAGCCTCAGTGATCTGCCTAGTCCTTACACATCCACAGCCTACTTGCACCCCCTAACTAAAGTGCTCTCCTCCTTTGGGCTCCCAAATTTGGTGGTTCCTCTAGTGAAGGACCCTTGCCACCTCGTTCTCTGCTTTTGCCTAAGTCCCTTCCTGACCAGGATTCTGGGTGGAGGCCCTTTTCTCAGAAACACTTTTCTTACTTAGTGCTCCCAAAGTCACAAGGCAATCATTTCTTGACATGACTGGCAGACGCGAACGCCAACATTGGCTCATGTCCCCTTCCTGACACCCAGAACCTTCCACAGAGAGGACATTGGGAAATATGTCTTACGTGGGTAATATTAGTTAGATTCATGGGGAACTTTAAAGGACCAAAGTCCTTGGAGTCTTCTAGCTAGCTATCCCTGCCACCCACGTTTTGATCTGCTTGCCCTTTATCTTCCTGCTGTGAAAAATGTGGCTGCAGCCTTGCCCGTAACTACCCTCAGATAATTAGTGCTCAAGACACAATCTCACACAGTAGTCCATGGAACCTTGCAACACCCTACAAACAGGCTCTTTCTGAAGAAACTGAAACTCATAGTTTCCACTTAACTGTTCCCTGTGACTTAATATGCAATGGGTTCAACAAATAAGCCACATCTTGGACAGGTTTTGATCCACATCTATTCTACTATGAGAAATTAAAAATGCCTAAGGAATCAACTCATGCAAACAAAGACAATAGCCAGTAGAACATAAGCTGCCAACCTCCCTGAACATGATTCTTGGCTGCGTAGCTGGTGTCTGGGTTCCTGGAATAGTTACTATCAATCAGGATGATGTGAGAGATAGGCCACACCTCAAAACGCTATCAGGAAATAGGAAAAGGCACACAGAGGCAGGAGGGGATGTGTGGGAGGGGGGTGATTGAGAGAGAGAAAGAGAAGGTGGGGAGATGCAGAATCTCCTGGCTTGGTTCTCCATCATGAATGGCCCAAGCAACAAATCTCCCCTCTGAGTTTTGCTTAGAAGATTTTCTTGGGCCCCGGTGACAGGAGTTTTCCCTGAGCATACAACAGTTGGATCAAAGAGTCCCTCAAAAGTTGGCTGCTGCTAGAGAAACTCCACACAACATTTAAAATCTGCCTTCAACAGTGGCATCAGCAAGCTCATAGTGACTGCCCCGCTTCTGACCTTGGGCCACTGACTTTAATGTGTCCTGCAATGTAGGCCAACAACTCTGGATAAAATAATCTTTCCCGGGGCTGAGAATGTGTCTGATCTGTACAAGACCCTGGATTTGATTTGCCAGCTCTGAAAATATATGTATTTATTTTTTAAGAAAAAAACTAAAATACTCTGTTCTTCCCCAGACTCTGGGCAGGCTCTCAGACCCAGAGAGAGTGTGTAAGTCTTACCCAACCCCACTGGAAAGCGGAGACTGGACCATTCTTCAGGGTAAAGCTAGCTCGAGAGAAATTTCTAGTCCAAGGGCATCAATTCTTCTTTTCCGGCTACGGCATCTATCACCCCAGGCTTACACTGGATGCAGTGCATCTCAGCATGTTTGCTATTAAAACGTCATCCTGTGTGAAGTCCCTAAGATCACTGCCACTGTGCACCCCGGACACCCCAGCCTACACCAAGCCTGGAGCTCAGCAAGCTTGCTCAGTTCTCCCTGCCCTAGTCAGACACTTGAAAAGTATCTGTGCATAGCACAATCCATTTAACATGAGCTATAAATAACTGACAGCCATTAAAACAGTTCCTCTTCCCAGGATTCTCACGTTTTATTAGCTGGTGAACCCCGTTCAAGCAGGAAATGGGTCTGAGTTTACTCAACGGTATTTACCTATCAGCTGGTGTAGGGCTAGGAAGTTAACAGACCCTTGGTACTTATTACCCAAATAAATGCCATCACAGTGAGAAAGTAAGCGAGCAGCCTAGAAAGACTCAGGCTGATGTTCAAGGAACTCCACCTGTGAAGAGGCACATCCTGGGCGAGCAGAGTCAGCTGAGGCTAGAAAATGACACCAATACTGGCTAATCTAAAACTCCTGGTTCCCAGAAGCAGATTCCAGCCTTCTCTGGAGGAACGAAGCTGGGACCCTGCACACAGGGAACCTGCTGCTTCAACTCACTCAACTAACCCATGAATTCCAGGAACATATCGAAGGTGTGTAAAGGAGACACTAACCAAGATCTTATGGGACCAGGGCTTACTGGGGCTCCTCTCAGTAGAGGAACTTCCTCCAGAGTGGGCCGCAGAGGTCATCTTATTCGGCAATTCCCAAGAAAGATTTCCATACCGTTAATGGTGAGATGAACCCAGCTGCCGTTGTGGAAAGTGTCATACTGCTGGTCCAGCATGAGAACTTTACACTCGTACCAGCCCTGGTCCTCAGAGCGCACCTGCTCCAGCCGCAGAGACGCTTTATCATGAAGACTGGCCCGGCCTGGGAGAACACAGTAGACAAAGCCCAGTGAAGCATCAAGCCAAGTCATCAGAGCCAATCTATGAGCTTTCTTACTCCCCCAGCCAAAGACAAAGGAACCCATCATAACCTTCAGAACATAACCTATGGCAGTGGAACCAACTGGCAATCAGCACACATTAGAGACAAAAAGCAAGACTGCCTCGGTCATGAAGCCACAAACTCTCCCCAAGTGGCCCTACACCAGCCTATGAGGGTGGCTTACAGTGTGTGGCACTGACCACAGCCTCTGCTCCTTCAAATATGCCCATTCTTTTGAAGACCTAGGGCAAAAGAAAGGCATGATGGGTACAGAGGTGAGAAAAGAGAGAAAGATATAGAAAAGGATCAACTGGGGAAGCCCAGCAGGACCCAGAATCTCTCAGTCACAGAGGGTTGACAAGGACTTATCTGACCCAGCTTCCCTGTCTGGCTCCCCTGAAGAGGCAGAGTTAAGACAGGCCAGGGCCATATGCTCAGTCTCTCCCACTCCTGGACTAGTAACAAGATGGCGTATCCTCCCCCTCCCACAAAGACCAGCCTAGAAGGGGCAGGCGAGGCAAGGTTGGCAGTTCTTCCTCAGCCTTTATCTCCCTCTGTGAAACATAGGGCATAGCAAAGTCCTGCCCACACTGCAGTGGACAAAGCAACCCAAAGACCCCTCTGGCCTCATCTTCCCCTTTAGCCCACACTCATCCAAACCCAAACCACTTCTTCCTCTGTTTGCCTCCCTGCCTCAGAGTCAAGCCTTCCTTGTAGGAACTCTGATGCCAGTCAGTCTAAAAAGGCTATCAGAGTTAATCCTGGCAAAAGAAAGGGCAGGGGACACAGACTCAGAAGAGAGCCAAACAGAAAAGGGCCTGGCACTGTAATACAGGCCCTGTAATCCCTGCTACTCATGAGGCTAAGGCAGGAGGACTGAGGGTAAGAAGCTGAACAGTGAAATTTAGTGACACCCCGAGTCATAGAGACTGGGGTGGAACAGAAAGTGAAAAGCTTTGAGTCCCATCTTCAGTACCAAAGAAAGAGAGCAAGGGTGAGAAGAAGAAGGGGGGAGGAAAGGAAAAAGAAGGCATGCATTCTCAGAGAAGGTAATTCAGACTTCAGAAGCCACCGGAGAGAGAAAGGTAAAAGAAGGGTGCTGCCTGTCTCCTGACTTCCCTTCAGCTCCAGTATGCATTCACACTCAGAGACACACACATGCACACACCCTGCGCCCTCTTCACTGGCAGGCTGGCAGGGCGGCAGCAGTGACTCACAGGGAGACCACGCTGGCAGAATAATTACAGAGCAAGACATAAATGGGGCCAGGGAAAAAGAGGGGGAGGGATGGCAGAGGAGGTGAGATCGGCTGTCTGCCAGGACCACAGACAGCAAGAAGTGAAGATGCATACCAGGCTCTGCACAGGACACCCCAACTTCAGAGCCCAAGTGAGGACATACAGCCAGCAGATCCTGCAACCTGAGCCATACCTAGGGAAGGGTAGAGCTGTCTGACTCCCTTCCTCCCTCTGCCCCTTGCTTCCTCCAAGGGGACCCACTTTCTAGCTTGCCCTAGAGTCCCAGCCCTCAGCACATCCGCAGGATGAAGACACAGGCTTCATGTCTGCCTCTTCTACTTCCTCTCCTACTTATGATGAAAGCCCACTAGAGGGCAAAGAGAGAAGGGAAAAGGCAAAGACCATGAAGAACAGAGATAATAGGCCCAGTCGAGAAAAAGATCAGAAGTGACAGAGAAAAGTGAAGAGTAGCGGGGGCTGGGTGGCTGCTGCTGAGCCCTGAGAGGGAAGTGTAACCCAGCCCAGACCTGGGGGTGGAGGGAGGAAGGGGGCACAGTTCTCATTGCTCACAGCTTACCTGCATACTCAGGGTCCACATGTGGGGGATAGTAGCCAAACTTGATGAAGATAGGGATGGGGACCCCAAACTTGAACCACTCTACAACATAGGGTGGGGGCTGTCCTGTCACTGGGTGGATTACGTCGCATCGCAGAACCACACCTTCACCGGCTCGAGCAGTCACAAACTCGGGTTCCTCTCGCAGGCCGTGGGCACCTAACAAGGACAGCCAAGGTGACACATGAGGAGCTGGCCAAAAGATCCTGCTCCTACAGTTTATGCTGATATCCAACCCTCCCTCTCCACTTCTGGACCTACCCCTTCCCTCCCCAACAGTTCCCTGTATACCCAGGACATCCACCTCTTATGCATGCCTCCCTCTGCCCTGAGGACAGTCAAACTTTGTGTATAGTGTAAAAAGAGAAGAAGAAAGGAGGGAGTGTCCCATATTCTCTAGTCTTTCAAGCAAGATTTCCCCATCCAAAGACCCAAAAAGCAGCAGGCATACTATGCCTGGCCTGTCTTCCTCAGTTATTTCCTGCACTTCCAAGAGCATCAGGAGCTACAGACGCAGGGATGAAGGGCTTTCAGCCCTTGGGATCCTGCCCAGCTGTAGTCCCTATGAGCGTTCTGCAATCTTTCCGAAGCAGAGCCCTTCCCACTGGAACCTGGTGGGCGAAGGCAGAGCCAGCCTCCTCCTCTGCCCCACCCCCAGCTCAGCCTGGTGTTGCAGCACTAAACAAGAGGGCTCCATACAGGAGCGGGGAATCCCTAACAAGCTAAGGAGGCTGCTTGGCAACACCAGAGGGAAAGCCCCGTGGGCCTGAGCGGTCTCTCCAGCCCCTCCTCCAACCCACTGCGCCAGCTTTGCTGCAGAGGGGAGCAGGAGGCACTGCAGCCCTCCAATTTCCAGGCTTTGAATCTATTAGACTCTCACAGTAGCCCCAGACAGACATCACTGTTCAGGGAGAAAGATGGTGGTGACAAAGGAGGGGGGACAGGAGCAATCCCCTATCTTTGACAGAGGACATCACAGTCAGGGAGCTAGCAAGGGCACACCCATATGGGAAGAAGGGTAAGGGAAAGAGGCTGGCAGGAGAGTCCTCCACCCTATCCAAACTGCAGGCTTGAGGATCCAGGAAAGAGGCTACCTCTGGGGACAGTGTCCACACATCAGAGCAAACAGAACCCGGAGAACATCTCCAGCCACACACCCTCCTCACATCAGAAAAGGAGAGGGAGATGACAAGGTGACCTTGACCATTTCTCCCACTGAGAAGGACAGCCTCACCCCTGCATTCCTTCAACTGCCCATGATTTCCCCCCACCCCCATGCTAACTGCACAATTTCCCCTTTACTACCCTCCAAGCCCTGCTCTCCAGGGCAGCACCAAGGACAGCGGCCAATGGGCGGCTACATGCCTGCAGGAGAGCAAGAGAGCTGTGTGGGTCCACCTCTGCCCTTTCTTCACCTCTGACGTTGTGAGCTCATGCCTCTGTCTGTCCTTCACAACTGTGTGTCTAGTTGTGTGTGTGTGTGTGTGTGTGTGTGTGTGTGTGTGTGTGTGTGTGTTTTCCTGATCACTGTCTTCCTCTGTGTCCTCTGTACCAGCATCTCTCCTTTCTCTAGGTCTCAGTTTTCTCTTTCTGACTCCTTCTCTGTGTGTCTTTGTCTCTTTCTGGCATGTGTGAGTGTGTGTGTGTGTGTGTGTTCATTTATTTCTCTCTCTCTCTCTCTCTCTCTCTCTCTCTCTCTCTCTCTCCTGCTCTTTCCTCATGTCTCTCTGTCAAGCCTTCATCTCTGTTTCTTTCTCTTACTCCCACTCTATGTGGGTGATTCTATCTACCTGCCTCTCTCTCTCTCTCTCTCTCTCTCTCTCTCTCTCTCTCTCTCTCTCTGTGTGTGTGTGTGTGTGTGTGTGTGTGTGTGTGTGTGTTGTGGATAGAGACTGTGGATTTCTGCTGCCCTATGACAGGAAGAGGGGCTTTGCCTGACTGTCAGAAATAGGGAGCTTTTCTATGTGCATGTGTGCTTCTTGTCTGTACCTCTCCAAGGAGTCAGTGTGTGTCGCCTGTGTCTCCCTCTCCTCCCCTCCCCTTCTCTGCAACTTGCGGAAGGAGGAGGCAGAGAGGGAAGCAAGCCCTTGCAGAAGCCTATTGGCTCTTGGTGACATCACTGTTTTCTAGAGAAAGAGCTAAGATCACTGAGTATTTTTGGAGCAAAGCAGAGTGTTGCACTCACCTGCCAGAGGCCCAGGCAGGTTTCCTAGCCTCCCTTCCCCCAACCTGACTGCAGGCTGTTTGCAACCCAGGCCCTCCAGAAAAAAAGAGAGCCCAGCTGCAGGGAGTGCCGCCCAGCATCCCCACATCCCATAGGACACATGGGCAAAAAGAAAAAGAAAAAAAAAAAAAGCCTATTGAGTCCAGGCATACAAAGAGCAGAACTGGATCAAAATGAATGAATTCCCAGCAGAATCCATGAGCCCAAATGATGGGGGTGGGGTGAGGGCATGGAGTTGGACATGTGTGTATGTGCATGTATGTACACACATGCAAAAACTATCTGCAGCACAGCCTGTGAGATTAGGAGACAAAATATAAAAAACCTGGGAAAGCAAAAGGAATTTTCTCCCCAGGGCCAAATTACCCGGAGGTGGGCAAAGAGGCCCACTAAAGGTAGCTCCTTTGCCCCTAGAGTCTAGGCAGAAGAAAGAGAGCTGGAGAACATCAACTTCTGCTCTGGACAACAGTCTGCCAAGCCCGAGGCTCTGGAGGGCAATGCCCAGAGGTAGGTCACCTTTGGCATGGGTCCCTACAGTACCAGCTGCTCATTTGCACCTGCACTGCCTGGTTCTCGCTGCATCTCAATAAGGCAGCCTCTTCACACCTTCACTCCCAGCCCTAGAAGAGGGTTGCAGGTTCACACTCCTGGCCTCAGCCAGCCACTGGACTGGGCTCTGAGCCCCAACCATGAAGCACACTCCTGGCCTCAGCCAGCCACTGGACTGGGTTCTGAGCCCCAACCATGAAGCACACCCCAAAATAGCTACCAGCATCTTTTCTCCAGGGCATTCCAAACAGAGACAAGTAAGTACGGAGTAGATGCATCCCAGAGATGATACACAAGACAAAATGAGACAGGTTTCTCCACAAGACGAGGGGGAAGCCATGTCTCAGCCTCCACACTCAACACAAGCTCGCCTGAGTTTCTGGATCTGAAAATAGTCATCTTCTCTTTCCCTTCTTACACACCTTACACACACACACACACACACACACACACACACTGGGTATCTATCACCCACAGATACTTCTCTCTAGGTTTCATATTCTCTGAGCCAAAATATGTCTAATAAACACCTCTCCAGAAAAGCTCAATGAATGTATATATGTGTATGTGGGGGGAGGGGAGTCATTAACCTGGCTAATGAGAGGCTTGAAAATGGAGAAACTGGGAAACACAAGGGCAAGCAAACCTCCTTCCAGGAGTGAAAAAGACTAGGTCAGGAAATTAGAGAGGAGAGGCATAAATGTATCCCATGCATGTCCATCCTGACTAGGGAGTCACGAGGGCCATCCCCATAGCAAAGATACATTGGAACTCAAAAAAAACACAGAACTAAGAATCAGAGCAGAGCCTGGAAGAACTGCTGGAAGGCAGGGGAAAGAGGCAGGGAAAGACAATGCTTAGAAATAATTCCTCCCTTAGACTGGCTTTGGCAGGGGTGGGCACATCAAAAAGGCTAGGAAAAAGGCCCTGAGCCTCACACAGTACTTTTCAAGAGGGAAGAGTGTGATCTCGTATGCCTATCAAATCTAAATTCTAAATGGATGCCCAGCCCACTTTAAGGCTATGCCACCCTGGCAGGCAAGAGAAAGCAAGAGGGCAGGTGGATGGAACAGACCCCTACAGGTTGGCTGACCTTTTGGGAAGCCCATAGGATACAAATCTCCCATTCTCTGGGCCAGGTGGTACCCGGTGGGTCGCTGAGTCCAAAGCTGCCAGCAGACACCCTGTGTGCATAGAACTACAAAGCATCCCAGGCTTGGCATGGCCCTGCATCCAACAGTCACAACCTGGAGCCAGGAAAGGGCTGGGAAGGAAGGGTCCTGAGGATAGAAAACTACTTCTAAGTATCAGGAGAAGAGACACAAAGCAGGTGTAGAAACCTTCACTGCAACTGGGAAGCAAGTAGAATACACTACCCAGCTTCACCACACACAGGGTCTGAACTGATGCTACATGTCTATAGTGTGGCCCCTGACACAGTCCTGCTATCTCTTAGTGGGCACAGTATATGGCTTCTCAAAAGTTACCTACGTAACAAATAGTGGGTCAAGAGTCCTTCCAGAACCCAGGTGACCAAAGCCTCTCTCCCCTATACACAGTCAACATAGGTTCTGAGAGTCCAGACTCTACATCCCAAGACCACAGATGGATTACAGGATAGGCCTTCCTCCTAGAAGCAGTTAGATCAGATGCAATATCACTGGCTGATTCTGGTGAAGGTCACTCTACTTGGTCCTGAAAGCCCTGCTGGGTTGAACCATGGCTAAGAGGGGGGAAGACACAGACTACCAGCCTCCATGGCTCTTTGTGGCAGCCTCCTCTTCCTCCTCCTCTGGGCACCAGACTCTCAAACCACAGGCCTGTTGTCTAATAATACCAGCGACAGCCACTGCCACCTCCATCTGCCAGCCTAAAAATAATCCCTGCTGAGTCCAAAAAAAACACAGCCCCCAATAGTCCCCCAATCCCTCCTCCTTGACAGGCCAGGAGGCTCCAGGAGATTCCAGGAAGCCATCAGACTTGGGCTTTCACCATGTGGGAGGCACACACTCAGAGGAGGACCTGAGGACAGCACAAAGTTGGCTCCTGCCATTCAGCACCAGGTAAGGAGCACATGGAGAAGCCTAGAGAGGAAACCAGTACCCAGGACATGAGGGTTTTCCATTCTCTGCACACACAGGTTGGGTGGGTTTGAGGCAGTCTATGGCATCTATCCTCCTTCTACCTAGAAAGGACTCTCACATTCTAGAGAAGCCCTACCTTGCTGTGGCTTGCGACCAATATCCTCACAGCCTTTCTGCACCTCAACCAGGAGGCCAAGGGATGAAGTTGGATAAGCTCCACCTTAAGGAACAGCAAGGTGGACAGGGGGTGCACTTCCAACTCCTCTGGCTGGACTGCCCCACCACCATCGCCTCCAACAGCATCCATCGGTGGTACCAGTGCTATTAGTGACCTTAATTTGCTGGGCTAGATTGTATTTCCAAGAGCCCTTTCCCCAGGAGCCATGGGCAGGAAGGAAGTCTGTAATTCAATCTCAGTCCATAGCTCCTCAGCAGAAAACTGAAGCCATACCCACCCCCTACATCCACAACCAAGCTCTACCACCGGGAAGGAACCCTGTCCTCACATAGCCTGTGTACCCCACAGGGCATCCTGGTGTGTATCCTGCAAGGCTAGCCAGTAAGGGCACCATAGGTCAGCGGGCATAGGAAATGAGGGGACATTACTCCTGGTAGAGCAGTGGCATCCCTGCTCCAAACAACAATGAATCACTGACACAATCATTGCCCACGAACAAGATTTATGTCACATCCCCACATCTAGGGACCACTTGACCGGGAAGAACAGGGGCAGCAAAGAAGGCAGAAGGCCACATAAGTTATCAGTCCCCTCTTCATCAGAAGGTCAGGTAGGCAGGCCCAAGCCCTGACCCCACAGAACTTACAAAACCCTCACAGAGGCCCCATCCCCACTCACCACTCTCCTGGTGACTCATGCAGGAACGAATAGGAAAGCAGGAAGATTTCTAAGAAAAATAGGTCAGTTGCCTCCGGCAGACCAGACCACACCCATGGGCAGTGCCCCTGGGGCAGAAGCCTGGCTGCAAGCTGCTCCTCCAATCCTCTTCCATCTCCCCTGGCACCCAGAGCTTTCTTTACCCTGGACTGTGCCAGGCTGATGGCAACTAATGCCTCCCAGCAAGAAAGGCAGTCAGCTTTCCCATGAGCCAAGCCTCTAAGTAACCCTGTTACTTAGGCTGTCTCTGCTGAACCTCAGGCAAGTCCTCCACTCCAGATTTGGGCTGGAGCCTCCAACTCTAAGAACATCTGGGCTACGGGGATGCAGGTGCAGAGCCACGAACAAGGAAGCAAGCAGCTTGCCAAGCAGGCTCCCTGCATCCCAGAGTTCTCAAGAGAGGGGCTCCTACCTCAAACTTATACATAAATGCTCCTGTCCTGATGTGCTCCATGCAAGTGCACACAAGCACACAGGCGCTTGCAAGTGCATGGTACACATCTAAGTGGAAACACCAGTTACAGAGGCATGTATACAGACATGCAGGGATATACATGTGTGTGCGTGCGTTTAAAAGTATGCACACTCACACATGCATATAGGAATATACATAACACATCCTGGGGCGCACATGTATGTGGACACATGCACACACATATACATGCACACTCTTCTAAGAAGCCAAGAGTTCTTACCAATCACAGCTCATCAAGATCCACTCTTCACACAAACTGCTCAACCCTTCCCCGGAAGCAGAGGGAGGGGGTAACTCTGGGGTGGGGGAGGAGGCGCAGCTAAGAAGCCTCCAGAAGGGAGACACAAATCAGTTAAATCTCACTGCTCCTAGAACTGCTGAGGACAGAGAGGAAGCCTAGACTTTGGAAAGTGGCAAGCACAGCAAAGGAGGAGGGATGCGAGCTCTCGACCTCTAACCTTTGCTCCTTCTGACTCAGATATGAACATGAAACCCCCTGAACCTGACAACTCCAGACACTGGTGTATGCTGGGCCACGGGCTTACCGCTTCCAGCCGACTCTTTCCAGGACTCAGCACCATGCCTCTTCCCACACACACCCACTCTAGCTTCCTACAGGGGGACCTCCTACCAGACACACCCCATCTCCATGTAAATGTCCTGAGAGACACTCACTCATGCCAACACTCAATACCTACTTCCAGCACCAAGTCCTTCCCAGCTGAGAGGCTGCCCTGGGGTAGCCTTCCTGTCTCCATCTACAAAGGGAAGCTGGATGGGCAAAGCCAGATAGGACAGAGGGCACTGCTCCAACCACAGGCAGAAGCTGAATCAGACATTAATTTGCCTGGGCACACAGAAGCTAGGGAGTCCACCGACAGACTGTGGGGCAAGAAAGGGAGGTAGGACTGTGAATGAAGAACAGACTTCCCTCCCTTACAGGAGGTTGAATGTCAATTATGCCTCGCTCAGGATTTCCTCATGGTGTGGAAACTCCCCCAGACTGCGGGGCAGATGTCTGCGATGCAGAGACTACTACATCAATAGCCCTCCTCTTCTCCTCTCCTCTCTCCCCCCTCCTTCCCTCCTTCCCTCTCTAAGATGGGTTACTCCATGTAATCATGGCTGTCCTGAAACTTTCAATGTACAACACCTGCTCTGCCTTTCTTTTCTCCTTACCCTCCCAACTGGATCACAGATCTCAGTTACTTCCAATGATGCCTAACCAGAGTTGAAATGAAGGGTCCATGCCCACTTCAATCCCAGACTTGCAAGCTAACAGTATGATGGGCATGATCCTTTTCACCTAGAGCGACTCCTGCTTCGGGCAATTCTAGAAGCATCTCACGGTCTCTGGGGTTGAAGGATGACTCCAAAGTCACCTCTGCCACTCACAGAACACCTGGATCCCATGAGGTTCCTCCACAGCACTGGCACCCCTGGCAGGCAGGCGCCCTTCCCCCTCTGTAGGCTGGGCTGCACACCCTTTCTATAGCATCTGGCAGCCAGCAATACTTCAGCTTTGCAGACCTAGTAAAGGACTTCCAAGCAATTCTGCATGCCCCACCCACACTTCCCTAGGATACAGGAAAAAAAGGTTCTCCCAGACAAGGTCAGCCCATGAAAGGGTCTAGCTTCCTCCAGAGGCAATCTTCTGAATGTTCCCCAACCCACTCCTAAACTCTCAGCTCCCTGAATAGCCCAAAGGGAAGAACGGTACAGGAGCTAGGAATCCCATAGATACTGAAATACTAACTAACATTGATATCTAATGCACACATACTTCACAACAGCCACCCAGCCACTTTAATCACAGAATTTCTCACACATCCCAAGCCTCTACAAATTCCTACAGCTAACCCACTTTCCACAGAGGTAGGGGACATTTGGAAAAGCTGAGAGATTTGTCCAAGGTCACAGGGTCAGCAAGTGGAACAGCCAGAATTTGAATCCTGTCCATTTATCAGTAAGCCTATGTCTATGGTTGCCTCATTGAGCGATTTTAGACCAAAATGAACCCAAGACCATCCAGGTCACCCTTGGACCCAGAAAGAAGCAGGAGTTCCAGACAGAAGGACCAATAACCTTCATGTCCAACAACCTTCAACACTGGGAAGTTCCTCCTTCAGTCTAGCCATTCTGAGAACCTCTGCAATAGAAACTCAGTTTTCTTTAGTCTGTGTTTAAATTTAAAAAACAAAAATCTATACCCTCGCTGAAGTTGGGGGGATAGTTCAAGAGCCCTCCTTCAGCATCTTTTCAATTCGGATCCTAGCACAGCCTTTTGTGCTTTCCGAGACAGCCCCACAGCAGAATATACCAAAACCTAGAGGGCAGGAGGAGGAGGTCACTGAAAGACTGCATGGAAAAGGGGGAGGGGAGAGGCAAAGCAAGATCCACCTTTTTCCCATAAGCTTCTGAGGTCACCCTGTCTCGGTTTTCCCACCTGACAAATGGAAAGCTTTATAACCGTTCCGACCATGGCAGTGCTGGACAGAAACCTGCCCTTCCCTCTGCCCTCCTCTCCCGTTTCAGAACCCCCTCTCAAGTAGCAGAGGAGATATGATCCAATCCGGAAACTTTCTCAAACCACTCCCCCCACACGCCCGGAGGCAAGATGCAAAGGAGCTGGGGAAGCCCGCGCCTCCAGCAGAGCCCTTCTAAAAGGCTCCCTAGTCCGCGGGTCCTCGCCACCCTGTCGCCTTGCACCCACAGATCGTTCCTCTCCCGCCGCCATCACCTCCCTGCTTTGCGAACTTGCCCACTGCCGGGTCGGTTCCGCGCGCAGAAACCGTGAGCTCAGAGTCCTGGCAGCTTCCAGGCTCGGCTCTGACTTCCATACAAGGGCCGAGAGCCGGGTGCCACCCAGAGCTCTGCCATCTCCCAAGCGAAAGCTCTCGCGCTCAAGTATGCACCCCGCGCCTTAGCTTCTCATTAGCTTTTTCTTGGGCTCAGACCCGAGAAGGCAGAAATGAAAATCCCGCTCGACTCTGAGACTCCACGGAGCAGACCCCTCCCTCGCGGCATTCACCCCCAGGCTGCTGGGCCGGGAAGCCTGGAGCGCGGCGTGGCACCTCCCTGGGAACTTTTGCCTGGCCGGGGCCCAGAAGCAGGCAGGGTGGGCGCGGGCGGCCTTCAGGACCGAGAAGAGCAGACGCTGCTCCGAGCCTCTAGATCAATTCTGCTTGTCACCTGCCAATGGGATCCGACCTCCACCGCCAGGATGTAAGGAAAGGAAGGGCGCGGGGCGGAGAACCCGGTCCCTTAAAGGCGGCTGCGGGGACTCCCAAGCTCTTAATCTCGCCTCCCTTCATGGGCTCCTCCATCCAGCGGTGCTATGTGGGACTGGGACGCGCAGAATCCTGCCTAAAGACCATCAAAGTCCCCAGCAATCAGAGTTAAAGCACTAGGGCTTCCCCAAAGCTCAGATTCGACGTGTGCTTGTGGACCAAAGGGCCCAAGGTAAACCAAGTTCACTTAGATTCCAAGGCGTTCATAGTCCATGGGCTCCCGCACCTTCCCGGAAAGTTCCTCCCACCCGCAGTTCCCGGGCCCTCGCCCGGGCCAGTGCCCGAAGGTGCGCCTGGCCGGAGCCGGAGCCTCGACCTCGGGGGTTGGGAACCAGAGCCTGGAGCAAAGGTCTGAGAATGCCAGGAGGGTTGGAGGAGGGATGCTGCACTTCAACTCACCTTGAGCCACAAGACCTCGGGTGCTGATCACACTTGCTATCAAAGTGGCCACATACCAAATCATAGTACTACCGCGCGCCAGCCAAGAGCCTCATCCTATCGCAAAGTGCTCCTGCGTCTGCACACTTCTCGTGCCTCAGTGCCCACTTCTCGCCCGCCTACGCCCCTTGCCGGTGCTCCTGTAGCCCGGGCGGCCCGCTCTCCATCCCTCCCTAGCTCCGCTCGTCTCGGCGCGCGCAGCCTCCCGGGCCCCGGCGCAGCGGCACCTGCACTGCCAGCGGAGGCAGAGCGCAGCCAGGTCCACGGTGAAGCCTAGCCAGGCCTGTTCTGATAGCCCGCCCCTGCCATCTGTTTATTGGACATTGCCCATGAGTCTGGAAGCTGATTGGTTGCACTCTTTGTCCGTCACTGCTCGAAGGAGGCGAGCCCATTTCAAGGTGCGTTGAAGTGTAGCGAGCACAGAGCCGCAGAATCATGCGCATTGCCTGGGAAAAGGCGTTGTAACGTCTTTGCTCTATTCTGTTCTCAGCTCAGACTGCATGGCAAGTTTCTGATTAGATAAATGGTAGCTTCTCGTACTGGCTAATGGGACCCTAAGAGTCTCAATAACCCTTGACAGGTCCGAGGGGATGGAGCCCCCGCCCACCTTGAGAATCCAACATCCGGTTTCTATCAAGGAAAAAAAAGCAGTTCCCGGGAGGACCACTCTGATACAGGGATAGGGAAACCCAAGCATCCTGGGGAAACTAGGGAACGTCCTTTTCTGGAGAACGGTTCAAAGAGACCACGTGATGCCTCCCCACCCCACCCCCAACCCCCACTCCTTTGCACACTCTTCTCTCACAACGCACTACCTCCACCAATCGTTATTATATTAAGTTAGGCTCCATCCAGCCCAAAGCCAGGATGATGACTAAAATGACCTCTAGAAGTCGCTAAAATTAGAATGAGTCACTGGCTCAGCTGCAGCGAGTCACAGACCCCTCTGGAACACATGTATACACGTACTGCCACCCCCATCACGGCTGGGGCTGGTCATCGTTGTTCATGATTACTAAGGCAATTAAACTTTTTCCCCATCTTTCTAAATAAATGCTGCTCGTCCTCCTACCTTACTCAGAGCCCAGACCCATTTCAAGCAGCATAAAGTCAAAGTGGAGTTGGTGGGCCATCAGGGGGGTGGGGTGGTGGACCAAGGAAAAGGGAAAAGTCCTTCTCATTCCTGCAGAAGATGCTAAAAAAGGAAACTGGAAGAGCTTCCTATATCCCAGGCTCCCCACTCCAGTATATCTTCATCTCCTCCCCCCAATACAATTGTGTTTACACAGGGAATAAATGAGCGTTTTGAGGCTGCCGTGGAGATGTTTATTCTTTCAAGCATCCGAAGCAGCGCTGAAAGACACGGCTCCCTAGGAGGGGCTGTTGGCCACCGAAGGAAATGGAGAGGCAAAGAAGGCAAGCTCTCCATAAGCACAGGGCCCCCGCTCTGGAGCACGAAGCTCTCCATAGAGCAACAGCTTGCTGCTGGAAAAGCCAACATGTGCATGTGGACTCGAGCATCGCACATAAAGAGTGGCCTTGAGTGGTGGAGCGCCATCCTTTTTGGAGAACTCCACCCTTATTGCCGTCTAAGAGGTGAAAAGCTGGGGACCCTAAGCAGAGAAGCAAGCACACTGATAAACTTTTATCATCTAAATGTAATCTGGAGAACTGGGCTTCTGAGTACCTCCTGCTCGCCCGCACTCACTCTGCTCGTGTGAACACACTCATGATATATCACTCTGTGGCTATATTTCAATGGACCACTGCTTTGGGTTCTTTCTGAGCTGACATTGCTTTCCTGGGGCTTTGGTGAAAGCTGCACACACTAGATCCCACTGATGCATCAATTTTCAGGCACCATGTACCGTGACTAGCTCCAACACACACATATACATGTCGACCCATAAACATTTTCATACACCCATGCATGCTTTCTCTAGGTCCTAGCTCTATCCAGTCTTACTGGGATCCATCTGCAGAAAGGGTGGTGTGGCTAGGATATGATCTAATTTCAACCTCAGAAAGGCTCATGTTGTTGGAAACTTGATCCCCAAGGTGGCAGCATTGGGAGAACAGAGCCTTCCGGAGGTAAGTCTTAGGGACTGGAGAGACACTTGACAGTTAAGAAAACACACAATTCTTGCAGAGCTTGGTTTCCAACATCCTCATTAGGTGGCTCTTCATGACCTGTCACTACACTCCTTTACAGACACTGCACACATGTGCACAGCCCACACACACACACACATACACACACACAAACACATATAAACATAGTTTAATATAAAAATGTAAGTTCAGGGCTGGAGAGATGGCTCAGAGGTTATGAGCAAGCACTAGCTGCTCTTTCACAGGTCATAAGCTCAATTCCCAGCAACCTCATGGTGGCTCACAGCCATTTGTAACTAGATCCAAAGCCCTCTTCTGGTGTGTCAGTGACAGTGTGTTCACATACACAAAATAAATCAATAAATGTGTTTTTTAATTTAAAAGAAGACATGAGTTCTACTGAGAAGTCCTTAAGTCACTGGGAGGCATGCCATTGCAAGGTAATTCTCCTGGGATCTCCCTGGTAGTTCTCATAAGAAGGTTGTCATGGTGGCTTATAGTTAGTTATCCTAGCATTTGGAAGGTCATGAGTACAAGATCATCCTCAGCTACACACAAAACTGAAAGTCATCCTAAGCTACCAGAGAACCTATTTCAAAAACAAAAAGAGAAAGCAAAGGGAAGAGTGCGGTTATGAAGGGGGAAAGGCTGGCCCCTCCTTCTCTCTGCTACCTGGCTTGAAATCCAGCCACTTGTCAGCACATATAAACACTATTGCCCTCTTCCATCTGTCTTGGGGCTTTGAACAGAAAAAAAAAAGAAAAAACAAAAACAAAAAACAAAACAAAAAAAAAATAATGCAGGTACCACAAAAGTGAGCATACAGAATTGTGTGCTAAGTAAATCTTTTTTTTTCTACATGAGTCTACCTCCTTGCATATTTCATGATATCAAAACAAACATACAAACAAAAACTTGGTTGATGCAACAGTATGGCCACAGGACTCACTCCCTTTCATAAGCTCATAGCAGCCATGTGTGATGATGTTCTGTGTCTCCTGAGGCTGGGGTATAGGCAATGTTGAGACCCTAGTCTAGCTTTAAATCCTTGAATCCTTGAGGTAGAAGAGGCAAACCTATTTAACATCTATAGAACATCTGCATACCATTTAGCATCTATGGAACATCTGCTTTGAGAAACGTTCTTCCTCAAAGTTGAGGAAAAGATGAAACAACTCCCACCATCCACCCCTGCTATACTTTTTGGCCACCCAGCTTGTCTTTAGATGGATGGTAGTTTCTGCTAAGAAGTTAAAACTGTGTATCAGATCAGAAAGTCAAAAGAGAACATCAGAACTTTAAAAGAATAAACTGAACTAGAGAGATGTTCAAAGGAAACTAAAGAGAATGTATTTCATCTGGAGAGCTCTGCTGGAAATACAGGACATAAGAGTGAAGAGAAAGGGGAAAGAGAAGAGAATTGAATTGAAGAGGGGGAAATTAGCATCATGACCTTTATCATACGACACGTGCCGATTCGATTCGTTTCAGATCAGCTCAAGAGACACGTGTTGTAGCAACTGGCAAAGAGGGATGAGGCCAGTCAGATCTTTTCCTCTTGACATGGCTGAGTGTTTGATTCAGAACACATGGATCCCAAGAGTTATATGAAAGAGGGACACAAACCAGTCCCCTTGGATAGGTGCGCCTGGTTCCTTGTGGATAGCCCTAATTAATATAGCTATCTAACACTATACATGTTGGGTATCAGATTATCTGTCATTTTTTAGCTTCATCCAAAGCTTCACTTTTGGAAACACATAATTCTACTCTTATTAGTTATTCCAAAATTAATTAATGAATTAATTAATTAATTAAGCACACTAGCTACTTACTCTTGCATGCCCAGAAGCCCTCAGAGGACACATATAAAAGGTATCCAGTGGCAGCCAAGGTTTCTCTTTATACCCACTGAGCGATCAAACTGAAAACAGCAGCTTGTGTTTACCTTCTTCAGGTCTCTTGGTAGGATTTAGGGTAGAACAATGGCTGGAAAGAGCAGCTCCTTACAAGGAAGAAGAGGCTGTAAACCAAAGGAATTTATTCAAAATAACTTTGAAAGTGTTTGGTGTTTATACAGTTTGAAAACTGTTCTAATTATCTTGCCATATTTTTAAAAAATTCCAAAATGATACAGTGCCTTAAAAGAACAAGAGTCACTTATGTGAGCAGAGCTCCCGAGAAGCACAATCTACTTTCAAAATGGTTCACACAACTGGCTCTTAGCTAGTTGTTAGCCAGGCTTGTCGGTAAAATTTCATGCCTTGTCCTTATACAGAGTTTTCTATTGACTAGTCTGGGCTTCCTCACAGCTTGGTGGCTGGGCTCCAAGAGCCAGTGTCCCAACTTAACCAAGCAAAAAAATACCTTTTATATCCCCCACCCCCCGTCCTGGATCACACAGCTTCACGCCTACAGGTATGGACTACCTGTCTGGCTAAAAAGGAAACCATGTCGATCTCGGCCTCTCTGTGTAATAATGTCTGCGCCACACTCTGAGATGAGCTTGTGGAATGGAGGAAGCATTGCAGCCATTTTTGGAATGGTACAATTTGCTGTGAAAACAGTCTTCAAAATAAAAGCAAAAAAGAAAAAGGAAAAAAAAGAACTCTAGAAAAAAAACCTTGGAAAATTATATTATGGAAATTGTCTCATGCAATTATGGAAGCTGAGAAGTCTAACAATATGCTGTCTAAAAGCTGGAGAACCAGAGAGGCTGGTGGTGTGATTTCGAATGAGTCTAAAGGCAGGTGTGAGCCATGAACTTGACAACCTCAAGCTCCCATGATGAAGGGCAGGGGTCATCCAGCCCAAGAAAAGGGCAATTCACCCTTGTTCTTCAGTCTTGCTCTCAGCAGGTTTATATGATGCCCACTCACACTGGTGCAGGCAAACATTCACTCAGCCTACAGCTCCAGTACTAATTTCTTTGGGAAATATCTTCACAGACACACCACAAGGTAACCTTTTTACCAGCTATCTGAGTACCACTTGTGGGCCATGATCACTTTGGGGTTGCATTTTGGATATCCTACATATCAGATATTTACACCATGATTCTTAACAGTCATTAAATTAATTATGAAGTTACAATAAAATAGTTTTATGGTTGGGGTCACCACAACATGAGCAAATATCTTAAAGGGTTGCAGTATTAGGAAGGTTGAGAACCACTGCTTTAGCCCGATAGAGCTGACACCTAAAGTTAACCATCACAAAAAGGTTTGGCATACAATATCTGGGTCTAAGAATGTTCTCAATTTAATTCAAACTGCTACAATGTTTCTTAGTCCCAGGAATGTACCCTTGACACTTGTACACAAAAAAAAAAAAAAAAAAAAAAAAAAAAAAAAAAAAAAAAAAACTAGCCAGTTTGAAAAGCCAATGAGGTTTCCTTATTTTTCAAAATACAACAGAGAGGTAGAATGCTTTAGAAGACTTAGGACCAAAGTCTGGTGGAGCATACCTATAATTCCAGCATTTGGGAGGTAGAGACAGGTAGATTTTTGTCAGTTGGAAACCAACCAGGGCTATATGGTGATACCTTGTCTGTGGGGAGATGGAGAAAGAGAAAGAAGAGAGGGAGAAACAGGGGATGGAAGCAAGGAAGGGGAAAGAGGAAGAAGAGAGGAGGGAAAAGAGAAGGGAAAGGAGGAAGAAGAGGGAGAGGAACGAAGGGAGGAGGGGAGAGGAACTGAACATAAAAGAAATTGGACTTCTAATATCTAATTTTAAGGTATTTGGTGCAGGTCACTGAAGAAAAGTACTCAAGGTTTCAAACCTTCAGTTATAAGGTTTGTCTAAGTCACTAAAATGCAAACACTGCATGTGCCTTGTTTGGCTTCCTTCTCTTTCACTTCTTGGGCTGTGGCATCAGGTGAGTTCTTTCTGCAGACCAGAGTAGCTATTCTACTGGTCCATCTTTGCCTCTTCAAAAAACAGGGTTTTGTCTTCTTGACAACTTTTCTCCATATTCTCAAAGTTGATTACGACTCAAACTTTTGCAGTTACCCCTAAAGGTCTCAGCCTAGTTAGGTGGTGCTAACTTGTCCAGGTAAAACATGCCTGTGCTGACCATTTGTGCTGTGCCATGTAGATGAACCCAAAGCCAAGGAGGAGGGTCTGCCAGAAACTCTTCCATTTCATTTGCTGCTTTACTGTTTTTGTTCCGTCTTAAACAGAGTTGGCGAATGTTCACATCACAGATGAATAGGATGTTCTCACATTCCTCACATGTGCACGACAGGTATAACCAGGCATACAACTAGTTCTTGTATGGTGAGCCTAAAGTCACAGTTCTTAAACACGTGTTTGTACAAGTGCAGTAGAAACTAGTTTCTGGAACTTTAGACTAGCTGTATTCATTTCTTGCCTGTCCAGAGAGAAGGGGTGGGGAGAAGAAGGGGGGGAGGAGAGAAGGAAGGAGGGAGAAGGAGGAGGAGGAGGAGGAGGAAGAGAGAAGGGAAGGGAAGGGAAGGGAAGGGAAGGGAAGGGAAGGGAAGGGAAGGGAAGGGAAGGGAAGGGAAGGGAAGGGAAGGGAAGGGAAGGGAAGGGAAGAGAGAGAGGGCATCTATAACTTGGGTTTCTAACATCCTCAACCACACTAACGCTTCTCCTCATCTCTGTTGGTGTTTCAAGCCAGTTTCGAACACCCTCAAGGAAGAGACATGTCATAATTTCATGGCTTCATTCAGGAACACAAAAAGGAGGCTTGCTGCTCTGCATGATATCTGTCCCACAGAACTCACAATCTGAGTGACAGCCTTCTCTGTGACTGTCCCCCAGAATATGTCACCATCACCCTTCAGTAATTTCCCATCTTGCTAAAGGCTGCATTATGTGAAGTGTGTTCAAGAATTCATGGTTCCCAGGGACGACTCTGGTACACCTAGGTGTTCTGTGGCTGAACTGCTTAGGGCTAAAGGATCCAGTGGTAAGGTGCTGGCAGAGATGGGCTACTTGCACAGCCTAGTATGTAGACATCTAAAAGACAGCTAAAAATGTGGTGTCTACTAGAATGTTCAAGCTGTGACTACAAGTTGTGGTTTTGGATTACTCCCTTTCATCTCATCATTTTTTCTAACCATAGAAGGGACAGTAAAAGGTGGTAGGTACCAAAGCCTGCAGGTTCCTCGTCCACAGACTCCCCAATAACCCAATCCCATTCCCCTGTGACACTGTACAGGAAGCAAATGGGATCTGGAGTTTCCCCCCCCCCCAAAAGGATTGCAAGGTAAGGGATTCAAACATAACAAACAAGTTTTCCCAGAAGTATATTGGCCGGTGGACTCAAGAATGTGATACTATGAAACCCACAAAAGGTTTCTAGAAGCCGGGGATCAGTAAAGTAAGCGAATTCATCAGGTCATGGTTAGAGAGACCAAGGATTTAGGCTTAGGAAGTACCAGCAGAAATAACTTCCCAGTGGCCAAGTAGACCCTGAATCTCAAATCAGTACTGTGCCAGGCAGTAAGGAGAACCCAGCAGGGGCAAACCATTTGGCATCCAGACACTAGAGTCTGATCATGTGTCTATCTCTCAATACAATACCACAAGAAGGATAGTGGCCTGGTTCATCTTGGTTACTATATCAGAATATTCAATGTGGATAATAATGGTCTTGCTTTCTATTATTCATTATTATAATTGGAGAGAGTGCATATGTGTGGTGTGTGAGCATAAACATACATGCCACCACATATGTGTGGAGAATAGTGGAGTCTGGCACCGGTCATCAGCTTGTCGGCAAGCTCTTCTACCCCCTGCTCCATCTCACCTGCTATGAGAGGTTTGGAGGCCAGAGGGATAGCTCAGTAGATAACAGCCCTTACTGCTTTCCTAGAGACCAAACTCTAATGCCCATGTCAGATAGCTCACAGACACCTGCAATTTCAGCTCCAGAGGATCTGACACTCTTCTAATGTCATCTGGCACCAGCATACACAAGGCATACACACACACATACACACACACACACACACATGAAAAATAATAGTATATTTAGAGATATAAATGTAAAAACCCAGTGGCTTTTTGGTGAAGATATAACTGTAGATAGTGTCATAGTAGAAGTGAAAGGTCACATTGACAGACAAGAGGACCCAGAACAAGTCAAAGTTTGGGATCCCTGTCACAACTCACTATCATAAAAGCCCAGGATCCTGCAAGAACTACCTTTGTCCCTTCCAAGGTCAGCTCACTCAATGACCTGGCTCCTCTCACGGTGTGTTCCCTGAAAGGTCCCACCAGCTCTCAACACTGCCCAGTAGTGCTCAGGCTTCAACACAAGAACAGGCCACACCCACACAACAGTGCCCATAAAACAGCCATAGAACTCCAAGAATGGAGCAGTACAGTGGCTGCCATCTGAGTTCAGTCTTCAGTAAAGAGAGAAAGAGGAACAGGAGTCTGCTGGGGAGTGCGCTGTGGGTCTGTGGCCTGTGGAAGGCAAGACCTCACACAGTGAGTATTCTTACCATCCAGCTCAGAGTGGACATTCAGCCAGTGTTCACGGCACGAGAACGTGTGGAGGGGATAATAAATTGACCTGTCTAGCCAGTTTTAGCACGAAGAAGCCTCCATGTTAAGAATAGAGGATGCATTGAGGAAATGACAAACCTGGCCAGCTGGGGAGGGTGAGACCAAGGACTAGGTAAATGAGAATAAAATGGACAAGTCTGAGGTTCACAGAGATGATAAATAAGGTCTGGTCCTCAGCAAGGGCACAGAAGACAGAGTCACTTTTGGTACCAATGAAAGCAAGGGCACAGAGGATGGGAGTCAAAGAGGCTCCTGCAATGGTGTGAGGAGGAGACTGTGATTCTGCTGTGGACCCACAGATGGATAAGCTGGGGATGAGGGGAGGAGAAAAGGCCCTGAAGCCACAGCTGGAGAGTTTGCAGGGGTCTATTTTTGGCACCCATTCGACCCCAGACCTCTCATTCCCGGACCCCTCCACGCTTAGCTCTCAACTCCACACAAAGGGGCCTTGTGTGGGAGTGCCAGTAGATGCAATGCATCTTTATATCATCCCTCCCCAGAGCCTTGGCATGAACAGAGCTCTACCAGGTGCGGGAGACAGGAAGGGAGGGGCTGGGCACCAGACAGGAGTCAGAGGGCAGAGGGAAGCAGCAGCTCCTCCCCCCTGCCTTTGCACCAACCCTCCCTCTGCATCCTCCTGCCTGTGCCTAGTCCCCTCTCCCTGCTCTGCTTCCATGGCCGTTCTAACAAGAGTCCCTCTTCTCAGTCTTTTCCTTCTCTCCATCTCTGTCCTTCTCTCGCTGGGCTGCAGAGTCAGTGGAACCTAGAGACAGTGCCCGATTTAATCTTGGCAAACATCCAGGACAAAACATACCACAGCAACAAGTTTCCATGGTGCTTGGACACAAGGCAAATGAGGTCTAGAGAGAGATGGCTGGCCTCAGAGTTGTATGCCCTGAGTCTCATCCCTGCCTTACCCAAATCAATGATATATCCTTAAATAAGATGTTTGGGCTCCCAAAGCCATGCTGAGAATTCTGTCAGTGACCTATCATTCAGTTCCGATCACTGGAATTCATAATGACCAATCAGCAGCTTGCACACCAAGAGCACACAGCCTACCTGTGGTGTACTACCTACCCTCCTCACAATCCCTGCCCGCACACAATTTGCAGTTAATAGCAATTAGGGCTGCTCAGAAGATGGTACAAATTCAGGCATTAACAGAAAGCCAGTCCAGCTTCAGAGTTCAAGCATTGCTATGCTCCCAAGGCCTATCAGATTCCACAGAAGGAGGACACAGTGTGGGCTCCGAATGCTCCGTGGAATGTAACTGTTGCAGCTCCAGTCTAAAGTAAGAGGATAGTGCTAAATCCCAAAGCTTGCCTCCAATGAATATCTATTCTGGGTAAGTAGAAACAAGGGACAACAGGACAGTGCAGACTCATCCACATAGGAGACAGTTTGCTGGACCCACGAAAGCCTAGCTGTGGACACTGCGGGGTGTGCGAGGCATATCCTGGGGGTGGAATGAAGGGAAAGTTAAACCATGGTACAATGTACTAGGGGAAAGGAAGAAATTTTGTCCAGAGCCCTGACTCCTGAGAGATGAGCGGGTAGGTGCTTGTATACAGACACAGGGAAGGAGGGAGGGAGAGAGGGAGAGGGAGAGAGAAAGAGAGAGAGAGAGAGAGAGAGAGAGAGAGAGAGAGAGAGAGAGAGAGAGAGAGAGAGAAGCAGACAGAGGAACTCAATCCCTTTCTAGGAAACAAGTTAAAAAAGTAAAAGCCTGTGGACTTGTGTGGGCACAGCTGCCTGGTAGGAGATGGAGGGGAGGCCATTTGAGGCTCTGAAAAGAGAGTTTCATGGGAAACCTAGCACAATGAGCTGATAGAAGGAGGAATGTGGACAGAAAAGGACAGAGAGGCAGGCTGCCACGAGCGCTGCTTGCCTGGCAACTTCCCAAGGTTAATCGAAGGGCACCAAGCAGACTCCGAGACATTCCAACACTAGGGAGGCGGGTTGCAATGTTACCGTGGAGAGAAGAGGCCTTTCTGTGTGCCCTATGCTGCTGATGCCTCTGGAGACTTTTCGAAGGATGAGTCCTACAAATCCCATGGTGGGTTTCAGGATGGGGCGTCCCATCCAAGCAGAAGATTCATTGCTGGCAACAGGCAGGACATCAGGGCCGAGATCAACTGTCCTTGGGCTCTGAAATGACAGCAGTTAGGAAACCTCTGTACATTATAGTCAGCAACCTCCACTACATAAGAGATGGGCATTTTTAAAAGAGCATGAAGGGGAAAGGAAGAGAAGGAGCAATGTCAGAGGCAGGGAAGCACGGTGTCTATACCGTAGGGGGAAATGGTGGCACTCTAGGGGCTTGTGTTCTATGATGAAAGGTTTGGCATAAGCAGAAATGCCAGGCTCTTATTATATAATGTCAATACATGCAACCCAACCTCATAATTCCACATCAACACACAAAGCAACAACTGCACAAACACAAATTCAGAGGACATACATGCGTGTATGTGGCAAAGCACATATATGGAAACCCACATATCAGTGCTGGATATTCTGCATATAGATTAGTACCCAGAATCCCTTCGATCACCACACTTGCCCAACTACAAAGTCCATTCACTCTACAGCCATTCTGTGGGCAGGTGAGGCACCTCTTCAAGTATCGTGAGTCTAGTACACACTGAGCCACAGCATATGAGTTGTCTATGGTCAGTCACAATGGAACTCCCAGCATGGGTGTCCCTAGAACACTCTTGACTTTCTTACCTTGTCCCAGGGATACTTCCACACACAAAATGAAGCTTTTTCATGGTCACATAGTACCCAACATCCAGGCTCACCTCTACTTATCTTAATTCTAGTGTATAGGGTACCCATCTTCCCTAGCTACAGAGTCTAGGGAACAGACGCCAGCAGGTGGCGCCATCAGGAGCTTCTTAGAACCAGGAGTGGGATTAATGAGAACAAATTACATTTCTAGAACCCAATCACTATTACTGATGCCAAGAAGTGCTTGCTGACAGGAACCTGGTATGGATGTCTCCCGAGAGGTTCTGCCAGAGCCATACTGATACAGTTGAGGACGCTTGCAGCCTATCATCAGACTGAGTACAGGGACCCCGATGAGTTAGAGAAAGAACTGAAGGAGCTGAAGGAGTTTGCAACCCCATAGAAAGAACAATAATATCAACCAGCTACACCCTGAGAGCTCCCAGGGACTAAACCATTAACCAAAGAGCACACATGGAGGGACCCATGGCTCCAGCTGCACATGTAGCAGAATGCCATTGTCTGACATCAATAGGAGAAGTCCTGTGAAGGCTCGATTTCCCCAGTGTAGGGGAATGCCAGGGTGTTGAGGTGGGAGTGGGTGGGTGGGAGGAGGAGCATCCTCATAGAAGCAGGGGGAGGGGGAAGCAGGAAAGGGGATAACATTTGAAATGTAAATTATAAAATATCCACTTTAAAAAAAAAAAAAAAAAAACGGAAACTTGGGCATACCAGGAGGGGGGGAAAATCCTCTTTACTGTGCCAGGGCCAAGCTCTGAAAATGAATTTGTCAGGCATTCAAGCCAAGGATGACCACTCCCAGGAGGAGGAGAGAGGATGCAAAACAGAAACAAACAAAAACCAAACAGCACAGAAGGAGGAATGAGGAGAGCCAGTTCTGTGCGGGCAGTTAAAACTGGACATGCATGCACACACGTTAACCCTTCAAGAATGCCTTTGAGTACTGTGCTAGACAGTCATGTCCATGTCAGCGGGTGTGGGTAAAGTAGGTGTGTAAAAGCTTGGGGAGGGGCCGTGGACACACTTCTGCAAGTGATGCTATGTAAGATGAAACCAAGTAAATTAACACTCTCACAACCACACAATCAGCACGGTGCAGACCACAGTTGTTAGCCTCTACCAGCATACACCCCAGCCCACACACTCCAGGGACACACACACACGCACACACACACACACACACACACACACACACAATCACAACACCCACGCAGACAGGTGCTGTGCTGCCACATACAGACCTGCTCGCCCACACACTTTCACACATATATATGGCCTCAGAGAGAATCATAGAAATGCATAGAATTACTGCAGAGACAAGCACTGCTCTGTGTGCGCACACGCAGGTGTGTACTCTCCTATGTTTGGTTCTGTATCTGTAAATTCCCATGCCCTTGCACCCTGGAGAAATTGAGAGAGAAGGGACTCTTTTGTTTTGTGCAGCATCATAAGGGGACAAGAGGAAGACGTACATGCCAAAAGACTCCTGGCCTGAGGACAGAGGGAAAGGACAGAAAGGAGCAGTCTTCTACATGTCCTGCCCCCTAGTCTTTCCAGGTTCCTCATCACAGTGACCAGGACCTCCACATCAGAGACAGGAGAGTCCCTGGCATTTTCTCACAGGTGGAGTCTGAACCCCCTTACTGCAGATCCAGGGTGTCTGCAGTCAGAACCAATCCAACCCCTTTGATTAGAGAGGCTTATAAACAAGCCACAAAAGTATATACCTCCCACGGCTGTTGTGAGTCACAAAGTACCCAAAGTTATGCCTGGCCCATGACAGGCTCTTCACAGGGATGGCAACACCTCAGATTTCTATCACCATCAACTCCTGGAGCAGGAAGGAACAGTCTGTGCAAAACACACTAAATGATTTGGTGACACAGCATTTTTTGTTTCAGAGCTATAAGCCTCAGGCAAGGCTGGCTTCTCATAACAACCTTGCCAACTTCTGTGATCCAGGAAAATCACCTTCCCCATCTGAGCCTCAGTTTCCCCTTTAAAGACCTGACTAGTCACCATAATAGCACTTACTGGATTTGAGCTTTCCACTTGTTAGGCTATGTCATAAACACACACACACACACACACACACACACACACACACACACACACGGATCTTTGAATCTCTACGGCACTAAGAGAAATGATCTATTACTCTTTCTACTTTGCATGAAAACACCTGTCCACAATTAGATACTTCATCAGAGTCAGAGATGAACCCACACAACCATCAACAGAATCCGTGTTCTTAAAAGTGCCACTGCATTACCTCCTTGGTGGCATGCTATGTGCATTGGATGACATCATGGATATAGAAGTTTTTGAAGACTGCAAAGCCTTCTACAAATGTGAAGATATATTGTTATGCATCCCAGCCTGGCTCAGGGATGAGTAACTGCATAAAGAGTGAGAACCACACAGAATACAGGAAACCAGATGAAGATGAGGACCATCTGTGACAGGCACATCACACCAAGAAGAGAGAAGTGGGTAGAGGATAGGCCAAAAGGGGCCCATGAATCCTTGTGTAGTCCCTGCCTCTTAAGTCAGACCATCACCTGATTGGAGGCCAAACTATTTTTCTATTAAAAAGAAAATTTACAAGTCACCCTAAAATCCTCCTCCTAATTATAACTGTACCGTCCAACCCTATTACCTAGAACACAACAGTCCCAGGACAGCTCTCAGAAGGATAGTCAAGAGGCTTCAAAGAACTGGAGAAGGTGTCTCTAATGCTCCAAAGCCCAGGGCACGGAGCCCAGGAACGCTTTTGCTAATTTCATGAGAGAAATGAAAGGTCTGGACTTCATTCTTGGTTCCAGTGCTCATTCACTCCAGTGTGACCTACAGGTTCCTGAAGAAGTTTACCTAATTCCCAGAAGACAATCACGTGCTGTACACAAAAGCAAACTCCATCTCTTTAGACAACACGCCTTTCATTGTGAGGTGGCTCGCACACAGGACAGAAAGTTCACTGATCAGAGAGGATGGAGGCTATACTGCTCCCCACTTTTTACGTCCCCCCCAAATGCTTTACACTCCAGAATCCCTGGCAACCTTCTTCTTCCCCGGGCTGCCCCTCCTCTTCGCTCCCCTCCCTGATGATGAATCCATTAGCACCGAGTTCTTTTCTTGTGCTTCTCAAGCTGGCAAAATGATCTCAGGCATTTAGTGGTGATGCCTGTGAATCTGTCAGCATTAGCAGAGCAGTGAAGGCACCAACCATACAATGTGGCTCTTGCTCCTGTTCCAACTCCTCTCATACTAATCTCTAATATAGTCAGGAACCCTACATCTTAAGAAAGCCATAAGGCTCAAAGAAACGGAGTCTTAAAGAGCCTCCATTAAACCAAAGGAGGCCAGAAATGATGGGCAGGAGGACTTCCCATTATCCCTCAGACCAGCTTAGGCTTCAGAACTGTCATGCTATCCTTTCCTCTTCACTCAGACATGCCTTCTCTTCTGAGAATCCTTTTTTGCCCTCCCAGTCATACAGGATACATTACCATGTACCTTTCCTTCTTAGCAAACCTTTGCCTGCTGCTTGCACTCCTGCTTCATGACCATCTTTCCTTCCACTCCCTGATGCTGTGTCTCCAAACATGGTTTATGAACTGCCTAACTAAGGACAGCCAGAACACAGGATACTTATCAACTCAGTCTCTAGAGAGAAGCCCCAGAACATTTGGGTTAGAACTTGGTTAAGGGTATTCATACCTCAAGCCCTGCTCTCTGCAAACCTCTCTGCGACTTGGGTTTTATAGCAGCTTAATGCCGAATTGCCATAATACTAGCTAGCAGGACTCATCCTCCTAAAGCCACCTAGATTACTTCCTGTCTCATCATCATCCTACCAGATAAATAAAGGCCCTAAGAAACACAAAAGCTCTGCAACTTATTTGAGAATCACTGTCATGAGGGTGCCTAATACAATTTAGAGTTTAGAGCTAGACTCGAACCCATGGCTGCTAAGAACCTACCACAGAGATTCTGGCAAATCATCTTGCATGCTTGCTCCCACCCATGTCCTTGGTACAGATGAAATATGGTACTTGTCTTCTCATTTCCTGTTGATGATGTAAAGCCCAAACAAGGCAACAAAAGTGAAAACATGCCAACAGGCAGAAGCTTTGAATGAATAACACACACTGATTACTATGTAAGGGGTTCGTGTGTCCGAAGATCTCATTAACACACGGCAGAGCAGCAGTGATAGAAGGAAGGAGCTTGGCCTTCAGTCCTCAGCACTCCATGGGGGAATCCTCTCTGAGCTTTGTTCTGAGCCTAGTAAATGGAAGGAGGCAGGACGGATGCCATGTACTAAGAGAAGGAGCCCTTGGACTTCTTGGAACAAGCTTTCCTTACATCCATGTCCTGCTCTGCCCAGGGGCCAGCAGCCCCCATCAAAGGTGATGGTCCCAGTCCTTTGCATAGGCTCCTCTCCCACTAATTACTCTTTACACACTCTGGCGCCAGGCCCTCCAACCAAATTACAATTGATTCTTCACTCCTCCCAGATCAATGCCATCGACCTGGAACAAAAAGGACAAATTCAAATTCAGCCTCTGGGAAGCAAACAGCCCAAGGCAAAGCTCAGCAAAGAGACCCATCCCAATGCAGTGCATGAATACACACATACATGTGAAATCATGCTTGTCCAGGATGTGCACCAACACATGGATGAATATGTGTAACATCAGCTCTGGACCTCCATTACAGACTATCCACATGTAGACAAATATATAGTTCAATCTATGCCATGAGCACCTTCATATCTACCTACATTATATATTCTGAAAGCACACATACACATGTTGTTAACTGGAAGAAGAGGCACCTTGAGGTCACAGAAAGCATGCACTAGCCAAGCGATGCACAGATACATCCTGGTCTGCTGTCTGGTGACCCTCCTAGTCTCATGCTCTCGAGCATGCACTATTTGTCCATCATGAGAAGAATGAGCCCAGCATACTCTGCTGACCTCTGAGCAGAGACTTTTCTGCAAGTTGTGGTAGATTCTGGCCTTCCTCTTCTTGGAATATATCTTGCCTGCTCATCTCTTTGTGGATGTTGGACATATGCCCAGTCACTTCTGCACCAGGCAGAACCATTATAAGTTATAAGATAACAGCTCCTTGAAAAACACTTCAAATAGTTGGAAATCAGTAGCCAGCCTTGCAGATGCCAACTTGGGTCAACAATCACCAGCCCACTCCCATCCTGCACAGACATGGAACTCAAGCATAGAGAGAAAGCAGAATGTGCTCAATACTGCCTGGGATGTTGCCTGTGGCCTTTGACTAAATTATTCATATCCTGTGGTCTGTTTTGTTACTCTTACCACATGCACGTGCACACACACTGGCCTCCTTTGAGTCCCTAATCACAGAAATAAAGAATAACATACATGAAAAAAATCTCTTGAATATCATTTATACCTTTCTTGTCACATACTCTCAATATCTAAATATCCTTAATGACTTTCTCCAAAAGTAATTTCTATCTTAATGTTTACAGACACTACAGAGAATGGCAATTTTTTTTTCAGTTTTTAAGATTTGTGTGTATGTGTGTGAGCCTATGTGAGCTACCATATGTGTGCAGGATTTCACCGAGGGCATCAAATCCCCTGGCACCCTATACATAGAAGGTCGTGAGTTACTATGTGGATGCTGGGAACCGAACTCGTCTTCTGAGAAAGCAGTAACCACTTTTAACCATTGAGCCATCTCTTCAGCACCAACAGTGAAGACATTTGTCAAGTAGTTAGCAACTTCAGGAAACTCTCAAGACAAAGCTCGTTTCCTTTGCCTGGGATGTAACAGTTGTCACCAAGTAAAGGGAGTACGTTGTAGAGTTCTAAATGGTAGGTCATCTTGCTGAGGTTGCTGAAACTGCTTTAAAGAAAAACTTTTTTAACACCACCGTATTTGTGACTGTGGGAGCAAAAGAGTGACGTGAGAGTGACTGTACCCTCCTGTACATACAAGGAAGATCTTGAAAAAGTCTTAGATAACTTTCAGTCTATGAAAAAAATTCCCCATTTATGTCTCATCTCCAACTTACCCTCTTAATTTATCTGGATAACAGTAAGAAAATTCTTCGGTCTCACTAGGCCTCATGCCTTTGGAGAACATTCTCAGTGCTTAGAGAACAATCTAGGAGAGTGGTTCTCAACCTGGGGGACAACTCTTTGTGGGTCATATATCCGATATCCTGCATATGAGACATTTACATTGGAATTCATGCCACTAGTAAAAATCACAGTCATAAAGTAACAACATGAATCATTTTATGGTTGGGATTCACCAAAACATGAGGAACTGTATCAAAGAGTAACAGCACTGAAGGTTGAAAACCACTGTCCTAGGAACACCCCTAAACCTTGACTCCCACATAAAAAGTGAAGATCTCTGACCTTGTGGTCTCCTTGTGTGTCATTCAGTTTGTCTCCAGGGGAATCCATTCCCACCCCTCATTCACACAGAATTTTTCCACCCATCCTTGAAACTGAGGAGCATCAGCCTAATGGAAGCTCTCACACCCTACTAGTCAGAAATGCTTAGAATGAGAATGAGGAGTTTTCTTGCCATTCATCAGCCCTTTGCAGACCAAAGAAATCGAGAGCTCTCATAAGAGAAGAGACATGGGGTTCTAACACCCATGTATCATTGCAGCTACCCTATCCTTTGTATAGAAAAACTTGAAAACATTCCCAAAATACCTGGCAGCTATATTTCTCCTGTGAATTTGATTCAACTAATTGTATACACTACTGCAAGATCTGAAAGTCAAGTGGAGGGTGGAGGAATGCTTCTTGCAGCTTGGGAAAGTTGGTGATGGTTTTTAAGGTTGGGACAGTCTTTTAGGACACTGTTTTCTAAGTATCAAAATAAACTCATAGTAGCCTCTTGATCTAATTGCCTAGTCCTTAAAATTCTACTGCTTTTCTCCCATCTCCACATCTCCAAAAGAGGATTCTCAGTGGCCAGTAGCAGCCCTGATCCAAATGACATAGCCTCAATGGCATTTGGAGTTACAGCTTCCCCAGTCCTCTGTTGTTTTGGAAGTCAGCCTCATAGCATCAACCCTTGATCTACTTTTGTTCCAGTGATGCTTGCTTAAGTCTGACAATTCTGTATTAAGCCCCTCTTTGCTAGAGCTACCTAGAGTCTTTTTCACTATGAACCTTGACATACAAGGTGCAAACTGAGCTAAGAACAGTTTATGGTTCCAACCCCACTCAGTAGATATTTAGTGAGTTCCAAGCTTTTTACCAGGTGTTGTATCTATAGTGACTGGAAAGAGAAATAATCTCCATACCAGGCAACTGATGCCCTCACACAGTTTGGAGAAGAAGATGCAGAGAGACGAGAGAGAGACAGAGGATTCGAGAGAAGCACAATATCAGAATACACTGCAAATAGTCCTCCACTTTCAATAGTCACATTTCCACAGATGAGTTGGAAAATGAGAAGAAGATCATGAGTCAAAACTGCATCTAACACAGCATGGTGGTACAGTGCCAGCATCCTTTAACCCAGGAAGCTGAGGAGGAAGGCTCCGAGTTCAAGGCCAACCTGGGCCATATACCAAGATACCATATCTCCAAAAACTAATTGCATTTAATTCAGCCAGCTTACCAAGTTGCATAGCTAAGCAACATGCTGCAATCTGTAGATTTATATTCTTAAAATCACTGCTACTCCCAGAATCTCAAAACAATATCACGGTGCATTCTGCTTTCCTGGGAAAAGACCAGAGTTCAAAATGCAAAGTATCTGGCTTTTGTATCACCGTAAAACAAACAGACAAACAAAATCATGCGTTGTACCACTGTTGTTGAGGACTGTCTGTATTTGTCTCAGTTCATTTTTCCCAAATGCAGAACCCGAAGTAAGAGACTTGTTGTGGGATGTGGGGTGCTCTCAGGAAGCACTTACAGACATAAGAAAGGGGGATGGAAGGGGAGGAAGCAAGGAAGGATGGAGTTCCATCTGATGTCTTCCTTGTGCTTCCCTCTGGAATTCTGAAGCATGAATGGCCCCACAGACACGTCTGAATCTGAAGAAAGGGCCTTCAGAAATCGCAGCAGTCAGTCATGCCTATGGGTCACTTGGGTGGGTGTAAGTTCTTAGGCATTTCCCTATGGGAAGACCACAGCTGTGAGTAGTAGCCCTGTGTTCTCAGAGCTGCTGAGGGAGGGGGAGGGGGACCCAGTAAAGAAGCCCGGGGGCAGCCTGACTTCGAGAAGTTATAAAATAGCAAATGTGCTACAGGACTGCTGGGGAATGAGAACAGGACAGAATGGGGTCAAGGCAAAGAGCAGGCTCCTAATCTGGCTGCCTTTCTCCTCCATTAGCTGAGCCAGAGCTGAGGGTGAGCCGACTCCCATCCGCATGCCGCATGATCAAAACAGAGAATCTGCTACGCATGCAGGTGTTTGGGGATTAATAATCAGCTTATTAGTTAAGCAACATACAGCTGCAGGGTGTGGTTTTTATTGTGTGCCACAAACAGAGATGTTGTTTAGGCGGCCATGAATTCCAAACCAGGCATAGGACCTACAAGCCACTGGCAGCCCCGTTATTGACACACAAAGAGGCACCGTGGAGAGAACTCATCTGGTCTGGAGCTATGTTTACAGTACAAGAGCACAGAACCCATAAGGGCCAGGATTGTATCTATTTTGTATCTCCCAGGAGCCAGCAAGTGCCTGGCACCTTTTCTTTCTTCCTTTTACTTTCTGTTCATTCATTGGTTTGTTTGTTTGTTTGTCTGTCTGTTTGTTTGTTTGTTTGTTTGTTGGTGCTGGGGATTGAACTTAGGTTCTTGTACATGCTAGGCAAGAGCTATACCTCTGAGCTACATTTGCAGCCTTCGCTCTGTCTTTTTGACCAACCTATGAGGAGACCTTCTGTATCCCATTACAGAAGGTAGCACTGTCTTCCCAGAAGACTGAGATAGGCAAGAAAAGCTTTGTGCTGGAGATTCCAGCAGGGCAGCTTAGTAAAGACCCAGAGCCAGAAGGAAAAAGGGCAGGCTGACAACCCACAGAGAGACCTGGCAGTCTAGCCACAGAGAACAATCCCACAGTGACCCGCTGCCCTGGATTATCTTTTTAGGGAAATGACATCATGCCCATGTGCTGTGTGTCTGGTTGTGGAGCACCAATCTTGGCTCTTTTAAAATCCACTCCAAGGCAGATATCCTGAATCCCAGCTCTCTACTCGCAGCATACCTGAGACACCAGAACTGACACACCAGGAGAACAGACATTGGGGCCATTGTGCAAAAGTCTTAGCTTCTCTCTCCTCAGTTTTACTACCTAGACAGAAATAAGCAGGTGAGGGCTCTTAGAGTGGAATAGGGCTCGTGAGAGCATCTCCTCTGGCCAAGAAGAGCAAGAGACAACAAGGCTCAGAGAATCTGTCTCATTCTGGACTCCTTGCATCAGGTCAGCAAAATAAATGTCTGGCCCTGGTCCCAGGTCCCGGCAGGTTTCCCAATCCTGTCCTAAAAAGACAAGACACTGGTGACTCCCTGTTCACCCCACTAGCATTTAACATTGTCTTAATTTGCTGCGCAAGCAACAGTTAAATTGGCTGCTATTTACATGGGAACCACTGAGCTGGATCAGTAAGAAAGCGTTATAAAACCACTAGGAGCATTCTCATAGGGTAGCCACTAAAAGTGAGGGACAAGGGCCAGGAGAAAAAGGGAGGAGAGAATCCAGGGCATCAGGTCACTGTGGCTCTGTTCCTTCTTGCTTGGAAAACAGGTCTCAGGCACCAGGGACTAGAGACATGGATAGCAGGAAGGCTGCCAAGGAAAAAGGAGGTGTATGAAGCAGATACAAGCGGGCAATCTGCCTGGCTCAAATGGCTGTCCCTAATCAGTAGCTTGGGGTAACAACAACAACAAAAACAAACAAACAACAACAACAAAAAGCTGCCTTGATTTCTTCTTGCCTTCCTCATGTGCTCCAGGAAGAGCACACCACTCCTCTCGAGGCAAACACATCCTTGCTCCCTACTAAGACTTCAGAAGTGCTACTTTAAGACCATGACCAACTCCGGGGGCTCATAGAGATCAAGATGGCCATTCCCTCATCTTTACAGACACACACATCCAGAATGTCAAACCATCTCCTTTTCCTATGCAATAGTCACGTTAACATAGAAGATGATGCTAATCAAAGACCCAGAGCCCGGAATGCCTACATCCCGTTACCACTCCCAGGCTGCATTCAGGTATCTGCACACCTAGATTCAGGCTTACAAAGCCAGGCCACGGCACAGTGTGAACGTCTGTGTTGCCAACATAGCCTACAATGGTCCCTGTCGAGCTTTCAGCTAGGACTGACTACACACGGCTGTCCCTTCATCCCTCTCTCTAGATCTATACCCATTTGAGCCAAGGGGAGAGGAAATCCACACCAGTGTGCCTCAGGGAACAATAACGATTTCTTCCTTGAGCCCAGAGCCTAGAGGTTCCTTGTATGAATCCACAGGTCAGGACAGCTTCCCAGTATGTAGGCCACCAAATTCTCAAGGACAGAGATCATGCATCAGTTTAAATCTTTCTTGCCACTGCCCCCCAGAAACCCATCTATGTTCTGCATGCTGGTGAAAGGAGAAGCCAGCAAGCGAGCAGGGAAATCTTGAGGCTTCCTTACAGAGAAGAGCTGAGTCAAGCTGGGTCAGTGGGCTGTGTGCACTCCCTGCACATAACCGTGTAAGGCTGCCTTGATTCTCCATCTTCAGGGTGTTCTTACTCTCACCTGAGCTAACAATAAAAGAGGGCCAAATTGCTGATGCCGTGGGAGGCTGCAAATGGCGCTTCCTGTGGGTATTATTCTCAGACTAATGTTGTATGAACATAGCTCTGCCTGGTGATTACTATATTATTATATATTAATCATAGGCTAATGATACACACTCACCCTCTCTCTCCTGAGTCTGCACATTCCCACCTAACTTCTGCTGCAACTGCTTGCTCTGCTCACACCTATACCCAACCCCACTGTCAGGGACCAGCCCAGATTAAGCACCCCCTTCTACATAAGAGGCTCATTTTTTTGTGCCTAGTCTTCTTCCTCATCGTCAAACAGAAAGGTCTAGGAGGTGAAGTGAAATCCAGAAGATCTGAGTGTGGGGGAGTTATAGGGTTAACGGTGTGGATCCTGCGATCAGGGCTACCGGGTTCAGGCAGGCTGTAGAGATCCGAGAGGCACTGATCCCGGGGTGGGGAAGGTTCTGAGGCGCAATATGAACAGCCAGAACTCGCTCTGAGATCCCTGGGCCTGCAACAAGGCTGGAAATGTCTGGTTCCCAGGTTCTTGGACACCCAGGTACAGATGGATGCCTCGGAAATGCTGAGAAAGGAGCGGAGTGGAAGCCTACGGGCTTAGTCTAGCCCAGGGCCGAGAATAAAGAGGGAAAGCACCGGCTGGTCCCGCAGTGAAGAGGGGTCCTTGTCTTGTCATCGGTTGGTTGCAGGCTCAATTTTTGGTGGCAGCCATGGCTAGGAGCACAAAGAGGCCTTCTACAGGAGATTAGAAAGCGGCTCTGTAGACAAAGGGCTTCTCTACAGTTCTGATGAAAGAGACTGTCCATGGTTTTAAGACATTTATTGTCATGGAGGAAAGTGGATGAGTAAAACCGTACCCCATTTCTCAGGGTGGGCCTGAGATTAAATACTTTCTGCAGGGAGGAGTGTCTGGGAAGAAAGGTTAGTTGGCTAAGCCCCCAGGCTTTTAGGTACCTCATTATAATGAAGATCTGTCTTGAGCCTGTGTGACCTGTGATCATGTCCTCACCAGTGGAAGGGCTTGGGGCATTGCCCTTACCTGCCATACCCGATGGCCACAAATCTATGGAGGGCTGTGGCTAGTGATGGCGCCTGGTTACCTGGGAGTTTTAGGGAAACGCCTACCATCCCTTGGGGTCAGCAGGGTTTCAAACCTCATCTCTACTGGGAACCACAAAACCTTTCACTGCCCACTGCCCCACAGGGGGTACATCCCTTTAGTCCTAGCATCTGGGAAGAGAAGGTAAGGTGGTCACACTTTTGAGTCCTACATATTAAGTTCTAGACTAAACCTGGGCTCTACAATGAGACAGCATATGTATGGGTATTGTATATGTATATGTATGTTGATACACACACACACACACACACACACACACACACACACACGGATAAGAGGAAAATAAAGCTTGCACAATGATCATCTTGGGCTTGCTAAATCATACAAAGTCTGATTTAGCATGACTTGGGGTCAGGTATTTATTTGCTTCATGAACATTTATTATGCCTTTACTTGGCAAATACTATGTCAGACAATAAGAAAAAAGCAGACCAAGACCCTAACTTCATCAAAACTTGACTCTTGAGGCCTAAAGCCAGGTTTCAGAGATGCAACACTGAAGCGAAGATCAAAGAACCCAGTGGAAAATTACTTAAAAAGAAAGAACAATGACCCTGAGACAGAAAGCCCCTCTCTGGTCCTAAGGAAGGCAGGGTCTTATAGGAGAGGCATTCAGTTGAACTCAGCCCAGTTAACTATTAAAGTGTGTGCAATGCAGGGGTGCTTACAGAGTCATAGGAGATGTCTCTGAGTATGCCCGAGTTTGTCCAAGGAGTTGAGCTCTCATCTGTGGTTTCTGCTTGTGCCCTTGCAGGCCTGGACATTTCTTCAAGAGCCCTTCTATGCCACAAATCCACAATCCAACCAGTGCATAGAATGTGCCTCTGTATATGGTCCTGTGCTTCAGTGACAAGAAGAAACAGACAATCGGTGATGAAGATGCTGGAGATAAGACCCTTCAAGGCAGGAGAATGGCCAGTTTATTTGCAAGATATGAGCATAGCAGAGTTTTGTTTGCGCCCCTCATCTGGGTTCCCTCAGCCGTGCACTCTACAATGTGGCTGATGGTGTAGATATCTTTTAAAGAGTACCCTTCCCCAGAGCTAACCATCAGAGCAGTGATAATGTGTAACTCCCAGTGGGATATCTCAAAGGTATCATGGCTTCTGCCTAAGTCTCTCGGATTGCTTGTCTGTGGAAAAGTCATCACCATACTATAAAGACACTACAATAGAACTCTAGAAGGGTCCATATGCATGGGGACTGAGAGCTATCACCGAGTCAGACCCAACTCATCAGGATCTGAATGGCTTATGTTGGAAGCCATGCTACCCAGCTGTGTGAGCACACAATGCTGGACACAGAATCTCTAGCCCTAGGCAGGCTTTTAGATGATGTTAGTCCAGGTTGGCATCTGATTACAGGATCATGAGGTATTCCTATACTCTCACAACTCTGGGACTTTAATTCACGGACACTAAGAAGTAGTAAGTGGTATGGTTGTTTTAAAGGAAAGCAATGGAATGATAGCTTTGAACTACTAGGTTTGAACTTGGCAGTGGTAATGCACAACTTTAATCCCAGCACTCAAGAGGCAGAGGCAGGCAGATCTCTGAGTTCAAAACCATCCTGGTCTACACAGCAAATTCGAGGACAGTCAAGGCTACACAAAGAAACCCTGTCTAAAATAAACAAATAAATAAAATAAAAAAGAAGAAGAAGAAAGAAGGAAAAGAAAGAATAAATAAATAAACAAACTAAAGTAAACTACTAGGTTTGAGATAAACTGAGGTTTTGTGACAACTCACAGAGAAAGGAGCCTCACTTGGGGAAATGCTTCCATGAGATCCAGATGTAAGGTATTTTCTCAATTAGTAATCAAGGGGGGGGCCCAGCCCATTGTGGGTGGTGCCATCCCTGGGCTGGAAGTCCTGGGTTCTATAAGAAAGCAGGCTGAGCAAGCCAGGAGAAGCAAGCCAGTAAGCAACATCCCTCCATGGCCTCTGCATCAGCTCCTGCTTCCTGACCGGCTTGAGTTCCAGTCCTGACTTCTGTTGGTGATAAACAGCAATATGGAAGTGTAAGCTGAATCAACTCTTACAACTTGCTTCTTGGTCATGATGTTTGTGCAGGAATAGAAACCCTGATGAAGACAGTGTACAACAGAGATAACAGCAGTAATAGTTTCTGGAACACAGGATATGCTCAAAAATACTGGATAAATGGTGAATGAACAGGGTTTCTAGCAGGACTTTAGATCAAACATTCTTAATATTGATGAGAAAGAAGGCATGGCCATAGGTGGGAAAAGAAACACTTAAAATCAGGAAGGAAGCCAAACCTAATATAAAAACTTCAGTATTCAAGAAATTGAATTAATTCATTCAGTACCATTTATGAAGTACTAGTGAGGGCACGATAGGGAAATAAATGTGTGTGCAGGGGTGCATGTGTGGGGAGGGTGCATGCATGGACACGTGTGGGGAGGGGATAGAAAATGGGAGGGAGGAAAGAAAGGGGAGACTGATTGACTGAATGATTAGATGTTTGGCTGACTTTTAAGAAACTGGTTCATGCAACGGAAATACCAAGTCCAAAGCTGACTAGAGACCAGGGGAGACGTCATGCTGTGTCTCAGGTCTGACAGAAGAATCCCTTCTTCTTTGGAATCTCTCTCTCTCTCTCTCTCTCTCTCTCTCTCTCTCTCTCTCTCTCTCTCTCTCATTCTCTCCCCCCCTCCTTCCCTCCCTCCCTCCCCCTCTCTCCCTTTTTCCTCTTCTCCTTCTATCTCTCTTTAAATAAAAATATTTTTGACAGGATCTCTCTACATAGCTCTGGCTGTCCTGGAACTCACTATGTAGACCAGGCTGGCCTTGAATTTACAAAGATCCACCTATTCCTGTCTTCAGGGTGGAGTGCGGGATGAAAGGAACGCGATATCATGCCCTGCTGCCTTTCTTTCTCTTAAGATTATTAACTTGATTAGATGAGATGCATATTGTGGAGGGTGCTGCAGTTTGGATCTTGAATGTCTGCCAAAGGACCATGGACTGAAGGCTTGGTCATCAGCTTGTAATGCTCTTGGAATGTGGAACCTTTAAGAATTGGGGTCTAATAGAAGGAAGCCGTGTCACTGAGAGCCCTTCCTTGGAGAGGAAATTTGCATCACGGCCTCCCTACCCCTCTTTTTTTCCTAGTTGCCATGAGATGATATCCCAAATCGGCAGGACCAAATGACCACAGTCTAAAATCAGAGGAAGTTTCAGAGACAATGTAAATTTTCCTCTTTCTTTTTAATTATTCTTTTTTAAAGATTTATTTATTTAATGTATACGAGTATACCGTAGCTGTCTTCAGACACACAAGAAGAAGGCATTGGATCCCATTACAAATGGTGGTGAACCACCATGTTGTTGCTGAGGATTGAACTCAGGACCTCTGGAAGAACAGTCAGTGCTCTCAACCACTGAACCATCTCTCCAGCCCAACATTTCCTATCTTTAAGCTGATTACCTCAAGTATTTTATCACGGGGATAAAAATCTTACTAGCATAGAGAGTAACAGTTTTACTCAAATCCTACTAATTTAATTATTGATCTTCTTTTAAAAAATAGCCTAATGGTAACATCCGTATTAGCTTTGATCAGTATCTATGCACTGTGGACTACCCAAGTTGTTGCACAAAATCAGCTATTCTATATGTCATCAGTCAGTCTTACACATGGAGATTCAAGAGGGAACATAGATGTATAAAAGCCTTTGATCTACTGGAGCATCTATATTTTAAGTGCAGGAAAATAATCACACATAAATACAGAGATCGTATGTTAGTAGTACTAAGGATGAGACAAAATATAACTCCAAAAAATAATGAAGGCTGGAAAGATGCTTTAGTGGGTAAAGCACTTTTCATACAAGTGTAACAACCTGAGTTCAAAACCCCAAAGCCCACAGAAATTCAGGAACAATAGTGCATATCTGTAATACCGGGTCTCCAATGGAGAACTGGGGGACAGAGACAGGAGAATGTCTGGAAATCACAGGCCAGCTATCCCAGTGAGTCAACAGTGAACAAGGAGAGATCCTGCTTCAAACAAGGTAGAAGGTGAAGACTAACACCCAAGGTTGCCGTCTAACCTCCACATGCAAGCCATGGCATGCATGTGACATTTTGGAACTTGCAAGATCTACGCTGTTACCCCTTCCATAATGAAAGCTGCTCTCACTTAATCAAAAGTTGTAGAGAAAAAAGAAAAAGACATCTCCTCCAAAGAAGAGGGGAATCTGCTGATAGACTTGATCTGTAGCATCGTATCTTAACTGGGTCCCTAGTCCGTGCTGCATATGACTTTGAACTTGATGTTTCAACGACATGAATCAGTGTGCTTGCCCAAATCTATGTTGCAGATGACTTTGAACTTACCGTTTCAACTGTGTGAGCCAGTGTGTGTATAAATATGCACAACACACACACAGACACACACACTGATAAAAAGAAGGACGTAATGAAGGCTGCTATTTTATATAAGCTTGCTGGTGAGAGATTGAAAAAGTAATATGTATGGAGCAGAGAGCTGAATGTATCAAAGCAAGCCTTCTGAATATCCTAGGGAGGAACATCTGAGGCTGAGCAAACAGCAAGTGCAAAGAATGTTCTCCAGATGGCTGGGGCTCTGGCACGCCTTCCAAGCTGCCCCATTTCTCATTAGGGCATCACCCTCCTCTGGAAAGCTTCCTTCCACCTTTTCTAACCCCCCTCCTCCGGCTCTCCATAAAGCTCAGACTTCAGAAACAAAAGCCAGGATGGAAGACTGTCTGTAAGCTACTTCTCTTGGAGCTTCACAAAGCTCAACGCTGTAAGTAGATGAACACAGAAAGCGGATCCGGTGGCTTCTGCAGAAATGCTAATTTTTAAGAAATCCAAAAGGCCTCAGAAAGGGCAATCCTCACTCCCAAGGGTAGAGTCTTCAGAAATGTGAGGGGGTGAGAAAAAGAACGACAGAGGGGAAACGAGAACCATCTCATCATTTCTGGAACTTCCTGACTTAGGGCATTGCATTTATTTCCAGACAAACATTATGAAACTTCTCCCCTCAGCCACAAGATTTTCCAGCCTGCTAGTAGTCCAAACTGGGTTGGCCAATCAGAGTGCAGAAGGCAAGAGAATGCCTCTCCACTCATCAGAGCTCCTATCCTGGCATTCCCTCTACTGCCCCCTGGCCCCAACCTATATATTTACCCATGGCGGCTAACAGGGAGGCTTCTGGAAGCCAATTTCAGAGAAATGCGAAGCAATGGTGATTTGTCTCTCAGAGAGATAGTGTCAGGCGCTGACCTCCACATGACAATGCTGTTCTGAACATGAGGTAGGACAACTGGAAAGGAAGTGTGTGCTGACACCCAACAAAACCCCTAAAAACAAGAACCCTGAAGCACAGAGCAGCTCCTGGAAGGGAAATAGTAAGAAAGAAACCTTGTTTCTGTCTTTTGTCTTTTACCTCACCTTGTTGTCTGGTACTCCAAATCCAACAACATGGTTTCAATGAGGATGGCACCAAAGGTTCACATATTTGAATACTCGGTCTCCAGTTGGTAGAACTGTTTGGGAAGGAGTATGGCCTGGTGATTGTTGTGATGGAGAAGTTGTGTCACTGGGGGAGGGCTTTAAGATTTCAAAAGTCCATGACAATCTCAGTTAGCTCTCTCCCTTCCCCCTCCCCTCTGTCTCCTCACACCTGCTTGTGGCTTGGTTGTTAAGTGCTCAACTACTGCTCTGGCATGCCTGTTGCCATGTATCTACCATATTGGTCATTTACTACCCTCTGGAACTAAGAGCCCCAAAGTAAATTTTTTTCTTTTATAAGTTGCTTTGGTCATGGTGCCCCTTTACAACAACAGAAATATAACTAAGACAGATGGTATCTGGGAAATTAAAATCAATTAAACTTGGCAAGTCTGTATGCATCAAGCATTGTCTCATATGCTAGGTACTATGACTGCCAGATACTAGAAAGGTCAATAGAATAATATACAATGGATGCTCTCTAGAAACATAGCCAAACTTATAATGGGACCATTTCAACTCTACTTGTATATAAAAGAACATCTCTACCTGGTAAGGCTAGGAGGGAGGAGCATATTTCTCTTAGAAAGCTCAAGTGATCTTGAGATGGTGTGGTTGCTTGAGTAAGAATGGCTCCCATTGACTCATACAGTTGAATGCTTGGTCCCCAGTTGCTGGAACTATTTAGGAAGGATTAGAAGGTGTGTCCTTGTTGGAGGAGGTATGTCACTGAGAGTGAGCTTTGAGGTTTCAAAAGTCTATACTGGGCCCAATGTTTTTCTACCTCACAAGTTTTGGACAAGGATGTAAGCTCTTAGCTACTGGTCCAGTACCATGCTTGCCTGTCTGCTTTCATGTTTCCCACCAAAATGGTCAAGGACTCACACTCTGAAAATGTAAGCAAGCGCCCAGTTAAACTATGTGTTTTATAAGTTGCCTTAGTCTTGATGCCTCTTCATGGCAATATAAAAGTAATCAAGACAGAGAGAGTTGAAAATAGTGCACAGAGAAAACAGGCACAGTAGAATACACAATGTGTACTCTGAAGGACAGTCCATGGTGCTGTTTAGAGGGAAGGCCATGGTTCAAATTAGGCTAAAACTTGGGCTCGTGCTTCCGTTCTGAAGACCCTACAAAAGAACATGAGTATCATTATAAGTCATTTTTAAGCTTGATTATTTTCCCTTTGAGTCAGTCTCTCATGTAGCCCAGACTGACCTTGAACCTTGATCCCCTGCCATCACTTCTCAAGGGTTGAGATTATGGACTTATAGCATCATACCATTGAGAACATAAGGTCATGAAGGTTTACTATTAGAGACAAGAGTGATGACATCCAGCATGAGTCAGCTAAAACACTGACTGAACTGGATGTCCAGAGGTGCTATGAGTCAGCATGAAATGGCAGACACCAGATGTCCAGGAGCTCCAAAAGTAAATAGAAATATAATCTGTTATGTAACTATTCCTAGAAGAATGGCACCTCTCTGTGGGTTTGGTATAAATATGAATTTGAAGTCAGAGTCCTTTGTCTCTATCAGCCTGTCTTAAGTGCTTATCTGTAAGCCTATGTGCCTACCTCTGTCTGGCATATGTACTGATCTGCATGTGTGCCTGTGCCTTGTGTTTATGTGACTAGTGTGTGCCTTTGTGCCTTCAAGTAGCTCCCTGCCTAATGGCCTCTGCCCAGAGAGGAAAAACAAACATTTCTCATCTGCCTATGATGCCTTGAAATCTCTTCAACCCCCTAGCTTCTCACATTCCCCCTTCTTGCCTGGCACCAGAGCTTAGACCTCACATACACCCAACTTTAAAAATTCATAACAAGAATCATATATATGCCTACAGAATCTGAGAAAAACAACCCTGGCATCAGCAGGTATAATGGTCAGTCTTCATTATCAACCTGACTAGTTTTAGAATCACCATGGAAACACACCTTTGAATTTGACTGAGAAGGGAAGAACCACCATGAATAGGCATCATCTCATGGGGTGGATTCTGGGACTAAATAAAAAGAATACAATAAAAAGAGGAAAATGATCTAACCATCATTCCCCTCTTTTACTTCCCTGACTGGCCACAGTGTGAGCAGCTGACACCCCCCGACTCTTGCTGCTGTGACTTCTCCACCATGGTGGACTGTACCTTCTAACTGTGACCCTAACTAAACCCTTCCTTCCTGAAACTAATTTTTCTAGTATTTCCTCAGAACAAGAGCCAGTAATACATCAGAGTGTGGGGTGAGGGTAGATTATGGCAGAGAAAGACTATGAAGAGGGACCTTAGATATTTGAGTCCAGATCAATGGTCCAGGTTGTCAGGCATTGCCAGCATCCACAGAGGCAGTGCAGCAAAGCTTGGGGATGAGAGCAAAGATATAAACAATGTTTCTGATGGAATACCAGTGACTGAGGATAGCCAGAGAGGGTGGGTGTTGAGGCAGAGATCTTAGGCATTCATCAACTTAGAGGGTAGAAGGAGCATGTTTGAAGAAAAGAGCTCAGAACATAACTCTTGGGAAAACAGTGGCTATGGTAGACTCATGGTTGCCTTCCAAAGTGTACCAGATGGGAGATATTTGATAATATCTGTGGACCATGTGATCAGGATAAGAGATGTGAAGTACCTGTTAGGGTTTGGATGCGAAGTATGCTTCACACGTACTCCTTTCATATGTGGAAGGTTTGGTTCCCAGCTACTGGATCAATGATTGAGAAGTAACTGAGTCATGAGGGTTCTGATTTCATCAATGGGTCCATCCATCTATTGATGGGTTCGTGGTCTGACATTATTATGAGGAGATAGCAGAGATTGGCACCTGGCTAAGGAAGTAGGTCACCAGATGTGTGCCTTTGAAGGTATCTTGTTCCTTGTCCCTCATCTCACTCTCCTGCTTCCTAACTGCCATGAGGTCAGCAGCTATGTTACCATACCATCTAACCACAACCTTCTGCCTCACCACAGGCCCAGAAACAGTACAGCCAAATAGACATGGTCTAAGACCATGAGCAAAAGACATCTCTCTTTCTTAATGTCATTGGCGTCTGGTCTGCTGTCACCGTGACCAAAAGCTGACTATGGCAGACAGGGGAAGTAATGGAGTTCAATGTGCTGCCCTGCTGAAGATAACAGTAGTGTGCCTGTGGTTTTCCCTGCTGTGTTTCCTAAAGGGCTCATGACACTCAGGCAGGGCTGGCTTTAGACAGGGCACTTGGCACCAAAAAAGGAAATGTTTTGCTGTAGGGGTCTTGTTGTTTACACCTGCTCTGTCTTATTTTCCAGACAAATGGAAGGTGAGGCCCCAGTACTGAATGGGCAAGTGAGAAGAGCAGACCCTACTGTGGAATGAGGGCCTTTGGGAGGCAGCCACTGAGTACCAAGGATGGACTGAAATCCACTAACAGCAGGAAATCCATAACTGGGTATGAAGCCAAGAAAAGAGATTTATTTGCAAAAAAAAAAAAAAAAAATATTTGGAGCTTTTCCTTCTTATCGGAATAAGTGGTCTGCAGAGCAGTGCTGCCGTGGTAGAAACCTGCTGTCCCTTCACTACCATGTAATCTGCAAGGCCCACCTGTCCAGTGTACACAGAGAGGAACACAGCCACTGCCCCTGTCCTGAACACATGGTCTCACATTCCAAGGTAAGACTGCAATTCCTCAGGACAGACTCCCTCTTAAGCTGGGCCAGTTTTCCTCTTAAATACCATCCTGGAATGTTTGGTTCTGGGCAAACTATCTCCTCCTTTTTAAAAGTTGTGTTTTTCTTTTTCTTTTTAATTTTCTTATCAATACATATTAATTCTACAAGATAATGGATTTTGCTGAGACAGCATTATTGGGACTGTGATCATACTCACCCATCTCCAGTATCCTTTCTTTCTCCCCAAACTGGCCCTCATCTCTTTCCATGTATTTTCATGCCAGTCTTTAAATATAGGTTCTGCATTTGAGAGTAAACATATGAAATTTGTCTGGATCTGGCCTTTCAATTTTTTTTTTCGGTTTTTATGATGATCTCTACTCCATCCATATTCCTGCTGGTGACATAATTTCATCCTTCTTTGTGACTAAGTAAAGTTTCACTGATGTGTGTGTGTGTGTGTGCGCGTGTGTGTTCTATGTGTGCACATATGTGCAGTCACAAACATGAACTCCTACAGAGGCCAGAAAATGCATCTTTTCTTTGAAGCGTGGTTTCTTCTTTTTTTAAGACTTATTATTTTATGTATATGAGTACACTGTCGCTGTCTTCAGACACACCAGAAGAGAGTGTTGGAGTCCTTTACAGATGGTTGTGAACCACCATGTGGCTGCTGGGAATTGAACTCAGGTTCTCTGGAAGAGCAGTCAGTGCTTTTAACCGCTGAGCCATCTCTCCAGCCCCGAGGCGAGGTTTCTAGCTTAACCTGAAACCGGTTTATTTTTGCCTAGGCTGACAGCCAGCAAACCCCAGCAGCCCTCCTGCCTTTGGTTCCCTCCGTGTTGGGATTGCAGGTGTGCACTAGATCATAACAACCTTTACCAAGTGCTGGGATCCCCACACCCAAGCCCTCACACTGTTTTATCCATTTGTCTGTTGAAGCTTATTGAGGTCGATTTCATATTTTGGCTGTTTCAAACAATGTTGCAATAAATATGGATGTACGGTGTCTTTGTGGTATCCTGAACCATATCCCTTTGGGCATATACCCATGTATGGTATATTTGGATCATATGGTAATTCTATTTTTAGTTTTTGGAGAAACCCCCATATGATTTCCATGGTGGTTGTACTAATTTATATTCCCACCAACAGTGCAGAAGAGCTTCTTCCTTCCATCATCCTTCTTCATTAGATTTCTTGATAATAGCCATTTTATCTGGCGTGAGAGGAATTCCAATTAAAGAATTTTTAAATTAATTTCTGAAGGTACATCTTACCTTGAACTTTTAAATTATACAGAAAAATTAGCTATCTTCCCCCCGCCCCATCTAGTTCTATGGATTTTTACAGCTATACAGGATCATAAAAGTACTCCAAAGATCAGGATAGGCAATCGTCCACCCAAAATCCTCCTTCAAATTAATGTATTTTTAAAACCCTGCTACTAATGTATTCTCAAGCTCTTGCACAATCTATGATTCCCAGTAACCACTGATCTGTTTACATCTGAATAATTCTATCTTTTTTAGAATAGCAAATAAGTAAGGCTCTGCAGTTTGTGATCTTTTGAAACTGGCTTCATTCCCCGAGGCAGTTTCTTTTATCATCCATGCTTCATCCCAGCTCCATCACTAAGCAGCATCCTGTGTTACAGATGAGCCTCAGTTTTCTCTCTTGTCCTTTGGCCTAGATCACATATCCTAAGCATTCTCAGTTTGGTACCTCTCTTCTCTGTGTGGTGCCTTTTCCTCTTCTTTTATTAAGTTAGTGGCTATGGAGTGCCTTCCTTCCATTGGGCACCAATTCCAATTCTGAAGATGCACATTTGAACAAAAAGGACAACAATCATTGGGAATCATTTGGAAAGAGACAGGAATAATAGAAAATGCAAAAAGCATGTCAAGAGGCTACAGAGGAGACAGAGAGGATATGGGGAGTCAAAGGTAGAGACGTTTTGTGGTTTGAAAATGGAACATCAGAGTAAGGTCTCATAGAAAGGGGGGCATTAAAGAGAACCCTTACAGAAGAGCAAGCAAATATGGCTGGTGCTCAAAAGAGAAGCCCACTGGGCAGAAGGAAGCAAGGTTACAACCTCTGCTAGAGAGAAATAAACAAAACAAACTGTCCAAGGCCTGTCAGACATGGGTGGGTCAGGTCACTGTGACTCCCTGTGCTTCAGGCTCATTGTCTCTTACTTGCCTCTCAATGGAAGACCGGAAGAGGATGCAGGGTGAGACATAGAGACTAAAAGGCTGAAGAGTACAGCTGCTTTTTGTCCTCCAAGAGCACTCTCCTAAAGTCCTCCTAGAGCCAGTCAGAAGGGCTCTAAGCCTCTCCTTCCCCACAGGCAAGGGTTTCAAATCACATTAGCATTTACAAATGTGAAATTAATCTGCTCTTGATAATCTGGTGGTTATTGATATTTATTCTTAACTCTTGTTTCATGAAGACAACCTAAGTCTCTTCAGAATCACAGCTGTTCCCAGGGGTGAAAAAGAAACAAGGGGCAAGGTATTCAGATGAAATCAAGAATCCCCTGTCTCCACCACCAGGTTCCTGAAACAAAATAGGAACTAAGACATATTCAAGATATTCATCTAATCCTGAACAGAGAGGACCCCTAAAGAAGACAGAAACCTAAACCCCAACATCCTGACAAACACATCTGCAGCTGGTGGGAAGAACTCTGATTCATCTTAATCACATGCAAGTTAAAAATAAACATGAATGACCAGTGGCAGGGGGAAGGGGGAAGGAGTGACATTTTGAAATGCAAATGAGCTAGGAAGTCCCAAAGCCAGACAGGAGACTCACCAATCCCAGTGCCCCACAGCACAGAAGACCTTCAGAGCTTTTGGGTACCACACCCACACCTCATACTTCTTGGGACCAGGGAGGTAATGGTAGCTGCTCCTTTTCCAGGTCAGAAGCTTGTTACACATGGGGCCTCCACAGTCAGCACGGGTTTCAAGGAAAAGCACTGGGAGTAGAAGACAGGAGTTCAAATCTGAGCTTCGTCACTTCTCACCTCCTAAATCTCAGCGAGGTCATATGAGGAAGGTACATCAATCCTGAGTGATACCCGGGACAGAGTCAATATTGCTCAGCAACTAGTTTTCAGGTCTTCATTTTCTATTTCCCTCAGAACACAAATTTCAATGTTTACATAAATTAATTTAAATCACAGAAGGTACAATTCTTGATTAAACATCAAGTAGGATTAGTTTAGCATACTATTCAATAGGCATATTGTCCAGTTATTTCTTCCAAATCAAAACATTCCCTTTGAAGGGAAGGGTTTGGGAGCACATAGGATTCAGGAAGATCATAAAGCTTACAAGACTCAGGAAGTTGGGAAAATTGAGATTCATGTCTCATCACCCACCCTTCCCCACCCACCCAAATTATAAAAGCAATAAACTGTTGCTGGAGAGGAGGCTTTGCAGTGGAGCTGCCTACAAGTTGAGCAGGAGGCAGAAATGCAGTATTTGCTGAGTCATCACCATGTTGATGTGGACCCTTTCTATGACTCAGCTACTTAGGAGTCAGTCATGTTCTTAAATGTAACCCCCAATAAATACATTAGTTCACTAATTACTCTTGGGTGGGAAAATTTCTCTGGTCTGTCATCAATGCTTTATCTGGGGTGACTAGATGTTTATATATGTAGCCCCAGGAAAAGTCACACAGCTAGCATCAAGGATTCTATGGGTGTATATGTGAGCCTTGACGTATACAGCTGCATTTTAGTTGATCTCAGGCTGTGTAACATGACAGTGGACCCATAAAATTATAATAGGGTAAAACTTTCCCCTTACCTAGTAATGTAGATCTTGTAAGGTCACACACAGGGTATTACTCACATATTGATGATGCTAGTGAACTTCATGTCCAGCTGTATGAAATCAAAGGATGAGGCTGAGGATGGTGGCATATGCCTATAATCCTAACTCACAGGTGGCTGAGATAGAAGGATCAGGAGTTCAAGGCCAGCCCAGGATTGATAATGATAATAAAGAACTATACTGATAGCTTATGTAGTCACTCAGTATACTTTGTGTATGTGGGTACATGCAGGTTGGTGTGTTTATTCTGCATGGTATGTGCAAGAGCAGAGGTCAAAGGTTAATGCCAGGTTTCCTCTTTTATCAGTGTTTTATGTGTGTGCCTGTGTGTGTATATATGTGTGTGTGTGTGTGTGTGTGTGTGTGTGTGAGATTTTCTCACTGAACCTGAAGCTCATTAATCTGGCAAGACTAGCCCAGAAAGCTCCTGTCACTGCTTCCAATGCATTGAGATCACAGGCGTACACCACCATCCCTGACTTGCTACATGGGTGAAGGGGTTCAAACTCAGCCCTTGATGCTGTGCAACAAGAACTTTACCAACTGAGTCATCTCCTCTATACTATACTTCCTATTGTTCAGAACTTAAAAATCTTGTTGGGGTGTTTATAAACCATCCACTGAGCATGAGGGGCGTGGTCCTTGAAGACTGTGTCGACAAGTTTCCAGTAGACATTGCTCTCTTGCTTATATCCTGTCCTGCCAGGAAGCCACTACAAATGGGAGATTAGGTGTGATCCTGGGTTTAATTCTCACTGCTACCACCAAGAATGTTAGATGGACCAATCAGAACTCAGAATAGGTAATTTGACCAGAACTGGGAATTCTCAAGTTTTCTTTTTTTTTTCTATTTGTTTTTTTTTTCTCTTTACATCCTGATCGAAGCACCTACTCTTCCCATTACCCCATCACATAACCCTTCCCCTGTCTTCCCCTCCCCCTTCTCACAGGAGAAGGAGCCTACCCTACCCCCATACCAACCCACACTGAAACATCTCAAGTCACTGAATGACTACACACATCCTATCTCACCAGACAAGCCAGCCCAGTCAGGGGAATGAGATCCACAGGAGGGCAACAGATACAGGGACAGCCCTGTTCCAGTTGTTAGGGAACCCATGTGAAGACTAAACTACACTTCAGCACAAATATGCAGGGGGGGCAGAGGGAGCCCCCAAAGGTCCAGGTTAGTTGGCTCTGTTGGTTTTCATATGGAGTCTCTATCTGTACAAGTCTCTCTGTTGTTCACCCAACTTGTCCACATTCAGTCTCTTGTTTGTCTGAGTGTCTCTGCATCTGTAAGAAAGCCATCAATCAGCTCTTAACTTACACTCCTGACAGCTCAATGCACTCTGGAGTTCCCAAAGTCTCCTCTGTTTGAGCCCAATCTATATAAGTTTTTCTGAGATCACAACACTCCTCCTTGTTAGCACACATGTACACGCACACCACACACACCCAAGTTCCTTTCTTGTGTCCTCTCCACTTCAAGCTTGCCTTTCTCATCTCAGCTCCTGAGCTTCAAGGCCTACCCTTCTACCAAGCACTGTCACTGTCATGGCCAAGCAGAGGACAGAGAAGTCACTGCCCCACAGATCAGCTGGGTCACCCCTGGCCCAGAGGAGACCAGGCAAGACTTGAACCCCAGAGAAATCTTCATCTGGCTGCTGGTGTGGAGGGATCAGATGCAGGAATTGGCTGATTAAGAAGGCCGCATTAACACCCAGTCAAAACAACTCCTTAAAACAAGCTTTGACAAAATTGTCACATTAGATGTATCTGAATGAAGTCAGCCGGGCAGCTGGCAGAGCACAATTCTGCATCATTTTGACAGCCCGCATTACGAAGCTGCAGGCACTACTGGGAAATCCTCCAAACTAAAGCCTAAATTACAGCCAGGACCACATATTCCAGCCTCGGTGGAGTGAGAGGCAGCCAGGGAAAGCTTGGGGGGCAATAATGGACGTCTTTCTCCCCTCTCTTCCTTCACTCAGAAGCAGAATAAGGTACCATTGCCTAGTGGGGATATTGGTCCCAGTAGAAAGCTTCCATGTTCTAACCTGAGGTTATCATTTCTCCTGGGCTAAAGGTCTAGTGGCATGAAAAAATGTCTTAGTCAGGGACAGTAAGTCTGAATTCAAATCCCTCCTGTCTGTGATGAGGTTTTCTATACTGGGCAACTTACTTTCCCTTCCTGGGTCTCTACTTGCTTTCCTAGGATACAAGGGCTTAGAATCAATGTTGTACAAGCTGTGTGCCTAGGTTTGGAGATGCCATCCCAGAGGTGATATGACAGGGGATGGGAGTGGGAAGCAGCAGGTGTCAACTCCAGAGATCTGGAGCTGTGCTGTTTCCTGTTACATACCCAAGGCTCTAGGGATTGTCTGCGAAGAAGGGGGGTGCTTTTTCTCAGAGAAGAAGAAAGGATGTGGAGGCGGCTCAGTGAGTAAACTGTTTGACACACAAATATGAAGACCTGGGTTCAGATCTCCAAAACTGATGCAAGGCCAGAGGCAGTGGGAGCATGCACCTGTAATCCTAGCACGCCCTTTGGGGACAGAGGATAGAGATGGGATAACCTCCAGAAACTCAAGGGATAGGACAGCTAGCCTGGTATACACAGCAGGAAAACAAGAGACCCTATTGAAGGAGAAAATTTACACCTGCGCTTGTTCTTGACTTGTGCATGCCTGTGTTATGTATGCCATGTTTATGTTGGCATTTACATATAGACACACCAGCATGATGTGCATGTTTGCATTCATACACACACACACACACACACACACACACAGAGAGAGAGAGAGAGAGAGAGAGAGAGAGAGAGAGAGAGAGAGAGAGAGAGAGGAGATTTTATTTTTAAGAAGAGAAAGAAAAAGGTTGAAGGAGAAAGAAGAAAAGGGAGGTAAGAGGGAGCAGAGCTCAGGAGTTAGGAAGGTGTGAGGAAGCACCAGACTTCTAATTGCCCCTGCGGTCTGTGCTGAGAGAACTCCAGCTTTTACTGTTCAGGACAAGCCCTTTCCAGAAGTCATTGTTCTCACAGACTTCATGGCAAGTAAGGAAACCAGTGTGTCTTGCATTTTTGATAATGGGGAAATATGACAGCCTGAGCCTCTTGCTCCAGGAAGTAGAGGAGTAGCAGGACGAGACACCTTGGGTCCTCTGCACATGGTGGCCTTCATACCTCTACTACGGAAGAATGTAGCAGTGTGGTGGGAGGAAAGACTGGAGAGGAAGGATGCAAAAGGGCATAAGGACTTTGAATATTCATGATGCTAATTAAGCAACAGCTAATTGGAAAGTGCTGGGTTTTATTGAGACCTCAGACTTATATCATTGCAACAGGCACCAACATAATAACAATCACCTAATGAACACTTGAGGCTCTTTCCAGAGTGTCTTTCCCCTCTCCCTAGCTGCTAATGTGCAGGAAAAGTAAGCCAGTGAGTAAAGAGGCCAAGGGGAGCTAGCACTGTAAGCCAGGACTGCAGCCTAGAAGTCCACTTCCCCTTGAAGACTGGTGAGCCTTGTTAGCCTCTTTGTGCTTGAGAATTTCTGACACTAAGGAGTTTCTCCTCCTCTTCCCCCTCTTCCTTTTCCTGCTCCTTCTTTTCTTCCTCCTCCTCCTTGTTTTCATTTTCTTCCTCCTCTCCTCCTTCTCTTCTTTGTTTCTGGTGTGCGTGTACATGTGTGTGTGTGCATGAGTGCATGCATGCATGTGTATGTGTGTGTTTGCGTATGTGTGCATGAGTGCGTGCATGTGCGTATATGTGTGTTTTTGTTTGTGTATATATGCATGAGGGCGTGTGTGCATGTGTCTGTGTGTGTTTGTGTGTGTATGTATATGAGTGCATATGTGCGTTGTGTGTTTATATGTATGTGTGTATGTGTGTATGTGTGTGTATGTATATGTATGTGTGTTTGTGTGTATGTGTGTATATGTATATGTATATGTGTTTGTGTATATGTGTATGTGTGTGTGTTTGTGTGTGTATGTGTGTATGTATATGTATGTGTGTTTGTGTATATGTGTGTGTGTGTCTGTATGTATGTGTATACCACAGTGTATATGTGGAAATCTTGCAGGAGTCAATTTTCTGCTTTCATCATATAGATTTGGGGATCTCAGCTCATCAATCTTGACAGCAAACACCTTTGCACAAACTCTGAAGCTGGGAAGTTCTATAGAAGAAGGTTTTTCAATCCCAAAGGAGCAAGGAGGTAGAGAATAATGCCTTGGACTCAGAGAGCTCAAACACAGTGGTGAGACTGAAAACATGGTCTGTGCAGGAGCTATATGGCCGTGTGGAGTGTGCTCTCATGCTGCTGAGAACCAACTGGCTTCTCTACACTTCTTAGGGTAACCCAGGTTCATGACAGCCTAAAGCACTGAACAAGTTAGGAGATGGGAAAACCCCATTCTACGATTTAATTTTCTCACAATGTAAAGAGAGACCTTGCTGATTCTTGTTCATGTCAGGCCATTGCTCAAGCACCAAACTACATCTAAGTCTGGAAGACCCTTTTTAGCAACTGTCTCTGTTACTTCTGAGGATATCAGAATTCAGATATGTACCAAGTCAACATTGATAGTAGAAATGACAAAGAGTGGGTAATAAATGCTTATTAAGAAAACAAAAACTGAACATGATCACTGGGTTTGGTGATGCCTCTAATCCTAGCATTTAGAAGGCTGAGACAAGAGGATCTTTCTTGGTTTAAGATCATCCTGGTTTACACAGCAAGTTCCAAGCCATCTAAGACTACATAGTGTGATCCTGTCTCAAAAAAAAAAAAAAAAAAAAAAAAAAAAAGCAAAAAACACCACTACCACCAACAAAACAAAACATGAAAAAAAATACCACCACCACCAATACCACCACGAAAACCACCACCAAAACCACCACCACCAATACCACCACCACCAAAACCACCACCACCAATACCACCACCACCAATACCACCACCAAAACCACCACCACCAATACTACCACCACCAATACCACCACCACCAAAACCACCACCACCACTACCGCCACCACCACCAATACCACCACCACCACCAATACCACCACCACCAAAACCACCACCACCACTACCGCCACCACCACCAATACCACCACCACCACCAATTCCACCACCAAAACCACCACCAAAACCACCACCACCAGTACCACCACCACCAAAACCACCACCAAAACCACCACCACCAGTACCACCACCACCACCAAAACCACCACCACCAAAGCCACCACCACCAATACCACCACCACCAAAACCACCACCACCAATACCACCACCACCAAAGCCACCACCACCAATACCACCACCACCACCAATACCACTACCACCACCAAAGCCACCACAACCACCAAAACCACCAACAACAACAACAAAAACCCAAACAACAAACCAAACAAACAAAAAACTAAAAGGCCTGAACATGAAATTCAGGGGAAATCAGGCTGGAGAGATGGCTCAGTGGTTAAGAGCACTGACTGTTCTTCCTGAGGTCCTGAGTTCAAATCCCAGCAAACACATGGTGGCTCCCAACCATCTGTAATGAGATCTGTTGCCCTCTTCTGATGTGTCTGAAGACAGCTACAGCGTACTCATATATAACAAATAAATAAATCTGAGAGAGAGAGATTCTGGGGAGATCACCTTAAATATCCCCCCATCCCCCCACCCACTTGCGTGGTGCATACAATGAACCCACCTACTTTGCAGAACAGGCTGTGTGACCAGCAACAGGCAGCTGCTTCCCCAGGGAAGCCAGTCTGCAAGGCTGAGAATCCCTACTTAGGTGTAGAGTAGAGACAGTGTTGAAATCTCTCCTGCTTCCTGTTTGCCAGGCCTACTACTTGGCTTTTTTGACAATAGTCTTTCAAAAACATCTTACAAGAATGGGTCTTCCTCAGATGACAGGCACAACTGAGACCCTTTTCGAGGGCCTGGGAAGAAGGGTGTTTCTGGATGGGTTTAGCACTAAGTGGATTGAATAATGTAGATGCCTTTCCAATATGAGCAGGCCTTCTCTGGGTCACTGAACATGAACAGAATACAAAATAGAGGAAAGGAAACTCGGCCTGCCTGCCTGCCTGCCTGCCTGCCTGCCTGCCTGCCTGCCTGCCTGCCTGCCTGCCTGCCTGCCTGCCCAGGATTGCCCATTGCTTCTCATCTCCTGCCATTGGGCTGCAATTCTCTCTCTGGTTTTTCAGACAGTCGTGCTTAGAAGGGAACCATCCCATTGCCTTTCCTGAGCGTCCAGTTAACAGTAGCCATTAGTGGAACTTGTGGTGATCTAAGTCTTCCTAAGAAATCCTTATATAGTGCTCATGTTTCCTGAGGCCTCTAGTAAACTGACTCACCTCTGAGGCTCAGAAACCCGAGAATAAACTGACAAGAAGGCCTGCACTCAGCTGACCTACAGGCCTTTAGTAGACTTGAGCCATCGTTTCCACCTACAGGAGAAAGAGTGAGCAGGGCCTGGAGCCCATGGAGGAAAACCATCTGGACACCTTTACCCAATTTCCTTGTCAGAAACCCAAGGAGAACATGCCTATAAGTTCGGTTGCATTTATCATTTCACAATGAATAACTTTCTAACATGTGGCAAAAGGTAAATATATACATTTCTATTTGCCAATTACCCTAAGATGAATCTGAGAGTAAAAGAAGACTTTGCTTTTTTAAAAAACTGAGTATGTTCTATTCTTTTACATGTCTATTCTTACACTAGGCAGTGGGGGCACATGCCTTTAGTACCAGCACTTGGGAGGCAAAGGCAGACAGATCTCTGTGACTTCCAGGACAGCCTGGTCTACAGAGTAAGTTTCAGGACAGCCAGGGCTACACAAAACAAAAATTAATTAATTAATTAATTAATTAATTAATATTCTTACTTTAAAAGGGGTATGTTTAATTCACTGCTGAAAGTCACTCAATCTTTGGTGTTGAAGTTTCATGTAGACCCCTCTATAAACTGAGTAAGTATGTACCTATATGTATATATAATGTACATGTACAAATATGCATTCACACAAGTATTTCCCCTTCTTCCTGCTCCAAATCTCTTTCAAAGGCATGATAAGCCTTCCAATTTTTAAGCATGAGCTTTGACAAAATGCACTGTCATCCTAACTCAGATATTATATACCTGAGATTTCCGGCTATCTTATCCATCTAAGTATTTAAAAACGAAACATCTAACAGTAAGCACTCTCCTAAAACCCCAGGAGTCTAGAGTCAATCATAACCCAATTGTGAGTGCTTCCGAGCTAAGGGGAAAGCAGGCCAAGGCTATCAGAGTAGCCAGATTGGCATCAAACACCCAGGATATGGTAGCAGTGGACTAGACCAGGATACTCGTCTGCAAACAGAAACCGGGAATCTATGAGGAGTTAGTTCGGAGCCACAGATCAGAGTGAGGGGAGTGAGAAAGCCACCAGGGTAGGAATCAGAGAGACAGGACAGGGAAGAACTACCCTACCAGCACACTGTTCCCAGGAAGCCCAGGACTCATCAAAACAGAATCCTAGCTCCAGTCTAAGTGTGACTTCAAAATCTCCAGAACATCAGGCCACTTCAAAAGCACCTGTTTAAAAAAAAGTTGTGGGCGATTATTTCCACCATTTTCAGATCCCCTGCTTTTTCGGATATGGTATTGGCTATGTTACCCAGACTGGCTTCAAACTCACAATCCTCCTGCCTCAGCATCACACATGCTGAAATGACTAGCATGTGCTAACAACACACTTAATTTGACTGTTTCTTTTTCTTCCTTTCTTTCTTCTTTCTTTCTTTATTTCTTTCTTCTTTCTTTCTTTCTTTCTTTCTTTCTTTCTTTGTTTCTTTCTTTCAGAGAAGATGGGCCATATTGCAAGGCTGCTGTCCTTAGCTCTGCCATCTTAGCATCTCCCCTTACCACATCCAAAGTCAGGACCTGGCTGCCCATCTCTCTGGTCTTGAGAGCAGCCTTGTCCATTCCACGAGCTTCTCTCTGCCTTTGTGTCCTTCTTTTCCAATAACATGAGTCTCCTCCAGGGCCTTGGCTTCTTTCTCCTGGGAATCCTAGGTTTCTTCTTTCTACACACAATGAATCTCGGGAGTCCTCTGGAAATACTTGTCTGTCCTCAAGGTGGTCCAGTCCCTTCCACAGTGAAACATGCCAAGGGTCTTTATGCCCTAAACACAGCAGAAATTGGTTCCAGGAATTCCAGTGTGAACAATTCAGATCCTAGCTAATGGATTGCTTCAGCAAGAACTGCACAGACTATATAGCCTGCTTGGCTTTTCTGCCCCTTCTCCATCAATAACAGAAGGCCCAGGCAACCTAGCAGGAAAGCAAGTTCAGACAGAAGCCTGTGGGGTCTCTAGAAAAAAAGCTGAGGAGACAGAGATGTCTGCCTGTGTGCCACTTCAGCCTCCCCACCAAGTCAAAGCCTGCCCCTTACTTGGTGACAGATTGGCCTCCTCCCAACCCACCGTCTGGCTGTCTCCCTGCCAGCACTGGGTTTTGGCTCCCTCTGAGTCACCCTGACCCTAACTGCCACTCGCAGCAGGCTCTGTCATCCACACCATCTCCTCCCTATGTGACAGCTCTGCTGTATATTACCATAGCCAGGCAGCACCCAATGTCCTTGAGTTTCACCTGATTACAGTGTATGCTGCGCTGTCCCATCTGCTGCAGCTCTGTTCACCCTCAGTGTCCCCAAGTTCTCTGTTACAAGATTCCCACCACCAGGGAAACCCAATTCACTCTAGTCACTTTTTCCCATGGTTACAAGGATAACCATGGCAGATCTCTTGACCTTTCCAGGTAGCTTCTGTCTTGAGAATAGTAATCATTGTGTCTACTTGGCTACCTGTGAGACTGCCATAGAGGTAAAATCGGTCCATGGGAATGAGAGCTGTCAGCTTTGCCAATTGCACTGTACTGTAAGAACCTATGATAATGTTACTATGGTTATTGCTCAGACTGTAACTTATCCCCAAACTGGCCATGATAAACTGAGATAGAAAAATGAATGAAAACCCAGGACGTCTTCTGCCTTCTGTCTTGAGATGCCACTGAATCACTTCCAGCGTGCTTTAAGCTCATCGCGGCAGGGACATTAAGGCCTCTCGTGACCATAATGGTTAAACTTATGTTATGCGTAAATTTGATTGGCGTGGGCCTGGCAATGTGGCTTACAGGGTAAAAGCTCTTGTAGCCAAGCATGAAAGCCTGAGCTCAGTCCCTGAACCTCCATGGTGGAAGAAGAAAACCTACTTCTGTAAGTCATTCTCTGACTTCCACACTCATACGGCAGTGCGCACACACACAATCACTCAATCAATAAGTGTAATGATTTTTAAAGACCGTAATTGGTCAAGCATTGAAGCATTGTTCTTCTTGAGTCTTGACATGACTCTGATAATGCTTAATATTTGAACTGGCAGACTGGGTAAAGGAGGCTGCATCCCCCGGTGTGGTCGGCTTCTTCAAGACCAGACAAAGCAACTAGGCTGAATGTCATTAAACAGGAAAAAATTCCTTCTGCCTGACTTTCTTCAAATCAAGACACATTTCTTTCCTGTGTTCACACTTAAAATGAAACAGCAGCCATTTCTGAGCCTCTGGTCAGCCTACCATTGACCGTCAGATGGGAACTAACCCATTAGCTTTCTAGCTCACTGACTATAAATCTTTGGATGCCTCAGCCTGCAGAACTGCACCAACTAATCTATTCAGACATACACACACACACACACACACAGAGAGAGAGAGAGAGAGAGAGAGAGAGAGAGAGAGAGAGAAAGAGAGAGACTTAAAATGGGTTTATGTCTCATAAATCCACTGTAAAGTAAAAAGTTAGATGTTGAAAATTCATTTAAAGCACTTGCTCCACATCCTAGCTCAGCAACAGTGCCTTTCCAACTACGTAGCTGACTAGGAGCTATCTCAGGAGTATTCTACTACATATCACTAGCCCTGTAAAATTGAAAACTCACTTCTACTAAATGCATATGCTTTTACACCAGTATAAAGTAAAACCACGGAAGCTGTGACCATATGTGGTATGTGTATGCTTCTCCCTCTCTCTCTGTATGTGTGTGTGTGTGTGTGTGTTTGGTCTGTAAGTACATACGCACACTGTTGATTCTGTTTCTCTAGAGATCCATGACTAATGCAGCAATCTTCAAGGGGTCCTTGTGAGGCAGTGTGTGGGAATGGAAATGGTTATGGGGATATTTCTTGGTTGTCAGAATGAATTGGGAGAGGAGGTGCTACTAACATTTAGTAGGCGAAGGCTAAAGATGCTTAAATATCACCTAATATCTGTGCCTGTCTTACCCAAAATGCCAACAGGGCTCCATTGAAACAGTGTAGCTGGAGCCTCTGCTATCTTCTCCAAGCTTGGGGCTCTCCATTTTTGCCATGGCATACTCTACCAGCGCCACAGAGCAATCCTGATTGCTTTTCTTTTTCTCAAACACTCCGAGTAGTTGCTGCCCAGGGTTTTGCATTTACTGCTCAAGTCAATCTTTCCCCAATCCTCTACCCCCAATAGTTAAGGTTGACAGTTGGTTCTCTCGTGTCCATCAGATCTCAGCTCCAACATCTCCACCTGATCTACTCATTTCGAAGTCCTCCATCACAGAATCAATCCATTTGTCCTTTATCCCTTCCACAGAGCATTCAATTCTCCAGAAAATGAGTCCTCTCTGCTTCCTGCCTCATTATCCCTCTGCTACCCTAGAACGTAAACCCCATGAGGACAGGCATCACATCATCATTTCTGTATCCCCAGAGGAAATTCTGCAATTGTACGTTAAACCTAAATCGAGAAGCTATGCTGTGCCGGCTCTTGTTCTAGGCATCAAAAGATGCAAATCAGAATAAGCTGGTCGATCCCTACATTAGGGGAGAGGTAGACTCTGGGATGTATTTATCCAAGGCATTTCTGAGAAAGAGCACTGGGACCTACTTCTGTTCTCAGCAGAGTTGGAGGCCTCTCTACCTCCAGCCTTCACATCAGAAACAATTCTCTATCTGCTCTGTGTCAACCGCTCTTTCCCGTGGGGCTTGATCCTGTCCCCTTTGGATCCTGGTCATCTCCAGAACTTGGGCAGATATTGTGCTGGCGACCACAGCAGGTCAGGTCCCACCAGCCCAAGTATCTTGTGACTGTCACTCCAGAGCATGTTGGCTCTGCTCTACCTCTCAGTAGCACTGAACAGGAGCATGTTTGCCAGCTCCCTCCCTCTCTCTAGACCCCCACAAATAACATCTCCAGACCCAGCCTGCCTTGTGCTCAGACCCTATTTCCTTTGATAGGCTGACCAGCGTTGTCCCAAGATCTGGCACAAGAAAAGTGTTTCCAAAGTGGGCTGACCTTCAGCTTGATCCCAGACATTATCTCCTTAGCAGCTGCCCTAGCTTGTTTCTCTGTTACTGTAAATAAAACACCAACCAAAAACAACCTGGGAAGGAATGGTGCTTCTAGGTTAGAGCTAATCATAGAGAAAAGCCAGGCAGGAACCTGAAGGGGTAGTGTCTACTGACTTGACTTTGGTGACTCCGTTTACTTTCTTGTACAGCTTAGGACCACAAGGCTGGGGTGGCACTGCCACCAGTGAGCTAGATCCTCCCACATCAATAATCAATCAAAACAACATTCCACAGACACACCCAGGTATCTCTACTTTGTCTCAAGTTGACATAAACTAACCAGGACACTGGTTCCATAGTTGGCCATGTGTCCGGAGCTCGTCAGCAAGTCATTTACATGTTGGCACAGCTAGAAACTGAGTCCCGGGGCCGTCTGAAGAGCAGTGAGGCCACAAGTATCATCAGAAGAAAATTAAAAAATATGCTCAGAAATGTCAGTGACAAGCCTGTCAGTTCCACACTTAAGATTCCCTTTGGGTTAACCTGTGGTATCTACTACTTGATTTTATTTTTGGTTTTTGTTTGTTTGTTTGTTTGTTTGGGTTTTTTGTTTGTTTTCTATCATCTTTTAGCACAGGGATTGAACCCAAGGCTTTACATATGCTAACCACGTTCTTTACCACAGAAGCACACCACCAGCCCCTGCCTTTAATTCTGACACCATCCTCAGAAGCTTTTTGTTTAAAATGAAAATGTTTGTTATTAATATGCAGCTGGGGAGAGGTGAAGTCTCAGTGTGGCCACAGCAGCGCTTCATCACACTAACAGATCACTCACCTGAGGAGATGGAGCCAGAACAGAGTCCAGGAAAAAGGAAGGAGCCAAGTATTAGAAACAAAGATTCTTCCTTTAGACTTTCACCTCAAGTCACACCTTTGTGATACATTTCTTTTTTTCAGGAGGAGAACACCCCAGGCAAGAAGGGATTTCCAAATATTAGTCAGCTGCGTAGTGCTCTGGCTCTCTCTGAGTGGAAGAAGCATTGTAAGACCCTCTCCTTAGGGATGCTAATCGGATCACCAAACTCTGCAAAGTGTGAACTCCTGCTTTTGTCCCAAATCAGATGATACACGGTTGAAATTATTCAAAGAGAGTTCTTAAAATAAAAGGGGCAAAAGGCACAATGAGAAGCCATAAACAGCTGTTGTCAGTATCCATGGGGAAATGCCTGCAAGAATCCTGTGTGAGCCAAAACCTCGAATATAAAAAGCCTCTTATATAAAAAGGTATGGTATTTGCAGGTAACTTACACAATCCTCTTTTAGATTTTAAATGGTCTCTAACACGATTGCATGTGTGCGCTCGCACACAACTATAAAAGCAGTTGTTACACCAGATTGCTTAGAGAATAACAAGGAAAAAAGGTATATGTTAAGTACATGTTAACTTTCTTGTATGTTCGATTTATAATTAGTTGAATTTGCAGGTGACATCTAAGGTTGACCGTCAAATCACCTTCTACAAATAGGCATGGCTCTGCTTACTGAAATAATTTCTATGTGTCTGCAGGATTTAAGGCTTCTGTTCAATAGAATAACAAGGAAAAAAGGTATATGTTAAGTACATGTTAACTTTCTCGTATGTTCGATTTATAATTAGTTGAATTTGCAGGTGACATCTAAGGTTGACCGTCAAATCACCTTCTACAAATAGGCATGGCTCTGCTTACTGAAATAATTTCTATGTGTCTACAGGATTTAAGGCTTCTGTTCAATAAAATATATTGCCAAGGGGAGAGAGAGATGGCTGGGCAGTTGAGAGTACTATTCTTACAGAAAAGTCTGGATCTATTCCCAGCACATTGCAGCTCATGAGTGTGTATAACTCCAGTTCCATAGATATCGGTGCCCCCTTCTGGCCTCTGTAGGCACTAGGCATACCCATGGGGCACATACATATTTGATCAAAACATGTAAAATTTTTAACATGTTACTAAATCTGTAGGCATCCTATTATGATATTATGTTATGATATTATTGTGATATTATGACAGATGCAAAGCCAGTACTGTCTAGAAAGATAAATAAATCACACTATAGATTATAAGCAACATTTCTGGTGATACATGCTTTTATTTGATCTACAAATTTTCACTTTTGTTCATTTTTACCTATGTTTACCTTTTATTTTGTGTGTGTATGAATAAGTGTGTACATGTGTGTATATATGTATGTGTGTGTACTTGTGACCATGTGTGTGCTTGTGAGCATGCACATCTGTGTGGTCAAAAGACAGCCAGCACAAGTCAGTTTCCTACTTGCATTAGGGAGGAACCAGGAGTCTAATCTAGGTCATCATAGTTACATCAGCAGGTTACACACTCCTTTACCAACTGGGCCATTTCGTCAGCCCAAAAATGAAATTCTTTAAAAAGGAAAAACACTCATGAAAGAACAAAGATGTGTGGTCTGGAGAACTGAGGAGGGAGGGTAGCCTAGAGCCAGATCAGTGTGCTGGGTAGATGGGACAGCAATGGTTCACGTGCTTGGTCATAAGGCAGGTTTGGTGAAGCCTGAGAAAGCAGAGCACGAGGCTGACATTTTGAAAGTGACCCATGAATGTGCTAAAGAATTGAACCTGGTAAGAAATGAGACAGAAAATGGGTACAGCTTTCTTTAATGTGACAAAGTTTTGTTGATGCAAAAAGGAATGTGTAGTAAGGGAGCAGTGCGAATGAGGAGGCAGGTTTGGTTTTGAACATAGAGCATTAAAGATGGTAGCATTAAAGATTAGGTCTTGCCAGTGGAGTCTCACTGGGCAAATCAGCCACACTTGATAGTGAACACAATGCCAACTCAGTATTTGCAGGCTATTTGTTTCATATTGCTGTGTTTCAGTACTTTTGTCATATTGGTCTTTCCCCCCATTAGTTAATTAATTTATTCATTTACATTTCAATATCTGCCCACCTCTTCTTCCAGTGCCCCTCCCAGAGTTCCTCCCCCACTCCCCCTCCCCCTCTGAGAAGGGAGTGCTTCCCCCAACCCCCAGGGTATCATCACTTCACCCTGACACTTCAGGTATCTGCAGGACTAGGTGCATCCTCTCCCACTGAGGCCAGACAAAGCAACCCAGTTAGAGGAACAGGATCCAAAGACATGTAACCCCTTATCCAGTTGTTGGGAGACTAACATGAAAACCAAGCTGCACATCTGCTACATATGTGTGGGGGGTGGACTAGGTCCAGCCCATGCTAGCTCTTTGGTTGTTGGTGCAGTCTCTGAGAGCCCCTGGGGATCCAGATTAGTTGACTGTGTTGGTCTTCTTATGGGAACCCTCTTTGGGTCCCTCATTCCTTTCCCCCAACTCTTCCACATGACTCCCTAAGCTCCATCTAATGTTTGGCTGTGGGTCTCTACATCTGATTCCATTGGCTGCTTGGGTGGAACCTCTCAGGGGATAGTTATGCTAAGATCCTGTCTGCAGGCATAACAGAGTATCGTTAATAATGTGAGGAATTGGTTCTTGCCCATGGGATGGGTCTCAAGTTGGACTGGTTGTTGGTTGGGTATTCCTTCCTTCTCAGCTCCATCTCTGTCCCTGTACATCTTGTAGGTAGAACACGGTTTATGTTGGAGGTTTTGTGGGTGTGTTCTGTCCTTATGGTTACAGGAAGTGGCCTGATGGTTCCATATCCTTCACTGCTGGGAGTCTCAGCTAGAGTCACCCCACCAAAGGTTCCAGGTCTCATCCTAGAGATAGATGCCCCCCATGCTCTCCCTCTAGTTTCTGTTCTCTCTTCTTTGCTCTTTTTCCTTTTTAAATGTATGTATTTATATTTGTGAGTACACTGTTGCTGTCTTCAGACACTCCAGAAGAGGGCATCGAATCCCATTACAGATGGTTGTGAGCCACCATGTGGTTGCTAGAAATTGAACTCAGGCCCTCTCGAAGAGCAATCAGTGATCCTAACTGCTGAGCCAGCCCCTTCCCTGCTCTTTGTACACCTGATTTCCACTTTCCGTCCCATTCACCTCCCCATCCCCTCTCCCATTCAATTGCTCCTTCCATCCACCTCTGATACATTTTATTTCCCCTTCTGAGAAAGATTCAAACATCCTTCCTTGGGCCCTTCTTTTCATTTGGTTTCTTTGGGTCTATGGGTTGTAATCTGTGTATTCTGTACTTTATGGCTAATATCTACTTATCAGTGAATACATACCATGCATGTTCTTTTGAGTATGGGTCACCTCACTCAGGATATTTTTCTAGTTTCATCCACTTGCCTCAAAAATTCATGATGTCATTGTTTTTAATAGCCAAGTAGTATTCCATTGTGTAAATAAACCACATTCTTTGTCCATTCTTCAGTTGAAAGTCATGTGGGTTGTTTCCAGTTTCTGGCTTTTAGAAATAAAGCTGCTATGAACATAGCTGAGGAAGTGTCCTTGTGAGATTGTGAAGTATCTTCTGTGTATATGTCCAGGAGTGGTATAGCTGGGTCTTAAGGTAGAACTATTCCAGTATTTTTGAGAATGCACCAAATTGATTTCCAGAGTGGTTTACACTCCCACCGGCAATGGAGGAATGTTCCATTGATCCACATCCTCACCAGCATGTGCTGTCTTGTGATGTTTTTATCTTAGCCATTCTGATGGGTGTAAGGTGGAATCTCAGAGTCCTTTTGATTTGCATTTCCCTGGTGACTAGGATGTTGTACATTTCTTTAAATGTTTCTCAGACATTTGAGATTCCTCCACTGAAAATTCTGTTTAGCTCTGTACTCTAATTTAATTGGGTAATGTGGATTGTTGGTGTCTAACTTCTTGAGGTTTTTTTTTTTTTTTAATCTATTTGGATATGTAGGATTGGTGAAGATCTTTTTCCAATCTGTAGGCTATTGTATTGTCTGATTGGCAGTGATCTGTTCCTTAAAGAAGCTTTTCAGTTTCATAAGGTCCAACTTGTTAATTATTGATCTTAGTACCTGAGCAATGGATATTCTGTTTAGGAAGTTGTCTTTTGTACCAATGAGTTTAAGGATAGTCCCTATTTTTTGTTCTATTAAAGTTAATATATTTGGTTTTATGTTAAGGTCTTTGATTCATTTGGAATTGAGTTTTGTGCAGGGTGATAAATATAGATCTATTTGCATTCTTCTACATGCTGACATCCAGTTAGACCAGCACAATTTGCTGAAGAGGCTTTCATTTTTTCCATTGGGTTTTTTGTCAAAAATCAAGTGCCCATAGGTATATGGGTTTATTTCTGGATCTTTGGTTTGATTCCATTGAGCAACCTACCTGTTTCTGTTCCAACACCATGCAGGTTTTATCACTATTACTCTATAGGAGAGCATGAGGTTAGCGATACCTCCAGAAGGTTTTTTTTTTTTTTTTTTTTTTTTTTTTTTTTTTTTTTTTTTTTTTTTTTAATACTACAGGATGGTGTTAGCTATTCTGGGTTTTTACTTTCTCACATGAAGTTGAGAATTGTTCTTTCAAGCAAGGAACTGTGTTGGAATTTTGATGGAAATTGCATTGAATCTGTTAATTGCTTCTGGAAAGATGGCCATTTTCATTATATTAAATCCACCAATCTATAAGCATGGGAAAACTTTCCATCTTTTGCTATCTTTTTCAATTTCTTTCTTCAGTCTTAAAGTTCTTTTCATTGTAGGTCTCTTTCACTTTCTTGGTTAGAGTTACACCAATATATTTTATATTATTTGTGGCTATTGTGAAGGTGTTTTCTCCCAAGCTTTTTTCTCAGCCCATTTAACTTGTGTATAAAGTAAGGATTTGTGTGTGTGTGTGTGTGTGTGTGTGTGTGTGTGTATGTGTGTGTGTGTGTGTGTATATGTGTGTTTCTGATTTTGTTAACTTGTACATTGTCTATCTGCCTTTTAGTTAGTTTGGCTACGGTTTTGTCTATCTTGTTGATTTTCTCAAGGAACCAGCTCTTGGTTTCATTGATTCTTTGTATTTTTTTCTCTTAGTTTCTAACTGATTGACTTCAGCCATGTGTTTGATTATTTCCTTCCATCTACTCTTCTTAGGTGTGTTTCCTTCCTTTTTCTATAGCTTTCAGAAGTACTTTTAGAGCGTTACTATGAGCATTCTCTAATTTCTTTATGAAGACACTCGATGCTATAAACTTTCCTATTAGCACTGCTTTTGTTATGTGGGTATATTTGTTATGCAATATATTTGGGTATACTATGCCTTCATATTCATTAAATTCTAGAAAGTCTTCAATTTCTTTTTATTTTTCTAACCAAATAGAGTCCTTGAGTGTGTAGGCTTTCTGGTGTTTCTGTTGCTAAATCTTATTTTAATCCATGGTTGTCTGATAGGATACAATGAGTTATTTCAGTTGTATCTGTTGAGGTTTCTTTGCGACTGAGCAAATGGTCAGTTTTGAAGGATCCATGAGGTACTGAGAATAAGGTACAGTCTTTTGTATTTTGGTGAAATGTTCTGTAGTTATCTTTTAGGTCCATTTCATTCATAACTTCTGTTAATTTCATTATTTCTCTGCTTAGTTTATGTCTTGATGATCGGTCTTTTACCAATGTAGATATCTTTGCATTTGGGGCATAAACATTCAGAATTGAGACATCATTTTGTTGGGTTTTTTTGTTTTTTGTTTTTTGTTTTTTGTTTTTTTTTTTTTTTTTTTTTTTTTTTTTGATAAATACAAAGTGTCTTTCCGCATTTCTTTTGATCACTTTTCATTGGAAGTCTGTTTTACTAGATATTAGATTGTCCACTTCAGCTTGTTTTTGCTGTTGTATTTGTTGTTGTTATATTTATTTAGAAAGCCTTTTTTCCAGCCCTTTACTCTGAGGCAATGTCTATCTTTATTGTTGAGATGTGTTTCTTGTATGGATCCTGATTATGCATCCACTCTGTTAGCTGGTGTCTTTTTATTGCAATTGAGTCCATTGATGTTGAGAGATATTAATGACAAATGATTCTTAGTTCCTGCTATTTTTATATTGGTAAGGTACTCATGTGTGTGTGTGTGTGTGTGTGTGTGTGTGTGTGTGTGTGTGTGTGTTTCTCTTCTTTGAGTTTTGCTAGTGTGGAATTCTATTTCTTATGTTTTCTTGGGAGTGGTTACCTTCCTTGGGTTGGAATTTTCCTCTAGTATCCTCTGTATGGCTAGATTAGTGGAAACATATTGTTTGAATTTTGTTTTGTCATGTAGCTAGTTTTCTCCATCTATGGAGATTGAAAGTTTTGCTGGATTATAATAGTCTTGGTTGGCATTGGTAATCTCTTAGAGACATTAAGATAGCTGTCCAGGCCCTTCTGACTTTTAAAGTTTCCACTGAGAAAATTGGTGTAATTCTAAAAGGCCTATCTTTATATGTTACTTGGCATTTATCCCTTGAAGCTTTTACTATTCTTCATTCTGTACACTTAGTGTTTTGATTATTATATGTTAGGAAATTTTTCTTTTCTAGTATACTCTACTTGACATTCTGTAAGCTTTTTGTATATTGATAGGCATCTTTTTTTATTTTTAGGTTAGGAAAAGTTTCTTCTTTAATTTTGTCAGAGACATTTTCTGAGCCTTCAAATTGAGAGTCTCCTCTTTCTTTTATTCCTATTATTCTTTGGTGTGGCCTTTCCAAAGTATTCTGGGCGCATGCTGGTGAGGCGGGCATTGCTGCCGCTGATCTCTCATTTTCATCACAGACACTTCTACTGAAAAGATGGCCAATGTACCTAAAATCCAAAGGACTTTCTGTAAGAAATGTGGTAAGCATCAGCCTCACAAAGTGACTCAGTATAAGAAGGACAAGGATTCCCTGTCTGCCCAAGGAAAGCAGTGGTACGGTCAAAAGCAGAGTGGCTACTGTGGACAGACAAAAACATGAAGAAGATTGTACTCAGGATGAAGTGTGTTGAGTCCAACTGCAGATCCAAGAAGATGCTGGCCATTAAGAGATTTAAGCATTTTGAACTGGGAAGCGACAAGAAGAAAAAGACCCAAGTGATCCAACTCTAAACCTTGTGTTCTCTGAGAGGAAAAAAACCAAAGAAGTAGAAAAATAACCTGTGAGAGAATAAAGTTATTGTTAATAATACTTTTTAAAAAACTGTTGTAAATCTCCTGGATATTTTGTGTTAGAAATTTTTAGCTTTAGCATATTCTTTAACAG